>NC_140494.1:83334823-83934823 GCF_964271855.1 Acomys minous | reverse complement strand
AGAAACAGGGGGACCACCCAGAGAGTCTGATGCCTCTGTGTGTTCACAGGGGGGCAAGGAGTACTTGATGCGTGCCCACTTTGGCCTCCCCAGCGTGGAAACTGAGGAGGTGGAGGGCCGGCCGCCCATCGGGGTCAAGTTTGAGATCCCGTACTTCACTGTTTCCGGCATCCAGGTGAGGAGCAAGGGTAGGGAGCGTCCCTACTCTCGCTCTCTGGGCTTTAGTCATCGCTCCTCTCACATCTCACTCATCTAGCTTTTGTTTATATGTGTCAGCGTCTTCCTACCTGCATGTGTGTCTGTGTACCGTGAGCGTGCAGTACCTGTAGAGGCCAGAAGAGGGTGTCAGATCCCCTAGGACTGGAGTTACAGGAGGGTGTGGTCCACCATGTGAGTGCGGGGACTCTAACCCAGGTCCTCTGCAAGCACAGCCAGAGCTCCTAACCACTGAGCCATCTCTCTGGCTCTGTCTTAGTCAGGGTGTCTGTTGCTGGGACAAAACGCCATCAAAAAGCAACCTGGGGAGGGAAGGGTTTATGTGGCTCCCACTTCCATCACTGGAGGAAGTCAGGACAGGAACTCAAGCAGGGCAGGAACCTGGAGGCAGGAACTGATGTAGAGGCCATGGAGAGATGCTGCTTACTGCCTTGTTTTTCATGGCTTGCTCAGCCTAATTTCTTTCTTTCTTTTGTTTAAATATTTATTTATTTATGTATACAATGTTTTGCCTACATGTATACTTGCATGACAAAAGAGGGCACCAAATCTCTTTACAGATGGTTGTGAACCACCATGTGGTTGCTGGGAACTGAACTCAGGACCTCTGGAAGAGCAGCCTCTGAGCTATCTCTCCAGCCCTCAGCCTAATTTCTTATAGAACCCAAGACTACCAGCCCAGGAATGGCACTACCCACAGTGGGCTGGGCCCTCCCCCATTGGTCACTAATTGAGATAATGCCTTACAGCTAGACCTCGCGGAGGCATTTTGTCAACTGAGGCTCCT
Source organism: Acomys minous (assembly GCF_964271855.1). Lineage (NCBI taxonomy): Eukaryota > Metazoa > Chordata > Mammalia > Rodentia > Muridae > Acomys > Acomys minous. The sequence goes on along the minus strand of NC_140494.1, from coordinate 83,933,820 downwards.
TCCTCTCCAATGACTCTAACTTGTGTCAAGTTGACACACAAAACCAGCCAGTACAAAGCCCCCTTTTTTGTTTTGCTTTTGAGACAGAGTCTCACTGTTGCCAGGCTGACCTGGAACTTACTCTGTGGACCAGGCTGGCTTTGAACTCATAGAGACCTGCTTGCCTCTGCTTCCCAAGTGCTGAGGTTGGAGGTGTGCACTACCCCAACAGACATTTTTATTTTCTTTGTAACCCAAGCTAGCCAAGGACTCACTTCTGAATCCAGGCTGGCCTTAAGTTTTATGACATCCTTCTGTCTAGACCACCAAGTGCTGGGATGAAGGTCATGTGTCCTCATGCGTGGTCTTCGATTTCTTCTTTGTCTTCAACCTGGGATTGCTGCCTCTCCTGTTCTCAGGCTGGGCCTTCCTCTCTGCGCCTCTCACGGCCTCATCCGCCATCCTCCAGCTGAGTCACTAGTCCCCTGTCCTCCCACACCTGCGCAGTACTCTTTATTTTCTTCTCAGCCTGGTTCCAACTCTGTCCTGTGTCTTCCCTTCTGTACGCCTTTCCCTTACTGGCCTGGATCACCTTTACCCGTGCCGTGTTCAGAGACTCCCAGTTTGTACCTTAAAGTGTACCCTGGATGTTCTCTGGACATAAGCCCTCACCTTTCCTTCTGCCTCTACTTTCTCCATAGTCCCGCCCACCCCCACACTGGGGACTGAACCCAGGCACTAGCACATGCTAGGCAGGGGCCCTGAGTCATATACCCCAGCTCCTCACAGGGGATTCTAGAAGGAAGCTCTACTGCTTAGCCACATTCCTAATCCTTGACCACTCCTTTTTTTCTTCTTCCAGGTCCGTTACATGAAGATCATCGAGAAAAGTGGATACCAGGCCCTGCCCTGGGTCCGCTACATCACTCAGAGTGGTGGTAAGGTGGCCGGGCTCTCTGGGACAGTGCAGTTAAGGAGACAGAGGGCATGGGGACTGATGACTTTGCTGCTGTGCACAGGACAGTTCTAAAGTGTAATGTGTCTAGCACCAAGGCTGTCCTTTTTTTTTTTTTTTTTTTTTTTTTGGTTTTTCGAGACAGGGTTTCTCTGTGTAGCCTTGACTCCAAGGCTGTCCTTTACAATATGTTTTTAAGAGCCGGGCGTGGTGGCGCACGCCTTTAATCCCAGCACTCGGGAGGCAGAGGCAGGCAGATCTCTGTGAGTTCGAGGCCAGCCTGGTCTACAAAGAGAGTCCAGGACAGCCAAGACTACACAGAGAAACCCTATCTCGAAAAGCCAAAACAAAAACAAAAACAAAAAAAACAATGTTTTTAAAATGGTGTAGCTGGGCAGGGTGTGGTGGTGCACACCTTTAATCCCAGCACTCGGAAGGCAGAGGCAGGCAGATTAATGTGAGTTCAAGGCCAGCCTGGTCTACAAAGTGAGTCCAGGACAGACAGGGCTACACAGAGAAACCCTGTGGGGGGCAGGGTAGCTGGTCTGCTCCAGGCTGTGCTGCCTCGATACAGGCATGCTGACCAGGTGGAGGGAGGGGTTAGGTTTTGGGTTTGGGTTTGGGTTTTGGGGGGTTTTGTTTCTTTGTTTGTTTGTTTGTTTTTTGGTGATAGTAGGGCTAGACTCCGGGGCTTTACATGTGAGAGGGAGTGTCTACCATCTGGAATTCTAGGCGGGGCTTCTACTTTAGAACCATGTCCCAACCCTGGAAGCCCCCCTAAGCATTGTGAAGTATTTTCAGGGGTGATTTTGTGTGTTGGGACTCAGGATCGATTTTGTGGGTATTGGAGGACTATCTTTCAATCCCCTCTCTCAATTCCCAGATGGTCCCCACTTATTTTTTTTTTCCCCTGCAGATTATCAACTTCGTACCAGCTAGAAGAGAGAAGTGGGGATTTGAACATGAGGCTACCCTCTCCCCAGATCCCAGCTGCAGACTGTGGATTGTGTGTGCGTGCGTGCGCGCGCGCGCGTGTGTTTATGCTCATCCTGAGTTAGGGCACTGATTTAACACATTCTTACTGCCAGCACCCAACCCTCTTTACCTCTCAGCTGTCTAGGGTGGCTCTTCCACCCGGAGTTTATATGAAGAAATATCAGAGGGCTATGCACTACTCCCATCCCCCATCCCTCCCCCCACCCCCACCGTGAGTGCCTTCTTCAAGGACCTGCCTTGGGCAGATGTAGGGCCCATCTTTTATAGCTGCTGAGCCGAAGCCCTGCTGGCCCTCCATTTGAGTTTTAGGTGTCATTAAAATAAGTCTAACAGCTGTGAATGTCGTTCTTGTCTGGGGACTGGGTGCTTGGGTGGGAGTGTGCATTAATTACTTGGTAATTTCTTCTACCCTGGTTCCTCTGCACCCTTCCCTCATTCCCTGTCACTCTCTGATCCCCTCTGTAGCCACAGAGGTTGCCGTAAAAATCTGACAGTACATCATGCCCTGCTTAGGCCTAGGGCTTTGATTTTTTTGTTTTTCTTTTTTTCTTTTTTTTTTTTTTTCCGAGACAGGGTTTCTCTGTGTAGCCCTGGCTGTCCAGGACTTGCTTTGTAGACCAGGCTGGCCTTGAACTCACAGCGATCCGCCTGCCTCTGCCTCTTAAGTGCTGGGATTACAGGTGTGCACCACTGTGCCCGGCATTTTTTTTTTTTTTAAGATGTCATCTGGTCATCTTCTAACTTCCAGCACTCTTTTTCTTGCGTCTGCCTCCACATGTGGGTGGATCACAGGCACGAGGCCCCATGACCCACTGTTTTCTCTGGTTCTGTTTTTGTTTTTATTTATTTATTTATTTATTTTTGAGACAGGGTTTCTTTATGTAGCCTTGACTATCCTGGACTTGTCTTGTAGATCATGCTAGCCTCGAACTCAAAGCGACACATCTGCCTCTGCCTACCTGAGGGTTGTTTTTATTTTCAAGAGAAGGTCTCACTTTTTTTTTGTTGTTGTTGTTGTTGTTTTTTCGAGACAGGGTCTCTCTGTAGCCTTGGCTGTCCTGGACTCACTTTGTAGACCAGGCTGGCCTCGAATTCACAGAGACCCGCCCGCCTCTGCCTCCCGAGTGCTGGTCTCACTTTTTTAAAACTCAAGATGAGCATATTGGAAGTTAGAGATCAGATGGAAGATTTTTTTATTGATAAAGACTTCATAAAACACAAGCATGAGTAGTTTCTAGGTTCTATATAACGTATAATTTCTTTATCTTGATGCTAATATTATTTTCATTAATAAAGTTTAGAATATTAAAAAAAGAGAGAGAGAGAGAGAGAAGGTCTCTTGTAATTGAGGCAGGTTTCAGACTTGCCCAGTAGCAATGAAGCCTCCGCTGCCAAGAGCTGGGGTTACTGACATCCCCAAATTTTTCCGGCTTCAGGAAAATATTTTAATTATCTTTTTTTGTGTGTGTGTACCTATGTGCGGGTGTGCACAGGTCTGTGTGGGTACCTGCAAAGGCCAGAGGCCTCAGGTCTTCCTAGAGCTGCCAGCTGTAAGCTGCCTGGTGTGGGTGCTGGGAACCAACCTTGAGTCCTGTGGAAGAAGAGCAGTATGTCTTTTGATAGTCTGTCTTCTGTCCTGTTTTTCTGGTTTTTTAGACAGATCCTTACTATGTAGCCTTGCTGTCCTGGAACTTACAATGTAGACCAGGCTGGCCTTGAACTCAGAGATCCACTTGCCTCTGCCTTCTGAATGCTATAAGTAAAAATGTCTACCACCACATTTGGCAATATTTTGAGAGTTTTTGGAAACTGGCTATCTATTCCAGTCTGGGCAGCAATTTAATTCTTCTGCCCCAAATTCCTGAGTGCCAAGGATTACAGGGTTAAAAGGCCTTCCTTTATCACCTGCCTATCACAGTATTTACTTCTCTGAAAACAATGCAACCACATCTTCTAGCCTAGTCTGTGGGTGTCTGTGGGTTCCATTGGCCACCTCAGGAGCTTCTTATCAGACAACAGGGCAGCTTTCTGTTCAGCGAGGTCTAACCTGACCTAGGTCATGATTGTTTTCTCACCAACTACAGTGTCTACATTTAGTCTGTTGGGGGTGGGGCAAGGGGTTGTTTTTGTTTTCTAGACAAGATTTCTCTATGTAGCCCGGCTGTGTTGGAACTCACTCTGTAGGCCAGAATTGCACTTAATTCAAAGATTCGCTTGTCTGTCTCCTGAGTGCTAGGATTAAAGGAGTGCACCACTACCTCCCAGCATGCTTTAGTCTATTTTTGTGTGTGGTGCTTACTGCTGTCCAAATTAAGCCAGACATGGTGGCATAGGCCTGTAATCCCAGCACTCAAGGAGAGGCAGGATGATCAGAATTTGAGGCCAGGCTAGGCTACAAGAGACCTTGTCTGAATAAAAAATGTTAGAGAGCTGTGGCTGTAGCTCAGGTAGTAGAGTGATTTTATAGCATCCATGAAGTTCCTGGTTGCATTGCCCCGCACTGCATGGACTGTGTCTATAATAGTACTTGGGAGCCGGGAGTGGTGGTGTATGCCTGTAATCCCAGTACTTATGGGTGTCTGTGAGTTGGAGGACAGCCTGGTCTACAGAGTGAGTCCAGAACAGCCCGGGGTATTATGTGGAGAAACCTTGTCTCAAAAAACAAAAACAAAACAAAACCAAAAAAATACTTGCCAGTGGGACTCAGGGGGCTCAGATCTCATCCTTAGCTACATATGGAACTGGAGGCCAGCCTGGGCCTTTTTTTGTTTTTGTTTTTTCAAGACAGTGTTTCTCTGTGTAGTCTTGGCTGTCCTGGACTCACTTTGTAGACCAGGCTGGCCTTGAACTCACAGCGATCCACCTGCCTCTGCCTCCCAACTGCTGGGATTAAAGATGTGCGCCACCACTGTCTGGCTTTTAAAAAAAAAAATTTTTTTTTTTTTTTAAAACATCAAGGGGCTGGAGAGATGGCTCATCAATTAAGAGCGTTGGCTGCTTGCTCTTCCAAAGAAAGGACCTGGGTTTACTTCCCAGCACCCACACACCAACTCACAACTATCTGTGGCTACAGTTCTAGGAAATCCACTTGCACAGGCATACATTCAGGCAGAGTACCAATGCACATAAACATTAGAAAAATAATTTACCAGATTAATGGTGCACGTCATTAATCCCATGCACTCTGGAGGCAGAGGCATGTAATCCTCTGTGAGTTCAAGGGCAGCCTGGGCTACATAGTAAGACTCTGTCTTGAAAAAAAACTTAAAAGAAAATTATGTGGCTGGGTGATGGTGAATATGTGGGTGTTTGGTAGTCTTTGTGTGCACCATGTTGGTTCAGGTACCCTCAGAGGTCAGAAGAGAGTGCTGGATTGCTGGAGTTGGAGTTACAGGTGGCTGAAGCTGTCACCTAGAGGAACCCTTCACACTCTACAAGAGCAGCAAATGCTCACAGCCACTGAGCCGTGTTTCTGGCGCTAAGAGCATTTTTGTTTTTGTTTTTTCTGAGACAGGGTTTCTCTGTTTAGCCTTGACTATCCTGGACTCTCTTTGTAGACCAGGCTGGCCTCGACTCACAACGATCCGCCTGCCTCCCAAGTGCTGGGATTAAAGGTGTGCGCCACCACCGCCTGGATCTAAGAGCGTTTTTTTGTTTTGTTTTGTTTTTTTGTTTTTGACAGGGGGTAAAAATTGGAGGCACAGACCCGCAGTAGCAGGTGGATCTTTGAGTTTGAGTCCAGACAGATCTACACAGTGAGTTCCTGGCCCAGCCAAGACCCTATCTCAAAAATTTATAACAACAACAAAAAAATGTGTTGGAAGGCGGGCATTTTACCGCCAGAAGCCAAGCCAGTCCTTTAACACAGCCGATGAACGAATGAACCAAGTTCCCAGTCGCACTGTAAGAGCTTAGTAGGACTTCCGTGGTCCATGAATGCATAGAGAGTTCCAGTTCTGGGAGTTTCCAGTCCTGCCTCCCTTCCTCTCGGAGGCGCTAAAGACCCAGGACCAGCCCGCTCCAGCCTGTCTCCAACCTCTCGCTGGGTCAGTTAAACGCTCCTCTCCCTTTCCCGCCTGCCCGCCTGTGGGGTTTGAAAAACCAAAAACCCTGCGATGGCGGGCAGCCCCACCGGTTGCCGCTCGCGGACCAATCAGCACCCTCACCCCTCCTGTGGGCCGGACAAACCTCCCCAGAGACGTGTACTGATTGGCTGAGATTCCAGGTGGGCGGGACTTCGGGAGGTCGGGCGCTGGGCAAAGCGGCTCGGGCTACTCTGTAGCGAGTTTGTAAGAAAACAAGGGCGTTCTGGGCGGGGCCTGAGGCGGGCTTGTTTCGCCCGCTGGTCCCCGATTCCAGTGGCCCTGGTTGCGCGACTCAGAGCGGACCCCGCCCGCGCAAGAGGAGGAGGGAGGGTGAGTCTGGGGAGACCCGGCCCAAGGGGCGGGCGCCCAAGGGCTGGGCGGGGTTCCCCGCTGCCTGTCCCCGGTGACAGGGGGAGGAGCTGGCTGCGAGAGCGAGGGTCTTGCTGGCCGAGGGTGCAGGGTCTGCGGCCGGGGAATAGCCGTAGAGTAGGCCCCGGTGACGCCGCAGTCCCTAGGGGACGGAAGCCCTAGTGTTGGGATCCCGTGCTTGCCGGTTCCCCAGCCCTGACCTGGACTGGGCTTGGGGCTGGGTGGGTTTCACAGACCACCCGTGTCCACTATGCTCCTGGAAGAAGTCTGCGTAGGCGACCGGCTGAGTGGCGCAGCGGCCCGTGGCGACGTGCAAGAGGTGCGCCGCCTCCTGCACCGGGAGCTGGTGCATCCTGACGCCTTGAACCGCTTTGGCAAGACGGCCTTGCAGGTGAGGCCTGGCTGGCCCCCGGCCCCCACACCTCCATCCCTCCTAGATTCCTGGCCCGGGTTGGTGATCCCCCTGAGGACTAATCCTTGTTTGCACCAATGTCGGGTGGGTGGTGAGGGTGGCATAGGGGGAGGGGATGGCTTTTCAGCTCCAAAGAATTCCTTGTCTAGAAGCCTGGAAGATTCCGTTTCTCCGCAGTCCTTTATTCCGTGGGTGGATTGGGGTTCTTTTCATACCAGACCTTGAGGACAGATCACGTTTCTTGAGGCTTCTTAAAAGACTTGACATCTCAGGAAGGTGGCATATCTTCTCAGGGGAGATAGCCAAGTTTTTGTCTTTTTGGAGGAGTCCCCTTGAAGGGTCTCTGAGTATTTGCCGCGGGGGGTGAGGGGGGGGCGGGGTGGTGTCCTCATTTCTGCGGATGGTGTGGATTTTCTTTTCTTTTTTTTTCTTCTGGGTGCCCCGCTGTAAAACGATTCTCTATTGCCTGAAGGCCCTATAATTTGGGGTGGCATTTGTAGGAGTCCCATCCTCTCATGCCCACTCATACATCCTGAAGATCATCATGCCCGTGTCTCAGGAAGTTATTCCTGGACAAAAGAGATCCAAGTTCGCTAGAACATCTCCTTCCTCAAAAATCATAAGTAGTTCCCAGAGTGTGGGGTGGCATTGTTGGAGGGGTTTCACAGCCCCAGCTGTCTCCCATATGGGAGTGCTCTGCCCCAGGGGGATGCCCTTGGACCTGGAGCGTGTCCATTCCTTCCCGCTTTCGCTTTCCTGGTTCCCTGGTTCCCTTCTTTTTGCTTCTCTTTCTTCTTCATTTAATTTTTTCCCCCGCTGAGACAAGGTCTCACTCTGTATGCCAGACTGGCCTTAAATTTGAGACTGTTCACCTTGGCCTCTGAGGTGCTGGGATTACAGGAGTGGGTCACTACGCCTGGCTCCTTGAGGTTTTCAGGAGAGTCTCTTTTGTAGTTAGGGTCTTTTTGTCTTGCCAAGAGAGCTTCAGGCTGTGTGAGTGGTGGCAGTGGTGGCTCAGGCCTCCTCTAATCCCAGCACTCAGGAGGCGGAAGCAGGTGGATCTCAGAGTTCGAGGCCAGCCTGGTTTACAGAGGGAGTTCTAGGACATTCAGAAAGAAACTCCGTTGGGGGTGGGGGTGGGGGTAGGGAGAGAGCGCTAGCCTACATTTTGGTTGTGGGGTCCTTATTTCCAAAGAACCTGTTTTTCGGGGTCCAGTCAGCTCCCTTGAGGCCTCTCTCTTTCCTAGGGTGTCCCTGTTCACTAAAGAACCCCTTCTCTGGCACTCTGGGTTTCTGGTAGACTGTTCCTCTTCCTGACCTTCTGCTCCCCACCCCACAGGTCATGATGTTTGGAAGTCCAGCGGTTGCTCTGGAACTTCTGAAGCAAGGTGCTAGCCCCAATGTCCAGGATGCCTCTGGTACCAGTCCAGTGCATGATGCAGCTCGCACTGGGTTCTTGGACACCCTGAAGGTCCTGGTGGAGCATGGTGCCGACGTCAACGCCCTGGACAGCACCGGGTCACTCCCCATCCATCTGGCCATACGAGAGGGCCATAGCTCCGTGGTCAGCTTCCTGGCTCCTGAATCAGATCTCCATCACAGGGACGCTGCGGGTCTCACTCCCCTGGAGCTGGCTCGGCAGAGAGGGGCTCACCATCTCGCGGACATCCTCCAGAGGCACATGGTGATCCCAATGTGACCCCACGGCCACAGACTTCAGCCAAGGAGCCTCACTGGGTTACTTGTCAACCAAGGAGGAGAGAAACTTTCTCTTTTCACTCCCAGCCATTGATGAAGGGAGTGGGAGGAGGAGCGGTCTGTGGTTTACTGGTGTTGATTTCTTGAGTGTGTGTGTTTGGGGGATGTTTCTCGTTTGTTTTTCTCACCCCTTTGGTGTGTTGGACAGAGAAGGGCCTCCTACAGGCAACAGCCACCTAAAAAGAAAAAAAACAAAAAAAACGGTTCAGTTTCCTCTGCACCCAGGCTGCACAGACGACCTCAGGGCAGAGGTTTAAAGCCCTAGCCTCAGAGTGAGGTCATCACCTCCTGGGCTCCTGGAAGCTGGTGACCTTGGCAGGCTGTGCTCAGAGATCCCTGAAGTGTGAGGCAGCTACTTTAGGCATGAGAGGGGGGAGGGGGAAAACATTTCCAATCAATTACAAGGATAGCATGAGTTCATTTTTTTCCTTGGAAGTTTGTTTTCCAGTCTGTTGTACAGAGTTTGAATATATGTATTTATTGCTTTATGGAAAGAGATTGTTTTGTGTGATTATTTAATGTTTTGGCTCATTAAACTAAGCCTTAGGCATGACGACGTCGAGGGTGACTTCTGATTTGGGAGTCTGGGATGGGGTATTCTAAGTTCCAGCACATGGGTAGGATGAGACCGGTTGGCGTGGTTGTAAGTTGTGGCGTAAAGGGGCAACACTGATCATTCCCAGGGCGTCAGGGTGACTGGGCTGGGTGGGGCAGCGGTCGGGTGCTGTCGGAACGGAAGGGAGGCAGGAAACCGCGAGTGGAGAAAGGGGCCCCCTCATGTCAGCTGGGTGCCGGGTGGAGTAGGGTGGGCGGTCGCTCACGGCGTTTCCCCGCAGAGGCTTGTCCCTGTGGGTGTGGCCTGCTGAGCAAAAGGGCCACAAGATCCCGGAAGGGTAGGGGTGGAGCAAGGCGCGTCGGTAACGGGTCCGCTCCTTTAAGGATGCCCTGGGTGGGCGTGCCCGAGGGAGATCCTGCCCCGGAGGGGGCGTTTCCGCGCATGCGCGCTAGGCCACACAGCCGCCATGCCGGAACCGCGCGGTTCTGCGTCCCTGAAGGTGAACGCAGCGTTTGCTGCGCGCTACAGCCGTTACCGCGAGCGTGAGGAACTGCAGAGACGTGAGTGGGGGGCGCCTGCGCAGGCCGTGGTGTGGGGGTACTTGGGGGGGAGGGTGCAGCTGGTGATGGTGGCTGTGGGAAACCTCATGTGTACTCCACAGTGAAGGATCGCTATGGGAATCTGGACGGCGGCGGCGACTCCAGCAGCTCTGAGTCTGACTCGAGCGATGAGCATGTGGTGAGCTTTCGTGACCAGGCCTCGCGTCCTACCCAGATGTACACGGGGGACTTTCCTTAACTCGGCTGGGTTGTGAGGGAGCCTTCAAGACCCGCCCCTATCCTTTGAGTGACAGTCAGTGCCCTCCCCAACCCAGGGATCCGAAATACACCCTCCCTTGTAGAAGAGGTCCCAAGCCTCCCACCCACTGAGCTCTCACTTGGATGCACAGGGTTGCCTTACCATAGGGGGTGCTCCTCCTAACCCCTTGAGTGACAGCCCCTTCCTAGTGGTCACTAAATCTAACTACTCTCCTAACGGACCCGCAAGCCTCCCACAGCACCCCCAAACTGGATACACAGTTTGACCCTAACTCCAAATGGCCCGATAGACACCTCCTAATCCCTACATCCCAACCCCTTGAGTACGGAGCAGCACTCTCCTTACACCTAGAGAATTGCTAAATCCTCCCTACCTCCCCCAAAAGGACAGAGCACCTTACCGTAATCACACCAGGCCCTGTGGGAACACCCAGGCCCTGCACCGTAAGCCCTGGTGACAAGCAGCATCCTGCCTATGTCTAGGAGACACCAAATCCTCAATACTTTCCAGATGTGGCATCAGTTCCCAGAGAGACTCTTCCCCCAACCCTGTAGAGCCTATGACACCTTCCCCAGCCCTGGGTGACAGGCATTGCCCTCCCCATCCCTAGGGCTTGTCATATCCCCTCTACTTTAACTAAACGTTATCCTCCATCACCATCCTGTGTAGAGGTCCAACCCTTCTGTCTCCTAGGAACCACCTTTCCCATTTCCTAAAACCCACAGCAGCTCCAGTCTTGGCCCCTTCCCCACTGTTCCTTTACCCTGTCAAGTACCTGCCTCTGTCTGGCTGAGCCTGCTCTCTTCATCTGGACTCTTTGTCCTTCCTCCCCTCCACCAGTCCTCGGGGTCGCTGTCCCTGCTGCACCCTGCCCTCCTCACAGTGTCCACCTTCCTCCTGATGTCATTCCTACTTCCCTTTCCTACTCTAGGAATTTGACCCCCAGCAGGAGAGAGACTTTTACAGGACTCTGTCTTTGTTGAAGAAGAAGGACCCCCGAATTTACCAGAAGGATGCTACCTTCTACCAGAGAGCAGGTGTGGCGGGGGCTGCTTCTCTAAGTACCTTAGAGTTGATGGAATTGAATTGTTGAATGAGTTGTTAACCTTCCTGAGTTTCCTGAGTGTCATGCGGAACCCGAGTGGCGGCATACAGCGCCCACAATCCTAGCACTCAGGCCTCAGGCCAGGCTGAGCTACATAATGAGATCCTTGCCAAAAAAGAACAAAAACCAAAAGGAAGCCAGGCAGTGGTGGTGCACGCCTTTAATCCCAGCACTCTGGAGGTAGGCGGATCTCTGAGTTCAGGGCCATCCTGGTTTATAGAGTGGATTCCAGGACAGCTATAGTGAGACCCTGTCCCTGTCCCCATCCCACCACCACCACCAGAAAAAAGGAAGAATGAAAGAACAAAAAAGACCCAAAGTACATGGGTGCCATCTGAGGCCCAGCACATGCAGGGTGAGCTCTGGCATTAGCATGCACTGAAAGTCGAAAGTGCCAGGTCAGACATGCTTTTTAATTTGTGTGGTAGTTTCTCAGGGAACCGCGACCAGCCTCTATCTTACTGTGTAACCAAGGGTGTGATGGATCTTCTGGTCCCCTGCTGGGTTACAGGTGTGTGTCACATAACTGGGACTGAACAGCCTGGGCTCGCTGGGCAAACACCATCACTGCTGCTGAATCTGCACCTGAGGTTTTTGTTTGGTTGATGGTTTATTCCTTTTGTACATAGTGGGTTTTGGTATAGCCTGGGCTACATCATACTCTGTCCCTGGAAAAATAAAATCAGGGAATAAAGATGATTTACTATTTTACTGTTGGAAGTTGCTGGCAAGGATTTAGAACTTCTGTGTGCTCCTAGCCCTGCCCCATGGGAGTCTCTGCAGGAGCAAGAGGGAAGTTGTAGGCAACAACAGGTATTTTCTCCCTGCTTGCAGCCGACACGTCATCTTCAGAGAGCGAGGAGGAAACAGCTGCCTCAGGGAAGCAGAAGAAAGTGCAGCCCATGTACTTGAAGGACTATGAGAGGAAGGTCATCTTGGAGAAAAAAGGGTAAGGAGGGGCTTCCACCCCGTCAGCCTCCAGCTCCCTGAAGACCAAGAGAGTGTCTCAGAGTGTGTGCTTGTTTCCAAGACAGGGCTTCTCTGAGGCTTTGGCTGTCCTAGAACTCACTCTGTAGACCATGCTGGCCTTGAACTCACAGAGATCCACCTGCCTCTGCCTCCCAAGTGCTGGGATTAAAGGCGTGCACCACAACACCTAGCTCATATTTCTTTTAAATACTTTATTTTATTTTTTTATTTTACTTTAAGACTTATTGTTGTGTATACTTGCACACCTGTAGGCCAGAAGAGAGCATTAAATCACATGCTGGGAATTGAACTCAGGACCTCCGGAAGAGCAGCCAGTGCTCTTAACCTCTGACCCATCTCTCCAGCCCTTTATTTTATGTGCATTGGTGTTTGCCTGCATGTGTCTGTGTGAGGGTGTTCATATAGACAGTTATGAACTGCTGCATGGGTGCTAAGAATTGAACCTAGGTCCTCTGAAGAGCACCCAGTGCTCTTAACCCCTAAGCCATCTCTCCAGCCCCGCATAAATATTCTTTTAAAAAGGGTGGGGTGGGGAGTGGCATAGGCCTCAGTGGGCTACTTTGTAGTGTGGGTACCTATTGGTTTGCTCCCCAGCAGTGTTAAAAAACAAACTAACTAACAAAATGAAAAGAGGAAACATATTGTGAAATAGAAATACCTTTAAAATTAAAGAGTTGTAGTCAGACTTAGGAGTGTATACCTAACCCCAGGAGTCCAGAGACAGGAACATGGTTGTCATGCGTTTGAGGTCAGACTGCTTCAGATAACAAGTTCCAGGCCAGATAGAAGTGCATGCTGACACCCTGTCTTCAGGGGTGGGATGCTCAGTGGGTAAGAACGCTTGCCACTAAAGCAAGAGGACGTGACTGCGAATGTTGAATGCTGGGCACGGCCAAGCACTTCGCTGTGACTCCAGAAGGATTACAGGAGCTTGGTGGACCAAGACTAGCTGCAACAGTGAGCGGCGAGAAAGGCTGGCCCAAAATAATACAGTGGCGGAGGGCTGGCCATGGTGGCGCACTCTGAAAGTAGAGGCCGGTGGATGTCTGTGAGTTCAGGCCCACCCTGCTGTACATAGTGAGTTCCAGGACACTCTACCTAGTGGCCCTCTCTTGTTTTGTTTTTTCCTATTGTTTTTGACACCTCTGGCCTTTGCAGCCATGTGCATGTAATGCATGTACACATTACACGCATACACACATATAAAAACAATTTCATTGAGAAAAATAAATACTAGACATTAATGCCCAATAATCCCATTTAAAAGACAAGACATGTGGGTTGAGCCACTGGGTCAGCATGGTATTCTAATGTCTCCATTGTTTTCTGTACAGCAAATATGTTGACGAGGACAACTCTGATGGGGAGGCCTTTGACCACAGGCTCAAGGTGGGTGGAACAGTGGCTGGCTCAGGGCATGAGGGCCGGGATCCGTTCTGGGGCCCACATCAATCCCTCCTCTGCAGGAAATATCAACAAAGAGTTACGTAGAAGAACAGAAACAGCTGAAGGAAAGGTGAGCTTGGGCTTGGGTTGGTGGCTACAGGGACAGGAAGTAAGGTGGGGACAGAACAGCAGCTGCGGTGCCAGCAGTGTCCACGCCACTGTGTCTCTCTGAGTGTCTCCATGTACCAGTGCTGAGGTCTGTCCCATGGTGTGTGCAGCTTCCGAGCTTTCGTGGAGGACAGCAGCGATGAGGACAGTGCTGGGGAAGGTGGCTCTGGGTTGCTGCAGAAGCACGCTAACAGCGGGGAAGAAAAGGTCAGTGCCTGGGGCCCGCTGGGTGCGGGGTCTGGAGATGGTTCCTGGGCTTCTGAGGGCCTTGAGTGCTGCCCTTCCCCAGGCGCAGGAGGAGGTGGACTACCTGGAGTGGCTGAAGGGGCAGAAGGAGATTCAGAGCTCCGAGTCGTTAAAAGAACTGGTAAGTCCCCCAGGGCCAACTGCCTGCCGCAGCTTTGTCTTGCCTTGTGCTTTCTGCTTCCCTGTACCCAAGGACACCAGAGGCACTGGGGTGTAGTGGAGGCCTGCTTACAGTCCCCCAGTGAGAGGTTTTTTGGGGGTGTTGCTCAATGGTATAGCATATGCTTAGAGTCCCCCAGTGAGGGGTTTTTGGGGGCGTTGCTCAATGGTATAGCATATGCTTACAGTCCCCCAGTAAGGGGTGTTTTTGGGGTGTTGCTCAGTGGTATAGCATATGCTTACAGTGCCTCAGTGAGGGGTTGGTCTTAGCTTGGGGTGGTGCTTACCTAGCACGCACAGGGACCTGGATTCCATCCCAGCACCAAAAACCACAGGCAATTTTAGGTTTTCAATTTCTCAGTGAATAAAATGAGGCCAGCCAGCATGGTGGCCACGCCTTTAATCCCAGCACTCGGGAGGCAGAGGCAGGCAGGATTGCTGTGAGTTTGAGGCCAGCCTGGTCTACAAAGTGAGTCCAGGACAGGCAAGGCTACACAGAGAGACCCTGTGTATAAAAACCAAAAAAAGAAAGGGGGAAAAAAAAAAGGTTAACCCAGGCCAGGTGTGGTTGCTCACATCTATAATCTCAGTACTCAAGAGGCTGAGACAGGATTGTAGCTAGTGCCAAGTCAGCTTGGGCTACACAGCATGACATTATCTCAAAAAGGAAAAAGGCATAAAGTGGTAGTAATGTACCCACTCTAGGTTAGCCGTGGAATTTCAGATCTTTAGATCTACCCCAGGACACTGAGCTGTGTCACCCTCTCTTCCCATAGACACACCTCAAGGAGTACTGGAACAACCCAGAACTGGACGAGGGGGAACAGTTCCTGAAGGATTATATCCTCAACAAACGCTACGAAGAAGAGGAGGAGGAGGAGGAAGAGGAGGATGGGTGAGGACCACTTCCTTTTTCTAGAGTGTGCCTCAGTTTATTTTCCAGGATCCAGGCTAGGCAACCAAGGGCACTGTGAGCTTGGGATTTTAAAAAATAATTATTATTTCTAATTTTTTTTTGACAGGGTTTCTCTGTGTAGCCTTGGCTGTCCTGGACTCGCTTTGTAGATCAGGCTGGCCTCGAACTCACAGCGATCTGCCTGCCTCTGCCTCCCGAGTGCTGGGATTAAAGGCGTGCGCCACCACTGCCCAGCCTTTTCTTTTTTAAAAGATTTATTTTATGTAATGAGTGCTCTATCTGCATGTACACCTGCAGGCCAGAAGAGGGCATCAGATCTCATTATAGATGGTTATGAGCCACCACGTAGCTGCCAAGAATTGAACTCAGGACCTCTGGAAGAGCAGACAGTGCTCTTAATCACTGAGCCATCTCTCCAGTCCCTATTTCTAATTTCTTAATTACATTTATTTATTTGCAGAGATGGGACAGCATATCATAGACAGGCAGCAAACTGTGGGAGTCCGTTCTCTCCTTCTACCATGTAGACCCATAGACTGCCGCGCCATCTCACCAGCACCCGTTGTATACAGAGTTCTTGTGGGGATAAAATGTCATGTCTTAGCAGGCTCACTGGTGCCTCTGAGCCTAACTCTGTGGTGTCCTTCAGGGTTCCAGGCCCCCCAGTCCAGCTGGCAGTGGATGACTCCTCAGATGAAGGGGAGCTGTTCCTGAAGAAGCAGGAAGACTTTGAACACAAGTACAACTTCCGCTTCGAGGAGCCTGACTCAGCCTCAGTGTGTGCCCAGGCCTGGGTCAGGGAGGACATGGCTGCCCAGGGTCCAGCCCTTCAACCCCATACCATCCCTGAGGTCCCTGTGGCCTCCTCTCCTGCCCACAGGTCAAGACATACCCTCGTAGCATCGCATCATCTGTGCGCCGCAAGGATGAGCGCCGGAAGGAGAAGAGGGAAGAGACTAGGGAGCGGAAGAAGAGGGTGAGTGTGGCTGGGTGCAGCAGTCACGCCAGTGATCCCGAGCCCTCCTGAGAATTTTGAGCCTGTGGGAGGTAGGTAGTGAGTTCAAGGCCAAGCTGGGGAACAGTTACACCATCTCCACAGAAGAAAATAAAAAGCAGCTGGTGTGGGCCTTTAATCCTAGCACTCGGGAGGCAGAGGCAGGTGGATCGCTGTGAGTTCGAGGCCAGCCTGGTCTACAGAGTGAGTCCAGGACAGCCAGGGCTACACAGAGAAACCTTGTCTCTAAAAATCAGAGGGAGGGAAAAAAAAAAAGTAGCTGGTGGCACACACCTTTACAGGAGGCGGAGGCAGGAGGATCTCTTGAGTTCTGGGCCAGCCTGGGCTACAAAGACCCTATGTAAAAATAAAATAAAATAAAGAGTAAAATGAGCTGGCATGGTGGTATGTTCCTATATCGACAGCACAGGTCACTACTACTTCAAGCCTCATCTACATAAAGAGTTGTAGGCCATCTTGAGCTACATAGTGAGGCTGTCTCAAAGACAAAATACAGGCTGCAGCTCCGCAGGTGGAGCACTGGCCTAGTGCACAAAGCGCTGGCGTTCCTCAAAGCAATGACGGGGTCATTGAAGGAAGCAGGCAAAGCAGACCGTGCCGGTCCCCTGTCCTGTATCCCCAGAGCTCAGGAGGGTCTGTAGGTGACGGTCAGCCTGAGACCCTGTCCCACCAGGGAGGCCCTGCTTGCAAGGCTCTGTCATCACCAGTGCTGAGCCGCTCTCCCACCCACAGGAGAAGGCCAGGAAGCAGGAGGAGCTGAAACAGTTAAAGAACCTAAAGAGGAAGGAGATTCTGGCCAAGCTGGAGAAGCTGAGGCAGGTCACTGGCAACGACACCCTGGGCCTTGAGGAGCGGGACCTGGAGGATGACTTCGACCCTGCCCAGCACGACCAGCTCATGCAGGTATGACTGCTCAGAAACATGTCTGTGGGACCAGAGGCCACCTCTTAGCTGTGTGGCCTCAGAAATGGCTTGACCTTTGTGGCACCTTTTTCTTTGCCTTCAATGTGAACTTAGTGGAGAGCTGCCTTGGGCTAAGGCAAAGGTGGGTGGGAGGGATGGACGTGAAAGGACAGAAGGATAAGTGCCCAGGAACAGTGGGTTATATTCAGAGGCAAGGGCACTGGGACAGGAGGGTCATTCAAGGCCTGCCTAGGTACACAGTGGGGTGGAGGGCAGCATTTGGATACATTGTAAGATCCCCAGGAAAGGGGGCATGTGAAGGGATGGGGTGTGGCCCACCTACAATCCCCCAGTGAGGGGCTAGGGGTGTGGCCGTTGTCCTGTACCTATCTAGCTTTGCAGTTTAGCCTCTGCCAGAAAAATGAGAACCCACCCCCCATCCAGTGGAACCCAGCCAAGCTAATGAATAGCTCAGGTTAACACACAGCAGTTTCGACAGTCACTCACTGCTGCTCAGGAGAGGGTTCCAGACAGACACCACCACATACAGCTGCTCCAGAAGATGATCACAACCCATAGGCCTGGCATTGTGATGCAAAGACGATGAGATAACGGGCATCCTCAACCACACAGTCCTAAGATAGCCTGGGCTGAGGGACTGCCGCAGAAGAGGGGCAGGGGTGGCAAGTAGTTCGTCTTGGTGCATATGTCTTTGCACTCCATAAGGTTGAGTCACTGCTGTACTACCAGGGATGTCTTTTAAAAAGGTTTTTAATTATACAGTGTTTTCCCTGCATGTACACCTGCACACCAGAACAGGGCACCAGATCTCATTATAGATGGTTGTGAGCCACCATGTTGTTGCTGGAAATTGAACCCAGGACCTTTGGAAGAGCAGGCAGTGCTCTTAACCTCTGAGCCATCTTTCCAGCCCAGGAATGTCTTAATTTTTTTCTGAGGAAAAGTCTTGCCATGTGTCCAGGCTGGTGTCAATCTTCGCACCTGCCTCTCCTCAGGAACTGCAGTTACAGGTGTGCACCACCTGCCTCCTTCTCAGGAACTGCAGTTACAGGTGTGCACCACCATGCCTAGCTTGGATCTTGTATTTATCTATTTACTATAAATGTGTTTTGATGTGTATGTGTTGGGGTATCACATGTTCCATGGCATGTATGTGGAGGGTATCTTAGTGAGACTGGCTCTCTAGCCACTGTTGGGGTTCCACGAAAGTGCCTCTATCTGCTGAGCCATCTTACTTTCCCTGGGTTTGTTTTTGGTCATGTGTAGTTTTGATGAGACTGGGATAGAGCCACACAACCCAGGGCCGAGCATATGCAAGCATACACATGCCCTGAGACTGAGCCTTAGTCCTTAAGCTCAGCTTTTGAGCCGTTAACATTTGTTATACTGGGAGGACACAGCAGCATGTTTTGGAAAAAGGTGTTGAGAAACGTATAAAAAAAAAACAAAACCAAAAATGGAGAGCACTGTGACAGCCCTAAATAGCCCATAGCCAAATGTGGAAGTCATGGAAGGAGGCTCAAGGGCGCAGTGTGTGGGGAGTGGAAGGAATCGCACGGCGGGGCTGTCTGCGTTCTTAGTGTTTAAGGTGCTTTTCAGGCCTTAGCCTTGTTTTCTCAATAGAGGAGCAGTTACTGTTGCTCATGGTGACTGTAAGAATCTCAGCAAGAAGATGCCTAGCATATAGAGGGTGCTTAATAAATGCACAGATGGGCCTAGAAAGACATATGGCTCAGCCTTTAAAAGTACTAGCTCTCCTTCCAGAAACCAAGGTTCGATTCCCATCACCCACATGGCAGCTCACAGCTGTCTAACTGTAGTCCTAGGGGGTCTGCTGCCCTCTTCTGGCCTCCAGGAACGCCAGGCGTGCATGTGCCCTTCTTGCCACTAGAGAAAGGCATAGTCCCAGCCTCCTTGTACTGGAGAGCTGACATATATCTGACATCCCTGCACAGACTCAGGATCAGGGTAGTGATGGAGACATGTGGCCTTGGCTTCCCTGGACTAGGATCACAGTGTGGCCCCAGATGTGGACTGTAGTGTGACAGATGGTGTCAGGGCTGTGTGTACGGGGACAGGACCCTAGTATCTGAGCTCCAGCCTCATTCTGTAGCCCTGACTGGCCTGGTCCTCATGATCTTCTGGGCTCAGCCTGTCACAAGTGATGGCAGCTCAGCTGAGTCCTGACTAGTGCATGGGTCACAAGTGATGGCAGGGTCTGAGTCCTGCAGAGCTGTAACTGGCTGTGTGAAGCAAATGCAGCCTAGACATCAGGCTGCGGCGGGTGTGTGGAGGTTCCCAGAACACAGATCCTTTCAAGGAGGTAGGTCATGGAAGGCTTGGGAGCCGGAGTGTTGGGTGTATTGGCATGGGTTTATAATCCCAGCACTTGGAAATTTGAGGCAGAAGGGTTGCCAACCTGGGCTACAAGACTGTGTCTCATATAAGCAAAAACTATCATTTACCTGTAATCACTGCACTTAGGGGCGGGGGTAAAGGCAAGTGGATCACAATGCCAAGGCTAGCCTCTGCTACATAGCTTGAGGCCAGCCTGGCCTACGTGGAACCCTGTCTCATACAACTGAACAGTATGGTTGTTGAGTCATGCTGGCATTGGCATGGGGAGCTGAGCTCCTGTAGGTGTGCAGCTCCTGCTGCCCCTTAGGCTCGCCTTCCCTTGCAGAAATGCTTTGGAGACGCCTTCTACGGCACTGCGGAGGAAGAGAAGCCACAGTTTGAGGAGGAGGAAGGGCTGGAAGGTGCGTGTCCTTCAAAGCTGGGGGGGTCTCGGGTTTGCGGCCCGGGTGCTGGTCTCACTTTGCCTCTGTGGAACCAGATGACTGGAACTGGGACACATGGGGCGGACCTGAGCAGGACGGCGCCTGGAGCCAGCAGGAGCTGCACTGTGAGGACCCTGACTTTAACGTGAGTGCGAGTCTCAAGTAGGGTGCAGTTGGCAGAGCAAAAGCTTTCCATGAATAAAAGCCTCTGTTCTGAGAGGGGGCGCTCAAGGCTTGCTGCACGGCACATTGGAGGCCAGCATGGGCTGTGAGACCTTAAGAACAATGAGTGTCCCCGCAGGGGTTCTGGAGGCTCCAGAGGCATTTAGGGCTGGCCTGATCTGACCTAGATCTTCTTGATAGATGGACGCTGACTATGACCCCAGCCAACCTCGGAAGAAGCTTCGGGAGGCCCCAGTCTCAGGCAAAAAGAAGCGCAAGTCTCCGTTTGCAGCTGCAGTGGGGCAGGAGAAGCCCTTGTTTGACCCTGGTGAGGCACAGGGCGTGCTGGGCAGCGTGGCTCACAGGGCCTTGCACGTGCATCCCCTGACCGTCCAGCTTCCGTGCAGGGGACAAGACTTTTGAGGAGTACCTAGATGAGTACTACCGGCTGGACTACGAGGATATCATCGACGACCTGCCCTGTCGCTTCAAGTACCGCACTGTGGTGCCCTGCGACTTCGGGCTTAGCACAGAGGAGGTTGGGACCCGGGTGGCAGGGAAAGTAGAGGGAGGCCCACAGAAAGGGAGGAGGTGGGACAGTGCTGATGTCGGCCAGCGCTCGAGAGGCTGAGGGAGAGGGGCGCCGTGGATTCCTCGCTAGCCTGAACTATACGGTGGAAATAGAAAATCAAGCCAGCATGGTGGTACAGGCAGGAGCCCCTGCCTCAAAAACAAGACTAACTCACTTGTTCACCGCCCTCCTGACATCCTGCTAAGTGACAGAGGCTCAGAGGCAGACCCCGGGACCTCACAGCAGCCATCTTCCTTCCTATGCAGATCCTTGCAGCCGATGACAAGGAGCTGAACCGGTGGTGTTCCCTGAAGAAGACCTGCATGTACAGGTGACAGCAGGGCGGCAGGGGAGGGGAGGCAGTTGGGACAGCTTGTAGAATACCTCTGATGCACAGGTCGGAGCAGGAGGAGATGCAGGAGAAGCGAGTGTACAGCCAGAAGGCCCAGAACTTGGGGAAGAAGAGGCAGATCTTCAAGTCTCTGTGCCAGGAAGAGTAAGCACTGGGCCCTGGGGAGGGCGGCAGCTCACCTGGCTGACACCAGCTGTGTAAACTTTAGGCGGTCACTGTCCCTCTGGCAAAGACTGAGTTGTGTATGAAATACTCAGCATAAGAACGGGAGGAACTGTACACAGTGGCGCGTACCTGGCCCCATACCTGGCACTGGGGAGGCATGGCAGGGTTCCTGAGCTTGATGCATTTGAACCTATCCTGGGCTCCAAAGCAACAGCCTGTCATTATGGGCTGTGAAGATTATGTTTACTTA
This sequence comes from Acomys minous, assembly GCF_964271855.1. NCBI lineage: Eukaryota > Metazoa > Chordata > Mammalia > Rodentia > Muridae > Acomys > Acomys minous. The sequence goes on along the minus strand of NC_140494.1, from coordinate 83,912,702 downwards.
AGACTGGGTCTGAGCCAGGTGTGGTGGCACCTGCCTTTAATCCCAGCACTCAGGAAGCAGAGGCAGGCAGATCTCTGTGAGTTTGAGGCCAGCCTAATCTGCAAAGTGAGTCCAGCAATCCGCTAGCCACTGCCTCCCGAGTGCTGGGATTAAAGGCTTGCGCCTCCACGCCCGGCTCCGAAATAAATTCTTATAAGCAACCCCTAGGCTTGTTAGATGTCTCAAGGACAGTTGTCATCCGGTAGAGTATAGGCCTAGACTCTAAGAAGCTGACTGACATAAATGGCTTCAGCTACTGCAGCTGATCTGTAGCTGTCATATTTATGAGGCCATCCAGGTTCCATGAGACCGTCTTAACAACAGTACTGGGGCTGAGTGGGCAGAGTACTCATCTGGCAGGGATAAAGCCCTGGCTTCTATCCCAGTGCTGTATAAACCTGACAGAGTTCTGAGTTCAAGGCCAGCATGGTCTACAGTGAGTTTCAGTACATCTAGGGCTACATAGTAAGACCATCAACATCCCACCCCATCCCTGTTTTAAAAAACAAAACAAAACAGATCAGAAGTTAAAGGTCATCCTTGGGTACACAGTTTAAGGCTAGCCTGGGCTACATGAGCCGCTCTTCAAACAAGAAGAGCAAAAAGGGGGAGAAATCATCGCCTGTTCTGAACAGCAGGCTGACCTAAGCTTTGACTTCCCACCTCTAGGTTGGAAATGCCCACAGAGGCCACAGGGAAATCACAGGGCAAGGCTGGTCCACAAGCTCAGCTGCCCACGCTGGATGGAACCTACGGGAAGAGGCTCCAGTCTGAGAACCCAGTAGCCAAGGAAGAGGAATTGGCACACACAGCCTGCCCAGAGAAGCCAGTCTCCCAGAGGCACAAGAAGAAGGCCAGGCTGCTGGGTCCCACAGTGACACTTGGAGGTCACAAGTTCAGCCGACAGAGATTGCAGGCCTTTGGTCTCAACCCCAAAAGGCTGCACTTCCGCCAGTTGGGTCGCCAAAGGAAGAAACAGAGCCGCCCCTGAGAGCCATCTCTACAATTAAGCTGTTGACTACAGCCCTCCTGCCACCCTATGGCTGCCTCTTCTTGGCATGGAAACGGCCACCAGAGCTGTCTTCCCCAAGGACAACCTGAGATGTCAAGCACCCCCAGCCATGTTCAAGTCTGCATCTTTATCAGCCTCCACCCAGCAGCCAGCTGGTTCTCCCAAGACAGGGGCTTTGGGACCAGTGAGTTCAGTGATCAGTGCAGGCTACAGAACTTGAATCAGGCCCTGAGTGAGTGAGTGCCCTGGAGCCCACTCTCCATCCCTGGCTCCTGAGGAGGGGTGGGGGCAGCTAAAGGGCACAGCCCCAACCTGGAGGCTTAGAAAGGGCTGCACTGTGCTGGGAAGGATGGGGGACATGAGGACAGGGGTCCAGCACCACCACCAGAGTTCCAGGTCCTGTACTGGACGTGACATAAATAAAAAAATAAATAGTCTGGCATCTTTCCCCATCCCTTCCCACTATAAAAACACAAAGTCCTCGGAGCTTGGCCGCTTGGCCTTGAGGAGGCGTCCTGTGCTGGGCAGCCGCAGTGTGGGCTGGGAGAGCTGGGTGCAGAGGGCATCCATGCTGTGGTCCTGAGCGTGGCCCTCAGCCACAGTGAACATGGGGTATCTTTCCATGGCTGAGGAGGAGCTGAGGATCTGCAGGAGGATGGAAGGAACAGTCTCAATTCAGGATGGTCCATAACCAACGACAGCTGTTGAACAATGCATGCCTGACTAATTGGCCTACACTGTGAACAGCTGTCCTGGAACTTCATGAGCTCCCAGATGGCTGCGCACCCCCCACCCCCACAAGCAGCGGCTGAAGCTTTTCAGGCACACTCCATTCTGCTCTCATCTATTCTGCTGAGGTCCTTGTGTTACTGTCCCAGGACTGTGGGTGGAACCCTGTGTCCATCTGCCACACAGGAGGCAGGGACACTGCCACTAAGACACACATATCCCCATGATTAGAACTCACCCTCATCAGCTCCGAGCAGAGCGTCTCAAACTCCTTCCTGTTCCCAGCATAGAACCCCACGGTGCAGCTGGGGTCCATCTTGGCAAAGGCCATCTTGCGGGGCGAAGTGCAGTGAAAGGACTGCGCAGATAAGAGAGGTTTGAGGGACCCCAATTTTGTGCCCATATATGCAGCCCCCGTCCAAAGCCATCAGCTCACCTCCAGGGGGAAGTCGGCCTGGCTGACGTCCACTGTGGGCTGACAGTAGTGGGGATCCAGATAGAGCAGGAAGTCATCTGGGGTGAGGGGCAAATGTAAACTGGGGTGGGCAAGAGGAAGGTGGAGGGTTTTGATCCAGGAAACGGGGCTGTAGCTTACCCTGGTAACCAATGAAGTACAGTGAATGCCGGGGCTTGCCCCCCATGATGCCCAGGCAGAGTTCTAAGCGCAGGAGCTCCTGGAGAGAGGAGAGCATGCAGTGAGTCAGGAGCCCAGCAAGTGGAGCAAGCCATCAAGCAAGCCAGCCCAGCCTGACAGTGCTGACATTCTAGAGCGGAAACAGCCTTAGCTCCCAGGTGTGAAGGCCTCACGGAAAGGAGGCTACGTAACTTCTTAGAAGATTTAAAAAATTGTTTTCAGAATATTTTTCAGATTTATTATTTATACAGTATTCTGCCCGTTTGTGTGTCTGCACTCCAGAAGAGGGCAGAATTGAACTCAGGACCTTTGGAAGAACAGACAGTGCTCTTAACCTCTGAGCCATCTCTCCAGCCTCCTCTTATAATAAGATTGTTTTTGTTTGTTGCCTTGTTGGTTTGGCTTTTTGTTTTGTTTTTCGAGACAGGGTTTCTCTGTGTAGCCTTGACTGTCCTGGACTCACTTTGTAGACCAGGCTGGCCTTGAACTCACAATGATCCGCCTGCCTCTGCCTCCCGAGTGCTGGGATTAAAGGTGTGTGCCACCTCACCCAGCTTGTTTTTTTTTTTTTTTTTTTGGTTTTTCGAGACAGGGTTTCTCTGTGTAGCCTTGGCTGTCCTGGACTCGCTTTGTAGACCAGGCTGGCCTCGAACTCACAGCGATCCGCCTGCCTCTGCCTCCCGAGTGCTGGGATTAAAGGCGTGCGCCACCACGCCCGGCTTCACCCAGCTTGTTTTATTTATGTATTTTTTTAAAGATAATTTTATTTACATTGGTGTTCTGCTTCCATATATGTCTGTGAGGATATCAAATCCCGTAGAAGTGGAATTACAGTTGTAAACTGCCATGTGGGTGCTAGGATTTGAACCCAGGTCCTTTGGAAGAACAGTGTTCTTTACCACTGAGCCATCTTTGCAGCCCCACAAGATTATTATTTTAATCTTTTGTTTTTCTGAGAGGGTCTCAATATGTAGACTTGGGTATCTGGAACTCTTTGTTTAGACCAAGCTGGCCTCAAACTCAGAAATCCGCCTGCCTCTTCCAAGTGCTGGGATTAACAAGTGAGCCCATGTGCCTGTGTTTCTGTGTGTGGGTACGTGCACCTGAGTGCAGTACTGGATGGCACTGTCATCTCCCTGACTGCAGCTACAGGCAGTGGGAGCCCTGGTGTATGCTATGAACCCAACTCCGGTCCTTCCTAAGAGCATGTTCCCTCGAAGCCACCGAGCCAACTCTGTAACCCAGTGGTTCTCAGCCTTCCTAAGGCTGCAGCTCTTTAACAGTGATTCATGCTGTATGACTCCCAGCTATGAAGCTGTTTTCATTGCTACTTCATAACTGTAATTTTGCTACTATTATGAACTGTAAATACCTGTGTTTTCTAATGGTCTTGGGCAACCCCTGCAAAAGAGTCATTTGATCCCTAAAGGGGTCATGATCCACAGGCTGAGCAGCTGTTCTACCCACTTTTTACCTTTTTGTTTTTGTTTTCAAGACAAGGTCTCACTATGTAAAGCAGGCTGGCCTTGAACTACAGATCTATCTGCCTGCCTGTCTCCCAGCTTTTTTCCCTTTAAAGACAGACTCTCATGTAGCCAAGACTTGCCTTAACTTCTGATCGTCCTGTCTCCACTGTCTCCAACTGCTAGCTACCGTGCAAGGAGTTTATCAAGAGGATGGACATGCCTGAGTCAGTCTCCCTCCAGGGTTACGGGAGTGTGCCTCCACACCCAGATTTATTAATTTTATTTGGTGCTGGGGATAGAAGCCTGACCTTGCACATGCTAAGAAAAAAGTGCTCTGACATAACTCCACAAACCTACTACCCAGCCAGGACGGCCTCAAGGGGAGACGTCTCAGTGAGGACCTAGCAGGGATGATGGTGTGGGGAGGCTTCCATGAGGGCAGAAGATAAAGGCTTGAGCAGGAGTTTTCTGCAAACGCCACACTGGCCAGTGTCGTTGGGGTTGAATAGAGGGGGCAGTGGGATGAAGGTAACACACGGCAAAGGGTCTTAGGCTTACAGGGAGAACTTGAATTTTCATCTGAGTGCAAACATGCCAGGGGTTTTCTGCCTGAGCCTGTCATGCTGTCCCCTTTCCCGGCCACTTTTGTCTTCTAGAAGGTCCTCCTGCCTCAGCCTCCCAAATGCTTGGACGGGATGATAGATCTGTTTTGTTTTGTTTTGCTTTTAAGATTTATTTATTATGTATACAGTGCTCTGTCTGCATTAGGCCTGCATGCCAGAAGAGGGCACCAGATCTCATTGTAGATGGCTGTGAGCCACTATATGGTTGCTGGGAATTGAATTCAACCTCTAGAAGAGCAGACAGTGCCCTTAACCACTGAGCCATTTTTCCAGCCCGAAAGATCTGTGTTTAATAAGAAAATACATTAAAGTGCTGGGTGCTGGCTGGCATGGAGCTCTTCCACCTTGAGCTCCTTCCCTAGCCTTCCAGAACATTCCAGCTTGTTCTTAGAACGTCCATTCTACCCAACATAATCAGAATTTTGGCTCATTTCTCTGGGTTTGAACTCCAGGCACCATGATAATGAATGGATCTGTGGCAGCTGTGTCACAGTTGGCAGTGCTGAGTATGAGGATCTATGTTCAATCCCAGGACCTATGTCAAAAAGCATGGTAGCGTGTGCCTGTAATTGCCTCATAAAACCAGGTGGGGGCCGGGGAGACAGCTCAGGAGTAAGAGCACTTGCTCATTGAGCTTGAGGACAGGAGCTCAGAACATCAGCACTTTTGGAAAAACCTGGGCATGGTCACACATGCCTGGAACCTGGGGGCAGGAATGGGGTCACTGGGGACTGCTGGCTGCTACCCAGCTCCAGGGCTAGAGACCCTGTCACAGGAATGAAGTAGAGAGTGACAGAGAAGGCACTTTGTGTCTTCTCACTTCCAAGTGTGCACACCTATACACATACACTTCAGTGTGGAGGGCCCCCAGACATAAGTGCCCCCCCACGAGGAGCTTACCTTCACACAGGGCACATACACGGGGTTAAGGGTCTCGCCACCCAGTCGTACAGGCACCAGGATGACCACAGACTTCCACTCCGCTGTGGGATCAGGCCAGGACACCAGGCGCGCCACATCTGCCTTGTATACTGCAGGAACAGGGCAGCAGATGACCTTTCTACCCAGCCATCTAGCCCCAGGAGCACACCATCACCCCTGCAACTCTTGGTGAACAATGCTGCCTCAGCAGAGAATGGCTTTCTTGTGCACTGAGTCCTAGACAGTCGGCATGTGCAGGCAACTGGAAGCTATCCCATAAGCAGAGAGGGAGGGGGAGGGCCTGAGGAGCTGGTGTGTCCTACAGGACTCTGCAGACGGATGACTATGAGGCCTAATAAGCCTGCCTGCACCTCTGATGGACTGAGATTACAGGTGTGCGCTGCCAACCTGGGTTTGTAAGAGTTCAGCATGAACCCTAAGGCTCTATGCGTGCCAGGGAATTGCTCTCTGCCATCTGAGCTACAATCCCAATAACCGATTCTGAGCAGCCACCAGGATGCCCCACTTTAAAACTGTTTATGATGCTGGGGATCAATTTCAGAGCCTGTGTGTCAATGTAACCCATTTACCATTTAATTACATTTCCCATCCCAATGAAGCCCCTGTGCGCACCCACATAGGGCATATTCACATGTGTGTATGGGTGCACATGCCTATGTGAGGACTCGAGGTAAGAGGGCCAACTTGAATATCGTCCTCAGGAACACCCTATCTTGTTTTGAGATAGGTTCTCTCACTGGCCTGAGGCTCAGGAGTTAGCTTAGCTGGCTGCCAGAGAGCCCACAGATCACCTGTATGCACCCGCTATCTTGCCTGAGCTCTGGTGATGGAACTTGAAAGACAACTGAGCTGTCCTCACACTCCATAAGAGCACACCAGCCACCCCTTTTTTTGTTTTGTTTTTCAAGACAGGGTTTCTTTGTGTAGCCTTGGCTGTCCTGGACTCACTTTGTAGACCAGGTTGGCCTCGAACTCACAAAGATCCACTTGCCTCTACCTCCCAGAGTGCTAGGATTATAGGCATGTGCCACCGTGCTAACTAGCCCCCCCCCCCTTTTTTTTTTTTTTTTTTTTGAGATAGGGTCTTACTATGCAGCTCTGGCTGTTCTGGAACTCTCAAAGATCTGACTGCCTCTGCCTCAAATGTTAGGATTAAAGGGTATACCACCACACTCAGATCAAAAAGGCCTCTTGTGAACTGCAATGCTCTACAGGCTCATGGGGGAAGATCTAAAGTTCAAGGAAGGGCATTCTCATAATTCTTACATAGTGGCTTTGAGGCCAGCATGGGCTACAAGAGAGACTAACTCAACATAAACAAAGCTATATTAATATAATCAGCTGACCTGGAAGAAAGCGATAGCTAACATCTGTACAACCCGCTGTGGGCACTTTTTTATTAACTTATTTGTATGTGTCACGTGTGGCTCAGGTCTCTCCTTCAGCCAGGTGGGTTCAGGAAAGCTGGTCTACTTCAGCAGGCTTGGTGGTAAGACCCTTCACCGGCTGAGGCTTCATCTGTCTGGCCCTTTTATAAGAAGCACACTTATTGTTATGTGTCTGTGTGTAAATCTGATGGAGGTGTACACGCCACAGCACACAACTGGAGGTGAGAGGCCAACTTTGTCATTAGCTGCAGGGTTTGCCTGAGCTGGCAGGCTTCTGCAGTAAGCACCGTCACTCACTGAGCCATCCTGCGGCCCCATATGTTTCTGGATCTCTGAGTCACTGAATCTTCTGCTGCCTTATGAGCCTGAGGAGACCAGATCTACCAATCTATCAGAACAGTTTGTACAGTTAAAAGTGAGCAGGGCTGTGGGACGGTCCAGCAAGTCCAGGCACCTGCTGCCGCTCAGGATGCGCTCTAGAGCTCCTCCAGGCTGTGTGCACCCTGGACAGGCCACAAATAAATGTAGTTTTGTTCTTTAAGTGAGGCTTGAGTGAAGAAGAGTCTCCTCTCTTGGATCTCTCATTCTGACTTTCTAGGTTCTGCAGGGAGGCAGGAGACGGAACCCTGACTACACCTCCACAGGACGTGCTTAGAATCTACACCCAAGTATCCCTCTGCCCCAAAACTTGCATCATCCTTGAGGAATCAGGGCCTTGAGCTTGTTCCCAGCCTCACCTGTGCAGTCCTGAGAGACGTACACCACCAGGCGGGTGACCTCTGAGCAGCTCTCCACAGCTTTCCTGGGGGCAGTAAGCAGACAGGCATGAGTTCGAGCGGGTCACCAGCAGTTCCCATCGCCCCTGCAGTGGGTCTCACCTGAGTATGTGTGCCACCACAGACGGCCCATACCAGTCTCCCGCCTTCTTGCCAGAGCTCTGCCCAAGCTCCACTAGCCGATGTAGACCAAAGGGGGCCCGAGGATGATCGGCAAACCAGGAAACAATCCGCCGATGCCAATGTTCCTGCTCCATCTCTAGTGTACCCTGGGTCCAGCGTGGGGACACATGATGACCAGGCCTTCGGTAGTGACTGGGAGAGGCTGGTCCTGGCATCTCAGAGGGAGCCAGTCCTGTGCCCTCCACCCACCTCCAGTCTGCAGAAAAAATGAAATTTGTAGCTAAACATGTAGTGTGTTTGGGGCACAACTTTCCAACTTCTTCATATTTGACTCATACTTCTAATACTCATGTGAATTCCAAATTGACTTTTTCCCCCCCTTGGTTGAGACAGGGTCTCTCTATGTAACCCTGGCTGTTCTGGACTCACTCAGTAAACCAGGCTGGCCTCGAACTCACAGAGATTTGCCTGCCTCTGTCTCCCAAGTGCTGAGATTCATTTCTTTTTAAATAAAGTTTATTTTTATGTGCAGGAGTGTTTTGCCTAGTATTCAAAGATTCCAGAAGGGGGTGTGAGATTCCCCAGGACTGTAGTTACCTATGGTTGTGAGGTTAGGGTGCTGGGAATCAAACCTGAGTCCTCTGCAAGAGCAGCAAGTGATCTTAACAGTTGAGCCATCTCTCTAACCCATTTGTTTATTTGTTTCTTTTTCTTTTTCAAGACAGAGTTTCTCTGTGTAACAGCCTTGGCTGTCCTGGCACCCACTTTGTAGCCAGGTTGCATTCAAACTCACAGAGATCTGTCTGCCTTTGCTTCCCAAGTGCTAGGATTAAAGTCATGGTGGCAAATGATGCCTCCTTAATTATTTAATTTTTGAGACAGTTCTTGTGTAGACCAGGGAAATAATCTGCTTTTGTGGTTTTGTTTTTTGAGACAGAGTTTCTCTGTGTGTAGCCCTGGCTGTCCTGGAATCATTCTGTAGACAAGGCTGGCCTTGAACTCAGAGAGATCTGTCTGCCTCTGCTCCTTGATCTTCCCACCACCCGGTCAGGGAAATAATCTTAAATTTCTATCCCTCCTACCCCAACACACTTGCTAGGTTTCAGGCAGGCACCACTTAAGTTCTTGTTACACACACACACACACACCTCACCTCTAGGCAGAAAATGCAGGAGCAGGCCCTGGGCTAGCAGCATCTGACCGCTTCGTAACATACATCCCCAGCCACAGTCTGAGGTCAGGCTGCCCCCAGCTAGCGGTGGGAAGTCCCGGCGATATGTGAGCCATAGTCGAGACACAAAGTCCCTTTGAAACCGCTGGATGTCACCTACGAGAACCAATTAGTCAGCCGGGCAACCCAGGAGAACCCTAGGAGACTTCCTTTACCCTGGTCCCAGATTTGACATCTCACCCTCTCCCTCGAAATGGTAGCGTCGCCCACAGAGGTGAACACAGGAGATCTTGCTGAAGCTGGTCCGGCTTTTAACGGCCCAACCTGGGGAGACATGGGGTGGTTCCCAGCAACTTGAAGCACTCAAGGATCAGCAATGGGGCTCCACTCCCAGTGGCGCAATGAGCCAGATCCCAGCTGGGACCTCAGGGGCAGCTGTGAAAACTCCATGCCACATCGGTCTAAACATAGGCGGAACGCAGTTACATCTTCATAAGGATCCACTATCAACTCAGGGAGTCAGAGCCATTCTCTTCTGACTGTTGGTTTTCATTGGAACACGTTCAAAGCACATTTTCTGTGTGTGTGCGCCTGCGTATGTATGTGGACAAGCACCATAACTTGGGTCTGGAGGGTAGCTAATTTGCAGAAGTCAGTTCTCTCCAGCATGTGGGTGTGGATGGAGCTGAAGTCGTTAGGCATGGTGGCAAATGCCTTTAACTACTGAGACATTTTCCCATTGACTGATTTAGTACGCACTGGCATCTTGCCTGCATGTACGTTTGTGTGAGAAAGCCGGATCCGCTGGAACTGGAGTTACAGACCGCTGTGAGCTGCCTTGTGGGTGCTGGGAATTAAACCCAGGACTCTTAACTGCTGAACCATCTCTTCAGCTCCCCCTTTTTTCCCGATTTCATGAGGAACTCAAATCAGCCTGGAATTCACTACATAGCCTAAAACTCTTGGTCATCCTCCTGCCTCAGCCTCCCAAGTGCTGGGATCACAGGTTTGACTCCTACTAGCTCTGTTCTAACTATTGCACCTAGGGCAGTTAACAGACAGCAGGAAAAGCAAAGGAATCTGGCCAAGGTCAAACAGGTGCAGTGGGTGGGGCTTGAGAACCATTTCCCAGCTAACCTGCCCCAGGTCCAGGACTGGGCAGGGCGGAGGACATGCGAGTGACCCGCTGGGTGGGATCATCCGCAGTTCAGGCTTAGGCTTTAGTTTGCTTCTCTCTGACCCCTCGGACGCCCATGACCTCTGCACCCCCTCCTCACCATACTTGACGTTGTTCCAGGCTGTCAGGAACTTGGCTTTGAACTTGTCCACCTCGTCAGGCTCGGCGGGGTCCGTCCCAGACGAACCGAGAGCTGCCACCCCTGACCCGGAAGGTCCCAGGCTGTTGGAATTCGGGATCCGGGTTTGTCCCCTCGGCCGGCGACAATCGGGCCGGCGCGAGTCCTCCGGGCTCCCGCTGCGGTATTGCGCCGCGGCCGGCGACACGGAGTTCATGGACGCGCCGGGCAAAAAGGACGCAGGTGTCCCCCGAGGTCGGAGGAACTGCGAACGCTGGAGCGCAGCCCCGCGGCCAGAACGACACTACTTCGTACCCGGAGCCAGGCTCTCCGGCCGGGCTCCGGACGCAGCGGGTAACCGGGCTTCCACAGCCGGCGCCATCTTGGCGGCCCAAAGCGCCCGGATACGAGTGGGCGTGGTCATAGAGCAAGCCACGCCCTCGCACTTTTCACCTCCTTGGGTCTCACCACACCCACCTTATCTCACCGCGCAGGCGCAGGCGAGCCACTGACAGCTCTTATCCGAAACAGCTTTGTCTGAGCTCCGGGAGGTCACTCCCATTGCTATTTTCTGAAGCCTTGCAGACCCTCGCTCTAGGTGAGATATAAAGCTGCGGACACCGGACTTTTTCCCTCTCCAGAGCGTTGATTCCGCTCCTGGCCGCTCAAATTACACTGCAGCGGAGGTTATATCTTCTGGGTTCGACACCTGGGGTTTGCCATGTCTCAGGAGGACACGAATTCTCACAACTGGAGTCTCTTCCATCCTGAGGGTTGAGAAGATCCAACTCAGGTTACCAGGCTTGACAGCTAGCGCCTTTATGCGCTGAGCCAAATGAAGGCCCTTTCCCAGTATTTTGAGACAAGGTCTCACTTAGACCTCTCTGGCCTGGGGAGAGCAAGTTCTGAGTATTCAAGCCACTAATAGACATGAGGAGCCTGGCCGGGCAGAGAACGCACTATGTAGCCTAGGCTGGCCTCGAACCCTGGGCTGTACTTCTGCCTCAGCCTCCCAAGTGCTGGGAGGCTCACAACTGAATTGCTGGGGATGCAGCTGAGTTGGTAGAGGGCCTGGCATGCAGGAGGGCCTACGGTCCATCTCTAGAAACCCATAAACTGGGTGTACTAGTGCATGCAATCCGGCGCTTAGCGGGAGCAGACGCTCTTCTACTGTGCAGAGAGTTTGAGGTCAGCCTGAGCTTCCCGAGAACAAAGGAGTTTATCAACCCAGACCAGATGTCACCCTGGGGTGTGACCTCTATTCTTGGCCCCAGTGTCCTTCAGGTCATGATTCTCTGTGCCTCAGTTGCCTCCTGTGCAAAATTTGAAGGCATATCTGTAAGACTATGAAAGAAAAATAATTTTGGGTTTTTAAAAAAGATTTATTTATTTATTATGTATACAGTGTTGTGTCTGCATGCACACCTGCAGGCCAGAAGAGGGCATCAGATCACATTATAGATGGTTGTGAGCCACCATGTGGTTGCTGGGAATTGAGCTCAGGACATCTGGAAGAACAGACAGTGTTCTTAACCACTGAACCATCTCTCCAGCCCCAATTTTGATATTTTTTGAAACCCAATTTCATGTAGCCCAGGTTAGCCTTGAGCTTACTAGCTATGCAATTGAAGGTGGCCTTGAATTGGCTTATTATTTACTTATTACACTTATTTATCTGTCTTTGTGTGTGCACATCCTTGCTACAGCACTTGTGCGGCAGTCAGAGGACAACTCTCGGAAGTCACTTTTCTCCTTCTACCACACAAGTCCCAGGGACTGGACTTGGGTCATTGACATGACAGCAAACCTGCTACTGTATCCTGAAGTTACAGTCCTCCTCTCTCCACCTCAGGACTCCTGCCATTATAGACACATGTAATCATGCCTGGCCCTAACTGACGTCTCATACAACTGACGGATGTCCAGGGAAAGATAACCAGCCCAGAGAGGGAGAAGGGGAGGTTGAAAATAAGATTTTTTTTTTTGAGACAGGGTTTCTCTGTGTAGCCTTGGCTGTCCTGGACTCACTTTGTAGACCAGGCTGGCCTCGAACTCACAGCAATATACCTGCCTCTGCCTCCTGAGTGCTGGGATTAAAGGCGTGCTTCACCACGCCTGGCCTTAAGATGTCTTTTTATATAAAATGGGAGAGGGTGCAACCTCGTTTAGAGTTAGAGGAGGGGGAGGGGGAGAGAAAGAGGGGACATCAGCGGGGAGGGGACGCAGACAAGTGGTAGAACTTGCTTAGCATGCAGGTCAGGCCCCAGAACAGCAAAAGAGAAAAGCCAGGCCCCAGGCAGCTGTGCTGAGGTGGTGAGTGTGTCAATAGCTTGAGTGTGTGACATTTCCCCAACATGCAATCATATCAGATTGCCACCTAAAATACATGAAGTGAGGCTGGAGCTGTGGGGCAGTTGATAGAGCGCCTGCCTGGCACGCACACAGGGTGGCTCAACCCCAAGCACCAGGGAACATGGGTATCAGGCACTCGGGAGATGGAGGCAGTTCACAGCGACCCAGTGTGAGGCAGGCGACACCATGGAGAGAGAGACAGAGAGAGACAGAGACAGAGAGACAGAGAGAGAGAGACAGAGAGAGAGACAGACAGAGAGAGAGAGACAGAGACAGAGACAGAGAGACAGAGAGAGACAGAGAGAGACAGAGACAGAGAGAGACAGAGAGACAGAGAGAGACAGAGAGAGACAGAGAGACAGAGACAGAGAGAGACAAAGAGAGAGAGAGAGACAGAGAGACAGAGAGACAGAGAGACAGAGACAGAGAAAGACAGAGAGACAGAGAGAGAGTCAGAGAGACAGAGAGACAGAGAGAGAGAGAGAGAGACAAAGAGAGAGAGAGAGACAGAGAGAGAGAGACAGAGACAGAGAGACAGAGAGAGAGAGAGAGACAAAGAGAGAGAGAGAGACAGAGAGAGAGAGAGAGAGAGAGGGAGAGAGAGAGAGTTCTCACAGTGACACATACATTTGATCCCAGCACTAGGGAGGTAGAGGCAGGTGGGTCTCTGAATTCAAAACCAACATGGTCTAATCTACATAGGACATTCCACACTAGCCAGAGCTACATGGGGAGACCCTGTATAAAACAAACAAACAAACAATCAAAACAAAACAACAACTAAAGCTTCCATGGAGCCCACTTAACGCCAACATAATTCAAATACCAGGACAATACAGGTGACAGAAATGTATTGTAATCTAGCCACTACTGATGGATCAGGGCTGCAGAACAGACTTGGGAGCTAGAGCCAGGTGTGGTGGCACACTTCTTTAATCCCAGCACTCGGGAGGCAGAGGCAGGCGGATCGCTGTGAGTTCGAGGCCAGTCTGGTCTACAAAGTGAGTCTAGGACAGCCAAGGCTACACAGAGAAACCCTGTCTCAAAAAAAACCAAATAAATAAATAAAAAAATAAAAATATATGATTGGACAATGCTACAGCCCACCCACTCCCCCTTACTTCATGGTTTCATCCTTTAAATATGGTGTATAACCTCCCTCCAGGGTTGTAGTTTAGCTCCTAAGTTGCCTTGGGAGCTTGCACCACTACACCCAGCTCAATCATATATTTTTAAATGTATTCATTTATTATGCATACAGTGCTCTGCCTCCATGTACACCTGCTGCACACCAAAAGAGGGCACCAGATCTCATTATAGATGGCTGTGAGCCACCCTGTGGTTGCTGGGAATTGAACTCAGAACCTTTGGAAGAACAGCCAGTGCTCCTAACCTCTGAGCCATCTCTGCAGCCCATGTCCAATCATATTTTGACATAAGGGGTTAAGCAAGGGAGTTTCCGCAAAGGATAGGAGTAGATTCCTGGGCCTGGGAACATGAACTTACTTGACTCTGCCGGCAAGATGGAGAAGTCCCTGAGATGTCTGAACTCAGACAACTGTTTCCTTTTAACAGAAGCTGTTCAGCTAGTGGGAAGTCCCCAGCTCCCCTAGGGTCAGGGACTTTGAACTTAGTTTCTCCTTATGATTAAATGGGGTCTGAAAACACAGTGGTAGTACTTAGAATAAGTTTATTTTGCTTGTTCCCAACAGAACAACAAAATAACAACCAAACAAAACCAGGGCAACAGGTGTGTCTAAGTATCTCAGTGTGAGCAGGCACTTGTTGCTAAGACTGGTGACCTGAATTTGACCCCCTAGGACCTGCATGGTAGAAGAAGAGAACCAACCTCCAAAAAAGTTGTCCTTTGAGCCTCCAAATGAATTCTACAATATGCTAGTACACATACCACACCACACACACACACACACACACACACACACACACACACACACACACCGAACAAAACCCTTTCTGAGCCGGGCACACACCTTTACTCCCAGCACTCTAGAGGCAGAGGCAGGTGGATTGCTGTGAGTTTGAGGAGGCCAGCAGCCTGGTCTACAAAAGTGAGTTCAGGATAGCCAGGACTGTTACACAGAGAAACCCTGTCTTGAAAAACAAAAAACAAAAAACAAACAAAGTCTTTATATATAAAGAAAAGTTCGCTCTCCGCCAGATCGCCACCATCATGGACACGAGCCGCGTGCAGCCCATAAAGCTGGCTAGGGTAACCAAAGTGCTGGGCAGGACTGGTTCGCAGGGACAGTGCACGCAGGTGCGTGTGGAATTTATGGATGACACCAGCCGCTCTATCATCCGAAACGTCAAAGACCCCGTTCAAGAGGGTGATGTGCTCACCCTATTGGAGTCAGAAAGAGAGGCTCGGAGGTTGCGCTGACCCTGCTGCTGGGTCCTGGATATCCACCACTTAACCCATGGAATGACCTGCAACTGTTAAATAAAGCATTTGTATTAAAAAAAAGAAAAAGAAAAAGAAAAAGAAAAGCTCAAGGCCCTCCTTAGTTACACAGTGTTTGGAGGCTAGCCTGGGCTATACAAGACCTCCCAAAAGTATTGCATGGCATAGTCCACTTCCCCCACACCAGGTGTACTGCAGCATCTTTGTTATTTTCCTTCACCATCCTGTGGGTGGCTGAGTGTCCAGGCTTGCTTCCTCTGCTAAGTATTACAAAAGAGAAGTATGGTGAACGTCGACAGCCAAGGAAAAGGTCAAAGTTCAAGATTAGGGGCATATTTCTGCTGAGCCCAGTTGCTCTTACAACATATTTCAATCAGGAAACCCAGCTGGGGATGGTTGGCGCACACCCATCAAATGATGAAATCATGGCAAGAGCTCAAAAAGCTGTTCGACTCTGGAGTTCCTTATGAAGCCCAGGCTAGCCTCAAAGTCACTGTGTGGCCAACGCTAGGTTTCAGCTCACAGCAGTCCTCCTGTGTCAGCCTCCTGAACGCTAGGATGACAGGCCTGAACCACCGCACCCAGCTGGACCAAAGCCAGTATACAATGAGGAAGAAGGCTGGGGATGTAGCCTGCTGCGGAAATTTAATAAAGATCCCTCTCTTTACAGTTTTGTTTGTTTGTTTTGTTTTGTGGTTGTTTTTGGTTTTTAGGGACAGGGTTTCTCTATGTTATCTTGGCTGTCCTGGACTCGCTTTGTAGACCAGGCTGGCCTTGAACCCACAGTAATTTGCCTACCTCTGTCTCCCGAGTGCGGGGATTAAAGGAGTGCACCACCAAGCCCGGCTCTAGAAAGGTTTTTTTTTTTTAATTGCTTAAGTCAGGTGCAGTGGCACACGCTTGTAATCCCAGCACTCTGGGATGCAGAGGGAGGTGGATCTCTGTGAGTTCGAGGCTACCCTGGTCTATGAAGTAAATCCAGGACAGGAAGGCTACACAGAGAAACCCTGTCTCAAAAAACCAGAAAAATTTGTTTATTTTTATTCTTTATGTGTGGATGCCAGCGAGTATGTATGTGGACCATACTTGCTGACACAGTTCTTGGATTCCCTGGAGCTGGAGTTATAGATGATTGTGAGCCAAAATGTGTGTACTAGGAGTTGAACCCAGTGCTCTGCAGGAGAAGCCAGTTCTCCTAACCACGGAGCCATCTCTCCAGCTGATCCTCCTGCCCCTTCCTCCTGAGTCCTAGCATGACAAGTGTGCACTGTTAATGTGGTGCTGGCAATGAAATCCAGGGCCTCAAGCACGCTCTGCAAGCACTCTGCCATCTGAGCCTCAACCAGTTTCTTTATGTTTTTTTGTTTCCTTGGGGGTTTTGTTTGTTTGTTTGTTTGTTTTGTTTTTTTGAGACAGGGTATCTCTGTGCAGCCTTGGCTGTCCTGGACTCACTTTGTAGACCAGGCTAGCCTTGAACTCACAGTGATCCACCTGCCTCTGCCTCCCAAGTGCTGGGGTTAAAGGCGTGAGCCACCACTGCCTGGCTTAAAAAAATAAGTCTTTTTTAAGAAAGTTTCTGTTTGTGTCTTAAAAGTCCCTCCCCCCCCCCTCTCTCTCACACACACACACACACACACACACACACACACACACACACACACACACACACACACGGGGGTGGGGGTGAATGACCCTGCAGGTGCTCATGAAAGCCAGATGAGGGTCTTGGGTGGCCTGAAGCTGGAATTGCAAGTGAGGCCCTCTGAAAGAGCAGTGAGGTCTCTTAACTGCTGAGCGGCCTCTCCAGCTCTGCCACCAGCCCTCCGGCCCTTGAAAAGCTTTCATCCTCGGTGGCAAGGTCTCAGGCCTGGAACTCACAGTAATCATCCTGCCTCAGTGTCCTGAGTGATGAAATTGTGTGAGCTCCACCACAGACGATTGGAGAACATTAACCCTCCGACGGTAAGATCCTGGCTTCCATCGAAGATGTCAGGAAGAAAAGAAGGAAGAGGGAGAACAAGAAAAATTCCATCTGGTAGCACCAGGGCACCCACCACATGACAGTTCTCTAGGTGACATTGTGGCATTGACTCCTCAAGTGAGTGAAGTCTGTCTGCCACTATAAAAATGCTTCTGTGCACCTCCACCCAGTTCCCACGCCCTGGGCGAAAGACATCACACCTTGAACGCCCTCCCAGGCTCAGCAGTTGTCGGCATAAACAACACTGGCTTAAAGGAAACATGAGTAGCGGAGGGAGGGGCATTCTCTCAGCCATCAGTTTATATCACCCTCCTTGTATACTCCCCCACTATCTTGAGCCATATGTCTTGTCTCTCATGTTTGTACAGCATGGGTGCCTGGGGTGGGTCCCTACTTGAAAAGAGAGAGAAAGGGAGGGCAAGAGAGAGAAAGAAAATTATGAGAGAGAAAAAAAGAAAAGAAAGGAAGAAGAGAAAACGAAAGGAGAGAGAACAAATCAGGAAGATCAGGGTCATCCTTGGCTACATAGGGAATTTGAAGCTAGCCTGGGCTACATGAGACCTCTGTCTCAAAAACAAACAAGTTACTTCATACCACATGTAGAGGGTCCAGGCAGACAAAGCTGCCTGCACCTTATAAGTGCACTGGCTGTAACTTACTGCCACATTTGTCATTGGAGAATAGGGACTGCAAGGTGGCTCCGTGGGTAAAGGAGCCTGCTGCCAAATCTGATGACCTGAGTTTGATCCACAGGATCTATGTGGCAGAAAAATAGACAAGACTCCCCCAAATTGTTCTGTGACCTTCTCGAATATTTTATCTCTCTCTCCTTCTCTCTCTCTCTCTCTCTCTCTCTCTCTCTCTCTCTCTCTCTCTCTCTCTCTTGTCTAGCCCCCAACTTTGGCTCACTTTTTAATTTTATTTTATTTTTGGTCTTTTGAGGCAGGGATTCTCTGTGTAGCCTTGGCCATCCTGGACTCACTTTGTAGACCAGGCTGGCCTCGAACTCACAGGGATCCACTTGCCTCTGCCTCCCAAGTGCTGGGATTAAAGGCGTGCGCCACCATCACCCGGCTCGGCTCACTTTTTTTTTTTTTAAAGATTTATTTATTTAAGTATACAGTGTTTCCCTTTCATATATGCCTGCATGCCAGAAGCTCTCACTATAGATGGTTGTGAACCACCAAGTGGTTGCTGGAATTGAACTCAGGACCTTTGGAAGAACAGGCAGTACTCTTAACCTCTGAGCCATCTCTCCAGCCCCTCGGCTCACTTTTAAAGAGTGTGTGTGTGTGTGTGTGTGTGTGTGTGTGTGTGTCTGGGCTTGCTGGCCACCAGAGTCAGGACTAAGGCAGAGAACCACCGAACAGGATAGTTGGCATCCTTCCCTGGGTCTGGGAGCACAGCTGGGTGCACACTCAGGCACATGATATGGACTGAGTGCCGAGACCAGACAAGCCAAACATACCTGACACGGAGTACATCAAAACTGTTCCTGCTTCTCACACTCTGTAACAGTTAGCTTTAGGGTGTGAGCCACTAGGTGAAACGATAAACTGAGAAACATGAAAATGCCAGTTTAGCAGGGTAAGGCTTTAATCCCAGAACTCAGGGGGCAGAGACAGGCAGATCTCCGACTTTGGGGCTAGCCTGGTCTTCAGAGAAAGTTCTGGAATGGCCAGGGCCACACAGAGAAACTCCGTCTCAAAAAAACAAAAACAAAACAAAAAGTCTGGAAGAAAAAAGACTGAAACAGTGAGTATATTCAGCCAGGCCTGGCAGCACATGCCATTAAAATCCCAGCACTCAGAAGCAGAGGCAAGTGGATCTGTGTGATTTTGAGACCAGCCTGGTCTACAGAGTGAGTTCCAGGAGAGCCAGAGCTCCACAGAGAAACCCTGTCTTGAAGGGAAAAAGAAAGAGAAAGAAAGAAAGAAAGAAAGAGGGTCAGGGAGGAAAAGGAAAAGAAAACGGAGTTGAGATGCACAGCTAGAACTGCAAAGTGGAGGCAGGAAGGGACGCCAGATAGCTCCCGGCAGGGAAATAATACCTCATATTAATTACAATTCTCGGCTGTATTCCTCAAAGCACTGTAGAATTACGGTTTCATAAAAGCAATAAAAAGAATATGAGCCACCAAGACATCAAGTGAGTGCTTGTTTCAGGTCAGTGACTCAGTAGAACCACGTGATGTCTGCAAGGCATCTCAACCCAACCTCAACTTCCGACCTTCCAGAGCCCGTGTGCTTTCCAGCCTGGCCAATCAGAGCAGCCATTTCCCCCAGGCCAACTGAGAGGTTGTTTATGACTGGCGGTCGGGATTTCTGGTGTTGCTCTGGTGATAACCAGGTCTCTTTCCAGTTGGCGGCTGAGTGAAGATGACAATGATACGGTTTTTTGTGTTTTTGTTTTGTTTTAGGTTTCTTTATGTTATGTGTATGAATGTTTGCCTGCATGTATGTCTGGGCACCGCGTGTATGCCTGATGCTTTGGAAACTCCTGGAACTGGAGTTACAGACAGTTGTGAGCACCCTACGGGAAATGAGTTTGGGTCCTGTGGAAGAGCAGCCAGTGCTATTAAATGTTGAACCATCGCTTCAGCCCATATATATATATATACACATACATACAGATACACACACACACACACACACACACACACACACACACACATATATGTAATCTTTAAAAGTGAGCTAAAGTTGGGGGCTAGAGAGATGGCTCAGTGGTTAAAAGCACTGACATATACACATACATACAGATACACACACACACACACACATGTAATCTCTAAAAGTGAGCCAAAGTTGGGGGCTAGAGAGATGGCTCAGTGGTTAAGAGCACTGGCTGTTCTTCCAGAGAACCTGGGTTCAGTTCCCAGCACCCACATAGGACCTCACAACTGTCTGTAATTCCAGTTCCAAGGGATCCAACATCTTCCCACACCTACATAAGGACAAAATACCAGCACATGTAAAATAAAAATAAAACATTAAAACAAAGCAAAACACCCAAAACCCTTCAGTCAGCATGTATTGTATGAAAGAAAAATGTTTAAAAAGAGTACTGGGTACTCTTCCAGAGAACCTGGATTCCTAGCATCCTTGTGGCAGTTCACAACCATCTGTATCCCCAGGGGATCTAATACCCTCTTCTGGCCCCTATGAACCCTAGGCATGCACTCAGTGTACAAGCATACAGGTATGCACATACAATAATAATAATAATAATAATAATAATAATAATAATAATAATAATAATAAATAAAGCAAAAGGTATGGCAGTGCGTACCTTTAATTCCTTAGGAGGCAGAAGCAGGTAGATCTCTGTAAGCTCAACACCAGTCTTGAACATAGCAAGTCCAAGTTCCAGTCAGTACTATACAATAAAATCCTGTCTCAAAAATCAAAACCTGCTGGGCATGGTGGTTCACTCTTGTAATCGCAGCACATGGGAGGCAGAGACCAAAGGATCTTTGAGTTCGAGGCCAGCCTGGTATACAAAGCTACAGGACCGCCAAAGCTACACAGAGAAATCCTGTCTGGAAAAAATAAATAAAAATCTAACAAGAAAACTGAGGGCTGGAGAGATGGCTCAGTGGTTAAGAGCATGGCCTGCTCTTCCAGGGCCATTCCCAGCAAGCAGATGATGGCTCACAACCATCTACAATGAGATCTGATGCCCTCTTCTGCAGATAAAGCACTCATATACAATAAATAAACAAATTGAAAGGAGACCTGAGGCTCACAAATGAAAGCAGCCCCCCACCGCTGCCACACATCAGATGGCTGCAGTCAGAACTCCAAATCTGACCTCCACGCCTGACCCCGGTGCTTGCCTGTCTTTGAAATGAGGAACAGTGTCAGGTGGTGGTGGTGTAGGCCTTTAATCCCAGCATTTGGGAGGCAGAGGCAGGTGGACTGCAGTGAGTTCCAGGCCAGCCTGGTCTACAAAGTGAGTCCAGGACAGCCAAGGTTAAACAGTGAGACCCTGTCTCAAGACAACGAAAAGAAAAGAAGAAAGAAAGAAGTGAATAACAGCCCTCAGGTCCCAGATAGAGAGAGGCAGGACTACGGTTAGATGTGATGGCTTGGCTGCTTGCAGTGCAATCAGAGGGCAGCAGGGAGCTACAGAAGGTTGTGAATAGAGTGAGGACAGGACGAATGGTGACTGCAAGTTGTGATTTTTTTAAAAATTGGGTTCGGGGCCCAGCAGTGCACCCCTATCTTCCTGGCTACTCGGAAGGCTGAGGCAGAATCAGGAGCCCAAGGGCAGCGTGGGCAGCATCTCAGAGAGCAGGTTTTGGAGTCAGGCAGGGTCGAACGTCCCTTCTTCTCTACAACTGGGAGGCAATAGCAGCAGTATTGCCTTATGTTGGAAGCTAGCCTGGTCTACAGAGTGAGTTTCAGGCCAGCCTGGACTGCACAGTGAGACCCTGCCTCGGAAACACAGAAGCAAGCAAGCAAATCACGGAGGCTGGCGAGCTGGCCCGGTGATCATGAATACCCTGCTGGCCCATCAGGAGCACCTGAGCTGTGATCCCGGCAGACACAGGAGAGTCGCTGGGGTTTGCCGACCTCCTAGCTGAGCAAATGGGAGCCCCGGACTCACACACGGGCACACACATGTGTTGACATAGACAGAAACACATTTGTAAGTAAATAAATAAACATTTAAAACAATACAAAAAAACTTAAAACAAAATACAGAGAGTAGGAAAATAAAAAATTTAGCTCCAGGTGGTGGTGGTGCACACCTTTAATCCTAGCACTTGGAAAGCAGAGGCAGGCAGATCTCTGTGAGTTTGAGGCCAGGCTGGCCTACAAAGTTAGTCCAGGACAGCCAAGGCTACACAGAGAAACCCTGTCTCGAAAAACAAAACAAAACAAAAAATTTAGCCAGGCATCACTGTGGTTGTGTATTCCTTTTATCTCAGCACTTGGGAGACAGAGGGAGGAGGTTGAGCTTGGAACCAGCCTGGACTACACAGTGATACCTGTCTCAACAACATGAAAAAAAATAATGAAAGCGTTGGGCCGTGGTAGCGCACACCTTTAATCCCAGCACTCGGAAGGCAGAGTCAGATGGATCACTGTGAGTTCTGAGGCCAGCCTGGTCTACAAAATGAGTCCAGGACAGGCAAGGCTACACAGAGAAACCCTGTCTTGAAAAACAAAACAAAACAAAATAATAATGAAAGCAGAAACTGTTCAAAGCACAGTGAGACATTACTTCATACGCACATAACTGTAATAAAATCAAATATTTTGGGGGTGATGAGAGGGGTCTCACATGCTTCAGGGCAGCTCTGAGGATGGCCTTGAACTCCTGATCCTCCTGCCTCCACCTCCTGAGCGTTGGGGGTTGGGATGACAGAAGTAAACCACCACAGCTGGCCTAGAATTTTATGATATGTAAATTACATCTCAGAGCTGCTAAAAACATACACTCTTGGTTTCTCTCTCTCTCTCCTCTCTCTGTCTGTCTGTCTCTCTCTCTCTGTCATGGGCACCCTCCTTTTTCTTCCCTCTTCTTCCTTTCCCACAATAAATCTCCTTCATATCAGAAAACAAACAACAAACAAAAAATTCATACGCTCAGGTTTGTTGGTACATGCCTTTAATCCCCGTGCACTTAGGAAGCGAAGGCAGGCAGATCTCTGAGTTTCAGTCCAGCCTGGTCTACACAAAGCAAGTTACAGAACAGCTATAGCACCACCAATATATATATATAGTGTGTGTGTGTGTGTGTGTGTGTGTGTGTGTGTGTGTGCGCACAGATTCATGTGTGTCATGGTGCATCCATGTGTGGAAGACAAGTTTTGGAAGTCAGTTCTTCCCTTTCACCATGTGGGGTCTGGGAATGAAACTCAGGTTGGTCGTCAGCCTTGGCTGCAAGCATCTTTATCCTCTGAGCTATCTCTGCTCCTCTTTTAATGGTTTTTCCCTTTAAGGATTTATTTTCGTGTGTGTGTGTGTGTGTGTGTGTGTGTGTGTGTGTGTGTGTACATGAGTACAGTGTTTTCAGGATCCAGAAAATGGCATTCTATCCCCTAGAGCTGGAGTTACGGGAGGTTGTGGGCTCCCCTAACATTTGTGCTGGGAAATGAATGTAGGTCTTCTGCAATAGAAGCAAGTGGTTTTTTTAGCTGCTTAGCCATCTTTTCAGCCTCCTTCAATTATTGTTTATTTTAGACAAAACTCATTCTGTCGTCCTGGAACTTGCTATGTAGACTGGACTGGACTTGAACTCTCAGCACTTTGCCTGCCTTTGTCTTCTGAGTGCTGGGATTAAAGGGGTTTGCCACCACATCAGGCCTCTTTATTGTTTTTTTGCAACTGGGTTTCACATAGCCCAAGCTTGCCTTAAACTGCCTCTGCAGTTGAGGGTGACCTTGAGCTCCTGATTCTGCTGCCTCCACCTCGGAAGTTCTGGGGTTACAGGTGTGCCCACCATGCCGGGTTTTGTTTTTTTGTTTTCTGTTTTTATTTTTATTTTTTCAGACAGAGTTTCTCTATGTAACAGCCTTGGCTGTCCTGGACTTAACTTTGTAGACCAGGCTGGCCTCGAACTCACAGAGATCCACCTGCCTCTGCCTCCTCAAGTGCTGGGGTTACAGGTGTGCGCCACCACGCCCAGCTCTCTCCCTGCCCCATCCTTGCCCTAAGCCAATTTCACACCAGGCCAAATTGAATCTAGGGTCTGTGTGATGGCACTGTCCTCTCCTTCCCCATCTGGCCTGAGAAATGAATGTGACAGAAGGAATGAGACAGCTGACCTCACTGGGGTCACCTGGAGAAAACAATCAGGGCCCCATCTCCTAAATCCTTGCCTTTCATTTTGAAATACACCCAAGCTGCACAGGAGGGCCGCTGTGGGTAGGTGAGGTTAGATTTTCCTCTGCAGAATTCTCCAAGCCTGGGACGGGGAGAGCAGGTGAGAGAAGAGAGTGGAATCTGGCCCCAGACTCATTCAGCATCTTGGAGAAGGTGTCCCCCCCCAGCAGCATGCTATATTCTCCTTACCCCCACATCTGGGGGGGGGGAGGAGAAACACGAGGGTCCCTAATGAGAAGCACACACTGCTGGGCTGGCTCTGGGACTCAGCTAGCAGAGTGCTTGTCTGGCACCCAAAGCGCTGGGTTCCTTCCTTCACACCAAATGAACTGGGCATGGTGGTGCACACCTGTCAGCCCAGCACTGGGGGGGGGGGGGTGGAGGCACAAAACTCATGGACCAGCTGGGTGGTGGTGGTGCACATCTTTAATCCCAGCACTTGGGAGGCAGAGGCAGGTGGATTGCTGTGAGTTCGTGGACAGCCTGGTTTACAAAGTGAGTCCAGGATAGTCAAGGCTACACAGAGAAACCCTGTCTCAAAAAACAAACAAACAAACAAACAAACAAAAAACAAAAACAAAAACTCATGGACCAGAAGGTGGCTCAGTGGATAAAGGAGCTAGTCATCAAGAATGAAAACCTGGGGCTGGAGAGGTGGCTCAGAGGTTAAGAGCACTGGCTGTTCTTCCAAGGGTCCTGAGTTCAATTCCCAGCAACCACATGGTGGCTCACAACTGAGATCTGGTACCGTCTTCTGGCATAGGCACACATAATAAATAAATCAATCTTTTTTGTATATAAATAAATAAATCTTAATAAGCCAGGTGTGGTGGCACATGCCTTTAATCCCAGCACTCTGAAGGCAGAAGCAGGAGGATTGCTGTGAGTTCAAGGCCAGCTTGGTTTACAAAGTAAGTCTAGGACAGCCAAGGCTATACAGAGAAACCCTGTCTCAGAAAATAAATAAATAGGGCTGGAGAGATGGCTCAGAGGTTAAGAGCACTGACTGTTCTTCCAAATGTCATGAGTTCAATTCCCAGCAACCACATGGTGGCTCACAACCATCTCTTCTGGCCTGTAGGCAGAATGCTGTATACATAATAAATAAATAAATCTTTTTAAAAAATAAATAAATAAACAAATAAATAAATACAAAATAAATAAATAAATCTTAAAAAAAAAAAAAAAAAAGACCTGAGTCTAACTCCCCAGAACCCACAGGGAAGGAGAGAACCCACTCCAGAGCCATGTGCCCCTCCCCCCAGGCACGCCATGGTGCATAGGTGCACGCGGGACATCCCCAGACAAACACAACATAAATAAAAGAAAGACAAACACAGTAAGCCAGCGCCGCATGAGGAGAAGGCATTGGGCTGAGGATCCAGGCTTGTGAGTATAACTCTTGATTCAGCCCTCCTGAGTGGCCCTCGGGCCTCCTGGAGACCCCCAAACCCTGACCAGTTCAGCTTTCTGGTTCTGTGGAAGTCACACCTTCTTGCCTGTTCAAGTTGGCCCCTTGCCCCCACCCCCACCCCCGCCCACAGAAGGCAGCTGGGGGGAGGGGGGGACGGGAATCAACAGCCTCTTGCATCCCTTTGTCTCTGATGTAGGTTGGTGGTGGTCCAAGGGGGAGCACATTCCTGTCCTGTGCTAAGGCCCAGCCCTGCCTTCCAGAGAGTGGGCACAGCATGGGTGTGTCTGCCTCTGTGCCTGAGGATCATCTGTAGAACAGGCTGGGCAAGGGAGCAGCCTAGACAAGCCTGGGGGCAGGCTGTAGCAGGAGTGCGGGGGCCAGGGCTGGATTCTAGCTGTATCTATGGGTGGGAGTGGGAACCAGGTGTGGTGTTGTAAGTGCCTGGGGTGCAGTGGTCACCCTTCCTAATTCCTCTGTTGGGATACTGTGGTGACAAATAGTACCCATGCTCAAAACTACAGAAGCCCTGCTATATGCAAAGTCAGTGTCCCAGTAGTGAGCCCTGAACTAGCTCCATTTCAACAGCCTCAGAGTGACTGACTCTGGTTCTATATTCCAAATGTTTTGCTATTCTTCATCTCAGTTAAATTACAAAAGATCTACGTGAGGACGTGAGCCGCTGGGAAACAGGGCAGGTAGACTGATCCCCAAGGTCTAAAGTCTTGTTTTTGTTGTTATCCTTCTGTGTGTTGGAATTCATTGTGTGCGTGCATCTGTGTGTGTACATGTGTGTGTATGTAGGTACTCCAGTGCCGTGGTGTTCCAGTGGACGTCAGAAGACAACCCTCTGGAGTTGGTTTAATTCAGGTCATCAGGATGGGTATGGATCCCAGCACTAGGGAGGCAGAGGCTGGCTCTGTGAGTTCGAGGCCAGCCTGGTCTACAAAGTTAGTCCAGGGCAGCCAAGGCTACCCAGAGAAATCCTGTCTCAAAATAATAATAATAATAATAGTAGTAGTAGTAGTAGTAATAATAATACATAAAATAAATTTGAGGTCACCAGGCTTGGTAGGGCAGATCCACAGCAAGCACTTTTACCCGCTGAGCCATCTCACTGGCCCAGGCACAGAGATTTTAGAGGTCTCTGAAGGATAAGGAGACCAGTAGGGCTGGATCTGAGAGGGTTAGGGTGTGTAGATGCCACGAAGCGGCGCTGAGTGGGCTCAGCCTGAGACACAGGCAATCGCAGCTGGTTTTGGAGCAGGGGAGAGACCAGTCTCACTGGTAACAAGCGTTGGCTTCAAGTGTGGGGAGAAAATTAGGGACAGAAGCATGCGCGGTCAATACACCTCCTGACACCTGTCCTGGTCGCTGCAGCCTGAGTCCCGCAGAGTCCTAGTCTCTGGGAAAGCAAGCGAGGTGTCTGCAGGAGTAGCTGACGCTGGGCCTAGAACCTATGGCCACCAGAAGGCCGGAAGTGTCCCACCATGCCTCGCAGGGCTCACAGGAGGTGCTATTGTCGCCTGGGAGGTGTGAAGCAGCCACCTCCCACACTGCTTCCCTTCTGATAAAGACGGTTTGTTGAGCACCCACTGGTTACCAGGCGGGGCCCCGGGGTTCCTTTCCCAGGCACCCACCCTCAACATGCCTGGTCTTTGGAATCGCAGGAAAGCAGCCACCTAAGGCCCGACCCCATGCATGCCATTGGCTATGCTGCTGGGGTGTGTGCTTTCGATTGGTTAAAACTGGCAGGAGCGGCTCTGCCCACTGGGAATTGCTGGATCTGGGACCTTGGGACTCCCTCAAAGGTCTACATTAGGGGGTGGGACCCGTGAACCCAAAGAGATCACTGGAGACATGACCTACAGTGGGACATCTCGTGATTCCTTCCACCGGGACAACTCTAGACTTCACTTCCACCCCCTGCCTCCCTTATGAATTCTCACCCCGCTCCCCACAACTGGCCAGCTGGGCCAGGAGTGACCCTGGGCAAAGGGTATGGTCCTCAGGAAGGTCACTCGAACAGACACTGGAGACCAGACTGTGGCTACATGCGTGAGGTTGTAAGAACTGGGCTCTGTTAGAAATCTCTTGAAAATCAAAGGGGGTGGGGGCGGGGCCAGCTGAGACCGGCCTGCTACAAGGAGTGTCCTGGGAAACCGCCACAGAGAGGAAGAGAGACACACACAGACAGGGAGAGACAGATACCAAGAGGCTCTGGGAGGACCCAGAGAGATGGCTCTGCGCAAACAGCGTAGTTGCTGGAAAGTCTAAGGGCCTGAGTTCAATCCTGGGGACCCACAAGGGGGAAGGAGAAAACCAACTTCAACACCTTGCCCTCGTATCTACACACACATGACTTGGTACACATCTATGCACACACACAAATACATAAATAAGCGTAATTTTAAGAAAGCTTAAAGCCGGGAGGGGTAATGCACGCCTTTAATGCCAGCATTCAGGAGGCCGAGGCGGGCTCTCTCTAAGAGTTCGAGGTCTGCCTGGTCTACAGAGCGGCTTCCTGGGCAACCAAGGCTACACAGAGAAACCCTGTCTCTAGAGGAGAGAGACATAGCAAGCAGACATTTATCCATTGCCTTACTCCCAGTGTTTCTTGGCCATAAGGCTAAAATAGCCTCAAATCCCTGAAACACAACAAATGCTATATTCCTTGCTTGATACCTTAAAGGTGTAAAGTGGGGCGGGGACAAAGAAGCTACGGGGGAGAGGGGGGAGGAGTCAGAACCTACTTATTTGGGAACCTGGAAGTTCCCTCCACCATCCCGCTTGTACCCGCCCCTCCCCCTCTTGCCTCAGAGACCGATCGGAAAATGGGGAGGGGTCTGTGCTTCGGAGCAGAGGAGACCTGTCCCCACTCGCCGAGGACACGAAGACTCCAGTAGCCGCGCCCATTCAAAGTATCTCGTGAATTGTGCTGCTCAGGTACTGCGTCTTTAAGGTGTCTTTGAAATGAAGGCTCAGGGGTCTAGACATCAGAGGACAGATGGGACTCCTTAACTGTAGTAGGAGAGTGGAAAAGCCCTCCCTTCCCAGTGATTCTGGGGCCTCCCACCCCGTGTGTCCCTGGAGGACTTGCTGGTACCAGTCGCCGCTGAGGCGCTCTTCGGTGCCGCGGCGGGTGGCACAGGCTGGCAACCCGGGGCTGGGAGAAGGAGGGGGCAATTGCAGGCAGTCACCCGCGATCCGTGTCTCGAGCCCGCCCCCAGGGCTGCCACTTCCAGCCCCACCCGCGTTGCAGCTGTCTAGAGTTCCCAGGCGCACCGCCTAGGGCGCACGACCCGAGCCGGGCGCAGGGGTAAGTGTTCAGCTCTTGGGGACCTTTCAGGAAGTTGGGACTCGGTTCCTTGGAGCAACTGCCGAGCTGGAAAGGCACCGCGCTCCTTGATGGATTTTCTAGGTCCTTTATCCTAGACTCCTAGCAGAGAAAACTGAAAACTCCAAAGGTACTCGCAGGTCCCCTGTCTGGAGGAAATGAGGACCCTTAGGAATCCTCCTGCTCAGCCTGGCTGGGCTTCTGCAAACTTTTCCTTATCCCAAGCAGGTCAGATCACCGAGTGTTTGTACAAAAGTCCTGACCCTCTGCGGAGTGAGCGGAGCAGAAATGCTGTTTAACCAGCGGCTCTGTATTTGATGCCTCTCCCGCACCCAGAGTAGCTCAACCGGTACCTCCAAGTCTATCTGTCTTCCCAGCTGTCCAACTCTGTCCCTGTGCGACTCTGAAGCTATCTGGGACCTCTTTGTCCCTTTGCCTTCCTGGTACTGAGAAATCTGTCTCTCGGGCCTGGGAATTGAGTCATTATTTTTGTGTGGCTGTCTTTGTATGAGAGAGATGGGCACCTTTGGGTCTACTTCTATGCAAGGCATTTCTCTGGAGCCTTGTTCTGGTCATGTGTAAAATGGGACTAAGAGAGCGTCTGGATTTGGTTCAGTTGATAGAGGGCTTGCCCCGTGTGCAGAGAGCCCAGGAATTCATGTCCAGGTAAACTGGGGTGGTGAGGTGTTCCTCTGAATTCAGGAGGAAAGGCACGGGCTACAGGAATTTAATGTAATTTTCAGCTACATAGTTTGAGGCTAGACTGAGGCACCTGAGGACCTCTTCTATACAAGGCTTCTCCCCTCCCCCAGACAGGGTCTCTCTGTGTAGCCTTGGCTGTCCTAGATTTGCTTTGTAGGCCAGCCTGGCCTCGAACTCACAGAGATCCACTTGCCTCTGCCTCCCGAGTGCTGGGATTAAAGGTGTGCGTCACTATGCCTGGCTGGCATTTCTTTTCATAAAGGATTTCAGGGCACTGTGCTTCCCAGCATGTGGGAGACAGAGCAGGTGGCTCTGTAAGTTCCAGGCCAGCAGGGTTGCATAGTAAGACTGTCTCAAAAAAAAAAAAAATCTCATTTACTTATTTGTGTGCATGTTGGTAGCTGGCTGGGTGAGACTGTAAGTGTATGCATGCCTCAACACAAATGCGGAGGTCAGAAGACAGCCTGTGGGAGTTGGTTCTCTCTGTACATTGTGTGGGTTCCAGGCGTTAAATTGAATCCATCGGGCTCGACTGCAAGCTCCTTTACCCAATGAGCCATCTTGCCAGCCTCCTATTTCTTTTAGGAACTCGCTTTTGTTTATCTGTAAATTGAGACTAAGGGAAGGTGTGCCGAGAGGATTAAAGGGTTGGTGGCAGGTTAGAAGGGTCATTGTCATTTAATGACATGTGTATCTCTAGTGAGGATTCTCTGAGTCTGTGCAGTCGGTGGCCAGGATCGACACTCTGGCTGGCGTTTTGAAGGAACAACTTTTCTCTTTTTAAAACAAGGGAAAGCCAGCCTGGTGTGGTGACGCACGTCTTTAATCCCAGCACTTGGGAGGCAGAGGCAGGCGGATCGCTGTGGGTTCGAGGCCAGCCTGGTCTACAAAGCGACTCCAGGACAGCCAAGGCTACACAGAGAAACCCTGTCTCGAAAAAAACCTAAAAAACAACAACAACAACAACAACAACAACAAAAACAAAAAACAAGGGAAAGCCTATGCACATCTCATGTGCAGTAGAGGGCACTGGGCCCCAGGCTGGCTGTGGGTGGAGGTTGTGAAATTGTGGCCTGCACTATTGGGTGTGAGACCATTCTTAGGGCTGAGCCCCTGTGGTGGCTTCTGTCATTGACTCTGTGTGTGACTGTCTCATGTAGAGATGTTTTCTTATGTTTCGCTGCTGTGAGTCACCAGGGAGTGTTCATTGGAGGGGGAGGAGGTCAGTGCTAGGGCTGGAGTTCAGGGCCACCCATGTGCTCGGTAGGTGGTGCAGTCGTCTGCTGAGCTACAGGCCCAGAGCTGGGCCAGCGCATGTGTACCCTCTTCTGTGTGGAGGCCCCTTCCTTGTTTCCTGTCCCTGTCTGCTTGACTGTGTAGCTGTGGACCTAGTCTGGAACTCACTATATAGCCAGGCTGCTTTTGTTTCTCAGTGTGACTTTTTTTTTTTTTTTAGTTCAAATATGTACCTGTGTTCAAATGTCCACAGATGCCTAAGGAGGCCATGATGAGGTTGGATCTCTTTTTATTTTATTTTATTTTATTAATTTATTCATATTACATCTCAATGGTTATCCCCTTCCTTGTATCCTCCCATTCCTCCCTCCCTCCCATTTTCCCCTTACTCCCCTCCCCTATGACTGTGACTGAGGAGGACTTCCTCCCCCTGTATATGCTCATAGGGTATCAAGTCTCTTCTTGGTGAGGTTGGATCACTTGGTGCTGAAGTTGCAGGCAGTTTTGAGTTGTCTGATGTGGGTACTGGGTACTAAACTGGGGTCTTCTGGGAAAGCAGCAAGTGCTTTAACATTTTTTAAAGGATTTATTTATTTATGTATATAAGCACTCTATTACATGTATGCCTGCAGGACAGAAGAGAACATCAGAGAAGAGGACATCAGATCTCATTATAGATGGTTGTGAGCCACCATGTGGTCGCTGGGAATTGAACTCAGGACCTTTGGATGAGCAGCCAGTGCTCTTAACTGCTGAGCCATCTCTCCAGCCCCAACATTTTTTTAAATTTAATTTAATTTTTAAAAAGATTTATTTATCTTTATTGTATATGAGTGCTTTATCTGCAGAAGAGGGCATCATACAACATCATAGATGGTTGTGAGCCACCATACGGTTGCTGGGAATTGAACTCAGGACCTTTGGAAGAGCAGGTGGTACCCTTAACCACTGAGCCATCTCTCCAGCCTTAATTTTAATTTTAATTTTTTATTCCCCCCCCCCCCCACCAGAGACAGGCTTTCTCTGTTTTAGCCCTGGCTGTCCTGGACTGTCTTTGTAGACCAGGCTGGCCTCGAACTCACAAAGATCCTGCCTCTGCTTCCCGAGTGCTGGAACTAAAGGCATGTGCCACCACGGCACAATAAGTGCTCTTAACCACCAAACTATCTTTCCAGACTGAGGTTGGCTCTGAATTCTTGAACCTCTGCCTCTGCTTCTCAAAAACTGGAATTACAGGCCTGAGCCACCACAACGGCAGGCTAGTCAGTCCCTCAGGATAGGCTGTGTGTGGGGTGTCTCTCTCCAGACATTTCTCCTCCATCCTAAACCTCTCTCTCCAAAACCTCCTTAGGGGCCGTAGGAGTGGGGCACATGGGTTAGGGACCTTCTTTCATGGCTCTTTCTTCGGGATTCCTAGATCTAACTACTGTTCTTGCCTCCCGCAGACTTCTGCACAGTGCTCTGGTAGACAACCGGCAGGACATAGCAGTGACATCTCCGCCGCGGGCGGCGGGCAGCCCATGGAGCCCGGGCTGCTGCGGCCAGCGCCGGTGAGCGAGGTCATCGTCCTTCATTACAACTACACCGGCAAGCTCCGCGGGGCGCGCTACCAGCCCGGCGCGGGCCTGCGTGCCGATGCTGCAGTGTGCCTGGCTGTGTGCGCCTTCATCGTGCTGGAGAACCTGGCGGTGCTCTTGGTGCTGGGCCGCCACCCTCGCTTCCACGCGCCCATGTTCCTGCTCCTGGGTAGCCTCACCCTGTCGGACCTGCTGGCCGGAGCGGCCTATGCCACCAACATCCTGCTGTCGGGGCCACTCACACTGCGGCTGTCGCCCGCGCTCTGGTTCGCGCGGGAAGGAGGCGTCTTCGTGGCGCTCACCGCATCGGTGCTGAGCCTTCTGGCCATTGCTCTGGAACGCCACCTCACTATGGCCCGCCGTGGACCCGCGCCCGCTGCCAGTCGCGCTCGCACCCTAGCGCTGGCGGTGGCCGCCTGGGGCGCGTCGCTGCTGCTCGGGCTGCTGCCGGCACTGGGGTGGAACTGCTTGGGACGCCTGGAAGCCTGTTCCACCGTGTTACCGCTCTATGCCAAGGCCTACGTGCTCTTTTGCGTGCTGGCCTTTCTGGGCATCCTGGCTGCCATCTGTGCGCTCTATGCAAGGATTTACTGTCAGGTGCGGGCCAACGCGCGTCGGCTGCGGGCGCGGACCGGGTCCCGCAGGGCTACCTCGTCCTCGCGATCGCGGCACACCCCGCGGTCTCTGGCCCTGCTCCGCACTCTCAGCGTGGTGCTCCTGGCTTTCGTGGCCTGCTGGGGACCTCTGTTTCTCTTGCTATTGCTGGATGTCGCGTGCCCAGCCCGCGCGTGTCCCGTACTCCTACAGGCCGACCCTTTCCTTGGTCTAGCCATGGCTAACTCGCTGCTGAATCCCATCATCTACACGTTCACTAACCGAGACCTGCGCCACGGGCTCCTGCGGCTGCTCTGCTGTGGTCGGGGACCCTGCAACCAAGGCTCCTCCAACAGCTTGCAGCGATCCCCCAGTGCTGCTGAGCCTTCGGGTGGTGGCCTGCGACGCTGCCTGCCACCAAGCCTGGATCGCAGCTCCAGCCCGTCTGAGCACTCTCCCCAGCCAGACAGGGTGGACACCAGCTGTTCCACCGGCAGTCCCAGTGCAGCAACCGCCAACCGGACCCTAGTGCCTGTGGCTACTGACTGAAACTTTCCGGCCCGCTGTCGCCCTTCCCAAGAGCAGACCGATTCTCCGAAGAAGCGCATCATCAGTAGGAAGTAGCCTATGATGGCAGGGACGGGAAAGAAGGAACGGAAATGGGTGGACTGTCCCATGACAGGAACAGATGACATAAATGCATACCCCGCAGGGGTCTGACATGGACAATAAGAAAGAGAAGAAAGTGACGGGACGCTGTAGTGATGTAGCGGTGCAGAGCCAGTGAGGCTGGAGCAGAAACTGAGGAGCAAGGATGTGGAGCTGGGAGGTGACAGGGGAGGTTATGAGAAGTCCTGTTGATTCTGAGGGAGGCCTTTGGCTTTGACTCGGAGTGATGTGAAGCCATAGAGAATTCTAAACAAAGAAGGGACCAGACCGGCTTCAGACGGCGCGGGTACTCCGCGCGCGCGCATAAGCGCGCGCTGCAACTGGGAGTTCAAGGGAGCCACTGAAAGATTAAGGAGTAAAGCCGAAGCTTCCAGCATGCTCAGAAGCAGGTGAGGTCTAGACAGAGCGTGCTCAGGGCTGGCAGGATCAATGGCTGGCTACAGAGTGAGGCAGGGTTGTGAAGAAAGACAGTAAGGTAAACTTGGCTCCAAAAATTTGAGTCTGGAGCCTTAGCCAGATCTTAACTGCCAAACTTCCCGAATGTGGACATTCTTCATACAAAATACAACTACAATAAAAAAGCAAAAACAAAAAACAATTCAAGCAGCTGTCCTTACTGTGATCAGTCAGAATAAATCCATCTATTTCTTTATTATTTTCTTTTCCATGGAGTGCCATGAGTATGTATTTATTGGGGTTGGAGAGACGGCTCAGCAGTTAAGTGCGCTTGTTGCTCTTGAGGAGGACCCCGTTCCAGTCCCAGCACCCAAGTGGTGGTTCACAACCATTGGCAACTTCAGTTCCAAGGTACCCGACGCCCTCACCTGACCTCTGAGGGCACCAGGCATATGCTTGGTGCACAGAAATGAATACAAGCCAAAGACATAAACTAATAAACCTAAAACAACAACAACAACAAAACAACCAAGCTGTAAATTTTACTTCTATGTGTTCACTGTGAGATAGGCTCTCACAAATACAGCCCAAGCTGGCCAGAAACTTGCTATGTAAACCAGGCTGCCCTGGAACTCCTGAGTTCTAGAATTAAAAGTATTTTATTTGGGCATGGGGGGGGGTAGTCTTAGGATATGCCTTACTTTACATGTATGTCAGTTCAGGTCAGCCTGGTCTACATAGTGAGGCCCTGCCCTTATAGCTTTTATTTCCAGCAGGGCACAGTGGCACATGCCTTTAATCCCAGCACTTGGGAGGCAGAGGCAGACGGATTGATGAGAGTTCGAGACCAGCCTGGTCTACAAAGCAAGTCCAGGATATCCAAGGCCACACAGAGAAACCGTGTCTCGGGAAACAAAACAAAACAAAAACCCTTTTATTTCCAAGCTAGGCAGTGATGGCGCATGCCTTTAATTCTAGCGCTGGGGAGGAGGCAGAGGCAGGTAGATCTCTGAGTTCGAGGCCAGCCTGCTTTACAAAGTGAGTTCAGAACGGGCAGGGGGGGAGCTGTTACACAGAGAAACCCTGTCTCGAAAAAACAAAAGCAAACCAAACAAACAAACAAACAAAACCCAACAACATGAACAACTTCTGTCCACTTTTGTTTACTTATGTATTTTGTGGCTCTGTGTGTGTGTGTGTGTGTGTGTGTGTGTGTGTGTGTGTGTATACCCACCGGCCACAGCAGGGGTGTGGAGGTCAGAGAACAACTTTTCTCTCCTCCTACCACATGGATCCAGAGATCCAACTCACGTTGTCATTCTTGTTTTGTTTATTGTTTATTTATTTATTTATTTCTGAGACAGGGTTTTCCTTGTAATCCTGGCTGTCCTGGACTCACTTTGTAGGCCAGCCTGGCCTCCAACTCACAGCGATCCGCCTGCCTCTGCCTCCCGAGTGCTGGGATTAAAGGGGTGTGCCATCACTGTCTCGCCAGGCTGTCATTCTTGCCAACAAACACCTTTACCCCTTGAGGCATCTCACTCGACCCACAACCATCCTACCCCCTGTTTTGTCTGTCTGTTTTGTTTTCTCACTATTTATGACAAATATCCACGATTTCCTCTGGTGAAAATCTCTTCTGGACTGTTCATCAGCCTTTGCCATCTGACTGGCCCATCCTGCAAGTAGTCCGCATCCCCACCCCAACATCCCGATAACATAGGTTTTAAACTGGTCATTAAACCCGCCTGTAATCTTGTCAGTTTATGTCATGTTCCTCTAGATGGATGAGAAGTCCTTGACACTGATGATTCAGTTGCTCACTGAGCAATTCTGTGCCACATACAGGTCTATGGACTCATGTGGGTGTGTAAAGGACTCACGTTCAGCGCGAGCTCACACTCCCAGCCCCAATATTGAGACGAGGCTTCTTTGTAGCCCAGGCTGGCTTCAGACATGCTATGAAGCCAAAGACGACTTTATTATTCTTGGGAATTCTGTTTCTGTGAGCAAAAGTGTCCCTTATCCTGTGTTGGGATGCTACAGTCCCAGCCTTCACCCTCCATTTGGTCGATAAACTGTTACGCGGATTTCCCTTGCCCAGTGTCTAGGCAAGGCTACGGGGTGGGTGTGTGGGGATGTGGGGGAGGCATGGAGGAGGCGCCTGCTTTTAGAGGGGTCTGGCTCCTTCGAAGTTCTGCCTGTTTCCCGGGGGCGATACAGAGCTCTGATTTGTGTCTATTAAAGGCTTGTTTCCCATGCCAGCTCTAGGAGGTCCCTAGACGCATTCATGACCCCTGGCACTTGCCTGGCTGGTGGGCGGGCACGGGCCTATGGCAGAGGAAGGAGGGTAGGGTAGAGGAAGGACTCTGGCTGCGGTTTAAAGTGCCGCGCGCCACCTTGCAGCTGCCCTGGGAATTGCATCAGACAGAGGGCGGGCCTGGGTTCTGGCCACTGATTAAGGTACAGCACGCCCCCTTGAGGCCATTCTCGGAATTGCACGCTGCATGAAAGCAAGTGATGATGGGTATGTGCAAAAACCAACCAACCAAAACCAAAAACGAATCTCTTTCCCAAAAGTTCGTGCAAAGCCAGTGAGAGGCACAGTCCGCTGGCTCCCAGGAATCCTCCTCACAGTTCTCGTATCTTTCCTAGTATGTTGGTTTGGTGGTTTTACAGTGGGGAACTTAAGAGATTCCAATACTAAATTTAAAAAGAAACCAGTTCCCTATTTAAACACTAAATTTAAAAGGCACTGTTGGGACTTGTAGGGAACTTCCTGACATATGTTTGTTGGAAAATGACCTGAAACGCAAATCTTTTTTTTTTTCCCATTTGTTTTTTGAATAGGGTCTCACTATGCAGCCTAGGCTGAACTCATTATGTAGCTAAGGATGTCCTTAACTTTTCTGATCCTTCTCCCTCCGTTTCCTGGGGTTACAAGTATGTTCTGCACTCAGCTGTTCCACATCACTCTGTTGTTTGGTTTAAATTACTCCTTCAATAGAATAAAATAAGGTCCTACTGTGCAGCCCTCGCTTGCCTGGAACTTGCTATGTAGACCAGGCTGGCCTCAAACTCACAGAGATCCATTGTTTCTGCCTCTTCAGGTTTGTTTTTATTATTTTCGTTTGTTTGCTTGTTTTTCAAGACAGGGTTTCAATGTGTATCCCTGGCTGTCCTGAACTTGCTTTGTAGACCAGGCTGGCCTCGAACTCAGTGATCTGCCTGCCTCTGCCTCCCTGAGTGCTGGGAATAAAGACGTGCACCACCACGCCCAGCCACCTCTTGAGTTTTAAAATTAAAGATGTGTGACATCTATTCTTGGCGTTATTGCTCCCCCCCTCCCAAACAGAGTCTCACTGTGTAATCTGAGCTGTTCTTAGGCGTCCCACCCTTCTGCCCCAGCTGCCCCTGTGTAACTGTCCTTTAAAACTGTGCCGCCTGCAATCCCAGCATTCAGGTGGAACTAGCTCTGTGACTTCAAGTCTAGCCTGGCCTATAAAGCTAGTCCAGAAAAGCTACACAGAGAAATACCTGTCTCAAAAAACAAAACAGAGCTGGGCGTGGTGGCGCACGCCTTTAATCCCAGCACTCGGGAGGCAGAGGTAGGCGGATCGCTGTGAGTTCGAGGCTAGCCTGGTCTACAAAGTGAGTCCAGGACGGCCAAGGCTACACAGAGAGACCCTGTCTCGAAAAAACAAACAAACAAAAAAAACAGAAGAAAACAAAACAAAAATCCTATTCCTTTTTTCAACATCTATTCCTCCTCCTCTTTTAATATTTATTTATTTACTTATTTATTTAATATGTATACAATGCTCTGCCTGCATGTACCCCTGCACACCAGCAGAGGGAACCAGATCTCATTATAGATGGTTGTGAGCCACCATGTAGTTGCTGGGAATTGAACTCAGGACCTCTGGGAGAGCAGCCAGTGCTCTTAACCTCTGAGCCACCTCTCCAGCCCTTCTTCTTCTTCTTTTTGATACAAGGTCTTGCTAGGTAGCCCAGGCTTACTTTGTTTTTTGTTTTTGTTTTTAAGATTTATTTATTATGTACGCAGTGTTCTGCCTGCATGTGTGCCTGCATGCCAGAAGAGGGCATCAGATCACGTTATAGATGGTTGTGAGCCACCATGTGGTTGCTGGGAACTGAACTCAGGACCTCTGGAAGAGCAAGCAGTGCTCTTAACCTCTGAGTCATCTCTCCAGCCCCCCCCCCCCCCCCCCGCTGGCTTACTCCGAACTGGAAGTAATCCCCCTGTTTCAATACCCTGATTGCTGGGATTACAGATGTGTCACCTCATCCAGGCTTATTTTAATTTCCTTTCGTGGATATGGGTCTTTTGCTTGCAGGTATGTCTGTGCACCACGTACTGCATGGTGCTCATAGAGGTCAGAAGACAACATTGGGTCCCCTGGAACCGATGTTATGGATGGCTGTGAGCCATCTTGGGGGTGCTGGGGATAGAGTCCAAATCCTCTGCAAAAGCAGTGAGTACTCTAAACCACTCATCTGTCCGGCTCCCTCTTGTTGTGCTGGTGGTGGTAGTTTTTGATTTTTGTTTCTCAAGACAGTGTTTATTTTGGGACTCACTTTGTAGACCAGGCTGGCCTCGAACTCACAGAGATCCGCCTGTCTCTGCCTCCCGAGTGCTAGGATTAAAGGTGTGCACCGCCACGCCCGGCTTCCAACTCCTACTTTTTAAAAAATATTTACTTATTACATACACAGTGCTCTGCCTGCATACACTCCTGTACATCAGAAAAGGGCACTAAATCTCATTACAGATGGTTGTGAGCCACCATGTGGTTGCTGGGAGTCGAACTCAGGACCCCTGAAAGAACAGACAGTGCTCTTAACCACTGAGCCATCTCTCCAGCCCCCCAGCTCCGTCTTTCAATGT
Organism: Acomys minous; assembly: GCF_964271855.1. NCBI lineage: Eukaryota > Metazoa > Chordata > Mammalia > Rodentia > Muridae > Acomys > Acomys minous. Next base: position 83,874,082 of record NC_140494.1, on the reverse strand, counting down.
AATGTTTGTTTTGTCACAGGGTCTCTAAGTAGCCCAGGCTGGCCTAGAACTCACTATCATTTCGTCTCAGAGCTGGAGTTCTAAGCTGTGTCCCACATGCAGCGTCTAGCTTTACGTTTTCTCTTGGCCTGGGGTTGAAACCCAGGCCTTTGGGCACACCAGGTAAGTGACCCAGTACTGAGTTATGCCCTGAGCTTGTCTTTCAATTTTAAAAAAAACTTACAATTTCTAATTGTGCGTGTGGGGTGGTTAGAAGTGGGGCGTTGCTGGGGACTGGAGTTACAGGATTTGTGTCACCTGGTGTGGACGCTGGGATCCAAACCCTGACAGTGCAGCTAACTGCTCTTAACTGCTGAGTCATCCCCTTAGCTTTCTCTTTTGCTTTTTCTTTGAAGCTGTCACTCTCCTGCCTCACCCACAGAATGGCTGGAATGACAGGCCTACACCACCAGGCCCAGCTCCATCTTGCTTCTTTTTAACTGGCTGTATAGTATTTCTTTTTTTGTTTTTGTTGTTGTTTCGAGACAGGGTCTCTTTGTGGCCTTGCCTGTCCTGGACTCACTTTGTAGACCAGGCTGGCCTCGAACTCACAGCGATCCGCCTGCCTCTGCCTCCCGAGTGCTGGGATTACAGGCATGTGCCACCACGCCTGGCTGGCTGTATAGTATTTCACTGCCAGCTATCAAGTCATGTAGGAGTCGAGTCCAGCCCTCTGCCAGTCGCAATGTCATGTGATGAACATCTGTATGTGTTTGAGTGAGCCTCGATGAAGCTCTACAGCTATCTCACAGGGCCGGGAGCCTGGACTTTGAGAGATAGAAACTGTGGTCTTAGCCAACATGTCAGGAATACACCACCATGGCTGAGTGTGGCCTGGAAGTGTGGCTTTATCGGCTTTAGTTCCAAGTCCTGAGAATGACCATTGAAAAGGTTGGATTCACTTCAAGTTTCCAGGAACTTCGACCTGGACCAACATCTCTTCCACTGGAAATTTATTTCTTTAAATCAGCTGCTAAATACACTTACTTAAAAATTATACAGCCAAGCCGGGCGTGGTGGCGCATGCCTTTAATCCCAGCACTTGGAAGGCAGAGGCAGGTGAATCGCTGTGAGTTCGAGGCCAGCCTGGTCTACACAGAGAAACCCTGCCTCGAAAAACAAAAAACAAAACAAAACAAAACTTATTCAGCCAAGCACGGTGGCTATGTGAAAACCTCAGCACTTGGGAGGCTGAGGCAGGAGAATCACTGTGGGTTCAAGGCCAGTCTGGGCTACACAAAGAAACCCAGTCTCAAACATAAGTATGGTTAGGGGAGAGACTACACATTTGTAATCCCAGAACTGGAAGATGGAGGCAGGAGACTCAGAGTTCAAAGCCAGCCTAGGCTACAGAATGACATCCTGTCTGCATCAATCAGTCCGTCAGTCTGTCAAATAAAATATTGAAAAATGTTTATTCATCTTTATTTTATGTGTATAGGTGTTTTGTCTTCATGATCTTGGTACCTATGGAGGCAAGAAGAGGCCATTGGATCCCCTGGAACTGGAGTTACAGATGTTTGTTTCCACCATAATATCAGTTCTGAGAATGGAACCTGGGTCTTCCAGAAGAACAGTCAGTGCTGTAACCACTGAGCCACCTCTCCAGCACCAATAAGAAATTAGCTTCCGGGTGTGGTGGCGCACGCCTGTAATCCCAGCACTTGGGAGGCAGAGGCAGGCAGATCTCTGTGAGTTTGAGGTCAGCCTGGTCTACAGAGCAAGTCCCGGACAGCCAAGGCCACACAGGGAAGCCCTGTCTAGAAAAACCCAAAATCAAAAAGAGAGAGACTGTAACACTCAGCCAGGGCCCTCCGGATGGCTCAGCAGGTAAAGGTTCCCGTTGTCAGGCCTGAGCACATGAGTTCCATTTGCAGGCCCCACGGGGAAGAGAATCAGTTTGTGTGAGTCAGCTCAACCTCTACACAAGCACACACACAAATAAGTTAACATACACAAAGTCCTGTGTGGTGTCACAGCCTTTAACCCCAGCACGCAGAAGGCAGAGGCAAGAGGGTCTCTGTGAGTTCAAGGCCAGCCAGGGTTAATAAGGGAGGCTTGTCTCAAAAAGAAGTTACAGGGCTCCAGCAAAGGCTCGGCAGTTAAAAGCACTTGCTGCACTGGGCATGGTGTCGCACACCTGTGACTCCAGCAGTGGCAGGCAGATCTTTGTTGAATTCTAGGACAGCCTGATCCAGGACACAGAGACCAAGTCTACAGGACTAAGTCTGCACAGAGAAACCCTGTCCCAACAAAACAAACAAACAAAAAAAGGGAGCACTTGTTGCTTCTAGCCAGGTATGGTGGTGCATGCCTTTAATCCCAGCACTCAGGGAGGCAAAAGCAGGCAAATTTCTGTGGGTTCGCCGGGCATAGTGGCGCACACCTTTAATGCCAGCACTTGGGAGGCAGAGGCAGGCGGATCGCTATGAGTTTGAGGCCAGCCTAGTCTACAAAGCAAGTCCAGGACAGCCAAGACTACATAAAGAGATCCTGTCTCAAAAAAACAAAAAAGAATTTTTTTTCCCTGTTGGTTCCAGGCCAGCCTGGAATGCAAGTCCAGGATAGCTAAGACTACACAGAGAAATCTTGTCTTGAAAAACGAAAAAGAAACAAACAAAAAAGCACTTGTGCTCTTATGGAGGACTCAGGTTTGATTTCCAGCAGCCGAACGGCAGCTGCAGTTCCAACGATCCTAACCTCGGTGGGCACCAAGCATGCCCGTGGTGTACATACATGCAAGCAAAACCATGCACAAAATTAATAAATAAAACTTAAAAATAAAATTATAAGGCTGAAGAAATGGCTCGGCATTTAAGAGTACTTGCTGCTTTTGCAGAGACCCAGAGTTCGATTCCACCATCGACGGTAGTGGCTTACAACCACCTGGAACTTCAGCGGGCACAGCATGCACAGGGCACGCACGCAGGGCACAGGCGTACATGCAGGCAAAACACCCACACACGTAAAGTAAGATACAAATAGGAATAAATACATTAAAGGGTTATTTAAAGGAAGTTATATATCTCAACCAGGTAGATGGGTCGAGCTGGACCGTGGGAGGCGTGGGAGGGAGGGTCTGCCAGCCCCGGTTCAGCACGGGACAGCCTAACCCGGAGGCCCGCTCCTAGGGCCGCCCAGACCCACGCCCTGCTCCCTCCGCCCGGCACCTGCAGGAAGAGCTGGAACCGCCTCTGCGTGCCCGCCGCTCGTTTCCGCCCTCCCGCTCCTCCCACGCGTGCCGCCCGCGACCCCGCAGCACCGCTGTCCCCGATCCCAGGCCCCCGGGGGTCCCCTTCGGCTCCACCCGGAAGCGCGGTGCGTGGCGGCCCGGCGGCGCGGATTGGACGCGTGGCACAGACAGAGACACCCGGGGGGGTGGGTCGGAGGTGAGCGAGCGCCCGCGGAGGATGCGGTGGGGAATCTGCTCCGAGCGCCGCCCGCGATCGCGCGTGGGGCCGTGCACGCGGCTGTGTGTGGCGGGGGGGGGGGCGCGTGCCTCACCAAGTGCACTCTCCGCCGCCGAGCGCGCACGCCCGCGTAGGGTGGCGGTCGCGGCGAGGAGGGGGTAGGGGTCGCCCGCGGCTGGCGCCCCGGGACTCTTATTGTGACAGGGTGGCGCGCTGTGCTTAGTCACGGTGACCCGCGCGGCGGAGGCGGAGGCAGAACGCGGCCATGGCGGGGTGAGTGCGCCGCTCGGGGCGGCGGCCCGGGACCAGGCCCCGCGGGCTCTCCAGGCGTCCGAGCTGCGCCTCCGAGCGGTGGGGAGGCCGCTTAAGCAGGCACCGGGTACCGGGCGGCCGCTGCACAGCCCCCCTGCGCAATGCCAGGCCTGAGCTCCCGCCGTGTGGTCACGCGTGACAGTCGCTCACTTACTGGGGGCCCCTGGAGCATTTCGTCGTCCCCAGCCCCCACGGCGCTTTAATAGACATAACTCGCGGGGAAGCGACTCCAGCCTGAGCCCCAGATCGTGGGGAGCCAGCCGCGCACCCCCCCCCTTTCTCCACATCTCCCTTTCAAAACATAACTCGTCCCTTTCCCCACCCCCCTCCACCCCCGGCCCCCTCCAAGGGTCTCCCGAGTCCCTCACCGAAGGTGTTCAGACAATGCACACTTTCTGCCCCCAGGACCTTGGCACTTAATGTTTTCAGTACAGACCTCGCTTTATTTTCAGGTCTTTTCTGTTTTTCTGCTGTATCCCTGGGAGCTCAGAACAGTTCCTAGTACATACTTGGCAGGCTCTGTACATTTTGGTGAGGTGGTGAAGAAAGGAATTTGGCCTGCTGGAGGAAGGGAAGGGCAGGATGCTGGAAGAGACCGAGTGAGGAGGTTTGAAAGGGACTGACTGTGTGGAGCTTTGCAGGCCAGCGAGGAGCTGGGTTTCCGCTCTCAGGCTCGGTGAAAGGTATTGGGGGGTAATTCTGAGCAGGAAAGGAACGTGATGTGACCTGTTTCTTAGGCCTCCAGGCTAATGAGTTGAGGAGAAGTTAGTTTGAACGGAGCCAGGTGTTATCTAGTTTTACTTGGTTTGGCAAACTGCTCTAGCCTTACAAAAGGAATCGTGGCTGTCCTTGGAGGCACGGTCTGTAATCCCAGCACACAGGAGGATGAGTAGTTCAAAAGCCAGCCTTGGTTACAAAGTGAGTTTGAGGGCAGCCTGGGCTATCTAAGACCCTGTTGCAAAAAAAAAAAAAAAAAAAAAAAAAAAAGGTGGCAGGGTCTGGCTTAACCCAGCCTCTGTTCCCAGCAGCCCTATACTTTTCCTCCCTCCAGGCCCCTAACTGCTTGTGGTGGAACTGTACCTTGTCACCAGGAACCCCATGCAGCCCGAACCCAGGCCTAGCGGGGCTCCCCGCAGCAGCCAATTCCTGCCCCTGTGGTCAAAGTGCCCCGAGGGGGCAGGGGACGCGGTGATGTACGCCTCCACGGAGTGCAAGGCCGAGGTGACGCCCTCGCAGGACGGTAACCGCACCTTCAGCTACACGCTAGAGGATCACACCAAGCAGGCTTTTGGAATCATGAATGAGCTTCGGCTAAGTCAGCAACTCTGTGACGTGACCCTGCAGGTCAAATATGAGGACATCCCAGCTGCCCAGTTCATGGCCCACAAGGTGGTGCTGGCCTCCTCCAGCCCGGTCTTTAAGGCCATGTTCACCAACGGGCTTCGGGAGCAGGGCATGGAGGTGGTGTCCATCGAAGGCATCCACCCTAAGGTCATGGAACGGCTTATTGAGTTCGCCTACACGGCCTCCATCTCGGTGGGCGAGAAGTGTGTGCTGCACGTGATGAACGGGGCGGTCATGTACCAAATTGACAGCGTGGTCCGAGCCTGCAGCGACTTCCTGGTGCAGCAGCTGGATCCCAGCAACGCCATCGGCATCGCCAACTTCGCGGAGCAGATCGGCTGCACGGAACTGCACCAGCGTGCCCGGGAGTACATCTACATGCACTTCGGGGAGGTGAGTGAGGCCTGGGGTTTGGGCTCACTTGTCACAAGGGGTGGGTGGGGTAGGCGGCCTGGTCTTCCCCTCACCCCTTGACACTGAACAGTCATTGGAAGCTGGAGGGAAATGGAAACCTCTGTTTGGTGTTTTCTTTTTCCTTCCTCTTTTTCTCCCATAGGGCCTCATGTAGCCCAGGCTGGCCCTCGTCTGGTTATGTATCTGAGGATGACTTTAAACTCCTGATTCTCCTGTCTCAGTCTCCTAAGTACTATAGTTACAGAAATTCCCCCCGCACAGTTGACATAAGTTGTACAGGGACTAACCCGGGGCTTTGTTTTTTCTACCAGCCAAGCCCCTGCCCCAGGACTTGATTTGTTTGTATGTATGTATGTATGTATGTATGTATGTATATACGTTTTTCAAGACAGAGTCTACTTTGTAGACCAAGCTGGCCTTGAACTCACAGAGATCCGCCTGCCTCTGCCTTCTGAGTGCTGGGATTAAAGGTGTGGCCACCACACCCAGCTTCAATTTTATTTTTTTTGGACAGTCTTCTTTAGCTAAAGATATTTTGGGTTTTGGTGGGTTTTGTTGTTGTTGTTTTTTTTTTTTTTTTTTTTTTTGACAGGGTTTCTCTGTGTAGCCTTGGCTGTCCTGTACTTGGTCTGTAGATCAGGCTGGCCTGGAACTCACAGAGATCCCCTGGCCTTGCTTCCTGAATGCTGGGATTAAAGGCATGTGGCACCACCGCCAGGACTAGATTTTTTGTTTTGTTTTATTTATTTTTGTTTTTCTTTCTGGGAGGCTATTCAAGACAGGGTTTCTCTGTGTAGCCCTGGCTATCTTGGACTCACTGTGTAGCCCAGGCTGGCCTCAGACTGGGATTAAAGACATGCGTCACCCCCCCCCTACCCACCCCCCCCCCCCACCCTGTTGCTATGTGAGCAGGCAGTCAACAGGATCCACCACCCTCATGCACACAGTCTGGGAACTGCAAGTGCCAGCCTTGCTTGGGTTTTCTTGGGTTTACATGGTGTTGCTTTCATTTTTATTTCTCAGTGCAGGAAGTCCTTAAGGGAAAGTAATAGGAGGGTTCTTGGAAAAAGTCAGTCTGCAGCAGCCCTGGCTCTTGGGTGGCAGTGACTAGAAACTAGCCCTGGAGCTGGGCGCAATGGAACACCCCTGTAATCCCAGCACCTGGGGAGGCAGAGGCTGGCGGATCTCTGTGAGTTCAAGGCCAGCCTGGTTTACAAAGTGAGTCCAGGACAATGAAGGCTACACAGAGAAACCCTGTCTCAAGAATAAAGAAAGAAAGAAAGAAAAGGAAAGAAAAGAAAAGAAGAAAAGGTGCCCTGAACATGACAATGATGCATTCTGATGTTTTGTTTTGTTTTGTTGTTTTGTTTTTTGAGACAGGGTTTCTCCGTTTAGCCTTGGCTGTCTTGGACTCACTGTGTAGACCAGGCTGGCCTCGAACTCACAGTGATCTGCCTCCCAAGTGTACAGTGATGCATTCTGAATATTATCAAACCCAAACCCCAAGTCTGAAATACTCCACAACTGTGTGTGTGTGTGTGTGTGTGTGTGTGTGTGTTTCGAGACAGGGTTTCTCTGTGTAGCCTTGGCTGTCCTGGACTCACTGTGTAGAACAGGCTGGCCTCGAACTCACAGCGATCCACTTGCCTCTGCCTCCCGAGTGCTGGGATTAAAGGCGTGCGCCACTGCGCCCTGCTCTTTTTTTAGATTTTTGATACAGGGTTTCTCTGTGTAGCCTTGGCTGCCTTGGACTTACTTTGTAGACTAGGCTGGACTCTATAACTCACAGAGATCCACCTGCTTTTGCCTCCCGGGTCCTGGGATTACAGGCGTGCACCACTGCTGCCTGGCTTATTTTATTTTTATTAAATAAAATTTTTATTGTATTCATTTAGAGGGGCAGTACACGTGCTACAATTCATGTGGAGGTCAGAAGACAACTTGTAGAAGTTGATATTCTCCTTCCATCATGAGTCCTGGGGGTTGACCTGAAGTCCTCAAAAACAAAGCGAACAAGCCCAGTGCCTTTTTGAGCTGGTAATGGCAGTCACTGCCAAGCCAGGCCACCAACCCCAGGGACTCACCCATCAGGCGCCACACACACCGTAAACCAATAAATAATTAAATGTAATGAAAAAACATCTTAGCCGTGTGTGGTGGCCCTTGCCCTGGGGAGGCAGAGGCAGGCCTATCTCTGTGAGTTCGAGGCCAGCCTGGTTTACAAATCAAGTCTAGGACAGCCAAGGCTGCACAGAAAAACCCTGTCTCAAAAAAAAAAAATTTTTTTTTTTAAATTTCCCCCCTGAGAGAGGAGGGTCTTACTATGCAGACCCAGCTGGCCTGGAACTCACAGACATCCTCCTGCTTCTCCCTTCTAAGTGCTGAGATTAAAGACCAGACTGGGCTCAACTATTAGTTTGTTTATTTTTGTTTGTTTACTTGTTTGTTTTTTGAGGCAGGGTTTCCTCTGTGTAGCCTTGGCTGTCCTGCACTCACTCTGTAGACCAGGCTGGCCTAGAACTCAGAGATCCTCCTGCCTCTGCCTCCTGAGTGTTGGCATTAAAGATGTGTGACCAGGCTAATTGGGTTTGTTTGTTTGTTTGTTTTTATGTTCTGCCTGCATGTATGCCTAGATGCCAGAAGAGGGCATTAGATCTCATTATAGATGGTTGTGAGCCACCATATGGTTGCTGGGAATTGAACTCTGGACCTTTGGAAGAGCAGCCAGTGGTGCTCTTAACCACTGAGCCATCTCTCCAGCCCTAGTTTGTTTGTTTGTTTTTAATAATTTATTTAATTTTATTTTAGCGTGAGGGTGTCAGAGCCATTGGAACTGGAATTACAGACAGTTGTGAGCTTCCATGTGGTGGCTGGGAATTGAACCCGGGCCCTTTGGAAGAGCACACAGTGCTCTTAACCACTGAGCCATCTCTCCAGCCCCAGTTTGTTTCTGTTTGAGACAGGATCGTACTTAAGTCGTCCTAGCTGTTTTGGAACTGGCTATGCAGACCAGTCTGGCCTTGAATTCAGACATCTTTCTGCCAGTCTCAGGAGGGATAGGGCTTATAGGCTTGTGCCACTATACCTGGCTATACACTTTTAAAAAAATTAAAACCAAGATCAGTACAGATGTCTAAAGAGACCCCACTATGTGGCCTGTGTAAGGCCAGGTGTGTGGGTGCTAAGCCAGGAGGGCTTCCCTGGAGAGCAGCCTCTTACCTGAGCTTCCTGCAGGTGGCCAAACAGGAGGAGTTCTTCAACCTGTCCCACTGCCAGCTGGCTACGCTCATCAGCCGAGATGATCTGAACGTGCGCTGCGAGTCCGAGGTGTTCCACGCGTGCATCGACTGGGTCAAGTACGACTGCCCGCAGCGGCGCTTCTACGTGCAGGCGCTGCTGCGGGCAGTGCGCTGCCACGCGCTCACCCCGCGCTTCCTGCAGACGCAGCTGCAGAAGTGCGAGATCCTGCAGGCGGACGCGCGCTGCAAGGACTACCTGGTGCAGATCTTCCAGGAGCTCACGCTGCACAAGCCCACACAGGCCGTGCCCTGCCGCGCGCCCAAGGTGGGTCGCCTCATCTACACGGCAGGCGGCTACTTCCGACAGTCGCTCAGCTACCTGGAGGCCTACAACCCGAGCGATGGCTCCTGGCTGCGCCTAGCCGACCTGCAGGTGCCACGCAGCGGACTGGCGGGCTGCGTGGTAGGCGGGCTGCTGTACGCTGTGGGTGGCCGCAACAACTCGCCAGATGGCAACACTGACTCCAGCGCTCTGGACTGCTACAACCCAATGACCAACCAGTGGTCGCCCTGTGCCTCTATGAGCGTGCCGCGCAACCGCATCGGGGTGGGGGTCATAGACGGCCACATCTACGCAGTCGGGGGTTCCCACGGCTGCATCCACCACAGCAGCGTGGAGAGGTGAGCACCAGGGGCCCACAGGAGGTTGAGCGGCTGGGATATTCATTCTCAGTGTCCAGGGTTGAGAAGTGCTGGAGGGGGCTGTCCCAAACCTGTAGGAGCCATCTGTGCACACTAGGGACAGCAGGAATTACCACAATGTGTGAACTGTGTTATGCTGTGTATCACTACGTTCAAGTATGTCATCCAAACCGGATATAGTTCAGTGATAGGACTGTAGTTCCTTTCTTTTCTTTTTGTTTGTTTTCTTTCTTTCTTTCTTTTTCTTTTTCTTTTTTTTTCTTTTTTTCTGTTTTTGTTTTTTGTTTTTCAAGACAGGATTTCTCTGTGTAGCCCTGGCTGTCCTGGACTCACTTTGTAGACCAGGCTGGCCTCGAACTCACAAAGATCCACCTGCCTCTGCCTCCCAAGTGCTGGGATTAAAGGCGTGTGCTACCACGGCCTGGCTTTGTTTTGTTTTTGTTTTTGTTTTTTTGTTTGTTTGTTTTATTTTTTGAGACAGGGTAGCCTTGGCTGTCCTGGACTCACTTTGTAGACCAGGCTGGCTTTGAACTGCCTGCCTCTGCTTCTGAAGTGCTGGGCTGTGGCTCAGTTGGTAGAGCGCTTGCCCAGGGTTTGGAAGCCCTGTGTCTCATCCGCCACTTCGTAAGCCTGGTGGCAGGGACACACTGCCTGTCATCCCAGCATTTGGGAGGTGGAGTAAAAGGGTCGAGAATTCAAGATTATCTTTGGCCAGTTCAAGGCCAACCTGGGATAAAGAGACCCTGTCTCAAGACAACTACCCTTCCTCTCCCCCAACTCCTCCAAATGTAGGTCTTGGAGCAAGGGTAGGAAAATGACAAAAGTTGAAAATGTTATATTTGTGGTGCCGGTACAGAACCTAGGAACTTGTGTGTGTTAGGCCTGCCCTCTACCCCTGAGCTAACCCTACCCCTAGCCTGAAAATGGAGGTTTAAACAAGCGCCCTAGGGGCCTCTAGTGTGTATAGACCCCGAGTATGATGGTGAGGTGATGCCTCACCTGGAGCAGGGTGCTGTCAAGGACAAGGGCACTGTTAACTCCAAGAACACAGGTATGGACTGGACGCTGCGGGCCAGCCGGGACGTGTGCACCCATCTCTGATCATGTGGCTCAGAGGAGACTTTTTAGGGGTTCTGGAGTTGAACATCTGCCCAGACGCTACTTGATAACCCTGGCTGTCCTACCCCACATTTCCGATGCAAACCTTACTTGTGCTGTGAGGCCATGAGTCCCAAAGGAGTGACACACACGCGTGCTGAGGTTTCCTAAGTGATGACTGTGAGCCTCAGTTTTCTCCTCTGAAGTAAGTAGATCAGAGCCAGGAGTGGTGCTGCACACCTTTCATCCCGCACTGGGGACACTGAAGGAGGACCATGAGAGTTCAAGGCTAACCTGGGCTACATAGTAGGTTCCTATCTCCAAAAACCAGTAGAAAAAGTTCTAGTAGACGGTGGGTCTATTGTCAGGAAGGCCAGCTGTGGTTCCTGAGGTGACCGCAGTGTAATTATGTCCTTTGCAGATACGAGCCAGAGAGGGACGAGTGGCACCTTGTGGCGCCAATGTTGACACGGAGGATCGGTGTGGGCGTGGCGGTGCTCAACCGCTTGCTGTATGCAGTGGGGGGCTTCGATGGGACTAACCGGCTTAACTCAGCAGAGTGTTATTATCCGGAGAGGAATGAGTGGCGGATGATTACACCAATGAATACCATTCGAAGTGGGGCTGGTGAGTGGCGCATGTGGGCGGGGCATGTGGGAAAGACCACACCCACCCAGTTTCCTTTCCGTCCCTTCTTCCTGCTATCAAGCCTCCGCCCTTCCAGCTCGCTTTTGGTTTGAGTCAGAGGTACAGGTCACGCACTCTGAGGCTACTCTTGAAGTCCTTATGTAGCTGCGGCTGACTTTGAACTCCTGATCCTCCAACCTCACCCGCTCCAGTGCTGGAGGGAAGGACGGTGGCTACTGAGGAGGTCCTCCGTAGAGCGTGCCTCACGGTGATTCCTGCTGTGCTCTTGTGTTTAGGGGTCTGTGTCCTGCACAACCGTATCTATGCAGCAGGGGGCTACGATGGGCAGGACCAGCTGAACAGCGTGGAACGCTATGACGTGGAGACAGAGACCTGGACTTTCGTAGCCCCCATGAAGCATCGCCGGAGTGCGCTGGGGATTACGGTGCACCAGGGCAGGATCTACGTGCTCGGTGAGGTCCCCCAGGAGGCGGGGCCGGGGTGAGAAAGACTGAAGTGGCCATTTTGGTGGTGAGGATAGGTGCTGGGGATCTCCTGACCGCTTGACAGGTGTTCTGTAATACTGTGCCAAGCTCCAAGGCCTGGGGGGTGGGGCAGGGGATTCTGGGCGGGGCTCTACCACAGAGCCACACCCCCAGCCTCCCTGGGAAGGCTAGGCTAGGCAGGAACACTGAGCGGATCCCACCTCATTCCTACCCACTCCCTCCTGCTTTCTGCTGCTCTTCCCAGTGGTGGGCTGAGCCTTCTGAGGGCCGTGACCACCCTCTTCACTTTTCCTGCAGGAGGCTACGATGGCCACACTTTTCTGGACAGTGTGGAATGCTATGACCCAGACGCCGACACCTGGAGTGAAGTGACCCGTATGACGTCTGGCCGAAGTGGGGTGGGTGTTGCTGTCACCATGGAACCCTGTCGGAAGCAGATTGACCAACAGAACTGTACCTGCTGAGTCACTGGGTCACCTGAGAACTGACAACAAGAAGGAAGACCTGTCCATCCAGACCACTGCTGTCTTCGAACCGAAAGAAGGAAAAACAAAAACCCACAAACAGAAAACACAGAGACAGAAGAGGCAGCAAACAAAACATCACTCTCCAGGAAGGGCAGCGGGAAGGCCTTGAAAATGACATCCTTGTGCCCATTTGTCATAGCGCCTGGAGCACCCAAGCCTGCCTGGCTGGGGTACGGGAGGGGCACCTTCCCAGGTGAGAGGCCCTGCACCCTCTGGCTGGGCATGAAGCCACCACCAGCACCCAGACCCCTTTTCAGGGGGGGGAGTCAGGCAAAGCAGGAAGTCACCTGTGTTGTCTTAGGTCCCTGCAACTTGGTGATCAATTCCAAGGGACAAAGGGGAAAGAAGGGATCAGGTGGCCGAGGGCCTGAGGCGCTCTCTGAAGCTGTGGTCCCCAGGGCCAGGCCTGCACAGAGGAGCCGCCAGGCCTCCAGGCCCTGGACAGTTATTTTTGTTAAGTAACCCCGTAACTTTCCCATGGAAATAAAGACTGGATGAAGAGTGTCTGCACACAGGTCCTCAGAGGGTGATTGGAGTCCCAGGGGAGAGACAGCTCTTCTATTGAAAGGCGCTCAGATCTTGATGGGGCTGATATTTGAACCTCGTTTTGTTATCTCTGCTTACTGTTGTGCACTCTGCTCACAAAGGACATCTTGCTCCCTCACAGGCCACACAGTTGTCTGCCAGTTTCAGGTGCACTGGGAGCCAGTGACCTGACTTCTGTGCCACTTCTAGGACCTCCTGTGTTTTGCTTGGTTTTGAGACAGGGTCTCATGTAGTGTAGTCCAGACTGGCCTCTAGTTCAGACCCTGAACTCCTGGTCCTCCCTCTGCTCCTGAGTGCTGGGATTACAGATGTACACCACCAAGCCTGGTTCCTGCTTGTCCTTTTTGTACCCAAGCAGGAAAATAAAGATGTCTGGCACCTTGCGTGTGGCTCAGTGGGTAGGGAGCTAACCCAGCACATGTGAAGCCCTGGCTTCCATCCCCAGCACTGGTAAAGCAGGCATGGTGGGCCACACCTGTACCAAGCAGCAGGAGGCAGAGGCAGGAGTCAACCCAAGGCCAGCCTGGCCTGCACAAGACCTGTCTCAAAAATAAGAGTAATGAGGGCTGGAGAGATGGCTCAGTGGCTAAGAACACTTGTTGCTCCTCTAAAGGTCCCGAGTTCAATTCCCAGCATGGTGCCTCACAACTACCTATAATAGGATCTGATGGCCTCTTCTAGCCTGCAGATGCATAGGAAGACAGAGCACTGTATACACAAAGAAATTTTATTTAAAAAAAAAAGTCATGGCAAGATGATGGTGGCAGCAGCAGCAGCAGCGCACGCCTCTAGTCCCAACTCTCAAGAGGCAGAGGCAGGCAGATCTCTTAGAGTTTGAGGCTACCTTGGTCTACAGACTGAGTTCCAGGATAGCCAACTTTGTTATACAGAGAAACCCGGTCTCAAAGAACAAACAAAACAAAAGAGCAAACAACAACAAAAATGTGCCACTGTGCCTGGCTCTTGGGAATTTCTTTTTTCAGGACGGGGCTTCTTTGTGTTAGCCTTGGCTGTCCTGGACTTCATTTGTAGACCAGGCTGGCCTGGAACTCACAGCAATCAGCCTGCCTCTGCCTCCCGAGTGCTGGGATTAAAGGCATGAGCCATCACCACCCAGCTAACAATTTTATTCTTTATTGACTACAAATGGGTTGGTATTCTCTCTAAATGGAGAGGCGAAACGGCTGAGATCTGCAGAGAACTTTGTAGTCCCTATTAATGACAGTTCAACCCTGAGTCCAGTCAGCTCCCTTGGCCAGACCCAGACCTGCCTCCCCGAAGGCCAGAGGCTAGCCTGGTAGCTATGGCTCCTGAACACAACAGTTCCAGTGACCACTGATGCTTACAGGGCTGCAGTCAAGATGAGATGGGCTCTGCTGTGGGCCAGTGCATATGAAGTCACAGCTGCCACTGCGCCATGTGCCACACTGTAGTCCCATTACTACAAAGGCACCTGCCCAGGTGAACCAGAGCCACAAAGAACAGGTGAGAAGAGCGGGAGTCAGGGGACTGGCCTCCAGCTGCCTGGGCAAGGGCTGCAGGGTGAGCAGGAGCTAACACCGACCCTTCCCTGAGCTTCAGCATCCTCATCCTCCCCGGGGAATATTTTTAAAGGTACAGAATAAAGGAAGTTCAAGGTCATCCTCAGCTATGTGTGCACTTGGAAGCTATATTGGGCTACATGAGACCAGGACAACCAATTCCAGGAGCTGGAGATGGCTCAGCAGTTAAGAGCACTTGCTTTGCGGCTCTTCCAGAAACCTAACTTCAGTTCCCCAGTACTCCTGCTGGGTGGCTCACAAACACCTGTAACTCCATCTCTAATGGATCCAGTGTCCTCTTCTGGCCTCTGAAGGCAACTGAACACATGTGGCACGCACACACGCACACAAATACACACCCACATTTTTAAATATAAAAATATTTTTCCCAATTGGTGGTGGTGCATGCCTTTAATTCCAACACTCAGGAGGCAGAGGCAGGTGGATTGCTATGTGTTTGAGGCCAGCCTGGTCTACAAAGCCAATCCAGGACAGCCAAGGCTAACACAGAGAAACCCTGTCCTGAAAAAAAAAACAAGCAAAAATTTTTTTTTCAGCTGGGCAGTAGTGGCCACGCCTTTAATCCCAGCATTTGGGAGGCAGAGGCAAGCGTATTGCTGTGAGTTCAAGGCCAGCCTGTTCTACAAAGCGAATCCAGGACAGCCAGGGCTACACAACGAAAACCCTGTCTTCAAAAACAAAAACAAAAAAAATTTTTTTCTATGTTTAGGAAAAATGATCAGGTAAATTTTCACCGAACTCAGGGTCCTTAGACGTCTTCATATGTAAAGTACAGCTAGGAATGATAGTACCAGCATGTAACTCCAGTGATGAGAGGCTGAGGCAGGAGGATTGTCACTTCAAGGCCAGTCTGGGCTACAGAGCAAGATCCTTTTTCTCATCTTTATGTTGCTGGTGTGGTGACACATACCTTTAGTACCAGTGCTATGAAGGGGAAGGCAGATCTCTGAATTCCAGCCTGGTCTATGTTAAGTTCCAGGCCAGCCTGAGCTACATGGTAAGACCCTGCCAAATGACAAACTAATGACACATTAGACTGGAGAGGTGACTCAATGTGCCGTTCAAGGGCCAGAGTTGCCCGGCTCATGACAAGCAAGTTCTGGTGCCTCTGCCTTCTGTGGGGTGCCTGCACACAGATGAACAGACAGACAGTCACACACAGCCATCTATAAGTAAAAATAAAAGTCTCTCAAAAAAACAGAGAAAGAAAACTCAATAGTGAAGCCCCTGCCCTAGAACCCTCCAGTGAGGGGCTGAGTAAGAGCGCTCACTCTGCAAGCAAAAGCACACATCTGAATTCCCATCATTATGTAAAAGCCAGGACCCAGCTGCGTGCATGTGACCCCAGCACTGAGGCAGAGAGAATGCTGAGGCCGGGTGAGGTGGCACACACCTTTAAACCCAGCACCCAGGAGACAGAGTCAGGTGGATCTCTGTGAGTTCGAGGCCAGCCTGGTCTACAATTGAGTCCAGGACAGCCAGGGCTACACAGAGAAACCCTGTCTCAAAAAACCAAAATAATAATAATATAAGTATTTTATTTTTAAGATTTATTGATTAACTATACAGTATGCACCAGATCACATTATAGGTGGTTGTGAGCCACCATGTGGTTGCTGGGAGTTGAACTCAGGACCTCTGGAAGAGTAGAGTAGTCAGTGCTCTTAACCTCTGAGCCATCTCTCCAGCCCCTGTAAGTATTTTCAAAGAGAGAGGAAGCCAGGTGTGGTGGCACATGCCTTTAATCCCAGCAATCGGGAGGCAGAGGCAGGTGGATTGCTGTGGTGAGTTCAAGGCCAGCCTGGTCTACAAAACGAGTCCAGGACAGCCAAGGCTACACAAAGAAACTGTTTGGGGGGGGGGGGAGAGGGAGAGAGAGAGAGAGAGAGAGAGAGAGAGAGAGAGAGAGAGAGAGGAAGAAGGAGGAGGAGAGTGCAAAAAGGATTTGTACAGCTGTCAGGGTGTCTGGTAGCACAGTTTGATTTGCAGGGTCTGGTAGGAAGCACAGAGGGAATTAATAGAAATATTCTACGTGGGACTTTGCCTGGGTAGCCTTCTTAGCACTTCTGATATTTCTTAGTACTTTAATTACATTTATGTATGTATGGGGAGAGGGAGGGGTGTGACGTCAGAGGAGAACCTCCAGGAGTCAGTTCTCTCTTGCTACCACCATCGGCTCTGGGGTCAAACTCAGGTCAGCAGGCTGGTGCAGGGCCCCTCTAGCCGCTGAGCTTTTTCCTGGGCTCCTCTCCCAGTGGCTCTGTGCTGTCTTGGCTTATATCAGCTTGTGTACAGCTGTGCCCGCTCCGGAGGACTCCAGCATACGGCTGGGAGATTTGCCTCCAGAGCAGTCCCTCTCACCTGAGTGGGGTGATCTCTGCCATGGAGGGGTACGGCCTTCACGCTCAGGTCAAGGTTTGACTCTGGGAAGCTGCTGGGTCTCAGGATCAGGTGATTTTGCTGGTTGTTATCTGCGTGGATTGGACTTTGGACCTCTATTGGGCAGCACGCCCTGCAGCAGCAGCTGGATTAGCTAAGGCCAGTTTTAAACTGCTAACTTGTTTTTTTCACTGCTGGGGCTTGAACCCAGGCTCTGCTGCACACTAAATATGTGCTCCACCTCTGAGCGACAGCCTCAGCCCAAAGATACGCATTCACTTTCTGTTTCTGCTTTTTTTTTCTTTCTTTCCTTTTTTGTTTTGTTTTGTTTTGTATTGCATTGTTTTGTTTTCAAGACAGGATTTCTCTGTGTAGCCTTGGCTGTCCTAGACTCACTTTGTAGACCAGGCTGACCTCGAATTCACAGCAATCTGCCTGCCTCTGCCTCCTAAGTGCTGGGATTAAAGGTGTGCACCACCACACCTGGCAGCCTTTTTTCTTAAATGATTTATTTATTTTTTGTATATGAATGCTCTGTTTTCATGTACATCAGAGGGAATCAGATTCCATTACAGATGGTTGTGAGCCACCATGTGGTTGCTGGTAATTGAACTCAGGACCTCTGGAAGAGCAGCCAGTGCTCTTAACTGCTTTGCCATCTCTCTAGCCCCCTTTCTTTTTATTTACTTACTTACTGTTTTAATGTTTTCCAAGACATACAGAGGTTTCTCTATGACCCTCTGGCTGTCCTTGAACTCATTATGTAGACCAGGCTTCCAATTCACAGCGATCTGCCTGTCTCTGCCTCCAGACTGCTGAGTCTAAAGCCCTGTGCCTCTACCTGCCTTCACTTTCACATTTAACAAAATTAACTTTTTCCTAGGGGTTTGGTTGTTTTTTTGTTGTTTTGTTTGTGTGTGTGTGTGTGTGTGTGTGTGTGTGTGTGTGTGTGTGCGCGCGCTATTTTAAGACAGGGTTTCTCTGTCCTGGCTGTCCTGGAATTCACTCTGTAGACCAGGCTGGCCTCAAATTCAGAGATCCACCTGCCTCTCTGTCTCCTGTGTGATGGAATGGGATCAAAGGCATGTGCCCACCACTGCCTGGTTCCCAGTGTGTCATTTACATTTCTTTGTTGTGTATGTGTGTTTGTATGTTGGGGTCAGGGTGTCATGGCCTGTGTGTGGATAGAGGTCAGAGGACAATTGACAGGAGTCAGCTCACTTTTTCTTTTTAAAAAATATTTATTTATGTATATGAGTGCTCTATTTGCATGTACATCTGCAGAACAGAGGAAGACCTCAGATCCCATTCCAGATGGTTCTGAGTCACCATGTGGTTGCTGGGAACTGAACTCAGGACCTCTGGAGAACAAACCAGTGCTCTTAGCCATCTCTCCAGCCGCCTCACTCTCATTTCCCCATGAGTCGCAGAGATAAAACTCAGATCATCAGATTTGGGAGCAAGCCCCTTTCCCACAGAGCCAACTCACATACTCTTCACTGTCTTTTTGTTAGTGTGTGTTCACGCATGTGTGCACGCACATGTATGTGAAGGCCAGAGCTCAGTCAGCGTCACGTGTGTGATTCCCAAGGCACTATCTACAATGCTTTTGGAGATATGATCTCCTAGGACCTGGAGCTAACTGATTAGGACAGAGTGGCTGGCCAGCACGCCTCAGGGATCCTTGGCTCTGTTTATCCTGCATAGGTTACAGCTGAGTAACCATGTCTGGATGCTTATTTGGTTCTGGGGATCAAATTCACCTTCACTTAGCTTGGGCAGCAAGCGTTTTACTGACTGAGCCACCTCATACCTTTTTCTTTTTTTTTCTTTTTGGTTTGTTTTTTGTTTTGTTTTGGTTTTGGGTTTTCGAGACAGGGTTTTTCTGTGTAGCCTTGGCTGGCTTGGACTCGCCTTGTAGACCAGGCTGGCCTCGAACTCATAAAGATCTACCTGCCTCTGCCTCCCGAGTGCTGAGATTAAAGGCGTGTGCTGTCTCTACTACCGCCCCCACCCAGCTGAAAGCATGTTTCTCATTTAATTTTATTTACTTTATTTATTTGTTTATTTTGGTTTTTCGAGACAGGGTTTCTCTGTGTAGCCCTGGCTATCCTGGACTCACTTTGTAGACCAGGCTGGCCTCAAACTCATGGCTATCTGCCTGCCTCTGCCGCCTCCTGAGTGCTGGGATTAAAGGTGTGCGCCACCACACTAATTTGATTTTTAAAATTCAGTCTCTCTGTGATGTGTGTGTGTGAGTGTGTGTGTGTGTGTGTGATGTGTGTGTGTGTGAGTGTGTGTGTGTGTGTGAGTGTGTGTGTGTGTGTGTGAGAGAGAGAGAGAGGGGGGGGGAGCGCCAGAGTATGTACGTGAGAGACAACTTGAAGGAGTCACTGCTCTTCTGGGAATCGGCTTAGTGGGCTTCTCTACCTGCTGAGCCATTTTGCCAGCACAAGACCTCATTTTTAAAAGCAAAACAATGACAAAACTAGGGCCTGAGGAGGTAACTCGGTGGAAAAAGGCCCTGCTGCAGGAGGGAGCAGGGGACAGTCTCACATTGGTTCCCCTGCACCCAGTTGGTGCCCATTATCACTGCCCACATTGGCCAGAGATGGGAAATGCCAAGTGCGAGCCCACCAGCTCCACTAGCTGGATCCCGGAAGCCCTGCCTGGGAAGATAAGGCGTGGAGGGATGCAAATAGCCCAGAATGTCCAACTCAGGACTCACGGAAAAGCACCCAAACACGCTTACAAACATCTATGTACGTCTGCACGCACACCACGTGTGCATGTATATGCAAAAGTGAGAAAAAGCCAGGTATGGGCTGG
Organism: Acomys minous; assembly: GCF_964271855.1. Classification (NCBI taxonomy): domain Eukaryota; kingdom Metazoa; phylum Chordata; class Mammalia; order Rodentia; family Muridae; genus Acomys; species Acomys minous. The sequence continues at coordinate 83,854,548 of NC_140494.1, read as the reverse complement.
GCTATGGCGGTGCACACCTTTAATCCCAGCACTTGGGAGGCAGAGGCAGGTGGATCACTGTGAGTTCAAGGCCAGCCTGATCTACAAAGTGAGTCCAACACAGCCAGGACTACACAGAGAGACCCTGTCTTAAAAATTCAACAACAAACCCCAATGTACACATCAGGGAAGGATTGCAAGCAGCTGGGGCAGGGGACAGCACTCCAAGATACAATGTGGGTTGAGTTTACACAGAGCCCCAGGCTCAACCCCAGCAGGGCCATAAATAATACATTCATCAGCCAGCGTGGGAGGGGCAGGTGGATGGGGTCAAACTTAAGTCTCAAAGTTCATGGGGCTGGCACCTTAGGTCAACAGACCTGGCTGGGGATGGGCAAGCATTAGGGTGTCCAAGGCAAAAAGTGAAAGGTGTTGGCTATAATCCAGGGGAGAGGTAATGGTGATTCAGGTTCAGTCCGTGTGGGTAGGCACGTACAGGAGAGGGGGGAAGCCAAGACTAGATGATTAACAAGTTCCGATGGCTTTTCTTCTCTGTCTGTCTGTCTGTCTTTTCCCTCTTATTATGCTGGAGATAAAACTCAAAGTCTTGTGCTCTCATAGGTGCAGTATAAGCACACTACTGCCCAGCCATATCCCTAACCCCTTACTACGGGGTTCCACTACTGAGCCATGCCTCCAGCTCCTCACTGGGGGGGGTTCCACTACTGAGCCATGCCTCCAGCTCCTCACTGGGGGGGGGGGTTCCACTACTGAGCCATGCCTCCAGCTCCTCACTGGGGGGGGTTCCACTACTGAGCCATGCCTCCAGCTCCTCACTGGGGGGGGGTTTCCACTACTGAGCCATGCCTCCAGCTCCTCACTGGGGGGGGGGTTCCACTACTGAGCCATGCCTCCAGCTCCTCATTGGGGGGTTTTACCACAAGGGGGTGATAGCTTCACTTCTAAGACATCACTCCAATTTCTATTATTATTATTATTATTATTAATTATTATTATTATTATTATTAGTTTTCTGAGACAGCCTGGGCTGTCCTGGACTTGCTTTGTAGACCAGGCTGGCTTCAAACTCCCAAGGTCTGCTGGGATGACAGGAGTGTGCCACCGCGCCTGCTTCCAAGTTCTTTCTTCCCCCCCAGCTCCCCTCCAACCCCTCATCGTTACATCAGGACAGGATCTTTCTAGGTCCTTCTGGTGTCACCAGGTGCCTTGGGACTCAGAACAGATCGCATGTCTTCAGGGTGGCATCTTTGCAAGTGTGCTTCCTGCTGGCATGACATACTTCAGGATCACAGCCTGCCCCACCCCCACCCCCACCCCCGCCCAAAATACCCTTAGAATGCAGAGACCGCGTTCTGTGCTGAGAACACCAGCACCAACACCAGCACAGTCTGGCGGTTGCTTAGCAGCACCTACATGGCAGCTCGCAAACGTTTGTAACACTAGTTCCTGGGGGTCCATTGCTCTCTTCTACCTCTGGTACTGTCCCGTGTATCCCAAGCTGGCCCCCAGCTCACTATGCATACAAGAGGGTGAGACTGAAACCCTAATCATCTGCTTCCCCTGCCAGAGTGCTGAGGGGACGTGACAGTTCCCCACAGTGCTGCAGACAGAGCTCAGGGCTTTGTGTCTGATAAGGGAGCACTCTGCCAGTTGAACACTCCCCCTCTCAATTTTGTTTTTTCGTGACAGGGTTTCTCTGTGTAGCCTTGGCTGTCCTGGACTCGCTTTGTAGACCAGGCTGGCCTCGAACTCACAGCGATCCACCTGCCTCTGCCTCTTGAGTGCTGGGATTAAAGGCGTGTGCCACCACGCCCGGCTCTCCCCCTCAATTTTAAGGGGTGATCTGAGTCTTGCCTTTTCTTTTCAATTTAGGGGAGGGAAAAGGAGCTTTGGGCTTTCTTTTGTTCATGATGTCACCAAAAAGCTCCCTTCAATTGAAAGCCGTCAGAGAAAGCAAAAAATTATAAAACAAAAACAAGCAAAACCACACACACACACACACCTTTAGTCCCAGCACTCAGGAGCCAGAGACAGGTGGATTCCTGAGGCCATCCTGGTCTACAGAGTGAGAACCCGGACAGCAAGGGTGAAACCTTACCTGGGGGACCAGGGGTGGGGGAGTAGATAGGGGATGTTTTGAGTGTGGGAAGGTGATGTGGGGAAATCCTGAGAAAATGGGGACCAATGCAGGATCTCCTCTGTGGGAAGTAGAGAACAGTGTGAGGAGCCTTGTGGTGAGGTGACTGATTCTAGGGTTCTCTGAGGAAGGACTTCAAAGCTCCTCCGAGGTGATGGTTTTCTGAAGAAGCCGGTCAAGCTTTCCCTAAGGGAGCGGAAAGCACGGTGGGATCACCCGAGCTGGTCACAGTGTTAGGTGACGGGGTGGGCGGTGGTGAATGCCTCTCATCCCAGGAGGTGGAAACGGGAGGTCAGGAGTTTAAGGCCAGGCAAAACAATATGAGAGTTCGTGGCCAGCCTGTGCTACATGAAACTCTGCCCGGGCGTGGTGGCGCACGCCTTTAATCCCAGCACTCGGGAGGCAGAAGCAGGTGGATCTGAGTTTGAGGCGAGCCTGGTCTACAAAGCGAGTCCAGGTCAGCCAGAACTACAAGAGAAACCCTGCCTCGAAAAACAAAAAGAAAGAAAAAAAAACCCAGAAGGATAAACTAGGTGTTCTCTAAATTAGGACTGACGCCAGGGTACTCTCAAGGAAAACCACGTGAGGGTCCTATTTAAGATCAAAGTGAAAGCAAGGTCATTAGGGGGACTAAAGACGACAGAGCCCAGAAGATGAGCGGCCAGAACTCTGAATGGTTATTTTCTCAACTGACAGCGACCTCAGCCAATAACAGCTCGGAACGGTCTCCCAGTCCTGGCTCCGCCTCTCAGATGGTCTGCACCTGCGCCACTTCCTGACCTTCGTGTAGTTTTGCAGGTATCCACTAGGGGGCGCGCGAGGGCCAGTGCGCCCAGTTCGGGCTCCTTGTTTGTTCTGGGACCCGGAATAATACTGTTAATAATGTAAATAAATTAACTGGTTCAGATTTAAGTTTTGTTTAAGCCTGTGTTATGGCATAAGCATTTAGGAAGTGGAAACAGGCTCATGTGTTCGAGGGCATCCTCGGCTACATATAGAGTTCCAGGACGGCCTGGGCTGTGAGAGACCCTATGCATTGCCATTTTAGTTTTTTGAGACAGTATTTCTACAGTGACAAGACTGACTTCGAACTCACAACGATCTGCCTGCCTTTGTCTTCCTAGTGCTGGGTGTAAAGGTATGCACCAGCATGCCTGGTGAGGCCTTCTTAATCAACCCCAAACAGGACACTTAATATGGCTTAACAGGTGAAGGCCCTTGTCCACAACCTAATGACCTTAATTTTGTCCCAGGGACTCACACATGGTGAAAGGAGAGAACTGTTTCTCTCTCTCTCTCTCTCTCTCTCTCTCTCTCTCTCTCTCTCTCTCTCTCTCTCTCTCTCTCTCACACACACACACACACACACACACACACACACACACACACAGGCCAGAGCCATAGTGATGCTGTTAAGAGCACTGGCTACTCTTATAGAGGATCCAGCACCCGCATGGTGACTTTAAATCATCTGTAACCCCAGTTTCAGAGTCTGAAGCTCCCTTCTGGGTTTGGTGGACACTGAAGTGCAATTCAGCTCAGCGACACAGGGAACTGTCACTTGGCTTGGGCTCTAACGCCCAACGTGTTAATAGCCCATCGACCCTTTTGCACTTGAGGAAACAGTCTGGGCACCGGTGCACCCTCTAGGTCCCCCTACAGCCTAGAATTACTTGTGGCCTCTTGACCTCCAGCCTAGTGACTTTCCTCAGCCCTGCCAGCCCTGCCAGATCCCCTGGGACAATGTCTGGTCTTCTCTTTGCTTCTGGCATAAAGTTCAAGATAGTCTGGAAACTTCTATTTTTTTTTTCAGTTTTGCTTTTCCACCTGGGTTTCAAGCTCATCCTCTGGGTTCCCTCATCCTCTGGGACAGCTGTCTCCTGCGAACTGCTCTTGGCACGATCAGTCAGGTGGTCTGTCCTCTCTAACACCTGTCCTGAATGTGTCCTTTGATTCCAGAACCATCCAGTGTAGTCCAGGAGTCACTGGCCACAGGGTAACCTCACAGAAAGGAAATGCACAAAGAGGGGAGTAGGGTAGAATGCCCGCCATCCCATCGCTGAGGAGGCAAGAGGATCAAGAGTTCAAGTTCAAGGTCACTAGGCGTGTTGGCACAGACCTTTAGTCCTAGCACTGCAGAGGCAGAGACAGGTGGATTTCTGTGAGTTTGAAGCCAGCCTGGTCTACAAAGTGAGTTCAGGACAGCCAGGGCTACACAGAGAAACCCTGCCTCAACAAACAAAAAACAAAACAAAACAAAACAAAAAAATGAGCCTAGCTGGGCCGTGGTGGTGAACGTCTGTAATCCCAGCACTCGGGAGTCAGAGGCAGCCTGGTCTATAAAGCGAGTTCAGGACAGCCAAGATAACATAGAGAAACCCTAAAAAAGAGACAGCGAGTTCAAGGCCAGCCTCCATTACACATCAAATTTAAAGCCAGGCTGCACTACATGTGAGTGTAAAACAAAAACAAAAAGACAAAGCAAAGAAAAAAAAAACCAGCAAAAAGGGAGGGAGATGCCAGGCACAGCAAATGACATCTCAAGCCAGCACTGGAGAGACCGTTGTCGGGGTTTCTATGACTTTCAGGGAACCTACTCTATGCTAAGCTCTAGGCCAGCCAGGGATTCCCAGTTCCACTGAGGTGTGGGGGACACACAAAGATTCTACAGGGTCCTAGGGCACCCCTAAATCTTGACGATGCCTTTATATATATTTGGTATGCTGTTAGGTCTCAACATGGGAAAAGCGTACTCTACCTCGCAGCTATGGCCCCACCTTCCTGTTTCATAGATGGGACAACTGAAAGTCAGAGACATCACAGAGTGTCTCTGTGTGACCCTGGATGTTCTGGAACTCACTTTGTAGCCCAGGCTGGCCTCAAGCTCAGAGATCTGCCTGCCTGTGCCTCCTGAGTGTTAGGATTAAAGGAGTGTGCCATCAGCACCCAGCTGTGTAACCCTTCCCTTAGGCTCAGGCCAGACGCCTTCTTGAAGCCAGAAGTCTGCTGTGATTAATGTACTATGCAGCTTACAGTGGAGCTCCGAGGTTGACCAGTTTCATGACCACTGGATGTCAAGGAATTCTGTATATTCTTTTTTAAAAATTAGTGTTTATTTATTTATTTTGTTTTTTTTTTTTTTTTTGAGACAGAGTTTCTCTGTGTAGCCTTGGCTGTCCTAAACTCACTTTGTGAACCAGGCTGGCCTTGAACTCACAATGATCTGCCTGCCTCTGTCTCCCAAGTGCTGGGATTAAAGGTGTGTGCTACCACGCCAAGCTAGGGTTTCTTATTTTATGTACATTGGTACTTTGTCTGCATGTATGTCTGTGAGTGTGTCAGATCCTAGGAACCAGAGTCATAAGACAGATGTGAGCTGCCATGAGGATGCTGGGAATTGAACCTGGGTCCCCTGGAAGAACAGCCAGTGCTCTCAATTGCTGAGCCAGCTCTTTAGTCTTTGTAATAACTATTTTTTAAAAAGATTTATTTTTATGTGTCATGTGAGTGTGTATTTGTGCATCATGTGTGTGCAGCGCCCAGGGAGGACAGAAGGGGGAGCCGAATGCTCTGAAGTTCCAGGCTGGAGTACATTGTAACTGTTGTAATCTGAAGTTACACACTCTTGGGAGCCACCCTGTGGGTGCTGGGAGCCTGGGTCCTTGGCAAAAGCAGCAAGTCTTCTTAACCCCTTCTGGAGACTTCTCTTCAGACTCAGACAATTTATACTATAAGCCTTTTCTTTTTCTTTTTCTTTTTTTGGTTTTTGTTTTGGTTTTTGAGACAGGGTTTCTATGTCTAGTGTTGGCTGTCCTGGATTCCCTTTGTAGACCAGGCTGGCCTCGAAGTCACAGAGCCTGCCTCTGTCTCCCAAGTGCTGGGATTAAAGGCGTGTGCCACCACGCTCAGCAAGCCTTTTCTTTTTTATTTTAGGAAAGGAAAAAAAAAAAAGCTAGGGGTGCAGTGGCAAATGCCAGTAATGCCAGCATTTGAGGAAACAGAGACAGGTGGATCTCTGAGTTCAAGGCCAGCCTGGTCTACAAATTGAGTCCAGGACATCCAAGACTACACAGAGAAACCTTGTCTCAAGAAAAAGAAAAAAAAAAATCCAGCCAGGCATGGTGGCCCACTTTAATCCCAGCACTGGAGATCTCTGTGAGCTCCAGACCAGCCAGGGATACATACTGAGACTCCGTCTCAAAAATAACAAAAAATACTCACCACAATTATTTATTATGTTTGCATGTGGCACATTTGTGCCAGAAAACAAAAGTGGAGGTCAGCGGACAAAGTGTGGGAGTCATCTCCCTCCTCCATAAGCCCTGGGCATGGAGCTCAGGCTGTCAGACTTGGCAGCAAGCCCCTCTATCCACTTAGCCATCGCCAGGCCCCTCCAAGATGCCCTACATCTTTAGTCAGACTTGGAAATTTGCTTTAGAATGTAATATGTCGGTGGGGGAGGGGTCTCTGGACACCCACAGAACCTAATATCCAGGAGTCAGCAAATGGCTCAGCAGGTGAAGGCCCTTGCTGCCAAGCCTGATGGCCTGGATTCTATTCCAGGGTTCACATGGAGGAAGGAGAAAACCAAATCCTGAAAGGTGTTTTCTGACCTCTTTGTGTGCCATGGCATGTACACATCCTTAGTCACCTCACACCCCCACACTAAATAAATGTAATGTGAAAACCGTTGGTTTTTTTTTTTTTTTTTTTTTTTTTTTTTTTTTTGAGACAGGGTTTCTCTGTGTGTAGCCTTGGCTGTCTTGGACGCACTTTGTAGACCAGGCTGGCCTCGAACTCACAAAGATCCACCTGCCTCTGCCTTCCGAGTGCTGGGATTAAAGCCGTGCGCCACCACACCTGGTGTGGAAACCTTCTTAAAAAGAATCAAAATTAAGGCAGGGAATCTCTGTGAGTTCAAAACCAGCCTGGTTTACAAAGAGAGTTCCAGGACAGTCAGAGCTATTACACAGAGAAATCCTGTCTTGAAAAGACAAACAAACAAACAAACAAGCAAACAAAAAGAACCAAATCAAGCCAGGCGCAGTGGCACACACTTGTAATTCCGGCACTCGGGGAGGCAGGACAGGTGGATCTCTGAGTTCAAGGCCAGCCTGGTTTACAAAGTGAGTCTAGAATAGCCAGGGCTGTTCCACAGAAAAACTCTGTCTTAAAAACCTTAAAAAAGGCGGGGCAGTGGTAGTGCATGCCTTTAATCCCAGCACTCAGGAGGCAGAGGCAGGTGGACAGCCAAGGCTACACAGAGAAACCCTGTCTCAAAAAACCAACAATCAACAACTACTACAACAAAAATTTACAGTTCCTGCAGAGGAACTGGGTTCAGTTCTGAGCACCCACATGCAGCTCAAACTGTTACTCTAATTCCAGAGGATTCGACGCCCTCTTCTGGGCTTCCTTGTCACTGCATTGTCTTTTTTTTTTTAAGATATGTATACAATTTTCTGCTTGCATAGAAGAGGGCACCAGATCTCATTATAGATTCCCATGTGGTTGTTGGGACTTGAACTCAGGACCTTTGGAAGAACATCCAGGGTCTTTAACCTCTGAGCCATATCTCCAGCCCGGCACTGCATTCTCATGATGCGCAGACATTCATGCAAGTAACCAGCCAAGCACATACAAATAAAAATAATAAACCTAGCAAACACAGTGGTGCATGCCTTTAATCCCAGCACTCAGGAGGCAGAGGCAGGAAGACCTCTATCAGTTAGGCCAGGGACAGCCTGGTCTACAAAGTGAGTCTAGGATAGCCAGGGCTGTTACACAGAGAAGCCTGGTCTCAAAAAAACAAAAACAACCAAATAAACAAAAACAAAAACAAAAAAAAGGAAATAAAATAACTAAATACACCTTTAGAAAACAATTACACACATAGAAAGTATTTTTAAAAAGATTAAGGGCTGTGCTGGTGCACACCTGTAATCCCAGCACTCAGGAGGCAGAGGCAAGCAGATCTCTGTGAGTTTGAGGCCAGCCTGGTCTACAAAGTTGGTTCAGGACAGCCAAGGCTACACAGAGAAACCCTGTCTCAAACAACAAAAAACAAACAAACAAACAAAAAGAGATAGATAAAGGGTTGGAGAGATTGGGCTGGAGAGATGGCTCAGAGGTTAAGAGCACTGTCTACTCTTCCCAGAAACCACCACATGGTGCCTCACAACCATCTGTAATGAGATATGGTGCCCTCTTCTGGTGGGCAGGCACACATGCAGGCAGGATATTGTATAAGTAACAACAAATACATCTTTAAAAAAGAAAGAAAGAAAGAAAGAAGGACTGGAGAGATGGCTCAGAGGTTAAGAGCACTGCTTGCTCTTCCAAAGGTCCTGAGTTCAACTCCCAGCAACCACATGGTGGCTCATAACCATCTGTAATGAGATCCAGTGCCCCCTTCTGGTGTGCAGGTGTACATGCAGGCAGAATGCTGTACATAATAAATACTGTAAATAAATCTTTAAAAAAAAAATACTGGAGAGATGGTTCAGTGGTTAAGAGCACTGTCTGCTCTTCCAAAGAACCTGGGTTCAAGTCCTAGCACCCACATGGCAGCTCACAAGTGACTGTAACTCCAGTTCCAAGGGATCTAACATCTTCACACTAAGGCAAATTATAAAATAAATAAATTAATTTTAAAAAAAGAGAGAGATTAAGCTGGGTCTCTGAGTTTGAGGGGAGCCTGGTCTACATAGTTTCCCAAGTGAGCCAGAGAGATGTAGAAAGATCCTATCTCAAAACAAGACAAAAAGAGATTAAAAACAAAAACAAAACAAAACAAAAAAAACCAACTTTCCCTGTGTTGGTGAGATGGGTATTCAGGTGAGGGGCTTGCCTCATAAGCCAACTTGTGTCCATCCCCAGAACCCACGAAAGGAGAGAACTCACTGCAAAACTGTCCTCTGGCTTCAAAACACTTGCTATAGCATGATGCGTGTCCCCCATTACTTACACGGTAGTCATTAAAAAAAAAGTCAAGTGTGATGGCGCATGCCTTTAATCCCAGCACTGGGGAGGCAGAGGCAGGAGGATCTCTGTGAGTTCAGGCCAGCCTGGTCTACAAAGAGAGTTCCAGGACAGCTAAGGCTACAGAGAAACCCTGTCTCAAAAAATAAAAAAGTGTGTAAGGATTACTTACGGAGTATGGAAACTTAGGGCTGGGGTGAGCGGAAGGCTTCCCACGCATGTAGGAAGTCCTGGAGACCATCCCAGCCCTGCATGAACTGACATGGGGGCACAGGCCTATCATCCTAGCACTTGGGCAGGATGCTGCTGCATTCACGACCGTTCTCAACAAAAGGCCTTGAATCAGGAGCGGAAAAAGGCAGCTACATACCAGACCTCAAGTCAAATATGCTACAGAGTGAGGCCATGTATCAATGAGGCACGGTGGCACACTTCGGCAATCTCAGAGTTTCCGGGCCAGCCTCAGCTACGTAACGTAGCAAGCTGAGGCCAGCATGGGCTACATGAGACCCAGGTTTCAGAGAAAATGGACAGGTGACTCTGATTCACTGGATTAACGTGGTAAAAGGGACCTGAATCTCAAAAGTTGCCCTTGATATGTGCCCAACCCCCAAATTAAAAAAAAAAAATTTTTCGAGGCCAGCCTGGTCGACAAAGTGAGTCCAGGACAGCCAAGGCTACAGAGAGACCCTGTCTCGAAAAACCAAAAAAAAAAAAAATAAAAAAAAAAAAAATAAAAAAAATAAAAAAAAAAAATTTAACATAAAGAAATAAACCTAAACTGGGAGTAGTGGCGCACGCCTTTAATCCCAGCACTCAGGAGGCAGAGGCAGGCGGATCACTGTGAGTTTGGGGCCAGCGTGGTCTACAAAGTGAGTCCAAGAGAGCCAAGGCTACACAGAGAAACCCTGTCTCGACAAACAAAAAGAACAAAACAACCAAAATAACCTAAACAAACAAACCCCAAAACCAACCCAAGGAAACAAATGAATGAAGCCGTGTCAGCCATGCGCCGGAAGCATCGGTGAGAGCCTCACTTTAATTAGGAACAAGATTGAAGGACTGATTGTCAATCCACAGACCAATCGATCAACTGTCAATGTCGACAACAAGTAGGCAGCTCACAGGGTCCTGCACCCACCCAGCGGGAAGGAGCCCTGACTGAGTCCAGGGGTCTGGTCAATTCTCCTAACCCCCACCCTCGGCTTCTGGAGAAGGGAGCATGCCCAGCCCTTGTCCCTCCTCAGTTAATGACAATTTCCCATGAACTGGCAGCATGTCCTCCCCTCCATCCAGGGAATATATGGTACAGCTCCCTGGGGTCGACCAGGGAAAGGCAAGTTCATCCTCCCATTCTGTCTCAATAGAATAAGTTATACGCCATCCTTACAGTATGTACAAAAAGCCCGCACATGGGAAGGAAGGAGGCCTGCTCTCAATCACCAGCTAGGACAGAAACTATTCTTGCTTAATAAACAAATAAACAAAAACCCTGTAAGCTCGTAGGTTGGGGGGAGCGGGTTAGTGGGGCCGACAGATGGATGAGCCGGGGAGGAACTGGGGTAGGGCTACAGTACCGTGTACAGAGATGAACAGGGCAGGCAAGGAATGACAGCCCCCCTCCACCCCCACTGCCCTGCTGCAGATTGGTTCTGTGTGGCAGGGGTGGGGGGGAAATGGGGGTCATTCCTTTTTAAAAGTCCCCTCACCCCCATGGCTTGGAGAAAATGGCCTTGCTCTATCTGTATTGCTTAGGGACCTGCCTGTGGCTGGTGGTGGTGGGGTGTGTGTGTTGGGGTGGGGGACAGTCGGGGATGGTGGGGATGGGGAGGAAAGGGCTGCCCAGGATGGGAGGATGTGGTACACACCATTATTGCTTCCTCCCAGGGCAATGAGTCGGTGTGCTGTGGGGGCAGTGACAGTCTGACAGCGTAGTTGGGTGGGTGCTGGGAAAGGAGTTGTCTATGCTGGCAGAGGGGGCTGGAGGCTGGGCTGCTGCCCGCCCAGGGAGCAGGCGGGAACCACGGAGACGTCACCTATGGCCACAGGAATCTTTAAGGCAGAAACAAGAGGAAGAAGCAGCTGGAAGGAGGATGTGTTTGTGCGCATGGAACAGAGCCCCCTTCCTCCAACGGAGAGAATGCAAAGTGACTCAAAGTGGACCAGGAAGATGGCATCCCGAGACCCCAGGCTGAGGCTGGTGGCGGGTGTGTGTGTGTGTGTGTGTGTGTGTGTGTGTGTGTGTGTGTGCGTGTGTGTGTGTGTGAAACCACGAGTCCCTGGATCTTAAAGTAACAGCTCTTCTGACCACCTCTTCATTCATGTGGCCAGAATTGTACCAAAAAAAAAAAAAAAAAAAAAAAAAGAGACGGAAGACTTTGTGGGAGGGGACAGTGAGCCAGGGAGAGGGGTCCCTGCTATGAACCAGCCCCTCCTGTGGCTCTCTATATTCCCAATCAGGTTCTAGCTTCCCTCTGAAGCCCAGAAGAACAGCCCGAAAGGCAGTGCCACACCTCCGCTTGAGTCTCAAGAGAGGCAGGAAGATGGCGCCTTGGCCTTGAGGTTGACATGAAGGGCGGGGTGAAGTGGAAAAGAGGGGGGACCCAGGACTGGGGAGGGGGAGTGCATCTACAGTTGCTGTGTTTCATTCTTTTTTTTTTCCTTTTTGTTCTTTTTCTAAAAAAACGTTACAATTAAAATTCAAAAAATAAAATCCCTTTTTTTTGGGGACTTCAGTTCCTGGCTCCCCATACCCCACCTCAACAAAAAGGCCCCATGGGTAAGGGCAGGGGACAAAGGGTTAAAAGAAAAAAAGAAAATAGAAAAAAAAAAACACTTTTCTGTTTCCTTTTTTCTCAGGAGGGCCAGGAGTCGTTGAGGTGGTCTGTGGTGAGTGGAGAGCATGGGGGGACGGGAGGACCCAAGGGAGAAGAGAACGGGGATCAGGCAGGGTCTCCACCTAACCCCCACCTGTCTGGAGCAGAGATGATGGCAGAATTGTCCCCCGGTGTCCCAGAGCAGGCACAACAAGCCCTCGTGGCAGCCAGATGATCTCTGGGGGCCTCCACCTCTGCTGCCGTGGAGGGGAGGCCCAGGAGGCCCCGGGCCTCCTCTGAGGGGGACAGGGTCCTCAAGTCAGGCAGAATGGGGGTTTCATGGCTGAAGGAACAGCCCACAGCCTCCCTAGGAGCACCACAAGCTGAGACTGGCTCCTGTTTCACGGCCTCCTCGCCCTCTAGCACCGCAGTGTTCCGGCCTTTGACCACGGACTGTTCTGTAGCTTGACCTGTGGTGCCATCAGGAGCCAGGAGGGTTTCCTCGGCTGGAGGCAATCCTGGAACCTCCAGTGAATCCTCCTCCTCCTCCTCCTCCTCCTCTAAGGTGAGCTCAAATTGGAATTTGTCAGGTGGGGCCGGATGCCCAAGCCCTCCCGGCTCCTCCTCCAGGGGTGGGGAAGGGCTCTGCCGGATGGCACTGTGATACCAATCCCGGTTGTCTTCCAATGTGTCCAGGATATCTTGGGCATCAGGGTGGACAAGATCTGCCCATGTCTCCCACAACGGGTGGACAATGTAGTCAATGAAGCCCACCTAGGGAAAAGGAATGGGGTCTCAGCAAGTGCTTCACGGAGCTAGCAGGATCTACTCAATAAAACAAACAAAGAACAAACAAGCAAAAACTTCTTTGGTTTGGTTTTTCGAGACAAGGTCTCTCAGTGTTAGCCTTGGCTGTCCTGGACTTGCTTTGTAGACCAGGCTGGTCTTGAACTCACAGAGATCCACCTGCCTCTGCCTCTGCCTCCTTGAGTGCTGAGATTAAAGCTGTGTGCCACCACACCTACACTAGTTCTTGTAGGGAATTGGGGTTCACCCACATGATGGCTCAAACCCATGTTACTCCAGTTCCAAGAGATCTGATGCTCTCTTCTGGCCTCTGCAGGCCCTGCACACACATGGTGAGCATACACACATGTAGGCAAAACACTCAAACACGTTAAAAATAGTTCCATATGTATCAACTGGTGTGTAGCCCATGGCTAGCCCAGAACTCACTATCTACACCAGGCTGGCCATGCAATCCCAGGGATCTTGCCTGCTCTTGCCTTGGCTGTCCTGGACTGGCTTTGAAGATCAGGTCGGCATGGAACTCACAGTGATTGACCTGCCTCTGTCTCTCTGAGATTAAAGATGTCTGCCACCAAGCCTGGCTGCCTATTGCTGTCTCTCTGAAACAGGGTTTCTCTGTGTGTAGCCTTGGCTGTCCTGGAACTTGCTCTGTTGACCAGGATGGACTCGAACTCAAGAGACCTGCCTGCTTTTGCCTTCCCAGTGCTGGGATTAAAGGTGTGTGCCACCACTACCCAATGTATTTCATTTAATTGTGTGTGTGTGTGTGTGTGTGTGTGTGTGTGTGTGTGCGCTCTACCTGCCTGTATGTATACCATGTGGGTGCCTCACGCCTCCTTGGGTGTCCAAGGAGGACAAATGAGAGAGTTGGGCTCCTGGAACTAAAGCAACCATGTGGTTGCTGGCAATCACACCCAGGTCCTCTGGAAGACCTGCTTCCTGAGTGCTGGGACTAAAGGCGTGCACCTGCACACTTGGCCTTTAACCTCAGTACTGGGAACTGAGGCAGGCAGATCTCTGAGTTTCCAGGCCAGCCTGGTCTACACAATGAGCTCCAGGCTAGCCAGGGATATACAGTGAGCCATAGATTAAAACTTAAAAAACAAAAATTTCAGAAACATGTTTAATAATAAATTTAATTAATTGCCAGGCAGTGGCGGCACACGACTTTAGTCCCAGCACTCGGGAGGCAGAGGAGGCGGATCTCTGAGTTCGAGGCCAGCCTGGTCTACAGAATGAGTCCAGGACAGCCAGGTCTACACGGAGAAAGCCTGTTTCAAAAATTTTTTAATTTATTTTGGGGGACACCGGCATAAATGTCAGAGGCCAATCTTGTGGAATAATTTCTCTCAAGCACCTTTATCTGCTAAGCCATCTTCTTGACCCACAGACAGGAATTTTCCCCCCTGAGACAGGGTTTCTCTTATATCCCTGGCTGGCTTGGACTCTGTAGACCAGGCTGGCTTCGAACTCACAAAGATCCTGTCTGCCTCTGCTCAGTGCTAGAATTAAAGGTGTGCGCCGCCACCACACCCATCTTTTTTTTTATTTTTATGTTTTGTTTTGTTTTATTTTTTGAGGCAGGGTTTGTCTGTTTAACAGCACTGGCTGTCCTGGGACTCACTCTGTAGACCAGGCTGGCCTCGAACTCACAGAGACCAGGCCTGCCTCTGCCTCTGCCTCCTCCTGAGTGCTGAATGCCACCACTTCCACCACCACCTGGCTTGGGGCTTTTTAAAAAAAAATTGTATTGTCAATCCCACTTGCAAAAATAAGACTACTATCACAATTTGTGAATGAGATCTGAAGAAAGCATAATTAAATACTGTCTCGAGAAAACAAAATAAAACAAAAGCCAAAACCACAAAACCCCAGAGGGGAACTGGGGCTGAGGCTCAGTTAGTAGGGCATACTTGTTTATCCCGCATGAAGCCTTGGCCTTCATTCCCAGCACCACAAATCGGTGGTGCTGACGAAGATCAGAGAATCAAATTCACCCTTGGCTACAGCAAATCTAAGGCTCAAATGTAAAACAAAACAAAACAAATGAAAGCCACCCACCCAACACACAAAGGGTTACAATCAGGCTGATGTTACTCTAGGTGCAAAAGAGTGGAAGATCGGTGGTGATGAGCCTTAGAAAGGAGTGACGTGCCTCAGATGATCATGCCATGTCCACAGACAGAAACGACACACACGAGCTTGCCGTGCCACAGAGCTGGCTCGGGCCTGAGGCCCTGCGCCTGTACCTGAGACTTCTCCACAGAGGCTGTGTGCTTGTCACACATAGGGCTGATCTCCATTCCACGTTCCCGTTCCCGGTCGCCCTGCTGGAAGAACTCGGCCATGATGCGGTCAGTCCACTGTCGGTACAGCTCCAGGGGCTTGGTGGGGTTGCTGAGGTCTGCGCAATGCACCATGTTCCTGAGGACCTAGCAAGCACAGGGAGGGACCGTCAGAGGCCAGCATGAATCTGTCTGTGGGGCCTCTGGCTGTCTTCTCTGTCTCTCTGTTTTTTTAATGAGACAGGGTCTCTTATAGCCCAGGTTGGCCTTGAACTTGCTATGTAGCTAAGGATGACCTTGAACTTTGATCCTGTCCCCATCTTCCAAGTGCTGGGATTACAGGTTTTATATCACATTCAGGTTTAGTTTTTAGGGTTTTAAATTTTTTGCCTTAAAAAAAAAAAGATTTATTATGTATACAAATTTGTGTCTTCATGTACACCTGCAGGCCAGAAGAGGGCGCCAGATCTCATTCTAGATGTTGTGAGCCACCACGTGATTGCTGGGAATTGAACTCAGGACCTCTAGAAGAGCAGTCAGTCCTCAACCTCTGGGCCATCTCTCCAGCCCCTAATTTTGCTTTTTTAAAAATGGTCTCCAAATTGAGTCCCAGATGGTTTCAGACTTGTGGTTGGTTATCCTCCTGTCTCTGCTTTTGTTTTTTCAAGACAGGGTCTCTTTGTGTAGCCCTGGCTGCTTTTTTTGTTTTTTCCAGACAGGGTCTCACTGTTTAACCTTGGCTGTCCTGGACTCACTTTGTAGACCAGGCTGGCCTCCAACTCACATCAATCCGCCCGCCTGCATCACCATATTCGGCTGTCTCTGCTTTTGGAATGCTGGGATTACAGACAATCACTAGGGCTGAGGTTTTCTTAACTCCAACGTGCGTGCGTGCGTGCGTGCGTGCGCATTTGCTGGGCATGCGAAACAGAATGAAGGTGGAAGTAGAGGCGAGAAGTGTGTGTGAGGGAAACGGAGAGCGGTGGGAAAAGGATGGGGCAAGATGGAGTATGTGGTGAGGGAAGCTGGATGGGTAGACCGGGGGGAGGAGAAATGGAAGGAGTTGAGAAAGATGGAAAAGGGAATATGACAAAGAGAGGAAAAGAGGGACATGGGTTGGAAAAGATCGGAAAGGGCAGACAAATACAAAACAAAACAAACTAGGAGGAGTCGGTGTGGTGGCGCACACCTTTAATCCCAGAATTTGAGAGGGCGAGGCAGGCAGAGACCAGCCTGGTCTACAATGCAAGTCCAGGACAGCCAAGGCTACACAGAGAAACCTTGCCTTAGAAAACAAAAAAACAAACAACAATAACAAAAAGCCACAAAACAAACAAACAAACACGGAAGAGGGCAAGAGGAGCCATTCAGGAGGCAGGGTCTGTGGACAGCCAGGGTCTGGGGATCTGGGGCACCTGAATACGGTCGGCGTAGTTGTCCAACAAGAGTACTCCAGAGCTGGTCACTTTTTTGGTCTCCACCATAGTTTTCAGATCAGCCAGGAGGGTCATGTGCTTGGACATGTCTGTGGCCAGCACCTGAAGACAAGGTATATCAACTCAGGTGGCGAAAGCTTGCCGGGCATCTACAGAACTGGAGGGCCCTCAAGGCCCGCCCGGCCCCGCCCACAGCCCGGCCCCGCCCACCATGTCGATGACCATCTTGCGCAGGCTCTGTCGCTGCCGCTTGGTGAGGTTCTGGAAGATGTCGCAGTTCTCTTCTTGCAGCAGCTTGAAGCCCACAGCCAGGTGGTGGTTCTCAAGCACAGACTCATCGTTGTACATCAAGGCCAGCTCCGAATCTGCGGCAGGACTGAGGTCAGGGGAGGCGACCCTGGGGACCACGCCCCGCCCCCGTGCACACCCAGTCTCCAGGGGCCTCTGCCCTCAGTCTGACCAGCCTCAGCCCCCTGCCACACCGGTCCAGGAGCGCATCACCATAGGCCCCGCCCTCAGGCTGGTTTTGCCCAGCCTAGACTGTTTCTGCATCTCCTCTGGCGGGCCTCACCCTTAGCCTAGCAGGCCAGTCCCATCCTCACAAGCCCCGCCCTCAGCTGGTTGTCTCCACCCCTTAGTTCAGTTGGTTCAATTTCATGCCCAGAAGCCAGGCCCTCAAGCAGGCTGGCTCCCATCAGTATATTAAGCTCCAAAGCTAGCCTTGCTAGCCACTCCCCATGTGGTCCAGTCTGCACAGCACAACTGGCTCCAGCTTAATCCCCCACCGGCCCCAGCTCCAGGTAGACTAGGCTCCAGTCTCTCAGCTCAGTCTGGTGGGCCAGCTCCACTTCCATTCAGCAAGGGGCTGCTCCTAGGCTAGATGGCCACATCCTGAGCCTGTCTTCCGCCCTGGAAAGCCACTCACTGGTGTTGATTAGGAACTGGTTGGAGACGCCAGGGTGGTCCACATCGTGGATGGCGGCAGCAAAGAGGGCAGCAAGAATCTCCAGGTCTGTGAACACGGCCTGGGGCAGGGAGAAGAGGTGAGGGGAGAGTCGGGGCAGAGCACAGACACAGGGGGGAGGAGGAAGATGGGATTCCAGAAAGATCCGAGAAGATCATCTGGGCTTGGTGGCTGAACCAGTGCAGGGCTTGCTATACAAGCATGAGGCCCCGAGCCTCAAGCCTGGACCCCACATAAAAAAGCCAGGCCTGATGGGGTGCTCTTGCAATTCCAGCACTGGGGGACAGAGGTAGACTCCTGGGGTTCCCTGGCCAGCCAGTCTTTCCTACTCAGTAGTCCACACCACTGAAAGATCCTATTTTAAGAAGCAAGGTGACAGGGCCGGGCGGTGGTGTCGCACACCTTTAATCCCAGCACTCGGGAGGCAGAGGCAGGTGGCTATCTATGGTCCACCAGCCTTAGCAACCAGACTGGTCTCCATAGTGAGTTCCACATAGTGAGACCATCTCAAAACACAAAAGGTTACGCTGCAGAGGTGGCTCAGTGGCCAAAGCACTTGCCATGTAAGTTTGAGTCACAGAACTCATGTTAAAAAAAAGTCTCAGTCTGCATCTATAATCCCACTGTTCCCACAATGCAATGGGAGTCAGAGACAGGGCATGCCCCAGAAGCTCTTAGGTCAGCTAGCCTGGCATATGCAGCAGCAACCACCGACACCCTGTCTTCTAACAAGGCGCAAGAGAAGAACTAACGCACAGGGGTGCCCTCTGCCCTCCACCCATGCCCCGTGGCTCACACTCACATGCCCCTGCCCCCTTACACGTACACACTAATAGAACAAGGCAGACACTAGCAAGATAGCTCACTGGGTAAAGCAACTCGTCACCAAGCCTGTCACCCAGAGTCAGATGCTTGGACTTACATGGTAAAAAGAAAAGTCATCCAAAAGTTGTCCTCTGACATCCACATTTATGTACCCCCCCACCCCCAACACACACAAAAGATAATATACAACAACAACAAAAAGACAGGATTAGAGACAAGATCAGAGGGACAAATGGGAAGGGAAGGGACAGTGACAGGGGAGGTGGCAGGCACTCACATCAAGGGCGGGCGTGGCCAGCAGCACATGCGTGGACTGCAGCACATCGGCTGCATGCAGGCTGTTGTGGTAGGCCACGTCGGCGTGGTAGTGGTCCTCCAGGGTCAGCATGTAAGTCATCATCGTGTCCACAGGGATGCGGAACTTCTTCAGCAGGTCTCGCTCCTGGGAGCCAATGGGGCAGGGCAGTGAGCCCTGCTGGCCCCCTGGTACCCTGTCCCAGCCCCTGGGTCCCAGCCAGCTCCCAGCTTCCCCCCATCACCTGGAATATCGTATACATGATGCAGCTGAGTGAGCGGCCTCCAGCGTACTCTGACACACAGAAGATATTCAGGCCCCATTTGCTCAAGTTCTCCAGTTCCTGGTGGTGATGGAGGTGAGAGGTCAGGGAGCCGTGCAAGGCCCAGGGACATGGAGGCCACTTCCTAGGACTTTGGGCCTCGTTACTGCTCACAAAATGTGAACAAATGCATCAGTGCCTATTTATTTACGTATTTTATGTATATGAGTGCTCTATTTGCATGTATGCCTGTAGGACAGAAGACAGCATCAGATACCATTGTAGATGTGGTTGCTGGGAACTGAATTCAGGACCTTTGAAACAACAGCCAGTGCTCTTAAACTCTGAGCCATCTCTCCAGCCCCACATGAAACAGTGTTCTGTGTAGCTCTGTGTGGGTCATTTGTGTGTAAGGTGCCTGAGGAGGGCAGAAGGCCTGGAAGAGCAGCAAGCACTCCTGATGGGTGAGGCATCTCTCAAGCTCCTCACGTGTAGGTATGTGTGATTCACATGTGGGGTTGGAGGACACCTAGTGGGAATTGCTTCTCTCTTCCTAGTACGTGGGTCCTGGGGATTGAACTCAGGTCATCAGGCTTGGTGGGTGAGTGCTTGTTGGCCACAGGCACCTCATTTTTTGAGCCTTTTTTTGTTTTTGTTTTTTTCCAAGACAGGGTTTCTCTGTGTTGCCTTGGCTGTCCGGGACTCACTTTGTAGACCAGGTTGGCCTTGAACTCATGGAGATCCACCTGACTCTGCCTCCCAAGTGCTGGGATTAAAGGCGTGCGCCACCACTGCCCCGAGAGACAGCATTTTTAATGGACTGGGAGCTCAGAGGTTTGGCTATGCCAGCTGCTCTGTGAGCCTAGGGGATCATCCTGTCCTGTCTTCACTTACCCAACACTGGGGATGTGGGTTCAGACTGTACTTTAATAAACGTTGAGCAATCAATCGCCGGTCCCACCCTATCTTTGAGAAAGAGTCTCGGGCTGGAGAGATGGCTCAGAGGTTAAGAACACTGACTGCTCCTCTGGAGGTCCTGAGTTCAGTTCCCAGCAACCACATTGTGGCTCACAACCATCTATAATGTGATCTGATGCCTTCTTCTGGCATGAAGGTGTACATGCAGGCAGAACACTGCATACATAAGAGGGGGGGGCAGGGAGAGTGGGGGCGGGAGTCTCCTGTAGTACGTGCTGGCCTTGAACTCACTGCGTTGCGGAGGATGACCCTGAATCCTCCTGCTTCTACCTCCACAGTGCTAGGCTCCCAGGCATGTGCCACCACACTTGGTTTATGCAGTGCTGGGAGGGACTCTAGGACCTTAAACAGGCTGGGTAAGCGCTCTACCAGCTGAGCTACACGTCCAGCCCTTGGCTGCAGTGTCTCAAGCCCTGTTATCTATCCGGTGCTTGAGCTCAGTGGGCGAGTGACTTCTCTAGCGTCCTTTGGCTCACGAGCTGGGAACCAAGCCAGGCTGCGTCCCAGACCTAGGTCAGACTTCTTTAAGCTGACCTGCTCATGAGGCCTCAGCTGTGTTGGGGTGGGGGCAGGAATACTGGTCTCCTCGAAATACACTACACACCGGGTACTCGGTTAATAACACCAATTGAGGCTGCTCAAAGCGTGTCAGATGAATGACTGTGTAAAGGCAGGCTCTGCATCCTGGGAATCTGCGTCAGATGGGGCCCAAAGCTCCAGCCCTGTGCTGGTCGCCCACCAGACAACACTGTCCCTGCTGAGTAACCCCCGCCTCCCCACACCTACTTGTGCTAAGAGGTCCTCTTGCTCTGTCTTGACTCCAAATCGTGGGATACTGGTGTTCAGGCTTCCGGTGTGCACCAGCTTTTTCAGGCCTGTGATCTGAGACATGGGCTGGGACTGTCGCACCGCCGGTGGCGTGGGCTGCTGGAAGGCCCTCTGTCGCGGTGTGGGTGGGGGGATTTCCACGTCATTCTGCTTGTCTGTAAGAGGCATGAGACGTGCTCTCAAGGAGGTTCCCCCACATCCCTCAGTCCCCGGTGGTGTCCTGAGATGCCTCACTTGATATGAGGCCATCCTTCAGAGGAAAATGCTAGTCTCTTTTCTGAGGCTGGAAACCAGGACCCAAGTAAGAAACTTTCTGGGAGGTGGTGGGCTGGTGTGTGTGTGTGGGGTCCTAGAGATGTCCCTGGACTATGGAGAACCCTTAGACTGGTTGCCCAGTTTGGGCCACAACATGGTATGAGACATGAGGAGGTGGGGCGGAGCCCCGAGAGTGAGCTGCTGCCCACCCTGGATAGCCAGGGGAATCTTCTTTTGGTTTTTGGAGACAGGGACTCTCTGTGTAGCCTTGGCTGTGCTGGACTTGCTTTGTAGACCAGGCTGGCCTCGAACTCACAGAGATTGGCCTGCCTCTGCTGGGATTAAAGGCGTGCACCACCACACCCGGCTGCCAGGGGATCTTCTTGGCCATTGAAGACACTCCTATGATGGCCAAGGTTAGTGGTGGGGGGAGGGATCTCGGGTAGGGGTCTCTGGGTCCATGATCCCCTTCCCCTTGGCACCAGTCAGCCTGGGGACCAGCCCCAAAACTCTTCTTGAGCTTTCAAAGGCTTCTGAGAGCCAGGGGGGTGGGGGGGAAAGGGTGGGACCTAATTTGCATGCAACCTTCCCACAGGTTGCACCCTCAGAACTCTGAGACTACCACATCTTCGCTATTGGAGGGAGGCTCAAAACTCTGCATCTCACAATCTCCAAACAGTTTTTGACCCAGGATCTCATGTAGTCTACTCAACCTGAGTCCTGGGAATTTATAGGTGTGTTCTACCACCCCAGCTTTCCTCCTCCTCCTCCTCCTCCTCCTCCTTCTCCTCCTCTTCCTTTCCTTCCCCTCATCCCCACCCCAAGACAGGGTTTCTTTGTGTGAACGCCCTAGACTGGCCTCCAGAATGCTGAGATTAAAGGCATGTGCCACCACCACCATGATGCCTGGCTGAGATAGGCGGCAGCTATTTCTTCTTCTCTTCTTCTTCTTCTTCTTCTCCTCCTCCTCCTCCTCCTCCTCCTCCTCCTCCTCCTCCTCTTCTTCTTCTTCTTTGGTTTTTGGAGACAGGGTTTCTCTGTGTAGCCTTGACTGTCCTAGACTCACTTTCTAGACCAAGCTGGCCTCGAACTTACAGCAATCCGCCTGCCTCTGCCCCCCAAGTGCTGGGATTAAAGGCGTGCGCCACCACCGCTTGGCGAGACAGGGTTTCTTTATGCAGCCCTTGGCTGTCCTTGAACTCACTCTGTGACCACCAGGCTGGCCTCGAACTCAGAGCTGATCTGGTCTGTTGTTCTGGTTTGTTTTGTTTTGAAGACAGAGAACCACTGTGGCTGTGGAACTCTGAGATCTACCTGCCTTAGTCTCCTGAGTGTCACGATGAATGGCAGTCACCGCCACACTGGCTCTCTTTTATTAATTTTAAAATGTATTTATTTGTGTGTATGTATGTTCATGTGATAGCACATGGGTGCCACCGCACTGATGTAGAGGTCAGAGGGTAATCTTGGGCATCAGTCTTCAACTTCCACTTGTTTTTGTTTGTTTTGAGACAGGCTCTGCCTGTCTACCCATGGCTGGCCTGGAACTTGCTTTATGGGCCATGTTGGCTTTGAACATACAGATCTTCCTGTCTCTGCTCCCGATTAAAGGTGAGTGTGAGTGGTGTTATTATATTTTGGTTTCTTGAGATAACATCTCACTATGTAGCCCAGGTTGTCCTTAAATTTACAATTCTTAACATCTTGAGCACTAGGATTATAGGTGTGTGTGCACATGTGCATGCCATCACACCCTGCTCTTTGCCTTACTATATGAGTGTTATGTGTATGGTTTAGTTGAGACAAGGTCTTTTTTGGCCCAGATGACTTTCTATCAGCTGTACAGCAAACTCTGACCTTGAACTTCTTCCTCTGCTTCCCCAGAGTGCTGGGATGACAGGTCTGCACCACCAGGGTGGGTTTATTTTTTAGTTTTATCGAGACAGGGTTTTTCTGTGTTATGTTGGCTGTCCTGGACTCACATTGTAGACCAGGCTGGCCTCGAACTCACAGTGATCTGCCTGCCTCTGCTTCCTGAGTGCTGGGATTACAGATGTGTGCCACCATGCCCGGCTCAGGGTGGGTTTATAATATGCTGGCTTTGTGCATGCCAGTCAGAGCTCTTCCCACTGCCTATCTTCCTGGGCACTGCTTGGAGGCTTTTCAAAGTTTGAGAATTCTATCTGAGGGGGCTAGAGAGATGGCTCAAAGGTTAAGAGCACTGACTGCTCTTCTAGAGGTCCTGAGTTCAATTCCCAGCAATCAATGGCAGTTCACAACCATCATAATGTGATCTGACACCTCTTCTGATCTGCAGGTGTTACATGCAGGCAGAGCACTGTATACATAATAATAAATAAATAAATCTTTAAAAAAAAAAAAGAATTTTATCGAGCTGGATGCAGTGACACACATCTGTAATCCCAGCACTCGGGAGGCAGAGGCAGGTGGAGCTCTGTGACTTTGAGCCTAGCCTGGTCTACAAATCAAGTCCAGGACAGCCAGGGCTATTACACAGAGAAACCCTGTCTAGAAACAAAACAAAAAAACCACCACCCGCCCCCCCTTACCTCGCCCCACAAAAATTCTATTTGAACCTAGTCTACATATCTAGTTCCAGGCCAGCCAGAACTACACACCAAAACCTGGTTCAATAAGTAAATA
Organism: Acomys minous; assembly: GCF_964271855.1. Taxonomy (NCBI): domain Eukaryota; kingdom Metazoa; phylum Chordata; class Mammalia; order Rodentia; family Muridae; genus Acomys; species Acomys minous. Next base: position 83,831,012 of record NC_140494.1, on the reverse strand, counting down.
AATAATGAAAAATAAGTGAGAATTCTGTTTGAATTTCTAAGGAGATTTTGGCCTTATATTAGTTTTTGTTTCTTTGTTTTGTTTTTTCCAAGACAGGGTCTCTCTGTGTAGCCTTGGCTGTCCTGGACTTGCTTTGTATATCAGGCTGGCCTCCAACTCACAGCGATCCACCTGCCTCTGCCTCCCAAGTGCTGGGATTAAAGGCATGCGACACCATGCCCGGCTCTTATATTAGTATTTTATTTTATGTGTGTGCTCATGTACACGGAGGCCAGAGATCAGCCTCCAGTGTGGTTGTCCAACATTGTCCACCTTGGTTTCTTTTATTCTTTTGTCCTGGAACCTGCTCTGTAGACCAAGCTGGCCTTAACTTTACAGGCAGATCCTCCTGCCTCTGCTTCCCAGTGCTGGGATTAAAGGCGCGCACCCCCACTGCCACTCTACCTTGCTTAGGGCAGTGTTTCTCATTGAACCTGGGGCTCATAGATTTGGCTACATCATCTGGGCCTGACCAGTGTCTTCTACTCAGAGCTTGGGTTATAGGTGTATATGTGGTACCTGGCCTTTTCCATGGGTTCAAGATCCGAACTCAAGTCCTCACACTTTAATGACAGAGCCATCTCCCCAGCCTGGGATATTTTAAAACATGGGCTCAACAGAACTTGGGTGGATCACTAAGTTTGAGAGGGAAATCATGAATGAGGGACCCCATGACCCTTGACCCAATGCCCACCCCCACCCCCATCCCACTTGCTGCCTTGCACTCACCCAGGAATGTTGTGGAAATGTACTCTGAGACCTGGTTTCCTGACCTGCTCATTTCCGACAGGTGTGTGAGTTCACGGTTCAGCATCCTTTTGAACTGAGGAGAAGGAGCCAAGAAAAAATGGGTGATGGGGGACCATTGTGGGGTGCATGTGGACACGCTCATGTGGGAGCCCTTCCCAGCTAATTCCTGAAGGCCCCACAATTTCTCCACTCAGAGCCCCCAATTAGGCTGCTTGAGGGGTGCAATGGGCTTTTCCTGTCTTGTTGGCTCTGGAGTCGGGGGACGGACTCTCCTAACTTGGGAGGGAATTCCCAGTTGAAGAACACGACCCCCGCTCCCAAGAGCCGTTAGAGGAGCACCTGTGGAAGGGAGGGGCTCCTGCTGACCACGGAGCCAATAGCACACCAGGAGACTTCCGTCGCCATGGTGATGGGAGTCTCCTTAGCAACTCCCCCTCCAACCAGCTGCTGAGTCCAGGAAAGGGGGGCAAGGCCGAGGCCCCTTAACCCTTGCCTTCCCAGAGCCAGCCCCACCGGCCTAGGTGTTGCCAAACATGACCTCAATTCAGGGATGGAGGTTGGAGGGAAAGAACTGGGGTCTGCGCAGCAGGCCCAGTCCAGTCTGGAAGGTTTCGTGTTTCCTGGCACCCAAGCTCTGGGAGAGGAGAGGGTTCGTCTAGACATGGGGACCGAGCCAGCCTAAGAAATTCCAGTCCTATCTCCTAGGGGAGGGGGCTCCCATCAAAGCCCCCTCTCCTCCATCCCCAAGGAGGTAGATAATATACAAACGGGAGCAGTACGTCCCCAAATGGATTTGGGGGTCTCCTCCTGGTCCCTCATGTCCCTTCACACAGGCGTCTTCTGTGACATTGGGCTTGGAGCAGAAAGGGCATTTGTTCCCCACCCCCAGCACCCCATAGCAGGGACAAGGCAGGAGGGCAGAAGACAGGAGGGGGTGACCCACACTGAAGATCGGGTGGTCACCTTTTCTCAGTACTACCCAGAGACCCCAGACACAGACACACAAACACACACACACACACACACACACACACACACACACACACACCCCTGCACATACTCCCAAATTGTCCTCAGCCTATCTAGCGTCACACAGCTCAGATGCACCGACCAAAAGGTTCACACCCCAATAAGTCAGTCATTGACATTTGGGGGTCACACACCCCCAAAACATCAAGTAGCATTGCCTTTAACAAGTATACCACGGCACACAACATCTGGTTCATTCCAGGACCAGGCAGGACACCCAGCCATCGCAGACACATGCATGTCCAGGTCCAGGTTAGTCACACCCAGCCAGAAAGACACCTTCCCCAGTAAGACTCCGAAGCACACACTCACACTTAGCATACAGACACAGTCATACACGCCCAGCCCTGGGTCACACAGAGGCCACAAAGCATGTTATATGATCCAGCCATACATGAGCACAGCTGCAGCCAAGTGCCCATCCCATGAGGTCAGAGGTCCCTGATGCATGACGTCCCTCCCCCCTGACCCTGCACAGCCCTACCTGGTCCCACCAGCCCACTAGCCAGGGCTTGGAGCAGGTCTCGCAGAAGAAGTCGACCAGAGGCATGGTGAAAGCTTAGCTCTGGGCTGGCGCACAGATAAGGTAGGTTTGGCCGAGTCCTTGGGTCAATGGTTCCTGGGGACTGGGGGCAACAGAGGGAGGGGGGGAGCTGGGCAGACGGGGACAATGTCCAAAGGGAGCCGCGGAGGGGTCTGGGCCAGCCCAGCGGGACTGGGGGCCCCCTTCCCCTCCGCGCTCCCAGCGGCAGCCCTGGTTACATCGCCTGCCAGCCCCTGGTCCTGATGGGTCCCTCTGCAGCAGAGGCAGGAGGCAGTGGGGGACCTGTGCCCATGGGGACAGGCAGGGTAAGTGCCCCGGGAAGGAAACCGTGCTGAGGAGGCTTGGGGCTCCGTGTGCACTGTTGTGTGTGCGCGCTCACTGCGGTACTGGAGGCTGCACTTGAAGTCAGGTGGTGCTGGGGGTGGGGGGGCGTTAAAGGGGCATCAGAGCCCACGGGCCTCAGCCAGGACTCAGAGAAGGCTGCTGCAGGAAGGCGAGGAGGCCCTGAACTCTGAGGACACACCTCATCCAGGGACATGGCCAGACAGAGAAACACTCCACACCACACACGTGCCTTGAGACACACTGTCCTCAAACCCAGGAACTGAATGTGGTCAGACACCCGAATGTACACACACACACACACACACACACACACACACACTCCAGCTTCAAGGCTACAATACAGCCCTGGTTGTACATTTAAACACAGCACACTAAGGTCTGCCTTTCAAGAGACCACAAGAAGACACAGGCTGAGGAACAAGTAGTGCTCAGGTTCTGACACACTTAGAAGTGCAAATCAACTCACATTATCACAGAAACACTCACGTGTGCAAGCAGCTGTGTATATGGGCACACACATACACACACACACACACTTCAAGACAGTTAACCCATCCTCAGGGACACAACTGTCCTTGAACTCCTTTTCTCAGACAAGCCTCCACCCACATGGATGGATGCAATTCCTGAAGGAAGACCGCCCCCACCTGCACACTCATTTCCTGATAGACACCCGCCCACAAGCCCTGCACACTCCCCGAAGCATCATTCCCGTGGCCTTGCTTATTGAGCGGCGCCCCCTGGAGGTGGGCAGTTCACACAGCTGGACAGGGAAGCCCTCCCTTTACAAGGCCTAGAACTTGCACAAAATTAAGAGTTACTCACATTCAAATCCAGACCAAAATCACAGCCTCGGATGCACCCCTGCAGCACACCATAGGACTACATGTGCACAAACACACGGTTCTGAAGGCACACGCCTGCACACAACCCCTCTGAAGGACTCTATATATACTTGCAAATGAGCAAAGAGCCGCCAACAGCCATGCAGGTTGGAAGCTGGCAATATCCACTCATAGATCACACATGAGCAAGTCACCTGTATAAATTATGTACAACTAAGCCAGCCCTGTGCCCCGACACTTCCCCCTAACACCAGGCTTCCTCAGTCCTGGGAAAAGCCTGAGTTACAAGCTGCTACTTGTTTGTTTGTTTTGTTTTTCAAGACAGGGTTTCTCTGCGTAGCCTTGGCTGTCCTGACCTCGCTTTGTAGAGCAGGCTGGCCTCAAATTCTCAGTGATCTGCCTGCCCCGAGTGCTGGGATTAAAGGCGTGCAGCACCACTCCTGGTTTACTTCAGTCTTTCTAAAGACACAGTCAAATGCCAGGCCCAGTGTTCTAAATAAGAGCTCAGCCCTGCCCGCCACCTGAATTTGGCAATTAGCTTTGCACACATCCCGTGTCCCTGGACTGGCGGTCAGTCCACTTCCCTAGGGAGTAATTGGTTCTGCCACACTGGATCCAGCTAAGCCTCTGGCGCCATTCACGGGGCCATGCCCTAGGATAAACATATAGGTCCTATCCTGGAAGTGGGTTCACCCATGAATTCCTAACCCCCTAGTCAACCTGCCTAGAGGTCTGCCCACCCACACCAGAGGAAGTATTCCAGCCACCCCTCATTGGTCCACTCCACAAGATTCACTCCGCCCACGGCCCCCACCCACCTGTTGCCCCGCCTACTGGCCCGCTTCATCAAGGATGCATACTATCTCCTAGCCCTGTCCACTGAAGGGTTCGCCCAGCCCTCTGTGCAGAAGTAGCCGCCCCTCAGGCCTGCCCACCTTGTGCGAGGCCATCTCGCTGACAGAGCGGTAGGTCTGCATGGTCTCCAACTGCTCCAGGCACCAGTCCAGTTCCTCCAGGGTCTCCCGGGCCAGCTGCTGGCATGTCTCCTCTGAGGAAAGGGGGCCCAGGGATGTGACCCACAGGGTCGTCCTCTGACAGTCCCCCACCCCAACAAGGACGGTCTACCCAGGATGAGTGGGCCCTTTCCCCAAACTCTAGGTTTAGCTACCTGACAGCATGGCCTTGCAGACAGAGGGTGGGCCACCCAGTGGAGACCGTCTGAAAACAGAAACAAAACAACAAAGGTACTCCAGTATCTGCCTGTGATCTCCCAGAACCAGCCTCCCCTCACCACAGAATGTCAGAGCCTGAGTTTGTCATTTGTGAGACAGTCTCAGTTAAGGCTGGCTTCAAACTCACCACGTAGCCAAAAAATGAACGACCTTGATGCTCACAACCCCACCTTCCGTGTGATGGGTTACAGGTGTGTACCACCCTTCCCCATGTATAAGGGAGCTGTGGCAGAACCCAGCGCTCCATGCACGTTAAGCAAAATGAACCCCAGCCCTAAGTATTTATTGTTTATTTTTGTGGTGTCTGAGATCACATTCTTGTTTTGTTTTGTTTTGGTTTTTTGGGACAAGGTTTCTCTTTGTAGTCCTGGCTGTCCTGAACTTGCTTTGTAGACCAGGCTGGCCTCAAACTCACAGCGATCCTCCTGCCTCTGCCTCCTGAGTGCTGGGATTAAAGGTGTACGCCACCACGCCCGGCTATCTGAGATTACGTTCTGAAGCCGAGGGGTGGGGCATGCCTTTAGTCCCAGCACTCGGGAGGCAGAGGTAGGAGGATCTCTGTGAGTTCGAGGCCAACCTGGTCAACAAAGTGAGTCCAGGTCAGCCAAGGCTACACAGAGAAACTCTGTTTCAAAAAACAAAAACAAACAAACAAAAAAGAGATTACATTCTGGACTGTGAATGCAGGGTAAACATCCTGTCACTGAATGACACCTCCAGCTCAAGAGGCCACATAGAGAGTAGGAGGCTCATTAGGCTCTTTTGTAGGTGGTAGTGTTTGAAACAGGGTTTCACTGACACACAGGCTGGACTGGAAATAGAGATACTGCCTCCACCTCTTCCTGAATTCTGGGATGGCAGATGAGAGGTTGCCACATCTGGCTGGAATCTGGTCCACACTGGTGATCTGTGGTAGGGCCAGATCCTGTGTTTTCTTCCTTCCTTCCTCTTCCTTTTTTGTTTGCTTGTTTGTGTTTCAAGACAGGTTTTCTCTGTGTAGCCTTGGCTGTCCTGGACTCACTTTGTAGACCAGGCTGCCCTCGAACTCACGGCGATCCACCTGCCTCTGCCTCCCGAGTGCTGGGATTACAGGCATGCGCCACCACGCCCGGCTAACCAACCCAATTTTTAACATTTTGTGTGTGTCTGTGTATGCACACATGTGCACATGTAAGTTCATGTGCCCTCAGAGTCCGTAAGAGGGCATTGGCTCCCCCAGAGCTGGGGTTACAGGTGGCTGTGAGCTGCCCCATGTGGTGCCAAGAACTGAACTCAAGTCCTCTGCAGAAACAATGCTCACCCTGAGCCATCCCATCGTCCGTCTCTCCAGCCCCCATACCTATTTTTTTTTTAATCTTTTTTCACATTTATCATGTGTATGGGTGTAGGGCCATGCAGGCCACAGTGCACATGTGGAGGTCAGAGCACAACCTGTGGGAGTCAGTTCTCTCTGTCTGCTGTGTGGGTTCTGGGGACTGAACTCAGGTTATCAAATTTGACGGCAAGCAGCTTGCCTGACTTGAACTATCCTTATTTATTGAGCATATACTATGTACCAGACAATGTTCTAGCACTTTCTACATGTCGTCATCTGGGTTTCTCACAGAGGCTTTCTAATTAAAGCCTTTCTGCAGCTTTCATCTTACAGAAGGGAAACACGGGTGCTTCCCGTTGCCATCTGTCTAGCAAGTTGGCATAACAACCGGGAACCCAGAGCCTCACCACCACCATACAGGCCTCTAGGCCTTTACTCCGGAAGCTTCAGTTCCATGACTCAGAAAGGGTTGCTTCAACACAGGGGTCAAGAGCTGTCCGTCCTGAGGTCACAAAGCAGGCCAAAACTTAATCTAGCTGTTCTTTTGCTCCGCTTTGAGACAAGGTATCATGTAGACCAGGCTGTCCTGAAACTCCCTATGTAGCCAAGGATGGACCTGAACTCCTGATTCTTCTGCCTCCATTCCCTGAGTACCAGGATTACACCTGGTTTATGGCTGCTGGGGGCAGAACCCTGAGGCTTCCTGCATCCCATACACAAGGACTTCACTCAGAAGCCACACCCCCAGATCGCCACACCCAAGTCACACGAGAGTAGGTGATGGGGGAGGAAGAAGGGGGGCGACAACAGATGGACAGACGGACAAGGGGAGGGTGGGACTCCGATCCACTTACTTGTTGCTGGGGATGGGCACATTGGTTAAGAGGGAGAAGTTGCTTCGGACGCTGCGGAGACTGGCCAGCACCTGGGGTGGGGGACAGCTGTAAGGAGAGGCCCACCAGGCTGGGCCCGGTTCCCATGAGAGGAGGAGGTCTCACCTGGGCAAACGGTGTCACAATGAGGTCTTCAGCATGCCTGAAAGTAAGAACAGGGGCGGGTAAGGGATCCAGGCCTACAAGGGGGGAGGGGACACTGTGGGCTCAGGACCGGTAGGAGGGAAGAGGAGACTCATGCAAGGTGACAGTAGCAAGAACACACCGTAGGGGCTACCGAGGGGCAAGGGCATGTGCAGGAAGTGGGACTCAGAGACAGGAAGCAGGCAGGCAAGCAGGCAGGCAGCTTCCACCTTAATAGGGGCTTATAAGCAAGGGAGGGCTCCAGGGGGCCCAGGACTAGGGTTCCTTTTGCTGGAGAGACAACTGAAGTAGGGCTGCAGCTACAGCTTAGTGGTACGGCCTCGCCCACCACGTGCAAGTCCCTGGATCCTATTCCCAGAACCGAACAAAACAGAAAAGAACAGAAACTAAAAAAGAGCCCGAGAGCTGAGGCAGGAGGATCACCTGTTTGAGGAGAGCTTGCCTGCTCGTGGAGATGTAGCTCAGCTGCAGGAAGCCTTGGGTTCAATCCCCAGTACCCCATAGTCAGGGCACGGTGGGTGGTATACATCTGCAATGCCTAGCACTGGGCAGTGGAGGCAGGAGGATCGGGAATTTGAGGACAGCCTCGGCTACATAGGAAGTCTGAGGCGGCCAGCCTGGGCTGCAGACCCTGTCTAGGGTTGAAGGGGGAGGACCCAGACTTGAAGGCAATGACTGGGTGTGGGCAGAGCTGGGGGCACAGTCAAACTTTATAAGCTTGTAAGTCCCGTGTAAGAGGGAAAGGGACTGCTTACCCTTCAGTGGGGAGGACAAAGTGTGTGGGTTGACCAAACAGGGGGTTCGGCGCCCCACTTTCTGCTGGGAAGGGCAGCTTGTGGCAGGGCCAGGCCTAGGGGATCTGGTGAGGAGGGCGGGGTGGTGCTCACGCTTCGCTGGTGACCGATGAGTTCCTGGACATGGTCTTGGGTGACGTGTCATAGTCGCTGTCTGAGCGATAGAGGAAGGACTCTCGGCGCTGGCTGGTGGCTGCCCCAGCATGCAGCACAAGCCCTGGGCTCGCCTGCGAGTCCAGGGGGCTGCGGCCAGGGGATGGCGTCGGCCCATTTTCTGCCTCTAAGCTGCAGGGGACAGAGAGAAGAGGAATCAGAGGACTGAGGTGATGCTGGCCAAGTCAGGAGGTGCGAAGGTGACAGAGGAGTTTTGTGGTAGAGATACCCCAGTCGGTAATGCCTGCCATGCAAACAGGACCTGCATTCAGTTCTTGAGGGACTCCACTTCCTTTCTTTCCTTTTTCTTTCTTTTTTTTTTTGGCTTTTTGAGACAGGATTTCTCTGTGTAGACTTGACTGTCCTAGAACTCAGTCTGTAGATCAGATTGGCCTTGAACTCATAGAGATCTGCCTTTCTCTGCCTCCCCAGTGCTAGGATTAAACGCGTGTGCCACCACCGCCTGGCCAACCCCACTTTACTTTTCTGTATACACACTGTCTGAGGCTGAGGATGTAGTACAGCGAGTAGAAGGGTTTCCTCGCTCTGGGCCCCATGGCCAGGGCTCCACAACACCAGGAATGGTGGTGCATGCCTGTAATTCCCTAAGGAAGGTGAACACAGAGAGAACCGAGTTCAAGACTAGCCTGGGGTTCATGGAACCCTGTCTTAAAACAAAACAAAATGAGTGTGTGTGTGTGTGTGTGTGTGTGTGTGTGTGTGTGTGTGTGTGTCTGGAGGGATGGCTCAGCAGGTAGAGATGCTTGCCACACAAGCCTGCTGATCTGAGTCTCAACTGAGACACACTTGGTAGGAGGAAAATGTCTCCCACAGCTATCCTCTGACCTAAACATACACACGTACGTACGCACGCACGCACGCACGCACGCACGCACACGCACACACGCACACATGCACTCTCACAGCCACACACAAACACACACAGCTGGTGTGCTAGTTTGCATCTGTAATCAGCATTTGGAAGGCGGAAGCAGCAAGATCACTGCCATGAAGTTGCAGCAAGTCCGGTGTATACAGCCAAACCCTATCTAAAGCCAATTAATTAATTTAAAATGTAAGGGCCACTAAGAAGGCTCCATCCTCCGACCTCGAGTCCAAGACCTGCGCACATGCACCCACACAGGTCCACACAAAATAAGGGTGTTTAATTATAATAAACTCAGGGGGGTGGGGGAGGGGGCGGCAGGTTCTGCGGTTTTCACAATAGCTCACAGTCCAAGTGCCCATTACAGAGAATCCCAAGAAAAACATTATGGTCTGGCAGGACACTTATGCCAAACGTCAGCTTTTAGGAATGGTTTCCTGAAGATAAACCTTGGCTCCAGCTTGAGCAAACCAAGGTGACCCTGAGCTCATGGAAAGGATCTCACCCTTCTGTAAAGTCATTGCTTAGCAATTAAGTCCCAGCCCTTGAGAGGCAGAGGCAGGCAGATCTCTGAGTTCCAGGCCAGCCAGGACTATACAGAGAAACTCTGTCTTTAAAAAAAAAGGGGGGGCTGGAGAGATGGCTCAGAGGTTAAGAGCACTGACTGCTCCTCTAGAGGTCCTGAGTTCAATTCCCAGAAACCACATGATGGTTCACAACCATTTATAATGTGATCTGATGCCCTCGTCTGGTGTGCAAGTGTACCTGGAGGCAGAGCACTATATATATAGTAATAATAAAAAAAAAAGAATTCTATCTGAGGTGGATGCAGTGGCGCACCCCTTTAATCCCGGCACTCAGGAGGCAGAGGGAGGCAGATCACTGTGAGTTCAGTCTACAAGTGAGTTCAGGATAGCCAAGGCTACACAGAGAAACCTTAACTTGAAAACAAACAAACAAACAAAGGTTTTTTTAAATTAAAATTTTACTGAGGGACTTGGCTGGCTAAATATAGAAAAACTGTTGAAAAGCCATAGGCCAAAACTGGACAGAAATGTTCATAGCAGCTGTCAACTACCAAAAACAAAATAACCAAAACCATGTAGCAACTGATGAATTGATACAGTCTAGGAAATTCACACTGTGGAATAGTATACACCATGAAAAAAAAACAGACAACTGATAACACAAAAGTAGCACATGCCTTTTTATTTGTTTGTGTGCACAGGAGCACACTTATGAGTGTGTACTGTGGCCCATGTGATGTCAGAGAACAACTCCAGACAGCCCTTTCCTTACATCATGGGGGATCTGGGGATCAAAGGCAGGTCTTCCTGCTTGACTGCCAATGCCCTGCCTGCTGAGCTACCCTTCCGCCTTCTACCACCAATAAATTTTACTAAAAGATACAAGCCCCAGCTGGCTTGGTGGATTTGGCCTGTGTTGTGTATTCACAGGACACTCACCGAGTTCTGGCCCCTAACATCTATGTAAACTCAGTGTGTAGTGGGGTGCGCGCGCCCACAGGAGTCTGAAACCTGGCTCTGGAGAGCAGAGACAGGCAGATCATCCAGCACAACAGAACAGCTCCTTGTCTCCAAAGGTACCGTGGACATCAGATGTCCAGATGTGCCCACCTGCCCCATGTACATAATGCACACATGAAAGAAAAGGATAAAACTACACGTGTCAAAACTCACAACTGGCCGGGTGGTGGTGACGAACGCCTTTAATCCCAGCACTCGGGAGGCAGAGGCAGGCGGATTGCTGTGTGTTCGAGGCCAGCCTGGTCTACAAAGTGAGTCCTGGACAGTCAAGGCTACACAGAGAAACCCTGACTCTAAAAACAAACAAACAAAAAACCTCAAAACTGGCGCAGCATAGTATGACACACCTGTAATTCTAGCACTTGGGAGACTGAGGCAGAATTGCACGTTTAAGGTCAGCCTGGAGTAAGTATGTAATGAGACCCAAATTCAAAGCATCTGAAAGTGGTAAGGCACTTACTTGCCTTGTGAGGCCCTGAGTTCTACCTCCAGCACTGAAAGACGAACAAATAAATAAAGACCGAGGCCTGCAAGGTAGCTGGGGTGGTTGGTGGTGGTAAAAGCATTCGCCACCAAGCTTACACCTAGGATTGATTCCTAGGACTCACGCAGCGCAGATAGAGAACTGACTCCTAAGAAATGTCCTCCGACCTCCACACACTCCTTGGCACATGCCTGTGAGAGAGCACAGACACACACACACACACACACACACACACACAGTATTTAAAAATAAAAGTGGTAGTTGGGCGGTGGTGGCACACACCTTTAATCCCAGCACTCAAGAGGCAGAGGCAGGTGGATCTCTGTGAGTTCGAGGCCAGCCTGGTCTACAAAGTGAGTCCAGGACAGCCAAGGCTACACAGAGAAAACCTGTCTTGAAAAACCAAAAAAAAAAAAAAAAGTTACATTGTACTTGTTCGTTGTGTTGAGAGTTGCAGTCTAGGGGTTAGGTGACCCCTTGTTTCTCCACAGGCTTTAAAAAAAAAAAAACCACAAAAACCTTTAAAATTCAACTGAAGGAAGCTGGGTGTAGTGGCGCATGCTGTAATCCCAGCACTCTGGGAGGCAGAGGCAGAGGCAGGCAGATCTCTGTGAGTTCAAGGCCAGCCTGGTCTACAAACCCGGTCTTGGAAAAACAAAGGCGGAAAAAGAATCAGCTGAGGGAGTGGTGGAGCCAGAGCCCAGCTGTGAAGCGCCCCGCCTGCTCTCAGGGAGGACACCGGTTTGATTCCCAGCTCCCGCACAGCGGCTCACAGCCACCTGTAACTTCCAGGGATACGATAACCTGTTTTGGCCTCTGCAGGCACCAGGCACACATGTGGTACATAGACATACATGCAGGCAAAGTGTCCGTACGTTAAAAATACCAGTGTCGGTGCCGTGGCAGCGTGGAGATCTGCGGACTCGCCAGGATCATTCTTTGTCCCTGAGAGTCCCTGGGCTGGAGCTCCCGCAGTCAGGCCCAGTGGCACTCGTGTTTACCCACTGAGCCATCTGGTCTACCCCAGTTCTTATATCCTCGCTGTCTGTCTGCTTCTGTTAAAATGCTTTGTACATACTGACCCATTTATTTCTGCCACCCTTTCTTGAGGTGGGTCCTGTTAAAATCCCAGAGAACATGAAAACTGCAGCACAGAGGGTCACCTACTACTTGGTGGCCTAGCTGTCTAATGACCACATCCTGTCTGTCCAGGATCAGCCCAGTTTGAGGCTCCTGCTGAGGACTGCCTCCCCTCCCCCCTCTCCCCCACACCCCCCCCACACCTACCCTCCCCCCAACCAACCCCCACCCCACCTCCGGCCCTCCACACAGGAACTTAGGCTACAGTTTAGGGAGAATGAGACCCACACGGACCCGGAGCAGGCTCTCTGCTGGCATCACGGTGGCAAATCTGCCCGCCCCCTGGGAAGCCACGCACGTCAGAGGGAGCGCAGGGGCCTGCCTGGTAAAAGAGATGGTCCCTTGAGTGCTGTTGTTTGTGCTTCAGGCCTGAACGTCCCCTGAGCTGAGTGCAGGCACAGGGGACAGGCCTGGGTTGTTGGACTGCGGAGAAATGAGGGTCAGCTAACCCTAGGCTGCAACCAAGCACAGGGACCTCTCAGTTTGGTCCCTGGGGACTCACATTGTGGAAGAAGAGAAGTAACTCTAACCTCCATGCACGTGCACATGCACACACACCCCCCTACTTACATGCACACAAAATAAATACAATATAAGAAAAAAAAGACCCCTGCTTTCCCCCCACCTCGACCCCCACCAACCCCCAACCGTCACTGACTGCTTGGTGGTGGCCCATAGTCAGCCAGAGAAATCTCAACAGGAGGCAAAGTCATAAGACTACACTGAGGGAGGACAGGAGGGTGGCACTACAGCCACCGTGCAGACTGCATGGCTACCACGAGCCTGCTCCAGACTCTCCCTGCGACCTGGGGAGACAATGTCATCAGTAAACACTGGCCCCAGAAGCAGGAAGACCTGAGTCTGGACTCCAAGCAGCAGCGCTTGGGGAGAAGAAGACAGGATTCCTGCGTCTCCCTGGACACACAACTTTGCCCAATCATCGAAGCTCCACTGTTCAGTAATTGACGCTGTCTTCAAAAAAGTAAGGCGAAGAGCCGGTGACAAGGCTCAGCAGGCGGAGGTTCAGTTCTGAAGACTTGCACAGTGGTGACAGAATTTACATCTGAAATCTGTCCTACGACCTCGGCGCATACCACCCCGGGTTATTAAAAACAATTAATGTAATAAAAAAAAAAAGGAGCCCAAACACAACCAAATGCTATTGAGTGCCCCATGCTAGGCACGAAATATGCCCACATATGCACTATTACCCTATTTCCAGGCAAGGAAACTGACACTGAGGTGCTGAGAGAGGGTCAGTGGGGCTGGGCTGGGCTCAGTTGGTAAGGCACGGCCAGGCACTCTCAAAGCCAGGGTCCCCGCCCAACACCAAGTCAGCAGGCAGTGCGTGCCTGCCTTCCTGCCACTCCAGGAGGTGGAGGCAGGAGCACCAGCTGGCTGTTCAGGGCCATCCTCAGCTATACAGCAAGTTAGAGAGAGGCCAGCTTAGCTTAAAGGACAAAGAGGCCGAATAGCTTGGTTAGGGGTGGCTTCGAACCCGGGGCCGCTAGGCTTTGCATTCTGGAAGCAGAGACAAGCCTGCTGCCTCCCAGGTTCCTTTCCTTTCTCCAACTGACTGCCTCAGAGGAGGTGCCAGCCAGCCACTGTGGAAAGGACTGGTTTGCTCTGTGAAGGTCACAGAGAGGTTGAGCGCCGACTCTGGCATGTGTCTGGCAGGCAGGCTCATGGTGCCAGGTGCCACTGGTGTTTGTGGGCCTGGATGTCAAGTCTTGGCACATGTATAGGTCGAGGGCAGGGGACCCATGTGTCCATATGGGTCACGCAGAACTACACCTGATGGGGAGGAGGGTCAGGTGTCCCAACTGTCCAGGTGTCTGTTTTCATGTTCCTGTGGCCTCATGAGAATGTCTCCCAGGCACTGGCAGTCCCTGACCCGAGTGGTTATGAAGTGTGTGTGTGTGTGTGTGTGTGTGTGTGTGTGTGTGTGTGTGTGTATTGACAGTGTCTTCCCGGGAAAAGCAAGGTGTAGACCAGGCTGTGTAGGGTGTCCTACAATCGTTACATCTGTGATCGCCTCTTATGGCCGTGGGTCACTTGCAGGCTCTCCCAGTGCCTTGACTGGCCTGGAGACCCCAGTCAAGTCTAGAATAGTACACGGCAGGTGACCCAGCTTACCGAAAATGTGGGTGTGGCCCTGTGTGTTTTTGCTGGATTCCGCACGTCTGTGTCCATCAAGGTATCTGACCAGACTGTGCAGTGAGGCACGGAAGAGCCGTAATTCCAGAAAACTTAAAGGTCACTTCCTGGCAGTGCTCTACCCACCCAACTCAAAATGCCCTCTGGGCACTCTCGGCCACCTTCCCCCACACAGCAGGGCTTGGCTTTCAGTCTGACAACCCCAGCTGGGGGGTGGGGGTGGGGTAGGGGCTGGTGAAGCCATGTAAGGCTGTAGGGACCTGGCTCTTGGCCAGTGGCTTGGGAATGGAGCCCAGGTGACAGGCTGGGCACCCATATTTGCTGCCGGGGAGCACATTATATATTCAGGTTGAGGGGACACAGCAAACAGAAAGAGCCAAGGAACCCCAACTTTAAACAGACAAGTTGAAGTGGAAAGTAGCAGCCAGTTTTTGGATCCCCCTATCATCATCAGCACCCACATTTTTTTAGGTTAGGGCAGGGGCAGGGTCTCTTGCGAGATATGGAAAGCTACTCAGGGGATTCCCCGGAGGCTGGCTGCTCTGGAAAGGGTCCTCTTTCCCCAAAACAGGCAAGAGCACCTTCAGGTCACAAAGAAAAGCAACTGGTTGCAGGCCACGCACCTGACACATCTGCCGGGAGGGTGTCCAAGAGTGTCCTCCTCGCTGAAGGAGAAGTGGGTCAGTGACTCCAGTCCCAGGGGCAATGCCAAGGCTGGGGGTCGGGGCCGGGCCCGGGGTGCTGCACTGGAGCGCATGAGAGCCAAGCGCCGTCGGGGCCGGCATTGGGGACCGGCGGCTGCTCGGGAGGGTGTGTGGCGCTGCACGCCAGGCCTGAGGTGCCAGCAATCTACAGCACCGCCTCCACACTTGTCCTGTCCTAGCCCCTGGCAACACCCCCGTGACACCCCCCCCCCCAAGAGACAGGATCCCGGGTGCTAGCGTCCTCCTCACGCCTGTGTCCGTAGCCTGCCTCCCTGGTGCAGAAGGGCCCGGTGAAACTGAGAGCCCACTTCCCGCCGGTCCCACCCAGGGCCTTGGGGACTGACGCCCGGGGCTCCGGTTTCCCCGGCTCCCAGCCCGCAGCCCTTCCCTCTGCCCCGGCCCCGCCTTCCACCCCTCCCCAGCCTGACGTCGAGCTGTGCCACCTCCAGGTCTCAGATCGCCACCGTGTGCCCGCGGGGGAACCAGACGCACCACAGAGGGCGGAGTGCAAGGCTGGGTGATCAAAACCCTAGGGAGAGCCTGGGTGACAGATGATGGGGGGGGGGGCGGAGCTGGGGAGCGGAGGGACAAAAAAAAAAAGGAGGCACAGAAACCCAAGGGACACTTGTGTTCCCTACACCTTGGCCCATCCTAAAAGCCAAACCTCTACTCTCCTCCCCCCACCCCCACCCCCACGTCTTATTGCCCAGTGCCCAGGGTGACTCCCTACTGCCTCTGTCCCAAACAAGTACGTGTGTAGAGAGAACAGGGCACAGAGGCAGCAAGCAGACCCAGCAAACAACCTGGGCCCACCTCCAGACTACCACAGCTCAGTCTTCAGGAGAAAGGGATGTTTGGAAGGCACACCGGATGTGGTTTGTAGGCCAGGCTCCTTCAGGCTTCCTGTCCCCACAGCCCATCTGAAGTCTGGCTAGGCAACCATCCGTCCCTCTGTGCCACAAGGTGGTATCAACAGCAAATAAAACCCTGGAAGAGGGGCTGAGTGACATGTAGGGAGGCGGAGCAGGGGAGCGGAGGGACACCGAGTCAAACCCATGCCCATAAGGCAGGATTGACGTCACTTCACACGCTGGTAGACCTCAGCATAAACTTGTAGCTCACGCCTGAAACCCAAGCACTCTTGATGCAGGTTGGGTTAGCCTGGGCTACAGAGTGGGACCTTACTTCAAAGCCACAGGGCTTGGTATACAGCTATACAGTGAGCTGGAGGCTAGCCTGCATCGCATGAGACTGTGTCTCAAAAGAAAATAAAAAAACCACAAAACTTAAACAACAACAAACAACTTGACGGTGAACACCTTTAATCCCAGCATTCAGGAGGTAGAGGCAGGCAGATCTGAGTTCTGGGCCAGCCTGGTCTACAGTGAGTTCCAGGACAGCCAAGGCTATACAGAGACAACCCTGCCTGAAACAATACAAAACAACCCCCCCAAAAAACCTTGTATTTATGCTCATGTATGTGCAACTGAGTGAATGAGCCACTGAGTACAGAGCTCTGCTCCTCTGTAACTGGAGGTAGTGGTGGTTGAGCCCCCATGTGTGATGTGGTAGTGGGAACTGAACCCACAGTTAAGCGCTCTTAACCTCTGAGCCATCTCCCCAACCCTTAAAAAAAGAAAAGAACACGGGTCCCGGGGGTCACACTGGATGCCAAGCTGGCCTCAAGCCCCCCTGGGCATAACCACAGCTTCAGGTAGGCACAGAAAAAGAGACTCTGAGTTTACTGAGCACCTACTGCATGCCCTGTCAGATTTCTCCACAGCAACCCTGGAGGGCAGTACGATTTTTTATCTCTACCTCAAACGGAAGAGGAAAAGGGAGGCTGCAGCAAGCAAGCCGCAGCCCCCTCCCGGAGCCCCGCAGACAGCCACGCTGGAGGGCGCAGAAGAGCCTCGAACCCACAGCCAAAGCAGCTCGCACTCACCCGGCCCATGCCTGGCGGCCCCAGTCCTGCAGGCTGCTTCGGAAGAGCCGCAGGCGTCTGTGGGGCGTCGGGGATGTGATGCTGAAGAACGCGGGGAACGCGGGGGGCCCGGGAAGGAACGCGTCGTCCTCCGCCGCCGCCTCCGGGAAGGCCGCCGCGCGCCGCTCGGGGATGCGGCCCCAGCCCCGCCGCGCCATGCGCCTCCCGCCGCCTCGGCCCTTCCGGCAGCGCTCGGGCCGCCCTCGGGGCGGAGCCCGGCCGGGACGCCTCAGACCTCAGGAAGCCCAACTGCCTTCCTCCAAGGCAAGCCGCTTGGGGTAGCCACGGACCCCTAGATGCCCCCTTCCCTCACCCCCCTCCCAGCACGGACAATTGCTTTCTGAGTCATCCCACTTCCCAACACCAGGGTATAGCAGGAATCTCAGTGTGCACCCACAAATCTGGGTGGTGTTCTGAGACCCCAAGAGGGTCCTTTAACTTCTCGGGTTGATTTTTGTTTCTTCGTGGGGAGGTGGGGTAAAACAGGGTCGTGGAACTCCCTATGAGACCAGAGTGGTCTGTCACTCAAGAGATCTACCTGCCTCTGCCTCACAAATCCTGGGATTAAAGGTGTGTGCCACACCATGAACAGCTTGCTCAGATTTTCCAAAATGCTCCTAAAGCATGCACAGACACCCCCAGCATCCCTGGACCCACCCCCACCCCCACAACAGGCAAAGGCAATGTCCACAAGCCAATGGGGGATCCCCCAAATCCTACAGCCCTTCGCATAGGGCGGGAAATGTCTCCAGATTCCTTCACGCGTGAGCAAACTATGGTGACCCGCTACCAAATCGCGGACTGACCCTAACGACAACACACTTGTAAGTAGGTTAATCCATGGCTCTTTGGGCCAGTCCTAGACTTTTAAGTCTTGAGTTCTGTCATATATTACTGTGACAGGCATGGCGTAGTGAACCTGTGGAGGTCAAAACAGAAGTGAAGTTTCTCCTTCCAACATGCGGTTCCCAAGGCTTGGACTCGGGGCATCAGACTTGGGCAGCCATTGTCTTTATCCATTGAGCCATCTCACTGGCTCCAGTCCCAGAGTGTCGGTCATAATCTGATACATTTACACTGGGGGATGCCTCAGAGGGCCACCTATAGCTCTCAAGGCAGCCCTTAAGGCTCCTGTTGTCTGCTTGTCTAAGCAGCCTGATGCAGCACGTAGCCTGACTTGCTATGCCCACCTCCACCTCCTCCAGTGCTGGGCACAGAACCCAGGCCTCATGCACACTAAGCATGTATTCTATCAGCTGAGCCAGAGAGGCGGGGAGGGAAGGGGTTGGGGCGGGGGGAGGGAAGAGAGTCCAGAGCCTCTACACTAGTCTAAGGCACCATCAAGTCCTGCCCATCCCACATCATGTCTGAGCCCCCCACCCACACATAGCTCACGAGGTAACCCCAAGAACCCACCCTACTGAGAAGCAGGCCCAGTGGAACACAGAGGGGTGACCAACTAGGATCCAAAAGGTGACCACTGTGACCCTGTGGGGCCCTGACACAGACAGCCCTTCTGGTGATGAGGAAAACAGTGGAAGACTTGAATTACAGCCAGCCCTCTGCTTTAACCTCCCCAGCCTCGCCGAGTCCGCCAGCAGCAGCAGCACCCGCTGGCTTCAAAGGCAAAATGTACCTGCCTGGGCCTCTTGGGGGCTCACATGACAGGCATGTATCCTTCACCATGCAAGAAGCTTGCTCTAGATCAGAAAGGGGCACTGACTCAGAGGACAGCCCTTGGTCAAACACCTTTCTGTCCGCAGTTATTGGCATTGTTGCCTTGGGGCCCAGAGACATATGCACAAAACTTGAGCCTAGCTCTACCATCAATTTATCCACTGGACTTAGCGAATCACTTTCCCAGAACCTCAGTTTGCCCAGCTGCAAAGTAGGTACAATAAATATACCTGACTCGGGGCTGTGGCTGGGCTACACAAAGCCCTCCCTGGGCTATTCCAGAGATGGAGACAGAAGGATCAGGATCTTAAACTACTTAGTGAGTTCAAGGCCAGCCTGGACTACATGGTCCAAAAGACCAGCAAGGTCTAGATGTAGTGCAGACTGAATAGCTACGGATGTTATCGGAGAAAATACTTTGTTTCATAGTGTGCAAGCTGAGGGTGAGGGCAGTCACTGATGGTCATAGGGCACCTGGCCCTTTCAATGCTCCCTGTGCACCCAGCTCTTCCTGGAGTGTCCCAAACACACAAAAGAGCTTGCCGCCAAGCCTGGCAAACTAGTTCAATCTCCAGGACCCACTTGGCAGAAGGCGAGGATGGACTGAAGGACTCCAAGAAATTATTCTCTGATTTCCACAAAGTGCTGTCAAATGTGCACACCTCCACAATAACCAGTATGCACAGGCGTGTGCGCGCGCGCACACAGAGCACTCACAAAGCCAGGCATGATGGTGCACACCTTTGATCCCAGCACTGGGGAGGGAGAGGCAGATGGAGCCACAGATCTGAGGCCAGCCTGGTCTACAAAGCAAGTTCAGCTACAATCAAAGCTACGTAAGCTTAAAAAAAAAAGAGCCTGGTGCGGTGGCGCATGCCTTTAATCCCAGCATTCGGAAGGCAGAGGCAGGTGGATTGAGGCCAGCCTGGTCTACAAAGCGAGTCCAGGACAGCCAAGGGTACACAGAGAAACTGTCTCAAAAAAAAAAAAAAAGGGGGGGGGGGAGGGAAGAGCTTTGAGGGAAGACAGGAAGACAGCCTGCCTAAGGTTATCTCAAGGTCACATGACCTGTGAGTGGCTGAGTCAGAATCTAAGCAGTGTGGTTTTTTGTTTTGTTTTGTGTTTTTAGTTTTTCCAGACAGGGTTTCTCTGTGTAGCGCTGGCTGTCCTGGACTTACTTTGTAGACTAGGCTGACCTTGAACTGACAGAGATCCCCCTGCCTCTGCCTCCCTGAGTGCTGGGATCACAGGTGTGTGCCACCACGCCGGGGCAGCAGTGTTTTTTATGTTTGCTTTATTTGAGGTCAAGTCTGGTTGTGTTAGCCCAAGCTGGTCTTGAACTCCCCTCCTGCTGAGATGGCAGGGTGCGCCACCACAAGCCCCCGACTACCCCATGAAGTGGTGACCACTGCAGAGGGCATTCAGGTGTCCCTGTGGCTGACCATTCCGAATTCTAAGATCCATGTAAGCAGAGCCTGAAAATACTCTCAACCCTGGTATACAGTTGAGAGGCCAGCACTGGCCAGATCAGGATATTCAAGGTGGTTGTTACTATATTTCGAGTTTGAACCCAGTGGGGGCTACATAAGACCTTGTCTCAAAGAGCCAACAGCCTTTGGGGGCTTGGAGAGATGGTTCAGCTGCTAAAAGCATATACTGCTTCTGAGGACCTGAATCTGGGTCCCAATGTTTTTTTTTTTTTTTTGGCCTCGCAGAGAATTGTGATGGATCTGTATAGAACCCATACTGGCAGTGGTGGGTGGGTGTCCTGGAGTTTACGCCCAGTGATTCTAACCTTGGAATGTGTCTCAGTGGCAAAGCATGTGTGTCTAGCATGTGTGAGGTCCTGAGTTTCCTCCAAGTGCAGAAAAATAAATAAAAGTGAACTTAAAGCTGGGTGTGGTGGCAGGTGGATCTCTGTGAGTTCGAGGCCAGCCTAGCCTACAAAGTAAGTCCAGGACAGCCAGGACTACAAGAGAAACCTTGTCTCAAAAAAAAAAAAAAAAAAAAAAAAAAAGAAAAGAAAAAAGAGAGAGAGAGAGAAAGAAAAGAAAAGAAAAGAAAGAAAGAAGAAAAAGAAAAAAAAAGAACTTAAATCCCTAGAAAGAGGCAGTTTCCCCCGCCACCCACAACAGATGTGGTGTGATATTGCTGCAAACATGGGGTTTTCCACCGCTGGCCCTACTGATGCTGGGGGTTAAGGGATCTTTATTCTGAGAGGCTGTCCTCGTAAGTAGCACACTTTGCTTATGACAGCTAAAATGGCTACAGTGTTGGCTACAGTCCCCCTGAAAAGCAAGATAGACCTCAGGTGTGAGAATTCCTTCCCAAGACAACTCTAAGATCCGGTTGAACCGCCAGGACCAAGGAAAGACGGAGGACAAAGGGATAACAGGGCATCCACCACTGATTGGCTAAAGGCCCTCTGCAGCCAGTTGTAGTTGCATTGTGGTCTTTAGAATGCCCTTGGGAGCCTGGAGAAATGGCTCAGAGGTTAAGAGCGCTGGCTCCTCTTCCAAAGGTCCTGAATTCAATTCTCAACAACCACATGGTGTCTCACAACCATCTATAATGAGATCTGGTGCCCTCTTCTGGGCAGAATACTATATAAATAATAAAATTAATTAATTAAAAAGATAGAATGTCTGTCCTTGGCAGTAGGTTTTTGTTTAGTTTTTCATTTGTTTGTTTTTCAAGACAGGGTTTCTTTGTGTAGCATAGGCCATCCAGGAACTCACTCTGTAGACCAGGCTGGCCTTGAACTCAGAGATCCACCTATCTCTGCCTCCTGAGTGCTGGGGTTAAAGATGTGCACCACCATGTCCAGCTATTTTAATTTTTAAAAAATCTTCTTATTGCTGGGTGTAGCGGTGCACACTTTCAATTCCAGCAGAGGCAGAGATAGGCCAATCCCTGAGTTTGAGGGCAGTGAGGTATACAGGGTTCGAAGACAGCCAGGGCTACACAGAGAAACTTCCTCTAAAAACATGTAAGGACAAAATTAATGCCATATTCTATAGGTAATGTATATTCTACAATTAATGATGGTCTATATGAGAACGTGTCCCCTAGGTGACCCATCTCCCTGTGTTCTGGGAATGACACCTGCCAGCAGTCCCCAGAAACTCCACCGGAGGGATTACATACAATTAGATCCCAAGGTTCCTCTGAGATAAAAAGACTTCCCCTCCAGACTCAGCCTCCACCCAACCTGCCTGAAGGTGGACATTGCTGTGACCTACAACTTCCCTGAAGATTCAGCCTCCACCCAATCGGCCTAAAGATCAACATTCCTGGGACCCACAACCCTCACTTCCCTTTATAAGCCCATTGTCCTTGAACCTTGCATCGGTGGTCTTTTTTTTGGGGGGGGTCTCACAATCTGAGTGATCTCAGTATTACACTGAGCGATCTCAGTATAAGAAACAAAAGAACAAAATTTTACTTTAGCCAGGCATGGTAGCAGACGCCTTTAATCCCAACATTAGCGAGGCAGAGGCAGGTGGATCTCTCTGAGTTCAAGGCCAGCCTGGTCTACAAATCGAGTCCGGGACAGTCAAGGCTACACAGAGAAACCCACTCAAAAAAAAAAAATCACACACAAAGCCAGTTCCGGGAGATCCAGTGTCCTCTTCTGCCGCCAGGAATAAACTCTGTACCCAGACACACACGCAGACAAAATACCCATACATATAAAGTAAAATTTGAAACATTGCATCATCATCTTCCGGAGTGCTAGGATTACAGGTGTGGCTGTCACTCAGCTTTCTTCTCTTCCTAGGAGGCCTCTGCAAAGGAAGGTCTCGGGCCACTCTTGACCAGGACCTAGAGCTGCCTCCTCACTTCCCTTTGTCACTCCGCCCCAGGACCTCTGCACTGGCCTTTCTCCCTGACTAGCGTGTTCTGCCACCAGACACACCCATACTGCTAAAATATCACCTCCAGAGAGAGGCCCCTACCTCAGGATCCTTCTGTGCTTCCTGTACCACACGTCACTATGTAGCAGTGTCACTGTGACATTCTGACCTTCTTCACCTACCTCTAGAGCGCTGGGATGGCAGGTGGGGATGAACCTGGGGCTTCCTGGATGCTGGGCAAGTGTTCCACTAGCCAAGGCCAGACAGCCCTAGTGGTGCATGAGGAGGCTGAGGCCACGAAGCAAGTGGGGGAAACGGTGGTTTCTTTTTTTTTTTTTCAAGAGGCTCAGCAGGCAAAGGCACTTGGTGAATTCAATCCCTGGGACAACACATGTTGGAAGGAAAGAATCAGCTCCTGTAAGCGTGACCTCTGACCTCTGATGTCTACATGCTTGCCACGATGGCCCCTGCACCTCCTGCAACACAAAACAAAGCTAAAGAGACGCAATGAAGGGCTGGAGAGATGGCTCAGAGGTGAAGAGCACTGACTGTTCTGCTGCTCTTCCAAAGGTCCTGAGTTCAATTCCCAGCAACCACATGGTGGCTTACAACCATCTATATTGTGATCCAATGCCCTCTTCTGGCTTTCAAACACTGTAAGAAACAAAATGAAAAGCCGGGTGTGGTGGCCCAGGCCTTTAATCCCAGCACTCAGGGAGGCAGAGGCAGGTGGATCCCTGTGAGTTTGAGGCCAGCCTGGTCTACAAAGCGAGTTCCAGGACAGCCAGGGCTATATAGAAAGACTCCGTCTTAAAAAACCAAATGTGACCAACCAGACAAAAGCCAACAACAGTAGGGGATGAGGAGATGGTTCCAGGAGTAGGAACACTTTGTACAAACGTGAGGACCTCAGTTTAAACCCCTCACACGTGTGCAGAAACCATAGGTGCATGATCACGTGTGCCTGTGACCCTAGCATGAGGCTGATGAGAGGCCGACCTGGAAGTCCACTAGCCAGCCAGTCTAGCAACAACTGGAGGCTCCACTTCATTGATTCATCCTGCCTCAAGGGAAGATAGCAGAGGGACAGAGCAGGTGACCAGTGTCCTCCCCTGGCCGCTACAGCACCGTGCACATAGAAAGCACAAACACCAAGGCTGGGGAGCCTGGGCTAGTCGTGGAATCCACAATAAAAAGAAAGGAAGGAAGGAAGAAGAGAAATAAATAAATAAATAAATAAATAAATAAATAAATCTGGGTTGGGGATTTAGCTCAGTGGTAGGGTCAAGCTGGATTCTGTCCTCAGCTTGGGGTGGGGGGTGGGGTGGCTGGGATTGGAGAGATGGCTCAGCGCTTAAGAGCCCTGGCTGCTCTTACAGAGGACCTGTTGTTTGATTTCTAGCACCCACAAGGAGACTTACAACTCTGGTCCCAGCGCCCTCTTCTGGCCTATATGGGCACAACAAGCATGTGCTGCACAGACGTACATATAGGCAAAACAACCATACACATAAATAATTTTCTTAAAAGTTAAAGAAGGAAGTCTGGTTGTGGCAAGAGGTTGTAATCTCAGAGCCAGGGGAGGTGGAGACTGGAGCCCTCTGGCTAGCCTCATCTACGTGAGGAGCTCCAGGCCAAAGAGAGACACTGTCTCAAAAAAAACTGAGGTAAACCAGCTGTAGTGGCGCACACACATCTGAGGCCAGCCTGGTCTACACACAGAGACACAAACAAACAAACAAACAAACAAACAAAAAAGAGTAGATGGCTTTTGAAGAACCAAAGCTGAAGTTGTCCTGTGACTGCCATTTGCACAGATACACAAGTCTGTAGGCA
The DNA here is from genome assembly GCF_964271855.1 of Acomys minous. Lineage (NCBI taxonomy): Eukaryota > Metazoa > Chordata > Mammalia > Rodentia > Muridae > Acomys > Acomys minous. The sequence goes on along the minus strand of NC_140494.1, from coordinate 83,806,657 downwards.
TCTTTGCGCAGGGAGCTGGCCAGCAGCAGAGACATCAAAGGAGGTTCAGGAAAAAGTTCCATCCCAAAGGGCTTGGTGGCTAAGAACACTTGCTGGTTTTGCAGAGGACTTGGTCCCTAACACCCACACTGGGCAGATCACAACTCCCCCTCTCTTGAGGGAGGATCCGACACCCTCTTCTGATTTTTGAAGGTACTCGCACATGCCTGGCACACATACATACACTCAGCCCACACACATAATAAAGTAAAATGAAATAAATCTTTGTCTGGCAAGATGCCACAGTGGGTAAAACCACTTGCCGGCGGGCTTAGGGACCTAGTGTCACCCACAGACGTCAGGGTGGAAGGAAGGACCAACTGTCTCACACTGTTCTTCAAGCTCCACATTTGTACTGTGCCCAAGTTCACACCCAGACCACACACAATAATAATAATAATAATAATAATAATAATAATAATAATAATAATAACAACAACAACAACAACAATAACGAATGGATTTGGGTGTGTGTGTTTGTTTTTCGAGACAGGGTCTCTCTGTGAAGCCTTGGCTGTCTTACACTCACTTTGTAGACCAGGCTGGCCTGGAACTCACAGCCTGCCTCTGTCTCCTGAGTGCTGAGATTAAAGGTGTGTGCCACCACATCTGGCCTGGATTTTTTTTTTTTTTTTTTTTTTTTTTTTTTTTTGATACATGGCCTCACTATGTAGTCCTGGAACTCACTGAGAAGACCAAGCTGGCCCCAAACTCACAGATCCACTTGCCTCTGCCTCCCGTGCTGGGATTAAAGGTGTGTGCCATCACGCCCGGCCAATTTTTTGCTTGTTTGTTTGTTTTTGAAGACAGGATTTCTCTGTGTGTATCCCTGGCTGTCCTGGACTCACTCTGTAGACCAGGCTGGATTTGAACTCACAGTGATCCTCCTGCCTCTGCCTCCCGAGTGTTGGGATTAAAGGTGTGCACCACCACGCCCAGCATTTTGTTTTTTAAGTGCAAAGCTAAGGACATTGCAACCTGTACCCCAGAGGTTGGTGTCAAGGAGGTTTGCTGGGACCCAAGCCTCAGAGTTAGGGCTGAGCTAGGAACCATTCCTCGACCAACCTTTCTTTCAAGTTCCTCCGCGAATATCCAACAAGTGGCTGTTCGCGCTGCAGTGGCCGAAGGCACGTGGAATTAGGGGAAACAGCCCTCTCCCAGCCTGTGGTTGGCCGGCCTGGCGCCCAGCTCCCCAGGTATTCAATAAACATGAAATAATAATGAGACAAGGCTGCACGTTTCTCTCTGTCCAGCAGAGGGCGCTCCGAGAGCCTAGCTCCCAGGGCAGGGACAGGCCTGTGGGCGCGCAGCAGGGACCACAAGGGCAGAGGACCCCAGTGGAAACAGACATCACCCAGGAGAGAGACACAAGCCTGCTTGTATGCACGTCCCTCGTGAGGAGCCAGAAAGTGCTCTTCTGGATGGAGAGAAAGTGAGAAGGTCCAATGAGTGGTAAAAGGCCAACTCAGTGCCCCCTCTCTCCCCTCGCCTCTGCCTTTCCTTGCCTTCCATCTATCTTCTGACAGATCGCAGCGGGGCTGTGACTCAGCCCCCATAGGCCGCGCCAGGAACGCCGTCTTGCGCACCCCACTCCCCCTCCAGATCTGAGGACCGAGTGCAGAGGCCACTTCAAATAGGAAAAGTGCCTCCCCTCTGGGGGTTATCAACCTAGTGGGGTGCCTGCACCCCTCTTTACGCTAGCTGCCTGCTCCACAGTGGAGAATGCCGGGGATCCCATGTGTGCAGAAGCTGCACTGTGTGTGTGTTCTTGGTTCCCTTCCTCTTTCTGTGCAGGGCGCTGGCACCAGTTCCCGGCTCTCAGTCCACAAGCCACTCAACTGTCCCAGCTGCAGCCTCCGCTGGCCACAAACTCCCGCAGGGAAACCGAAACCCAAGCTGGGGTAGGGATGGGCCCTCGAGATTCCTGTTTTTGATTTCTCACTACAGGACAGGCCGATTTCACTGCGGCCTCCTCTGTTTTCCTCTAAGTGCAGGGGACCACGGGCCACAATCTCTGTAAAAATCCTTCACACACCGGGGAGCTCAGAACTCTCAAACTGATTTCCTCCCGGGTCGGGCCTAACTGGTTCTGAGACCTGAACCAAAAACTCGGAGCTGCTTGTCTTGAGTTTGAGGGAGGAGCAAGGGATTTTTGACATCTTTGATCGGCAGTTTTTTTTTACATCAGTGCAATAGGAATCCCTCACAGGCTACTGGCAAGGGGGGTGGGGGAGTAAGGAGGTAAAGATAAGCAGAATATGCCCCAGGCCTGAAGCTCAAGAGTGAGCCATTAAAGGAAAGGGTACAAGAATTATAATTATTACCACTCAGCCACTGTTCATCAGACAACAGGGGGCCAGGAAGTCCCTAGGGCCTTAAAAGGGAAACGGCCTGATTTCTGGCGCTCCACCCCCCTGCGCCATCACAGAGGCTCCCCGGTCCCGGCTTGGCATTTCCTGTTGATGTGAGCATTGGTTTTTGTTTTTGTTTTTTTTAATTAATTAATTTATTTATTTACAGCTTCCTTCTCCTAGTTCCCTCTGAAAAATCTCAGGAGCCTGGCACTTGCAGCTGGGTTTGAGAATATTAAAGGGAGTCCTTGGAGGGGTCCCAGAAAGACCTAGGAAGACTGTAGTCATAGTCTAAAGGGGCCTTGTTTGGGGACTCTAGGCATGAGAAGGCCCAGATGTAACATCTTACAGATGCTCCAAAGGACTCGGCAATTGTGGGTGAGTGTGAGCTGTCAATCACCCAGGGACCTGGTGAACTCACAGCCAGAGCCTGGGGCACCATTTACAGCGGCTGCAATCACTGGGACTGTCTATGTTAAGGAGACACTTGTAATTAGGGTACCCAGGGGCAGATGCTGCATGGCTTATCAGCCAACATCCTGTTAGAACTGTCACTAGACACAGTAACAGCATGACTGTGCCAGGTGGAGTGGCCACAGCTGTCCTCCCAGCACCGAGGAAGCCAAAGCAAGGCTGCCGCAAGTTCAAAAACAAGGGTGGTCACATTGTCTCATAAGGGCTCAGGGAAAGTAGGCACACATCACGTATTTGCTGTCCCGGATGCAAATAGTCACTAAGCCACATTAACCAAGTGTCACGGGGACACAGTTAATCTGTCACCACCACAGACACCGTGCCAGAGATGGCCATGACAGTCACCATGTCACAACCACTTTCTGCTGAGTGCAAATACATCCATGCCGTTCCAGCTCTCCGTGACAGACACGGACACAGTCACCCTGGGACAGTGACAGCAGCCCAGAAGCACAATGCCACTCTGTCACAATCACTGTCTTTTGTAGCCGAGTCCAGGCAGTCCAAGCCAGTCACATACAGCTGAAGATCCTTCCCTGAGACCACCACGGCAGCGACCCCATCTACTCTGTGTACCTCCATCTGTCACCTCATAAAGGTGGTGGAAACTCCTCTTTGATGGGACCTCATAAGCCCTTGGCACAGTTCTATGGGGCACCTTGGGGTGCCGTAGAGCTTTAACTGTCTGGATGCGGGCTCGTTATAAGTCACAATACAGGTCTGGACTGTGTGCCCCAGAAGATCCCCTGGATTCCTAACACCAGCTACTGTAGGGCTCCCCTGATCCAATTCTCCACCGCCTAGAAGCACCTTGAGTGCTACCCCACCGGAAGTATCTTGATTCTTCAGGCACCACTTACCGAATGCCCCCTAGGGTACTCCACAATGACCCCAACCCTCAATAAGTCTCTCCAAGTGGGACCCTCCCTCTTCAGCAGCTGCTCCGTACCATTACTGGCTAAGTCCTAAAACCCCAGGAATCCCACCACCAGAACCCCCCAACTTCACCCCGAAATCAGAATAAGTAAAAGAGCTTCTGGTGCAGTGGCGCCCCCTCTCTCCACCCACGCGGGTCACGCTGACCCCCCACTCGCTCCACAGCGCCCCCTTTGGTCAGCTTTGCTTGTGGCGCCCCTCGCGCGCTTGTGCGCTCCAAGAGCCGGGGGAGTCTCACCGCCTACTGCTGCCTCCGCCGGTACTGGTGCCGTGAAAGGACGAGGGCCAGGACATGCGGGTAGTCCGCAGGCCTGGCCGGTCGCCAGTGTCCACGGCGTCGGCGCGCTCCATGGGCCGGTGCGGCGAGCGCTCCGGCTCTGAGCGTTCGGCACTGTCCGAGTAGCCGCGCTGCTGGATCCGGATCGGGGTCCTTGGCTGCCGCCACAGGTGCTGGGGGGGCGGCTTCAGAGTGGCCTGGCCCTCCCGGGGCCCGGGCAGAGAGAGAGACAGGCTCCTCTCCGAGGGGGCGGCCGGTGGCTCCATGGCTCAAGCTCTTCCTCGCGGGGCACCCGGGGCAAAGCGTCCCCTGTGGCCTGTCCGAGCTCAGAGGCGCCACGGCCGAGACGCTTGGAGACCCACGGGAGCTCTTGGCCTCAGAGGGGCCATGGCGCCCAGGGGCGGAGAGAGCGGACGGCGGCAGCGCCGGAATCTTCCCGGCGCTTGGAGCCCGCTGCGCTCTCAGAACCCGGCGCCAGGCGCGACTCCCCGCCCCGGCCCGCCCCTGCCTGCCCCCCGCCCGCCCGGCGGCTGTCACAGCGCCACCCCCTCCTCCTCCAAGTAGAGGAGGGTGGCGGCCCTCCACACCCACGCACAGCCCAATCCCGCTGGGGAGGGGACGCCGTGGAGCGCCTATCTCCAAGAGCCCTTTGGAGCATCAGGCACGCACAGGGACCGAAGAGTTAAAGGGTTAATGGCATCAGGACGGAGACATCCGACTGGTTGGCGGGGTGTCACTCAGCTGCATCCATCAAGGTTGGGGCGGAGTCAGGGGCTGTCGTTTCCTCGCCTTTAGAACCCCAGTCACCCTTTCTCCTAGACCCCTTTGCGAGGAGTGGTCCTCGTGCTACCAAGACGCGGTGTCCACAAGCTAGCAGTATTGCACGCGGGGCCATGACTGCGTGTGGCTCCCCCATCGCCTGGCGGGACGTGAGCGCACATGGCCCCCTTCCAACGGTTGTCTGTGTTTTCGATGTCTCCTGGAAGTGTGTGCGCGCACGTGGTGGTTGCTCCTGCTGCTGCTGTCGGGGGTGTAAGGACGCGCGTGCACGTGTGCAACCCGTCGGGAGGGCGGAGCGCCCCGTGGGGTCTGTTCCAGTGGCTCCGGACTGCGCACACCTTCCCACGCGCTCGGCGCTATATTGTGCTTATGATGGGAGGATGCTGCTGCGAGTTGTGCACGCGATTCTTCCCTCTGTTGTTTGACTGTTGTTACTCGCGAGGGCGTGTGCTGGTGTTTGTGTGGTCTGCCTGGACACCTTTTGAGGTGTGTGTGTGTGTGTGTGTGTGTGTGTGTGTGTGTGGTGTATCCTTTGGATCCCCCTGTAGCTGATGTATAGGTATGGCTCCCTCTTGGTTTTCTTTTTAGTTTTTCAAGACAGGGTTTCTCTATGTAGCCTTGGCTGTCCTGGATTCGTTTTGTAGACCAGGAGGACCTCGAACTCATTATGATCCGCCTGTTTCTGCCTCTCGGGTGCTGGAATTAAAGGCCTGTGTGCCACACTCCCGGCTCTTATTTAAAAAAAACAAACAAACAATTTTTGTGTGTATGTGTATGGGCACGCGTGTCCCCCCACCTTATCACCCAAGTGCTACATACTCCTCCTGCAGCAAGATTTAGTCCAGCTGTGCACCCTCAGTCCTTGCGAATACCACTTAGATACCTTGGAGAGGAGAGGTCAGAGGACAATCCGCAGAAGTCAATCCTTTCCAAACATCTGGTGAGCACCGGGAATCGAACTCAAATACTCAAGGTTGGCGGCGAACGCCTTTATCCACTGAGCAAACCGCCGCCCCCTCATCTTTTAATTATTAAAGACTTAACGCTCTTCCTCGAAAGGTAAACTGAGGCAGATGGGAGGAGTATCTGTGATAGGAGAGTCTTGGAGGACGCACCCCACCCCTGTCATTTTCAGGCGAGTAAACAAGCGGAGCCTCTTCCTCGCGTCCCCCGCCATCAGAACCCCCCTTCCGGCACCTAAATCCGGAGTCGCCGTGACTCACGCTCCCGCCTCCCTAAGCGCCGTGCAGAGCGAACGAGCAAAGAGCGAGTGGGGATCCGAGAGCGTCCCCATCCCTCCTCCTGGCCCTGGCTGAGTGAGCTCTGGTTGCTGCTGGGCTGGGGGGTGCTTATGCGTGCGTCCTCGTGCCCCACGTCCCTCCCAGGCTACATCGCTGCTCAGACGCTGCAGTGTCCCCCTAGTCCAAGCCTTTGCCCCCCCCCCGTATACCCACGCCCCCGTCTTCTGGTCGCCTAGGGGGAAACAGGCTTTATATTCTTGCCCCACCCCCACGCCCCATCTTAATAACACACAGGCAACAAACCTTTTCCAATCTCCAACTTCCTCAACCACTTTTCCCTAGCTGGAGGGGATTCCAAGCGTGGGCGAAGAACCGCAGCGCAAGAACTGGCCCCCCACCAACAGCCCCAGGTGTTCCCCAAAGCCAGAACTGTATCTGTCCCCTACTTTTCGCAAGAACCTTCCCTCAAGCATCTAAGCGATGGTTTTTTGGTTTTTTTTGTTTTTTTTTTGTTTTTTGCAAGTGTTGAGGATGCCCAGCTGGTATTGAGAACTGTAGTGGGCCCAGTTCTGGACGAAGGTCAAGGGGCTGTGAACCTCGAAGTGGGTGGGGCTAGGCTAGAACCAAATAAGGCGGGAGTGTGGGAGAGGGCACTTTTCTATCTCATCTGGAAATGATGGACTTTTCCCTCACATCGTGGCTTAAGCAGAGACCCTAGACCCCTCCCTCCAAAGAAGTGGATGGGGGTGGGGGGCGGGAGAGGCAGCTGGAGATAGGTGAGAGTGCCAGTAGAAAAGTCTGGGCAGGAGCCGGGCGTGGTGGCGCACGCCTTTAATCCCAGCATTTGGGAGGCAGAGGTAGGTGGATCGCTGTGAGTTCAAAGCCAGCCTGGTCTACAAAGTGAGTCCAGGATGGCCAAGGCTACACAGAGAAACCCTGTCTCGAAAAACCAAAAAAAAAAAAAGTCTGGGCAGGAATGGGCTGGCTCTTTGGCTCTAAGCTCCTGTCCCGGAAATGGGGCAGCTCTGGAGGGAGCCAGATGAGAAACAGCTAGAAAGCACAACTAGTGGGCTGGTGAGATGGCTTAGCAGGTAAAGGTGATTGTTGCCAAACTAACCACTTGAGTCAGCTCCTCAGATCCCCCATGGTGGAAGGAGAAAAGGAACTCTCGAAAGTTGTCCTTTGTTTTTTTGTTTGTTTTGTTTTGTTTTTTTTCGGGACAGGGTTTCTCTGTGTAGCCTTGGCTGTCCTAGACTTGATTTGTAGACCAGGCTGGCCTTGAACTCATGGTGACCCGCCAGCCTCTGCCTCCTGAGTGCTAGGATTAAAGGCATATGCCACCACGCCCGGCTGAAAGTTGTCCTTTGACCAACACACACACACACACACACTACATTAAATAAATAAATAAATGGAACGCAGATAGACTCTTTCAAACACCCCCCTCACTCCCACCCCCAGTGAAATACAAGCCCCAGACCTATTCCAAAATGTTTACCATCCTGGTTAAAGCTGGGGAATCTAGCATGCTGCTAGCAGGGAAACTGAGGCAGCTGCACCACACATTGTTCAAAGGCCAGGCAGGCCCTCACCTCTGAATTTAGGGGGTGACCTGAAGGCTCCGGAGGGATGCAAACTCTTTTTAATCTATGTAGGTCCCTGCTGCCTCAGAGGGCTTAGAAGGTTCGCTGAGGCTGCCAGGGCTGCTCCTAGGAGAGCCGTCACTGCCAGCGGTCAGCAGGCTTCGGACTCGTCAGGTACATTTACAAAGCGGGATGGCTCCCAGTTGGCTCTGTTCCTCGGTTCCTCCATGTTTACCTCCCAGACTGAGCCCCCTCCTGCCTACCTGTTGATGATGAGTACTCTTCGAAACGGGATCCGCAGCTTGGTGGGCCTTTGCATGACAGGGAGTCCAGGATCCTAGGGCTCCGACTAAGCCCAGCCCGGACCCGGACTTGAGGAGAGATGGTGGCAAGGGCGGTGCAAGTCCGCCCCTAGCATGTTGACACCGCGGGACTCTGGGGTCTCCCTGGGTCTCTGTAGAGGGACATGAGTGAAACTGGGGCTTGACTTGTGGGTCTAACTGCCGCCCCCAGGAACACAACTGTTTGGTTACCCAACGGACTCTCCTATGGGAGCCTCCCATGGAGGATGCCCTCCTACACAGGTGTGTGAAAGAGTCCCTTTAAGCCGTAGTCATGTGGAGTGGGAGGGGACTTCATTATGTAGCCTAGGCTGGCCTTGAATTCTTGGTCCTCCTGCCTCATCTTACCACATGCTGTCATTACATATCTGTGCTGCTATGCCCCGCTTCTAATCATCTTCCCCCACCCTATTTTGTGTCCTACCTTCCTTCCTTTTTTTTTTTTTAAAGATTTGTTATGTATAGACAGTGCTCTGCCTGCATGTACACCTGCAGGCCAGAAGAGGGCACCAGATCTCATTCTAGATGGTTGTGAGCCACCATGTGGTTGCTGGGAATTGAACTCAGGACCTCTGGAAGAACAGGCAGTGCTCTTAACTGCTGAGCCATCTCTATACAGCCCCCAATTTTTTTTAAATACACTTACGGGGCCTGGAGAGATGGCTCAGAGGTTAAGGGCACAGACTGCTCCTCCAGAGGTCCTGAGTTCAATTCCCAGTGACCATATGGTGGTTCCCAACCATCTATAATAGGAACTGGTGCCCTCTTCTGGCCTGCAGGTGTCCAAGCGGGCAGAGCACTGTATACATAATAAATAAATAAATAAATCTTTTTTTTTAAAAGTACACTTGTTTATTTATTGGATGAAAAATGTGAGGAGCACACGTTGTGCAATGGTGCATGGTGCAAGTGTGCAGGTGAAAGGCAGCCTCTCTTCCCAAGGGCTGGAACTAAATGTCTCTGCCTCTGCATCCCATATCACCCTTTGTAAGTGATCTACCTGTATTTCTTTTCTTTTCTTGGTTTTTTGATACAGGATTTCTCTGTGTAGCCTTGGCTGTTTAGACTCATTTTGAAGACCAGGCTGGCCTCGAACTCACAGTGATCCACCTTCCTCTGCCTCCCGAGTGCTGGGATTAAAGGCGCCCGCCACCACGCCGGGCTCCCACATGTGTTTTCTAGTTTCTCGTACCTCTGAGACCCACAAGACCTCACCCAAGGCGACCTTCCTTCACCTACTGCCGAAAATGGTTTCCCTACTTGAGAAGCCACAAGAAAGAGTCCCTGTCCACTATTTTAGGGCTGAGAATTTGTCAATCTGGTAAGCAGTGGGGGAAAGTGCAATCAAACGGGTAAACTGAGGCATAAGTGTGCACACTCAGGAAACAGCTACAGAGGCTAAAGAGCTGTCTCCCCCAGACTCTTGTCTAAGCTCCGCCCTAGCCCACGTCCACCCACCCCCCTCACTCCACCCCTGAGACCTGTGTCTGGTTCACCAGGACAGGACCCAGTGCCTCCTCTTCATCCAGCCACCCTTCCTTTCCTTGTCCCTAAAGCCCCTGTCAAGGGTCACCTGCCTGTGCAGAGGACCAGCGATACCTTCCGTTAGAATCCGCGGGCTCCCTGTGCAGACTGGGTCTAGCACCTTCCCAGCCTCTTCGCCTATCACTCGCTCATCTCTCGCCCAAGGGTGTGTGTGACGTCGACAAACGTCAGCAAACAGCTGACGCAAAGCTTGAGGGAGATGATGCCTTCTTGTTACCATGACGACAGGTGACGCACGCGTGTTCGAGAGGGTGTAGGTGCGGCGGCAGTCCTCTGGGGGCGCAGTGGCCCCACTGCTGGCTTCTTGCGGCCCCACGCTAGGACTTCCCCGTCCGGGAATCCCACGGAGGAGCCGTCCGCGTGCTGCGCGTGGTCCGAGCCGGGGGCCGAGGAAGCGCTCCTGCGATCTGTCGGGCTTTCTGCTACACCCAGAACCCCCGAAATAGCTGCGGTGTGCGGGGGCCGGCTCAGAGAGAGACGGCGGCTTCTGGGCACAGATGGGGGACGCACAAGGCAGAGGCGCGGAGACAGACAAGGACTGGTGGAAATAGAAACAGACAGACAGGGACACAGACGCAGCTTGCGGTGACGGGGGTAGGGAGAGGCTGGCTCACTTTATCTTCGCACCCTAGCCTTGAAGATGTGGCCATGGGTGTTTGACTTTACCTCTCTGGGCCTCAGTTTCCTTTCTTCTTTCCAGACAGGGTCCCAAGTAGCTCAGACGTCCTCCCTATGACCTTGACTATCTTATCATCCTCCACTTGAGTGCTGGGATTACAGGCGTGCAACGATAACCCCATTTAGTGGTTCCAATTTAGGGTTTCCTGCACAGTATGCTATGCAAGCGCTTGATCAACTGAACCACATCTCCAGCCTTACACACACACACACACACACACACACACACACACACCACCACCACCACCACCACCACCACCACCGACGACGAATAGAAACAAAACAAGGTCTTACTATGTAGACCAGTCTGGCCTTCAACTCACAGAGAAACAGCCTCCTGAGTGCTGGGATTAAAGGCATTCACCAGGAAGGTTTCTGCTTCCTGTATGCTGCCCTCCACCCAGTGCTCCTCACCTTCCAGGGCTCTCAAAGCAAATCTTTTATTTTATTTTATTTTATTGACAGGGTTTCTCTTTTGTAGCCTTGGCTGTCCTGAACTAACTCGTAGACCAGGCTGGCCTTGAACTCACAGAGATCCACCTGCCTCTGCGTCCCAAGTGTGCTGGGATTAAAGGTGTGCGCCACCACCGCCCGGCTCAAAGTAAAATTGAAAAGCCAGCTAGAACTCCTGTTCTATAGATTGCTTTAATTTTTCTGCTGCGGTGATGGCCGCAGTGCTGCGTTGTTGTTGTTGTTATTTTACTATATTTATGACCTGTACCTGCCTACACTGGAATATCAGATGCAGCCTAGGCTGGGTGCTGGGCTGTGCCAGCATGAGGACCTGAGTTCAAATACCCAGCACCCAGGCAAACGCTGCATCGAGGGCTCCACCTGTAATCCTCCATGCTGGGATGAGAGATGAGGATCGTAGGGACCAATGGCAAGCCAGTCTAGAGGAAGCATGATCTTCAAGTTCAGTGAGAGACCCTGTCTCAAAAAATAGGCTGGGCGATGTGGTGCAAGCCTTTAATCCCAGCATTTGGGAGGCAGAGGCAGAGGCAGAGGCAGAGGCAGAGGCAGGGGCAGGCGGATCTGTGAGTTTGAAGCCAGTCTGGTCTACAAAGTGAGTCCGGGACAGGCAAGGCTACACAGAGAAACCCTGTCTCGATAATAATAATAATAATAATAATAATAATAATAATAATAATAATAATAATAATAATAATAATAATAATAGTTTTTCTGCCTTGGTTTCCCAAGTAAGGCCACACTCATGTGTTCCTGTGCCCAGTTAGACACAATTGTATACTGTCATTCCTCCTCTCTATTACAGAATACCAAAATTAACTTTCTTTTAAAAATTTTTTTTTGGGGCTGGAGAGATGGCTCAGTGGTTAAGAGCACTGACTGCTCTTTCAGAGGGCCTGAGTTCAACTCCGAGCAACCACATGATGGCTCATAACCATCTATAATGTGATTTAATGTGTACTGTATACATAATAAATAAATCTTTAAAAAAATTTTTTTTAATTTTTGTTTTTCGAGACAGGGTTTCTCTGTGTTAGCCTTGGCTGTCCTGGACTCACTCTGTAGACCAAGCTGTTCTTGAACTCACAGAGATCTGCCTGCCTTTGCCTTCCGAGTGCTGGGATTAAAGGCGTGCACTACTGAGCCCGACTCAAAATTATCTCTTTCAAGTTTCTTTTTCTTGTTTTATTGCAATGACTGAGACCATAATGCAGTGTAATTTAGAGATTAGTGTGAATATCTTCTAACTGGGGCAATTGTGTCCACTCTTTATGCTCCCGCAGACTCAAAGGATGGCAAATAAGGAAGGGGGAGGATGTGGCTTAACTGCAAGAGACCCTCGTAGTGCAGTTTTGGGTTTTGAAGGCTCTGGAAGGAAGGAGGGAGGGAAGGAAGGAAGGAAGGAAGGAAGGAAGGAAGGAGGGAAGGGGGAAAGGAATGTAACTGTTCTGGAATTCACTGTGTAGACCGGACTGGCTTTGAACTCACAGAGATTCACCTGTCTCTGCTGCCTGAGTGCTAGGGTTAAAGGCTTGCACCACCACATCTGGCTCTGGTGTCTCATTTTTCATTTTGGTGTTCATGTAGGTGAACCTGTGTGTGGGGTGCATTCACATGTGGGTGCATGTGGGAGTCAGATTTATTATTTATATTTTATGTGTATAGGTGTTTTGTCTCTGTACCATGGTCAAATGCTCTGGAGTTATATAGGTAGTTACGGATGGCTGTGAGTTCCTGGTAATTGAACCTCGGTTTTCTGCAAGAGCATCAAGTGTTTTTAACCGCTGAGCCATCTCTCCAGCCACCTAGTTCTGACCTTTAAAGGCTCTGGAAGGAAAGAAAGAAGGCAGGGACTTTGGGTTTTGAAGGCTCTGGAAGGAAGGAGTACAGTCACAAGAGAGTTTGGTAGCATGGGTTTCCATGCATATTCAGGAAAGAAGGAAGAGAAGAACCTTCATGTTCTTTGCACACAGCTCTCCGTAGGCTCCGTCTCGTAGAGAACAGAGTTGGTAGTAGGACACTCAGATTCTATGGTCATCCCAGCACGGCCAGCAGAGGTCAGATCCTACCTCTGCCACTTCCTGGTTGTGCGATCCTGGATAAATAAATCATCCAGCCTCTCTTGGCTTCAGTTTTCTCATCAGTAACACAAAGGTACGGTGTAGATCATATCTGCTGAGGTTGATGTGAGGATGAAAGGAGACAAGGCAGGGGGTACTCTGAACCGTGGTCCAGCACTCGCACAATGCTGGCCACCGCCCTGTTTATTATAATGGTAACTGTTAGGGAGGCTTAGTGGCTCACGCCTTTAATCCCAGTACTTGGAAGGCAGAGGCAGGTAGAGCTCTGTGAGTTCAAGCCTAGCCTGGGCTACATAGTTTCAGGACAGCCAGAGCTATTTAGTGAGACCCTCTCTAGGGGGAAAAGCAGCAACAAAGATAGTAATTGTTGCTTCACAGATGTACTTGAGAGACCATAAAACATTCACAGAGGCTGGCTTCTGATAGTCTCTCTGCTGTTCCTCACACTTAGAAAGTATTCAGACAGGCGTGTTGCACACACTGGTCTCACCAACTAGAGAGTGTCTGAAGATACTCTGTGTTCTTTTAGTCCTGGATCCTTTCACCCTGTTGGTGCTAGTTAACTTTTAAATTGTATTGTTTTGTGTGTGTGTGGGTGAACTGTAAGAGTATGTGTGCACACATATGCCACGGCCCACATGTAGAGGCCACAGAACAACTTTCAGGAGTCAGTGTTCAGCTTCTACTATGCAATACCAGGATCAAACTCAAATTTCCTTATTTGTGTGACGAGCAGCTTTACCTGTGGGCCCATTTAGCCTGCCCTGCTTTAGAATGACAATATCTCAATAAGTTATATGGCTTATTAATTACCCATCTATTTTGATATTTTTCAAGACAAGGTTACGCTGTGTAGCTCTGGACGCCCTGGAACTTGCTCTGTAGACCAGGCTGCCCTCGAACTCAGACATCCAACTGCCTCTGCCTCCCAAGTGCTGGGATTAAAGGCATGTACCACTTCCTCCCAGCTCTTAATTACCCCTTTCCTTATTGTCTGTCTTCTTTCCCCCTTTATCTTTCAGTATTGGAGATGAAACCAAAGGTCTCCCCATACTAGCTAGATGCTCTCCCACTGAACCATACCCCAGCCCCTTGCTAGAAGATTCCAAGCAGGGGCTCTACTGTTGAGCTTGCAGCCCTTGCAGCTTGATCATCTTGAGCATGTGCTCTGTCTGCACCGATCATGAGAATCCTCTGTAGTATATATACTGGGCTACAGTCCTGTCTGTATCTCAAATGCTTGTAGCAACCCATGGTACACACGAAGCATTTATGAGCCTGGGGGTGTGTCTCAGTTGGTGGAGTGCTCGTCTCTCCCACAAAGCCCCAGGTCCTGTCCTCAGTAACATATAAAACTGGACATGGTGCTACCTGCCAGTATAAGACCCTGACTCAAAAAAAAAAAAAAAAAGACAAACCTTTAGGGAATAAAATAAAAGAGTGAGCCAGGTGTGGTGGCACACGCCTTTAATCCCAGTACTCGGGAGGCAGAGGCAGGCGGATCGCTGTGAGTTCAAGGCCAGCCTGGTCTACAAAGTGAGTCCAGGACAGTTAAGGCTACACAGAAACCCTGTCTCGAAAAACCAAAAAATAAAAGATTGGAGAGGGGCAGAGACAAGCCCCTACTGTTGTCCATAAACTACCTGTATTTTTTTTTGTAAGACAGGAGCTCTTTTTTGTAGCCCTGGCTAGTCTAAAATTCACTATATGGACCAGACTGGCCTTCAAGTCTCATCAATCTGGACCTGCCTTCCTCTGATTCCTGAGTGTTGGGATTAAAGGTGTAAGCTACCACATCTAGCACTGTCCACTCTGTAAAGCTGTGCAAAAATAAGCCTGTAGAAAAACCCAGACGAGGGAGGAGTGGGCATTCAAAGACTTCCTCCTCTGGACAGTAGCCTGGCTGGGGAGGTGTGCAGCTCTGAGTGTGTGTTCTGTCTACGATGTGTGCACGTGTGCCTGCCCTGCCTGCTGAATGGCTGGGATCACAAGTCTCCATGGAAGCTAGGGATTGTTTGCTTCAACCACTGCACTGTAGACGACCAAGAGGGACTGTTCTCAACTGTGCTTTTCTTGTCTTATTGCAGAGTCACCAGCCCTATCTGGCTCAGGGCATCTGCTCTCACCTCAGCTCCACAGCTGACACAGGCCTCTCAAGAGCCAGAGCATGCCTACTTATGCTTACATTTGCCTTCAGTTTCCTGGACAGGCATGTGCAGTGCACTCCTGGGATGTCCTGTGAGTCTCAGTGCTGCCCAGTTGAGATCAGATCTCAGCGTTGGGACAGAAAAGCACTGTATCTGTGGACTGGGCGTAAGGCTAGCTGGATGGCTGGGCGGCCTGGAGTGTGTGTTTGTTTGGAATTTATGTGGCTGGATGCAGCGGGGAGCAGCATTTCCCAATGGTTAAAGATGCAAGTTTGCAGCTGGCAAGATGGCTTACCGTGTAGAGGTGCTTGCTGCCAAGTCTGAATGACTTGAGCTCAGTCCTGTGAACCAACACTGTAAAAGGAAGAGAACTGACTCCCTTAAGTTGTCCTCAGACCTCCATATGTTTGCTGTGGCTCCAGTGAGTGTGTAAACACACACACACACACAACATGAAAATATATTATGAAATAATTTAATGTAGATTTGGAGCCCAGTGTGGTGGTGCTCACCTGTAGTCCCAGCAATAGGGAGACAGAGGCAAGAGGATCATGAGTTCAGAGCCACCCTGGGCTACATAGTGACATCTTTGTCTCAAAACGGGGAGGGGTTCCTGTGGATTCCTCCCTCCTGAGGATCTACAAGCAGTTAATGGTTTCTGGGAGACAGAATGATGTCGCTGCCACTAAGGTGCCCATGCTCCTTTAAACAACTATAATGAAATTCACTAGGCTGGAGAGATGGTGCAAAGGTTAAGAGCACTGGTTGCTCTTCCAAAGGTCCTGAGTTCAAAGCCCAGCAACCATACTGTGGTTCACAACTATCTATAATGAGATCTGGTGCCCTCTTCTGGTGGGCAAGTATACATGCAGGTAGAACGTGGTATACATAATAAATCTTAAAAAAAAAAAAAAGGACATGAAAGACATGGGGGGGCCGGTGGGAGGAGGAGATCAAAAGGCGAAAGACGTGACTTTGATCAAAATGCATTGCATTATGTGCACATGTAAAAATGCCATAATAGCCGGGCTTGGTGGCACATATCTTTAATCCCAGCACTTGGGAGGCAGAGGCAGGTGGATCGCTGTGAGTTTGAGGCCAGCCTGGTCTACAAAGTGAGTCCAGGCCAGCCAAGGCTACACAGAGAAACCCTGCCTCAAAAAAAAAGCCATACTAATTATTATGCATAATTAGTATGAAGGAAAGCAACTACACACTAAAATGCAGGTTCTGGGTTGTGGCATGCCTTAGTGGTGAAGTACTTGCATCCCCAAAAGCTCTGGGTTCCATTCACCACACGGCAAAGAGAAACAAAATAGGCTGTAAATTCAAATCCTTGCTCAGTCACCCAGTACCCAGGTCCTCATCAGAATCCCAGTTTCTCCTGCATGTATGTTCAGATTAGCTTTGCCTGGATTACACAGCCTGCGTTGGCAGGGAAACTCATCCACTGCAGCGCTTCTTCCTGGGTATACAGTTGGAAGCTTGCGAGCGAGCATCTACTTGTCTATCTCTCATGGCTCCGGCTTTTAAAATGTACTTGGTCACGGTTTTGGGTTTTTTTGTTTTCCGAGACAGGGTTTCTCTTGGCCGTACTAGACTTGCTTTGTAGACCAGGCTGGCCTCGAACTCACAAAGATCTGCCTGCCTCTGCTTCACAAGTGCTGGAATTCTGGGATTAAATGTGTGTGCCACCATGCCCAGCTGGGTACTTTTGGGGTTTTGTTTGTTTGTTTGTTTGTTTGTTTTTTTTTTGTTTTTGTTTTTTTTTGGCAACAGGACTCAACTATGTAGGTCTTGCTGGCCTGGAGCCAAAGACCCAGCTCTGGGTCCAGCAGGCTCTGTGCTCAATCGAATCTCTACAGGACCCCTTTCTTTTCTTTCTTACCCCCCCACCACCACCCCTCCCGAGACAGGGTTTCTCTGTGTGGCCTTGGCTGTCCTAGACTAACTTTGCAGACGAGCCCTGCCTCTGCCTCCTGAGTGCTGGGATTAAAGGCATGCACTACCACTGCCTGACTTCTAAGAGGCAGCCTTACTACACCACTTGAACCGGCCTGGAACTCCAGCCCTTATGTTGTGACTGCCTGAGTGCTGAGATTAGGCACGCAGCACTGTGCCTGGGTCCTCTCTACTTTCCCTCCCTAGTTTGTTTCTTCACTTGAAAAAAATTTACATTTAGTTGGGCATGGTGGCACATACATTTTACCCCAGCACTCAGGAGGCAGAGGCAGGTGGATTTCTGAGAGTTTAAGGCCAGCCTGGTCTACAGAGTGAATTCCAGGACAGGCAAGGCTCTGTTATACAGAGAAACCCTGTCTTGGTGGGGAAGATTCATTTATTTATTTACATATGGAAGAAAAGGGTGGCCATGAATAGTGCAGTGCAGACGTGGAGCGCAAAGGCAGGCATGGGCTCTCTCGTCCACCATGTGGGTCCTGGATCTTCAGCCTCGGGGCAAGCACCTTTACTCACCGAGCCATGATGTTGGCCCCTTCCTTAATTTTATAAGAATAATGAACCAACTCCTTATTAAGAGAGCAGCAAGGCAGGGTGGCTAGCACCTGTCGTCCCAGTACTTGGGGGGAGAGGGGCAGGAGGACCGGAGGTATAAGGCCAGCCTGGGCTACATGAGACCTTGGCTAAAAAAAGGGGGGGGGGATAACTAATTGGTTCATGAGAACCCTCCCTCCTGCCCAATTATCTGAATCTAGTCTGAGTTTTAATTTCCTTTCACTTAGGATTTTTTATTGTTGGCTTTGGTTGGTTGGTTGGTTTTTCAAAACAGGTTGTTGT
Organism: Acomys minous; assembly: GCF_964271855.1. Lineage (NCBI taxonomy): Eukaryota > Metazoa > Chordata > Mammalia > Rodentia > Muridae > Acomys > Acomys minous. Next base: position 83,788,917 of record NC_140494.1, on the reverse strand, counting down.
TTTTTTTTTTAAGGTTTATTTATTTATGTATACATTGCTCTGCCTGCATGTGTGCCTGCAGGCCAGAAGAGGGCATCAGATCACATTACAGATGGTTGTGAACTGCTGGGAATTGAACTAAGGACCTCTGGAAGTGCAGCCAGTGCTCTTAACCTCTGAGGCATCTCTCCAGCCCGAGACAGGGTTTATGTTATCTTGGCTGTCCTGGACTCACTTTGTAGACCAGGCTAGCGTTGAACTCACAGTGATCCACCTGCCTCTGCCTCTCTGCCTCCCAAGTGCTGGGATTAAAGGCCTGTGCCACCACACCCGGCTTAATCAGGATTTTTTTTTTTTAAGATTATGTATACAGTGCTTTGGCTGCATGTACACCTGCAGGCCAGAAGAGGGCATCAGATCTCATTATAGATGGCTGTGAGCCACCATGTGGTTTCTGGGAATTGAACTCAGGACCTCTGGAGGAGCAGTCAGCACCCTTAACCTCTGAGCCATCTCTCCAGCCCCTAGTCAGGTATTTTTTAAAAAGGTTTTTTGAGACACTGTTTCTCTATGTAACAGCCTTGGCTGACCGAGACTTGCTTTGTAGCCCAGGCTAGCCTACAAAGATCCACCTGCCTCTGTCTCCCAAGTGATTAAAGGCCAACATCACAACATCTGGCCAGGATTTTTGTTTTGTTTTTCAAGGCAGGCTTTCTCTGTTTTAGCTCTGGCTGTCCTGGAGCTCACTTTGTAGACCAGGCTGTCCTTGAACTGACAGAGATCCTCCTGCCTCTGCCTCCTGAATGCTGAGATTAAAGAAGTACACCACCGCTGCTCAGCAGATTTTGTTTTTGTTTTTGTTTTTTTTTTAAACAGCAGAATCTCACTGTGTGTCCCTGGCTGTCCTGGAACTCATTCTACACCCAAGGCTTACCTGGAACTCACGTCTGCCTCTGCCTGCAGAGTACTGGTTAAAAGTGAGTGCTACCATCCCAGGGAAGATTTTTGTAGCCATTGTCAGCCTGGGACTCCTGTTCCTCTTTCCTGCCTCTACCTGCCAAGTGCTGGGACACCAGGTATTGAACACCTCCATTCTGGGCGAATTTTTGTCATTATGATCTACTGTATGATCTAGTGTGTTGTTTCTATATGGCTCTTGCTGCCTGGCCAACCAGGAACAGGGACCTGTTAGTGTCTCTCCTTCGCCAGACTATGGTCTGGCCAACGCGGCTGCTTACAGTAGGTGGTCAGAGACAAGGAATGAAATACACAAGCGGATGAATTTTGGAGCAAAGGCTTGCTGGGCTCCCGAACCGCCTTAGTCTCAGCCTGCCGTTACTCCTGTACGTAGCTGAAGAAATAGAAGCAAGCGGAGGAATGCACAGCCAATGGCTGGGATCTCTGAGATCTCACTGCAGCTAAGTGGTGTTGGCAGCAAGGACTCCCACCTCCACCTCAGCCCGGCCCCAAATCAGTCCCAGTTCTCCCTATCCACAGCCCACGGAAACAAGATACACCATAGGATTCTGCTCTGGGGGAAAGTCGGCTACCAGGGATGCGAGATAGAGCAACAGCTCTGAATATCTGCGGGCTGGGTGTCTTTCCCAGTCCCCAGGGGCTCGACACAGCTGGTTACCGATTAGGAAATTCTTGGTGGTGACGCAGGAGGTTCCCGAGCCCAGGACCCAGGTCCCTGCAGCTCCGGTGTCAGGAGCCTATTTGGGAAAGAACACACACACACCACAGAGGTGTGACGGAGACCCTACGACAGCGTGCCAAGGAAAGAGTGGAGGGACTCGCCGCTTTCATGGAGAACTAGGGGGGAACCCCATGATCTTGATGCCCTTCCTGCAGGGAGTTGGGTCCTCCCCGACCCCCTTCCCAACACAGCTGGCAGCCCCAAAACTTACCTTGCTGTGAAAAGGGGCTGGGGAGAGGAGCCCCGCCCGCTCTGGCCTGAGAGGTCGGGACAGTGGGAGCAGACAGGTGTCCAGACCCTTTGTTTGCCGGTGTGTGTGGGTGTGTGGGAGACCCTCTCCGTGCACGTCCATCGTGCGCGTGCCCGGACTGGGATAGACCTCTGCTGCTGTGGTGGATTGCCCAGGTGGAGGACGGGGGAGGCGAAAGGGACTCCCCGGCTCTGCCCGCCCACTCGTGAGTTTGAATGAGGGAGAGGGGGAGGGACCAGAGCAGAAAGGAGTTTTTATGCCCACCACCCCTCCCCCTCCATGGACAAGGGGACACCCCCCAACCTGCAGACCTTTATTCGCTCCAGAAAGGCCCTTCTCCAACAGCTCCCGAAAAGCTGAGAAGGAACCAATGCATAGCGCTCCTCTCCCTCCACCTGACCCCACCGCAAGGAGCATCCCTTAATCTGAGATACTCCCGACCCCAGGATGCAGCACAAGTTTCTAAATCTTGTATTAAAGCAGAGGTTGGGGCGGGGGGCAGGGGGCGGAATGTACGAATCGGGTACCTCAAGGTCAAAATAAAATGGATTCCCTCAAGCCCCAGGCGAAATTCAGGGGCTCAGGTGTGCTGGAACAGGCTGTGGGCAGCCCCAGATGGCGAGGACCAGGAGAACCGCCTCCGGTGCCTCCGGGGTCCCCCTAGGCGCAGTGCTGCCAACGCTGCGGCTGCTTAAACATTAGCGACACCCAGAGGTGGAAACAGGACATTCTTCAGGTAGGGGGAATTCTGGATGATTCCAGAGGGCTGCAGGAGCTGAGGGTCCTGCCTGTGAGTGGCGCTTGGTGGTGCTGAAACATAAAGTGTCCAGACCGAGTCAATCATCTGCTTCTGACCTCCCCCCCCCCCCCCCGAGCAAGGATAGGGCTGCAACCTCGGGCCGCTCACCAACCCTTGGACTGCAATAGTTTTTATACCCCAGCGCAGGGTAAAGTCAAGGGTTCTAGCCTTAGGCTTGCTCCACGGGTGAAGGAAGGCCCTTGCCACGAAGTTTAAATACTGAAACCTGAGTTTAATCCCTAGGTTCATCATTGTGGAAGAAGAAACCTGATTCTTGGAAGTTGCTTTATTCAACATGCACAATCTAGCACTCGCCATCTGCCTGATAAAATAAATGTAATTTTATTTATTTGTTTTGAGATAAGGTCTCTCTACATAGCTCTGCCTGGTCTGGTACTCACTAGGTAGACATGACTGGTCAAGCTCAGAGATCCACCTGCTGCCAATTAATGCAACTTTCTTAAAATTTTTATTTTTTAAGTACTGGAGCTGATGAGCTGGCTCAGCGCTAAAGATGCTTGCTGCCAAAGTCAGAGGACCAAAGTTTGATCCACAAGACCCAGAGGATAAAAAGAGAGAACCAACTCCATCATGACCTTCACATACAGACACACACACATTTTTTTTTTTTTAAAGTACTGGAGCTGGGGAGAGGGCTCAGTTGATAAAAGCACTTGCCATCAAGTCTGAAGACCTGGCTTTGATCCCCAAGACTCACATAGTAGAAGAAAACGGATTCTGGCAAGTTGTTCTGATTTTCATGTGTGTACAAACGCAAACTTAATAAAATGTAATTTTTAAAAGCCAACACTTGGCCTTTAATCTCAGCACTTAGGAGGCAGAGGCAGGCGGATCCCTGTGAGTTCAAGGCCAGCTGGTCTACAAAGTGAGTCCAGGATAGCCAAGGCTACACAGAGAAATGCTGCCTCAAAAAACAAACAAAAGAAAATACCTGACTTATTTATTATTCCATGGGTATTGTCTGCATGTATGTCTGTGTGAAGGTGTTGAATTTCTTGGAGCTGGAGTTACAGATGGTTATGAGTTGCCATGTGGGTGCTGGGTACTGAATCTGAGTCCTCTGTAAGAGCCATCTCTTCAGCCCCTAAAATGTAATTAAAAGTTTAAAAAATCATGCCTTAGTCCCTCTATTTAATCTCCTGAGGCAGAGGCAGGGAGAGCTCTGAGTTTGAGGCTAGCCTGGTCTACAAAGCGAGTCTAGGACAGCCAAGGCTACACAGAGAAACCCTGTCTCGAAAAAAAAAAATTACAATTATGTGAGCTGCGCACCATAAAGGTAATAGTACACCTTTACTCCAAGCACTGGGAAGATAGAGGCAGGCAGATCTGTGAGTTTGAAGCCAGCCTGGTCTACATAGTGAGTTCCAGGACAGGTAGGGCTGCTACAAAGGGAAACCGTGTTTTAAACAAAAAAAAAAATTGATGTTTCACCTGTAAGCACGTCTGTGAACCACATGCGTGCTTGGTGACGGCAGAAGCCAGAAGGGGGTGTAGTGTCCCCTGGACTGAAGTTACAAATGGGTGCAGGGAACAGAATGCCGGTCCTTTGAGTCACCTCAGTTTTTAAATTTTTTAAAATTTATTTTTATTTATGTGCATTGGTGTTCTGCCTGCCTGCATATCTGTGTGAGGTTGTCAGATCTTGGAGATCTTGGAGTTGTGAGCTGCCATGTGGGTGCTGGGAATTGAACCCGGGTCCTTTGGAGGAACAGTCAGTGCTCTTAACTGCTGAGCCATCTTTCCAGGCCCCTCAGTTTCTAATTTTTAATTTTTATTTTTTGAAACAGTTTATAACAGCTCTGGCCGTCTTGGAAATCACTCTATAGACCAGGCTGGCCTCGAACTCACAAAGATCCGCCTGCCTCTGCCTGCCATAGTGCTGGGATTACCGAAGGCCACCACACCAAACGTGACTAACTTTTCTTGTTCCTGAAGGATTCTCAGCATGATTTCGGCGGGAAATTCCAGAAGGCCGTGCCACGCGCTCTTGGCCCTTTAAGAAGGACCTCTGGTTGTCAGCGCCGCCGACTCTCATTGCTAAGGACGTGATGTCACGCGCCGGCGCTAGGGCGGGGCGGTCCTGCGCGGCGCCGTGGAGCGGAAGCGGAAGGGGCGGGGCTCTGCGAGCGGATTCCTCAACCCCTGTGGGTCCCTGTTCAGCGCCCGGCCGTGTGGAGAGCCGGGAGCCAGTCCGGGCCTCCGAGGCGAAGATGGTGGACTATAGCGTTTGGGATCACATCGAAGTGTCGGACGATGAGGACGAGACGCACCCCAACATCGACACGGCCAGCCTCTTCCGCTGGCGGCACCAGGTGGGGCTGTGCGCGCGCATCCCCTTCCCCCCACTCCCGGGACCCCCGCTCTAGAGTTCTGACCTCTTACCTAGGCCGCCCTGGGCCGTAAGGGGCGGGGGAGGGGAGGAAAGACCTCATTTATTGGCATCTGGCCCCTCCACTTCCACAATCTAGACTTTTATCTTTTTTTTTTTTTTCCCCTTCAAACAAAATCTCACTGTGTAGCCTTGCCTGGCCTGGAACTTGCTATGTAGACCAGGCTGGTCTCTAATTCACAGATGACAGAGATCCTCCTGCTTCTGCCTCCCCAGTGCTTGGCATTAAAGACGTGTTCCATCATGCTGCGCTGGACTTTTAAAATTCCATCCCAGAACTCCATGATCTTGAAAGCCCTAACTCTTCACCTGCCTCACTGGACTCACCCCATCTGCTGTCTTTTATTTTCTTTGGGCATTTATTTGTTAGTTTACTCATTGCGGTGTGCATTCTTGTGTGCGTGTGGCACAGCACGCATACGAACATTCAAGGATAGCTTGCAGAAGTTGGATCTTTCCTTTAGCCACGTTAGGACTCTGCTATGGAACCCAGGTCACCCCGCTTTGCCAGAAGCACCTCTACACTCAGCCATCTTATCAGCTGTTAGTACTCTAATCAGAATTTAGACTGTCCCCAAGTTGCCCCGTGTGCGTAGGGGTCCCCAATACCCTGTGTGGAACCTTTTGTTCTTCCTCAGAATTCCTTCTCAGAGTCCAAACCCCAGATTCTGTTAGGTGAACCCACATCCTAGCCATACACCCACTTCTGACCGCACATCTCCCTCTGCCCGTCCCCTAGAATCTGGATCCACAACACTTCTGATTTGATTGTGGCATCTACTTCCCAGGATCTTAGGCACACATTTTCACTAAGGCCCAGAGAACCCCAACTTCCAAACTAAATAAGGGCTGCGTCCTACCCACAATTTCTCAATTGATCTTAACTTGCAGCTGGGATTGATTCCCCAGCCCAGGATCCCTCTCCCTGGACTATAGACCAGAGCCCCACTCGGGACTTGAGTTCCACTGAGGACTGAAGTGTTGGAGCCCCTTGCCCCGTTTGCATTTGACCTCCAGCTCCACTCCTGCCCATCACCCCGTTCCCATGGCTTTCCTTACTCTCCCCTCCTCTAGACTCTTAGTTTCCATCCGCCTAGGAAGCCCCTCCCATTTAGCTTCCTGCTCTGGCTTCTCCCACTATAGTAAGCAGACCCCCTCCTGCCACCCTGGCTCCTTTTTTTTTTTTTTTTTTTTTTTTGGTTTTTCGAGACAGGGTCTCTCTGTAGCCTTGGCTGTCCTGGACTCACTTTGTCGACCAGGCTGGCCTCGAACTCACAGTGATCCACCCGCCTCTGCCTCCCGAGTGCTGGGATTAAAGGCGTGTGCCACCACGCCCGGCTCACCCTGGCTCCTTTATGAACTATGGCCCTATGGCCATCACTGAAAACTCACCAGATGGGGAGCCAGGAGGTGGTGGCACACACCTATAATCCCAGGACTCAGGAGGCAGAGGCAGAGGCAGGCCTGTGAGTGCAAGGACAGCCCTGGCTACACAGAGAAACCCTGGGGGTTGGGGGAGGGGGGAGAAAAAACTCAGCAAACCTCAGCTCAGAAGCAAACCTTTGGCTGGGCGTGGTGGCGCCTTTAATCCCAACACTCAGGAAGCAGAGGCAGGCGGATCTCTGAGTTCAAGACCAGCCTGCTCTACAAAGAGAGTCCAGGACAGCCATGGTGACACAAAGACACCCTGTCTCAAAACACCAAAACAAAAAAACCAACCCCCAAACCCATCCTGTCCTACCCACTCTCTCCCTCCAACCTCACTGGCCTCTCTCCAGGCTTCAGGTCCTTCTGCTTACCTTGGGACCGCCTGGGGCTGTTCCAGCAGCACCTGACTTGCTGAGCATGGCGGCATGCCCATGTAGTCTCAGGTCTGGGGAGGGGGAGGTAGGAGGATCTGGAAATCAGAGTCAATTCTTGCTACAGGACAAATTTTAGGCTAGCCTGGACTACATGGGACAAATGGGCTAGAGCTCAGTTGCAGGGTATTGCCTTGGGGTCCAGCTCTAGCACTACTTAAAAGGTGATCATAAGCCTGGTGTGGTGGTGCACGCTGTCTTTAATCCCAACACTCAGGAGACAGAGGCAGGTGGATTGCTGTGAGTTCAAGGCCAGCTTGGTCTATAAATTGAGTCTAGGACAGCCAAGACTACACAGAGAAACCCTGTCTTGGGGGGAAAAAATGAAAAAAAGCTGGCCGTGGCAGGACAGTCCCAGCACTGGGGTGATGGAAGCAGGAGGTCAGATGTGCAGTCTTCAGCCACAGAGTAAGTTTGGGGCTGACATGGGCTATGAGGGATCCTGTCAACAGCCAAGCAAACAAAACAAAGTCCTACACACTGGAAATCAGTCTCAACAGATGCCCCAGATACAGACCTTAGAACCCCAGGTGTGAGTCAGCCATGTTCTTCCACCCCTCTTCTGCCAGCATTGCCCGCAGGCCAGTAGTGTTCTACCGAGGCCTGAGGGGGGCCTGGGGGTGTGGGTGAGTGGTGGAGCACCTGCCTGGCCTGCAGGAGGGCCTAGTTCCCTTCCTTGCATAGCCTAACCTGCTCCCCCAAATTAAAGCATACGAGCCCACATACCTGTGTGTTATCTCTCTGTTTAAACTACATTTATTCATTTGTGTGTACACTGTGCATGTATGTGCTGGGTACCCTTGTACAGTCAGAGGATAGCCTGCTGGAGTCCGTTCTTTCCTCCCGCGTGGGCTCTAGGGATCAAATCAGGTCATCAGGCTGTCCCCACTGAGCTCTCTCCTCGGCCTGTGAGCTTGTTATATACTCTCAAGCCGAGGGCAGGCACTTTCAAGTTAGGAGTTTGGCACTCCACCTTCCTGAGGGAAGCACTTTGTAGGCCTTTCTCCACCTTCCCAAATCCAGCGTTTGTCTCCCCAGTCCCAGCTACACACCTGTTCCTAACACTTTCCTGGGAGGACCACCTGCCAGGCGGCCGCTGCTCTGGCAGCACAGTCCACACATAGCATTGTATTAGGAAGCACTGAAGAGCTCCGCACGGCGGGAGAACTATTCTTGGGAGCACTTGTTTCTGTTGTATGAAGCGTTCATCTTCCCACTGCGTAGAGAACAGCTGGGGCTGCTGGGTGGGAGGGAGGACTCCCTGACTGGTGCACAGTCGCCTTCCTGTCTCGCTGCTTTGGCTGTAATACTGGGGAAGAAAGTGGGGCTCTCTGCCCCGCAGGCGTGGGAGGACAGGCGGGCTCTGGTGTACACCTAACTGTACCACTTTACGCATCCATCTGTGATAGGGCAGGATCCATAAGCCCTGAGCAGAGAGGCCTGACAGGTCGCATCCCAGGTCTGTGACTGTGTGCTCCATACGGTTGGTGTAAGTTTCCCAGTACTTAACAACTGATAATAGTTCTTGTCGTAACTGTTTAGCTGTGCCTTGTGGTGTCCTAGCAAATCTGAAGCCAGGTGTGATGGTGCTGCTATTTCAGCACTTGTGAGATAGAGGCAGAACGATCACCATTCAAAGCGACCCTTTGCAATATAGCAAGTGGAGGCCAGCAGAGGCTCATGAGCCCCTGTCTAGAAATAAACAGCAAAGTAGCTCAGTGGGTAAAGGCCTGATGGTCAGAGTTTGATTCCTGGTATTCATATGGTAGGAGAGAACTGACAGCTACAAGTTGTCCTCTGACCTCTAAATACACACTATGGCACACATCTGTCTCTACCAGTGTGTACATAATAAATAAAAATTTGAAGTTAGCTGGGCAGTGGTGGTACATACCTTTAATTCCAGCACTTGGGATGTAGAGGCAGGTGGATATCTGTGAGTTCAAGGCCTGGTCTACAGAGTGAGTTCCAAGACAGCTAGGGCTGGCTGCACAGAAAAATTCTGTCTCAAAAAAACAAAGCAAACAAAACAGTTAATTAGTTAAAATAAAAACTAAATAAAATGTGGGGGGAATTTTCCAGCTTGGCTGGGTGGTGCAGGCCTGTCTTCTCAGCTCCTGTGGGTGCTGAGGAAGGAGATCACAAATTCAAGCCAGCTTCAACCATGTATGGTGAGGTCAGGCCAGCTTGAGCAATGTAGGAAGGCACCACACCAAAGTAAGAAATACAAAAGTATGCACTCAGGAGGCAGAGACAAGTGGATTTATGTGAGTTCGAGGCCAGCCATATCTGCAAAGCAAGCCCAGGACAGCTGGGCGTGGTGGCGCATGCCTTTAATTCCAGCACTTGGGAAGCAGAGGCAGGTGGATTGCTGTGAGTTCAAGGCCAGCCTGGTTTACAAAGTGAGCCAAGGCTATACAGAGAAACCCTGTCTCAAAAAACCAAAAAAAAAAAAAAAAAAAAAAAAAAAAAAACCAAAACAACAACAACAAAAAACAAACAAACAAACCCAAACCCAAAAAGTGCAGTGTGCAGCTCAGCAGGCCACTTGTGGAGCAGGTGTGGGGCGCTGAGTTCAGTCCCTGGTAGAACCCCTACCAGGGGAAAAAAGCAAAGATGTGAAAGTTTGAGAAGGGGGCAAGTGAGTTCCCAGCCTCACCTCCTAGGCTCTGTGGCCAGAGAGGTGCTATATGGGGTTTCTTCTGGCTCCTTCCAATGAGCTATATGGTGTCAAAATTCAGACCCTCCTGTCCCTTCTTTAAGGACACCCACACCATCCCGTTACTTGTGCCTGGGTCAGCCTGTTACTGCCCCTCCATATGGAAGGTGTAATGCTTACTGGCCAGGTGGCTGCTGTCAACACCAGGGCCCCTGTTTTTAGCTTCAGCCTCCCTGGCAGCTACGCAGAGGACATTAGGGAGAATGGTGGCTGTCTTCCAAAAGCCAGCAGCCTGGCACCTTCCTACTCCTGTCTGGGGCCAGTGAGGTGCTGACCTTAGAGCCCTTAGGAGAACATGACACGGGCTAGGGCTGCCGTATCTGGGCCTTGTGTCGTCATGTGTGTACGTGAGTGTGGGCTTGCATACAGATGACAGAGGAGGAAGTTGGGTACCCTGCTTAGTCACTCTACCCATTCCCTTGAGGCAGGGCCTCTCACTTATTCTGGAGCTAAGCTGGGGGCCAACAGGTCCCAACCATCGTCCTGTCTCTGTTCCCTATAGTACTGAGGCTATGGGGCCCAATGCTTTGTTTGTTTTTCTTCTTCTCCTTCTTCTTTTTTTTAAAGATTTATTTATTGTATATGAATGCTTTATCTGCAGAAGAGGGCATCAGATCACATTATAGATGGCTGTGAGCCACCATGTGGTTGCTGGGAATTGAACTCAGGACCTCTGGAAGAGCAAACAGTGCTCTTAACCTCTGAGCCATCTCTCTAGCCCTTGTTTTTCTTCTTAATATTCATCTCTATTTTATTACATTGGTGTTCCGCTTGCATGTATTCATGTCTGTGCGATGGTGTCAGATCCTGTGGAACTGGAATTACACACAGTTGTTAGCTGCCATGTGGGTGCTGAGAATTAACCCAGGTTCTTTGGAAGAGCAGCCGGTGTTGCTAACCGCTGAGCCATCTCTCCAGCCCCCCCACCATGTTTTTTTGGAGTGCTGGGGGTCTGAACTCAGGTCTCATCGTGGCCCGCGTGTGCTTCCCTGGGAACTGTCTCCCTATAAAGCGTCACTCTAGCCATCTCCTGTACTCTCCTCTTTCCTGTGCTCCGCACTTCAGTGCTTTGACTTATTTTCTTAATTGTGTGTGTGAGAGAGAGAGATTGCTTTTCCACGGGCACCCAGAAATGCATGTGTGGGGAACAAGTTTGTGTCAGTTTTCTCCTTCAACCATATAGATCCCCGGGACTGAACTCGGGTCATCAGGCTGGGCTGCAAGTTCCTGCCGAGCCCTCGTGGGCCTCATGATCTGAGTTTTCTTCCAGCGCTGAAGCCTTTGTGTGTGCTGGTTCTACTTCTCACTCTCAGTACACTGTGCAGTAAATTACACCAGAAGTGGGTGGTGTCACACCCACCTGAGGTCTCGGGGCCAGCCTGGTCCACATGCAAGAGCTTATTTCTGGCTGGGTGTGGTGGCGCTCGCCTTTAATCCCAGCACTTAGGAGGCAGAGGCAGGCAGATCGCTGTGAGTTTGAGGCCAGCCTGGTCTACAAAGTGAGTCCAGGACAGGCAAGGCTACACAGAGAAACCCTGTCTCGAAAAAAACAAAAACAAAAAAACCTTATTTCTGAATAAGTCAGTGAATGAATGACATAGTGGCACAGCACGTGGTGACATGTGTTGCCCAGTACATAATAACTTGGTGCCCTGTTAGTGTAGACCTGTCAGCTTGGCTGTTCTTAGGCTCTTAGGTTGAGGCGAAAAAATAGCAAGAGCAAGCACTCCCCACACTACAGAGTGAGTTCCAATCCAGCCTGGGCAACCTCGAGGGACTCTACTTTGTTTTGTTTTGAGACAGGGTTTCCCTGTGTAGCATTGACTGTCCTGGGCTCTCTGTAGACCAGGCTGGCCTTGAACCCACAGAGATCCACTGCCTCTGCTCCCCCGTCTCTGGAGCACGAGGATTGAAGGCATGCGCCACCATACCTGGCTGGAACTCTGTGTTAAAGTGCAAAACTGGTCATGGGTGTGCGAGCCTGGCACTCCAGCCCTAGGGAGAAAGAATCAGGAGCTTCACCACAGGTTCAAGGCCAGCCTCAGCCACATAGTGAGTTCCTGGCTATATAGCAAGGGACTCTCTCAAAAAACAATGAAGTAGGGCTGGCGAAAGGCACTTACCCCAAGCCTGGGGGGCGGAGTTCAGTCCCTGGAACTGGACATTGTCCTCTGATCTCCACATACCTGTGCTGTGGGGGGGAGGTGTGTATGATACATGCTAAAAACATTAATAAGATGATTGAGGATGTAGTGTTTGACCCCTCAGTTCAGCCCCTTGTACTGCAAAAATAAACACACACACACACACATCTATATATCCACACCCATACAGAACAACTGTGTGATATTTTTTTTTCCTGCCATGCTTAGTGGCGCTCATGCCTTTAATCTCAGGAGGAGACAAAGGAGTTGGATCTCTGAGTCCAAGGCCAAAGCAAGTTCCAGGACAGCCAGGGCTACACAGAGAGACCCTGTCTTGAAAAACCTAAATAACTAAATAGTTATGGTTTTCTCCAGCTCAGATGCTTGGAAAGTGAGATCTTTTGGCAAATTTAATTTATTTAGCTGTGTATGTGTGTGTGTGTGTGAGAGAGAGAGAAGGGGGGGGGGAACACGTGCGTGCTCTCGCGCGCGTGAGAGTACAAGACCACAGTGCACATGTGAGGACAACTTGAGGGAGTTGTTCTCTTTCCACTATGTGAGTCTCGGGGATGAGATTCCAGTTACCAGGCTTGGCATCCGGTACCATCTCACTGGTCCTAAAATTTATTTTTATTTCATTTCCTTATTTTGTTTTTTGAGATAGGGTCTTACTGTATAGACAAGGATGACCTCCTGCCTCCCGTCTGCCCATTGTTAGGATTTGTTACCATGCCTGGCCTTAAGTTTTATTTCAGGACAAGTTTTGCTGAGTTGCCTAGGCTGGCCTGGTACATACTCACACTTCCTGCCTCAGCTTCCCTGAGTGCTGGGTCACAGGAGTGCTCCTCCATGCCACTTGGGGTTGTCTGGATTTGTTTGTGGTGCTGGTGATGCAACCCAAGATGGCTCAGGGGTAAAGGCACTTGCCACCAAGCCTGGTGACCTGAGTTGAATCCCTGGGACCCACACACTGGAACTCTCTATTGTCCTATATCGGAACTTTCTTTGCACCTGCCAGTTTAAGTATAAATACATGGAGACTTACTGACATTTATTATGTTTAGGCCTTAGCTTGGGCTACCTCCCAGCTAGCTCATCGAACTGAAATAACCTGACGACTCCAGCTCGCTACCCACCACATCCCCTCCAGGCCCTCTCTCAGCCTTTCCCCCCTCCTGCCTCACCGTTGGCTGTCAGATTGACAGTCTGGTCTGATTAACTAAGCTAATCAAAAGGTAAGGGAAGAAGACTGTTTAGAAAATATGCAGGTGCTCAGCTATAAGAATAACAATACCGGGGCTGGAGAGATGGCTCAGAGGTTAAGAGCACTGGCTGCTCTTCCAAAGGTCCTGAGTTTAATTCCCAGCAACCACATGGTGGCTTACAACCATCTCTAATGTGATTTGATGCCCTCTTCTGCTGTGAAAGTGTTACATGCAGGCAGAACTCGGTGTACTAAATAAATAAATCTTAAAAAAAAAAAAAAAAAGAATAACAATGCTGAAGTCAGGACGGCACTCCATCCTCTGCCTGTACAGGATTAGCAGCTGAATATACACAGGCAACCTGTACACAGTGTACAAAACATTGCCCCAACATTGTCCTCTGACCTTCACGTGTTACTGTAGCATATACAAACTCTTTTATTTTTATTTTTCTAAAATTAAAATGCTGAGCAAGGCCACTGTTGCTGTTACTCCCCTCACATGACCAGCTCCTGTTGCCCTACTGTGCACCTGCACTGGCGAGGCAGGAGGATCAGGAGCTCAGGTTCACTCTTTGCTGCATAGAGAGGTTTTTGTTAGTGAGCCTTGGCCTTGAAAATTGGAAGAAAAAAAAAACAAGCCATGGCAACTTGCCACCCACAGATAGCATATGGCTGTACAGACTGTTGTAAGGACCCTTGGTGTGTCCCTGGCCAAGGTGTGTCTAGTCCCCCATGGTAAACAGGGTGAAGGTTGGGAGGCCAAGCCTTGAACTGGTGCACACATCTCCTGGAACTCATGAGTCCAGTGTGGAGATTGAAGCCCAGGGCCACTGCTGAACCATCATGATGATACACACACACACACACACACACACACACTTTCTCTGTATTCCTCGTCCTGGAACTCACTTTGCAAAACAGGCTGGCTGGGATTGGAGAGATGGTTCAGAGGTTAAGAGCACTGGCTGTTCTTTCAAAGGTCTTGAGTTCAATTCCCAGCAACCACATGGTGACCCATAAGTATCTAGAATGAGATCTGCTGCCCTCTGCTGGCTTGCAGGCACACATGCAGGCAGAATACTATATAAATAATAAATACATCTTTAAGAAAACAACAACAACAAAAAAAACGGGCTGGCCTTGAACTCAGATCCAGCTGCCTCAGCCTCTGCAGTGCTGGGGCTGCGGTGAGCGCCACCATACCCAGTTCTTAAAGCTGTTCCTTCTAAGTGACCAGCTGCTGGCCGTACTTGCTTGCAGGCCAGGGTGGAACGCATGGAGCAGTTTCAGAAGGAGAAAGAGGAACTGGACCGGGGCTGCCGTGAGTGCAAGCGCAAGGTAGCTGAGTGCCAGCGGAAGCTGAAGGAGCTGGAAGGAGCCGACGGCAGTGGCCAGGGCGAGCTTGAGCGGCTTCGAGCTGAGGCACAGCAGCTGCGCAAAGAGGAGCGAAGCTGGGAGCAGAAGCTGGAGGACATGCGCAAGAAGGAGAAGAACATGCCCTGGAATGTGGACACGCTCAGCAAAGATGGCTTCAGCAAGGTGGGACACAGGCGAGAGCACTGCGGAGTACTGGGACTGGGGGCGGCTTGGTGGTAGAGGCTGGATATGCTTATGGGTGCCCCAGGTCTACCCCTGTCTCCCCATCTCTGTAAACTAGAAAAAGAATTCTGACAGTGAGAGCCAGGCAAGGCCACAGAGGAGAGATGGGACAGACAGGTGGAGCTTGGGGCTGGCTAGTGGAGGCCAATGAAGCCCATCCATACCCTCTGATCTGCCCGAAGGCCCGCGGCCATGCCTCTGCCACCTTGATGCACTTAGCGACGCCACCGCCTCCGATGTGGACAGGATGGGCGCGGCGGCCACGGCCGCCACGGCCCCCACGGCCCCCGCATCCCAGGCGCACTCCTGCCTTGCCCCAGCCCACTTGCCCTCTCGCCCTGTCACAGAGCATGGTCAATACCAAGCCTGAGAAGGCAGAGGAAGACTCAGAGGAGGCAAGGGAGCAGAAACACAAGACCTTCATTGAAAAGTACGAGAAACAAATCAAACATTTCGGTAAGTCCCTGCACAGAGCTCCCCGTTGTGAGCCAAGGGCAGGGCAGGGCTTGTGACGGCCTTTCCAACATCCTCCCTGCAGGCATGCTCCACCGCTGGGATGACAGCCAGAAGTACCTCTCAGACAATGTCCACCTGGTGTGTGAGGAGACAGCCAACTACCTGGTGATCTGGTGCATCGACCTGGAAGTGGAGGAGGTAAGTACAGCCTTGCCCGGCCGGCATCAGAAAGACCCCTGACACTGCTGCTTGGTGACACCCTACCTTTGTCCTGGCAGAAATGTGCACTGATGGAGCAGGTGGCTCACCAGACCATGGTGATGCAGTTTATTCTGGAGCTGGCCAAGAGCCTGAAGGTTGACCCACGCGCCTGTTTCCGGCAGTTTTTCACCAAGATCAAGGTAATGGGCTCCTGTACTACCAGGCATCCCACAGCGTACATCTGCCTAGGAACCTGTGGTCTGATCTTCTGTCAGGAGGGCTTGAGGTAGTGTGGGGCTGACAGTGGTGATTATGACCACATTCATTACTTTCTCAGTTTTTAAAAGTTGTGTGTGTGTGTATGTATGTATGATGTATATGCATATATGTATGTATGTATTTATATATGATGTGTATGTGGACCCATATGGTCAGGGACAACTTTGTGGAGTTGATTCTCTCCTACCTTGCTGAAGATCCCAGTGGTCAAACAAGCTGCTAGGTTTGCATGGCAAGCACTCTTACCCACTGAACCGCCTTGCTGGCCTGATTTAAAAGGTGTCTCCAGAGACTAGCAAGAGGGTGTTGGATTGCTGGAGCTGGAGTTACTGGTCTTGGCAAGCTGCCATGTGGAATCTGGCAACTGAACTTCTGTCATCTGAAAGATTGGGGATCCTGAGAGCAGGGCAGGGTAGAACAATCCGGGGCTGAGGTCCCTCTAAGACCTTGCTGGAGAACACCTGAGGGTGTGGTTCCAGGCCTGTGTTAAGGAGCTAAGCCAGGAGGCTGGCCATCAGCAGATGGGTCCACAAGGTAGTAGGAGGGGGTACTGAGTACAGGGGACAAAGGCCAAGCCTTGAGGTACCCATGGTGGAGCCTCAGAAAGCCTCAAAGAGCTGCAGCAGGGGTCTTGCCCCACCCCCACCCCAAACCTCACTGTCTTCTTCCGTAGACCGCTGACCACCAGTACATGGAGGGCTTCAAGTATGAACTGGAGGCCTTTAAGGAGCGTGTGCGGAGCCGTGCCAAGCTGCGGATAGAGAAGGCCATGAAGGAGTATGAGGAAAAGGAGCGCAAGAAGAGGCTGGGCCCTGGGGGCCTGGACCCTGTGGAGGTCTACGAGTCCCTGCCCGAGGTGCGGCTGCCCAGGGCCCAGGAGGGAGGAGGGAGGTCTGTGAGCATTGCCACCCTCGCTACACCCCCCAGCCCCAGCCCAGGCTCTCACCCGGCCCCTCTGTACCCAGGAGCTGCAGAAGTGCTTCGATGTGAAGGATGTGCAGATGCTGCAAGATGCCATCAGCAAGATGGATCCCACCGTGAGTCCCCAAGCTACAAAGGCCCTCTTGTCTGGGCCTGGGGTTGCAAGTCTATTATCTTCAGAGGCTAAGAGCAGGGTTGTAAGTTCGAGGCCAGGCTTAGACAGGAAGAGTTCAAATGAGCCAGAGTAGCTCAGTGAGAGCCTGTCT
Organism: Acomys minous; assembly: GCF_964271855.1. Lineage (NCBI taxonomy): Eukaryota > Metazoa > Chordata > Mammalia > Rodentia > Muridae > Acomys > Acomys minous. The sequence continues at coordinate 83,772,129 of NC_140494.1, read as the reverse complement.
CAGAATGATAAGATGACAGGGTGTCCCTCAATCCTGGCAACGCTCAATCCGCTCAACACTAGTATGTGTGGGTCTCTGGGTCCAAAAACAAAAGATAGTGTCCCTCCTGCTTCTCTAAGAACGAGGCAGCCCAGCACTCCAACAGCAGCACCGTTTGTTAAATACCTGCTGTGTGTACCTCATCTAGTATATAATGAATAGTGAGCTTTTGTCTTTTATTCATTTTTTTGTGGACTCTGGGAATGTAACCAATGCTTCCTATATACTCAGTCTGCTGCTGAGCCACGCCCCATCCCTCACTGGAGATTTCCTTCTCTGTGGAAACAGTCTATACATAGGACTAGTAGTAGGGATTCTAGAAGCTTCTATAAAAATACATATCTAGGAGAAAGTTTGCAATCCTCATTAGAAGGCTCACAAATTACCTTTATAGATCAAATGTAATTATAATACTGTCCCCACACTTCTTTTTGTATCATTTAGAGAAAATTTCTGGAGCTGGATACGGTGGCTCACGCCTGTAATCCCAGCACTCAGGAAGGCAGAGGCAGATGGATCTCCTGAGTTTGAGGCCAGCCTGGTCTATGTACTGAGTTCCAGGACATCCAGGGCTACACAGAGAAAAAGAAAGAAGTTTGCTGGGTAGGACTGGGGCTGCAGTTCAGTTGCTGTGCACTTGCCCGGCATAGAGAATACCCTGTGTTCAGTCCCCAGCACAGCATAAAGCCAGTGGTGCTGCACACCTGTAGTCCTAGCACTCAGGAGGATCAGGAATAAGTTCAAGATTGTTCTCTGCCAGCATAGTGAGCCTGGGATACCTTAGGGCCAGTCTCTAGACCAAAGAAGAAGAGCTGTGGGGATGGCTCAGTTGTTAAGAGCACTGGCTGCAAGCTGGGTGTGGTGGCGCACGCCTTTAATCCCAGCACTTGGGAGGCAGAGACAGGCAGATCTCTGTGAGTTCGAGGCCAGCCTGGTCTACAAAGCAAATCCAGGACAGCCAAGGCTACACAGAGAAACCCTATCTTTAAAACAAACAAACAAACAAACAAACAAACCTAAAGAGCACTGGCTACTCTTTCAGAGGTTCTGAGTTCGATTTCCAGCAACCACATGGTGGTTCACAACCATCTATAATGTGATCTGATGCCCTCTTCTGGTATGCAGGTGTACATGCAGATTAGAGCATTCAATGTGTAAAATAAATAAATAAATAAATAAACACATCTTTTTAAAAAAATAAAAATAAGCACTGGCTGCTCTTCCAGAAGACGCAACACCTACCCACATAACAGCTCACAGCCATCTATAACTACAGTCCTGGGGAATCCTGTGCCCAAGACTTTTGAAAGAAAAGCACAGTTCATTAGAAGTCTAGAATTGTAGCACACCTTCAAAGCTGCAGGAGGAGGGTTGTGAGCTGAGACCAGTGTAGGGTCCATTCTGAATTCCTGCCTTAAAAAAAATAAGTGAAGGCCATGCATATGATACCTCAGCAGAAGGTGGCACTTGTCCCCATGCCTGACAGCCTGCATTCCATTCCTGAGACCTATAAGGTGGATAGAGAGCTGGCTCCCATAGTTGTCTCTGACCTCCACACACTCATACACACGCAAATAAAAAAATGTAAAAAGAATTTTTTATCAAGTTTGTGGCTGTGACTCAGTGTTAGTCACTTGCAAAACCGTGCATCCCTGGTCTCCATGCCTGGCACCATACACAAACTATCTACTGAGCTTTGCTTTAGACTTGGTGCCATCCTGACTGTTCTGTTTTCGGCTCTGGGCACCTTTCTGTTTGCAGTGCTCTTCACAGCCAATACGATGCAGCATGGTCAGCTCAGGGAGTGTGCCCATAAAACATAGTTTGATGGTGCTGCCAGAAAGATCTCAGACCACCCTAACATGCTTAGTGGAAAAAAGAAAAGCCACCTTTTCAAGATTGACTTCTCAGGGCTGGAAAGGAGGCCTCAGAGCGCTGGCTACTCTTCCGAAGGACCTTGCTTTAATTCCCAGCACCCACATGACAGCTTACAGCTGACTATAACTCCACATCCAGGGGATCTTACACCCTTACACCCACATACAAGCAGGCAGAACACCAATGTACATACAGTAAAATTTTTTAAAATCACTTAAGAATCCAGGCCTGGTGGCACACACCTATAATTTCAGCACTCTGGGACGCAAAAACAGGTGGATCTCTGAATTCAAAGGCCAACCTAGTCTACAAAGTGAGTTCAGGACAGCCAAGGCTACACAGAGAAACCCTGTCCTGAAAAAAAAAACAAAAAGAAGGAAAAAATAAAAATTAAAAAACGTTGTTGCCTCACCTGTCTCCCCTCTCTCCACAGGATGCCAAGTATCACATGCAGCGCTGCATCGATTCTGGCCTCTGGGTCCCCAACTCCAAGTCTGGTGAGGCCAAGGAGGGGGAGGAGGCGGGCCCCGGGGACCCATTGCTGGAAGCCGTCCCCAAAGCGGGCAACGAGAAAGACGTCAGTGCGTGACCTGCCCCAGCCACTGCCACCGGCCTGCAGACTTCTGCGGGCCCTTCTCCAGAAAAGGAAACCTAGCCACCAAGTCCCTAGCCCCCGACTTCCTTCACTTCTGCTGCTCCTCACATCCTGGCCCATGTCCCCTGTCCCCCAGCCTGTCCCCAGCACTCATCAGACTCTGCTTCGGGTTGAGGGGCTCTGCTGTCTGCAGCCCCCCTACCCCCATCAGCGTTATGCCAAAGTCCTGGGGGTCTGGGGAGTGGCAGCAGTTGCCAGGTTAGTCCACCAGTCTGGGGTTAACATGTCCCCAGCTGGTCAGGGTCTGTCCCTATGGGTCTGTGGTCACTGGTTTTTTTTGTTTTTGTTTTTTGTTTTTTTCTGTCTAGCTTTCTGTCCTGCAACTGGCAACAATGCCCAATAAACAGTTCCAGGTGCTGGAGGCCTCTGGCTCGGTGCTGTTTGAGGCAGAGTGTGAACTTAGGTGGGGAGAACCAGAGTCCTGTGACAGCCACGCCCTAGGCTGTCCCTCACTGTTGAGAAGCCCTGGGCCAACAATTTACAGAAATGTGGGGCCTGAGCATCAACTAAGCACACAGACAGCCTCGTTGACTTGGGGTTGTCCCCTCCTGTGAACTGTGGGCAACTTCAGCCACTGTCAGCCTTGCCTTTCTCCCCATGATACCCACAGCTCTGGGAAAGGGACCTGGAACACACTGAGACTGGCAGGGTAGCCAGAGGGCTGTGTCCAAGTGACTACCCACCTGGGGGCAGCAGTGAGCCACAAATCTCTGTAGCCCCAGTATTTTCTAGTTTTCAACATGAAGTTGAAGTACTCACACATAGCCAGGCATGGTGGCACACCTTTAACCCCAGCACTCAGGAGGCAGAGGCTGGTGGATCGCTGTGAGTTCTTGGCCAGCCTGGTCTACAAAATGAGTCTAGGACAGCCAAGGCTACATAGAGAAACCCTGTCTCGAAAAACAACAAAGAAAAAAAAAACACCTACACATACAACATTTAAAGGAGAAAAAACCATAAGCTGCTGTAGGCATGTGCCTGTTTTAGTTGGTTTTCTTATGCCTCTGCTTTCCTTCTCTACCCCGTAACCCTCCCAAGACCTTTCCAGCACCCTGACACTAGGTAGGAGAGAAAGAGTAAGGTTAGTAGGGAGAGGGGGCGGCGTTCTCTGGCTACTTCTGGTTGTTGAGGGTTGTTGGGTTCTTTGGGACAATACCAGTCTCAGTTATCTAGTAGCCCAGTAAATGCTGCAGCAACCAGGCTTCTCAGAGCATCCTCTGTCTTCAAGTGTTCTTTTCTCTCTCTGACCATCTTGAAGGTTTTTTAAAAAATATACAATGTTCTGCTTTATAAATGGTTGTGAACCACTGTGTAGTTGCTGGGACCTCTGGAAGACCACCAGCCAGTGCTCTTAACCTCTGAGCCGTCTCTCCAGACCTGGGCTCTGGTAGCTAATAACTCTCTCAAGAGTTCAACTGTCTCAGCTGGCAAAGACCACACCCTTCTCTAAGCTAGAGGAGACTATTAGCGGCAAAGACCACAACATTACATGAGACACTTACTAGCTGCAGATAATCTAAAAGCAGCCCCATATCCCACACTTGGGATTAAAACGAAAACATGTTTACATAAACATAACTGGGTTTTTTTTTTTTTTTTTTTTAAGGTTTATGTATGAGTGCTCTGCCTGCATGTACACCTGCAGGCCAGAAGAGGGTATCAAGTCACATTTAGATGGTTGTGAGCCACCATATGATTGCTGGGAATTGAACTCAGGACCTATGGAAGAACAGATAGTGTGCTTAACCACTGAGCCATTTCTCCAGCCCACATAACTTGAGGGTTTTAAACAAAGCAAAACTTTCACTACAACCCCTGATGAAAGTGCTGGGAATTTAACCAGGTCCTCTGAAAGAGCAGTCAGTGCTCTTAACCACAGAACAATTCCTCCTCCTATTTTGGGGGGTTAAGGTGGGGTAGGGTTCATGACAGTGCTTCTCTGTATATCCTTGGCTGTCCTGGAACTTGCTCTATAGACCAGACTGGCCTTGAACTCGCAGAGACCTGCCTGCTTCTGCCTCTCAAGTGCTGGGATTAAAGGTGTTCACCACTGCCCCATTTGCTTTCATGTGTTTTTGAGACTTAAGTCTCACTGTAGCACAGGCTAGCCTAAAACTGGTGACAACCGACCTGCCTCAGTCTCCCAAGTGCTGTGGTGAGCATAGGTTGTGAGTTACTTTGAATGACTAGGGTGGGTTGGGGTTTTTTTGTTGTTGTTGTTTATTGTGTTATCATCCTGGAAGTGTGAGTTGTCTTATAACAGGATAAGGGGTACATGTTTATTATATCCCAGCACTTGGGAGACGGAAGCAAGACTGTGGACAGAGTTTAAGGCCAGTCTAGGTGGTGGGTATCTTGTCTCAGCTGCTTTTTTGTTTTTGTTTTCTTTTTAAAAGATAGTTCCAAAATAGGTCTAAATTCTTTTTAAATTTTATTTTATGTTCATTGATGTTTTGCCTGCATGTGTGTCTCTGTGAGGGTGTCAGATCTTGGAGTTACAGACAATTATAAGCTGCCATGTGGGTGCAAGGAGTTGAACCTGGGTCCTCTGGAAGAGCAGTCAGTGCTCTTAACTGCTGAGCCATCTCTCCAGCCCCCTAAATTTTTTTTTACTTACTTATTGTGTGAACATCCATGCCACAGCACACATGTGGACATCAAAAGATAACTTGAGTTGTTTCTCGGCTTCCCCTGTGTGGGAACTGGAGCTAGAACTCAGGATGTCAGTATTGATGGCAAGTGCCTTACCCCCTGAGCATCTCAGTGGCTCCCATTCATCAGGGAGCCTCTGGTGCCTTCGGCCCATTCCTCCCTGGCACTGAGTTGCACATGTGTTGCTACACTTGGCTCCTTGCATGGTGCTGGGGATTGAACTGGGTCCCCGTGTTTGCAGGCCAAAGCAAGTCCTTTGCCAGCTTAGGTTTTCATTATTACTAACTCAGTTGATGCCCCACATACAACTCTGATTTTTCAGAGAGGTAAAGTAATACACAGAAGGTTAAGATGCTGCCTGGAAGTGGGGTGTGATGGTGGTGCACACCTTTAATCCCAGTACTTGGGAGGCTGAGGCAATTGGATCACTGAGTTTGAGGCCAGCCATGGCTACACAGAGAAATCCTATATTGAAAACAACAACAACAAAAAGATGCTGCTCCAGGGTGGAGGGTGGAATGGGGCAGTGGTCACACTGGGCTGTCCAGCTCTTCTGCCCGTGTAGCTTGTTTTTTGGTTTTGTTTTGTTTTTTAACCTTGTCTTTTTTCTGCCACGGTTGATAAGGATTTTGAGGAGAACATGGAAATTTCTTTGAAAGCCTCCTGGCAAGTCACCTTGCAGCTCTTAGGAGGGAGGGACTGATTGTTCCCTGACCTCCCCATTCAGAAGGCAAAAGGTTTTTTGGTTTTTTTTTGTTTTTGTTTTAATTCTTTGTCGTGGCTTTTCCTAGGCCTAGTGCAAACTTGAGGGAAGCCCCTCCCTGAAGGCCTGCCTTGCTTTGGGGAATCCCCCCATTTCTGAAACCAGAAGTGTCCTGGGTTGTCCCTCTTTGAGTGGAAAGTCCCTGCTGGGGAAGCCCCATGGGCATCCCTGCTGACTTCTGGCCAGGTTAGGACTATGCAGATGTTCTACAAGACCTCTGGGCCTGGGGAGCAAACACAGACCCTTCCAGTAGTTCAGGGTAGCTTCTTTTCTCTACTGTTCAGTCAGGGTGTGTGTCCTGCTTTGAACCTTAGACTTGGGCTGGGACTCACATCTGTAATTCCAACATCTGGAAAGCTGGAATAGCAGGAGGACTTTGAGTCCAGAGTCAGCCAGGGTACAAAGTGAACTCCACAGACCCTACCCCCCCCCAAAAAAAAAAAAACACAAAAAACCCAAAATCAAACAGGAACAGGATGGAAGGAGATGGAGGGAAGCCAGCTAGCCACTCAGAGGCCGCTCAGTCTATAAAGTGAACTTTAAGGAAATGAGATTGGAGTTTCGGAGCCAACACAGAAGACTTCAAGGCTAAACTAAGCTACATAAGACGCTGTCTCAGAAAAGGAGGGAGCCAGGTGGTGGCACCTCTAGTTACAGCAGTCAGGAGGCAGAGACTGGCAGAACCTGCTCCAGAGTTCCAGGGGCCCTTTCTCAGGGGGGAAAGAAGAAAAGAAAGAAAGAAAAGAAAAAGAAAAGAAAGAAGGAAAAGAGGATATGGGGATGAAGAGATGGCTCAGCAGTTAAGATTACTGGCTGCTCTTGTACAGGACCTGAATTCGGTTCTTAGCACTCATGTGGTACACAACCATCCATAACTCCAGTGCCCTCTTCTGCCCTTCATGGGTCCAGACATGAATCAGTAGGCAAAATACCCATACCCATAAGTCATATACATATATGTACATAATATATACACATATATATGAAAATAAAGATATATGAAACCAAGTAAATGAAAATTTTAAGTTCTATATAAAACTTTATAGTAAATTCCAGCGAACTTGCTATGACAGCAGCAGAGCACTTGGCCAGCATGTACAGGGCTCTGGGTTGAAGATTCCATCTCTAGCATCTCTAGAGGTGAAGAGGAAGCCACCTCTCAGTAGTGACAAAAGTTCAGTAGGAAAAAAAAACCAGTTTGCCAGGTGTGGTAGTGCACACCTTTAATCCCAGCACTGGGAGGCAGAGGCAGGAGGATCTCTGTGAGTTTGAGGCCAGCCTGGTCTACAGAGTGAGTCCAGGACAGCTAGGGCTACACAGAGAAACCCTGTCTCAAAAAGAAAATCAAACAAAAAACACCCACAAACAAACAAAAGTTTTAAAGCACTACAGCTGGGCAAATATTGGCCTGTGGTAATCCTTCTCTACTAGCCTGGCTACTTCCCAGCCACATGCCCCGTGCTACTTGCCATCTTAGTCACGCCTTGGCTGTTTCTCATCTGTCTGTCCTCATGGCAACCTCCTCTTCTTCCTCCTCTCTGTGGTCTCTACTTGAGCCCCCCCCCTTTCCCCCCCCCAGTCTAAGATCCAAAGTCCTGCCTCCTGTCCTCTCTCCCAGCTGTTGGCTGATCAGCTTCTTTATTAACCAATCAGAGATGATGAAGAACAATTTGTACACCACATTGAGACAGGAGATTCTTGTAGAAATGACAATGCCCAACCGGCTATCCAGGCATCTGAATACACAGTGCATAAGACCATCCCCCAGTAAGATGTGAGTGGCCATGTGGATGTGAGAAACTGAACCCTGGTCCTCTGAAAGAGCAGCGAATGCTCTTAACTGCCTAGCTATCTCTCCCGCCCAATAACATAATCTTGGTATGCCAGTAGGTATTATACGTATCCACTTTTGCAGGGAGTTCCCTTTGGATCTAACATTGCAGCTCTTTGTTGGGGAGAAGGGGCAGATGCTCTACTCTGTAACTGCTTTCTACTGAAATTAGGACTTTGTTGTCTATGCCCAGGAAGACTGGAATGTTAGCCAAAGCTGGGAGGGGAATGGGGGCAATGAAGCATCCATCAGAAGCCTATAGTTTGCTGACCCAGCTGAAGAGACAGGAAGCAACACATCAATTAGAGTGTTCACATCAATTTACTGCAAGCCCAGGGCTTTTGGGTTTGTAGGAATACTTGGGCCAGGCATGGTGTAGATCATCTCTGGAGCAGCCTGCAGATGATTCCTGGATGGTGTCCACAAGCCGAGTGGAACTCTGCCAAGACAGAGACTAGGAACAGAAGTTAAGGTTAAAGAACTTAAAGGAAACATATTTGGAGCTTCCCCCTTAGAAACAAGCAATAGGCAGGGAAGCTTAGGCTCTTAATTGGCAGGAGTGCTTGTCTGTTTCTCTATGAGAGGTGGACCCAAGTCTTAGGACTTTCTTTTTTTCTTCTTCTTCTTGACACTCTGAAGATTATATTATCATTGTTTATAAGCTGCACTGAATTCCATTTTGTAGAAATAAACAGCCAATAGGTGTCTGTAAAATAGTTGGAGTAGACTCAATACCTCTGAGTCATAGCAAAAGCTATGGCTTTGGGTTAAAAAGCATGTACTCTCCACGCCAATGTGTAGATTGGCAGAGATGATTTTAACATGATGAGAAGCATCCTTAAGTTTGTATTTATTTTATTTTATCTTAGTTTAGTTTTTGGAGACAGGGTTTCTCTGTGGAGCCTTGGCTGTCTGCGAGCTGGCCTCGAACTCACAAAGATTCATCTGCCTCAGCCTCCCAAGTTCTGGAAATAATGGCATGCACCACCATGCCCAGCTTTAAGTTTGTATTTAAAACATAACTAGATAGGGCTAGAGGGATGGCTCCGTGGTCAAGAGCACTGTCTGTTCTTCCAGAGGTCATGAGTTCAATGCCCAGCAACCATATGGTGACTCAAAGTCATCTTTTTGTTGTTGTTTTTCTTTTCTTTTGGTTTTTCAAGACAGGGTTTCTCTGTGTAGCCCTGGCTGTCCTGGACTCGCTTTGTAGATCAGGCTGGCCTCAAACTCACAGAGATCCACTTGCCTCTGCCTCCCTGAGTGCTGGAATTAAGAGCATGTGCCACCGTGCCTAGCTTTTCACAATCATCTATAATGTGATCTGATGACCTCTTCTGCCTCCCAAACGCAGGGATTAAAGGCGGGCACTACCACCGTCCGACTTCCATTAAACACTTTAAATGTCATATTTAGCAGATGTTTAGCTTCTGAACCTTTCTCTACCACTCAAGTGTTAAGACAACAGACATGTGGTGCTGGGGATGGAGCCCCGAACTTCATGCATGCTACCAGTGTACCAACTGAGCTAGCGCCTAAGTCTTTTCACCACAGGCTGTTCAAGGAAGGCTTGTGTGGGTTTGGGCTACATGAAACCCTGTTTTTAGAAGGAGTGGTGGTAGGAGAGGTTGGATGGGAAGGGATGGCACTGGGAACCTCAAGTCTTGGTGTCTCTGCAGCCTCGAAGCCCCGCAATGTGCCTGCAGAAGCCTAAGTAATGCAAGTTCTAGACCCTTCGCTCACAAACCTCACTCTTCCGCCGGGCCCTGCAGTCCAGCTTCTCAGCGTTTCCGCCCTCATCTCCGATGCCCAATCACAGAGGCCCCATCGGTTCCGCTTGCCGCTCCAACAAATCAGGGCTGAGATGTTCCCCCCGCCCCCACCATCACCATTCAGATCGACGCCATTCTTGTACAATGGCCAATAGGAATGTAGGAACGTAAGCTGGGCGGGACGGACTGCGGCCAAAGGGCATGCGCATTTCAGGCAGCCAATAGCAAGCGGCGCGTAGGCGGTGGGCTTGCATCCTCTCCCCAGGGCAGTGGGGCGGGGTCCAGGGTCCTGAGCCTGAACTCTGGAACGGGTGAGTGCGGAGGGGCGCCCCTGGGACGCCGGAAGGGAGGGGACGGGGGACTTGCCAGCACTAGTACTTCCCCGGAGTTGGCCCCGGAGCACCCGCTGTCTCCGCACTGGTCAGTTGCCTGGAGAGTGCACAGTGCAATTATTGCCTGGGCCAGATGTTTTCGGGCGGTGGTGGGGAGAGATGCGGCTTCTACAGGTACAGACTACCAGCATTTTCTCTTCAGAGCTGGGCGCGGATCTTTAGGAACTTGAAAGGAGGAAGTGAGTTCTAAAAGTCCATGCCCCACGATGGCATCTTGGGCAGAATAGACGATGGACCCCGTCTACGCTTACTGCCTACCAGACACTTTCCCTGACCCTCTTGAGGTAGCCACTAGTACCTGCTCTTTTTCCTCGTAAGGAAACTGTCCCAGAGAAGAGACAGGTTCCGACAGATCTGACTTTCGTTGCTCTTACAGTCACATAAATCATTAAGGATAGTGGACTCAAGACTGAGTGTGATGACCTAAGCCTGCAATTATAGGAGAGGGAGGCAGGGGGACTGCTGTGAGCGCTAGGCCAGCCTAAGCTATATAGTAAAATCTGCCTCAAAAGTGTGTGTGTAAATGCTGAGTATAGTGTATGATTCCTGCGTTAGAAGACTGAGGCAGAAGGATCAGCATGAGGTGGAGGCAGTGTGAGCTACAGCGTGTGTTCCAGGATAGCCTGGGTTACACAGTTAGACCAGTATCAAGCTGGGTGTGGTGATGCACACCTTGCACACCTGTAATCCCAGCACTCGAGAGGCAGAGACAGGAGGATCTCTGTGAGTTCAAGGCCAATCTGGCCTACAAAATGAGTCCAAGACAGCCAGGGCTACACAGAGAAACCCTGCCTCGAAAAACAACCAAAAGACCCAAAACAGCACAGACCAATGTCAATAAAATAAAAAAAAGGATGAATGACTATCCCTCAGTTGGTAAAGTGTCTGCAAGCATAAGGACCAGAGTTTGAATCCTAGCACTCACACACAGTGGAGTCTGGCAGCAGGCACATGTTGTCCCAGTGCTAGGGGATGGAGGCAGGAAGTTCCCAAGGCCTCCCAAGACAGCTCAGCCAAAACAGTGACCCTAGGTTTAGTAAAACCCTGTCCTAAAAGATAAGGTAATGGGCCAGTAGAGATGACTTGGGTTTAAAAGCACTGGCTGTTCTTCCAGAGGATCCAGACTTGGTTCAGAGCACCCACAGGGCAGCTCACAACCACATAGAGCTCCAGTTCCCGGGGAGCTGACTCCCTCTTCTGCCCTCCATCAGTACCAGGCACATAGGAGGTGCAGTACAGACACACACACAGGCAAACTGTTCATGTACGTGGAAAAAAAATAGGGTGGAAGCCAGGCAGTGGTGGCGCACACCTTTAATCCCAGCATTCTGGAGGCAGTGGCAGGCAGACCTCTGAGTGTGACGCCAGCCTGGGCTACAGAGGGACAGCCTGGGCTACAAGGTGGGAAGTAATAGAGGGAGGACCTGATGTCCACTTCTGGCTTCCATATGTGTACACAAGGAGTAGACTTTCACACTTAGGTGCACACACATGCATACACATATGAGTATACCATGTACATGTATCTGCATACACATACACTATGCATACCATATACATGCATGCGTATACAGTACACATATATGCCTTCACACATATACCTGTACATACCTAAATACTATCCATGCGCACATATAATTTATATGCATATGCCATGCACACATATACTTGCACACACATGTATACAATATGCATGTACACACCTATAACATCCATATACGCATATACTGTATACTCATATACACCACATGCACATGTATATATTATGCACACTTATGCATTCACCATGCACACACATGCACCATGCTCACACCTTTTTCTTTTTGGTTTTATGAGACAGGGTTTCTCTGTGTAGCCCTGACTGTCCTGGGCTTGCTTTGTAGACCAAGCTGGCCTTGAACTTGGAGATCCACCTGCCTCTGTCGTGTGCGTGTAAAACCTTGGCCTGAAATGTTGGGGACCCAGGTGAGCATCCTCATGAGAGGGGTCAGAGCAGCCCTGGTTACTTACAGGGGTGGATATGAGGCGCTGGAAGAAAAACCAAAATGGTGAAGCTCATTATGATTTCATTAAGTTTCACATACTTGTATTTGTCTGTGTGTGCATGCGTGCCATGTAGCATAAGTGGCGGTCGGAGGACAGCCCACAGCAGTCGGCTCTCTCCTACTGTGTGAGTTAGAGGGATTGAACCCAGGCTGTTAAGTTTGGTCACTAGTCCGTTCACCTGCTGAGCTGTCTCAGCGGCCCCAGAATGAAGTGCTGCTTTTAGGTGGTGGCCCTGGGGGTGAAGCTGGGCACACTGCACACAGGACATGTGCTGCACTGCTCTCCTCCCCAGTGGATTCTCTTTAGGTCATATTTGGTTGTTGTTGTCTTTCCTGCCTAGGTCAGGTCCTGCTGACCCAGTACCATGCAGAAGCAGGTTGGAAGATATTTCCATAGCAACGGTCTCAGCAGCTCTGACTCACAGGGGGAGATGGAGGACCACAGACGTTAAGTGCACTGCCTGAGGCCATACAGAAAGATCCAAGACTCACTGCCAGGTCTGTTGCATCAAGCCTGCCTGCCCTCTGGGAGCTTGGTTCACAGCAGATACCGAATGACTGGTCAGTTGATGAATTGGTTGAGACAGCATCTCACTGTGTAGCCTTGGCCAGCTTAGAAGTGTTCGACTTAGACCAAGCTGGCCTCGAACTCACAGAGTTCTCAGGTGATAGGCATGCACCATTCTGCCTGGAATAAACTTGTTTTTATTTTTGTTTATTATTGTTAAGGTGGGGTTTTTCTTCTTCTTTTTTTTTTTTAATACAAGTTTTCTCTGTGAGGCTTGGCTGTCCTGGAACTCACAGAGATCCTCTTGTCTCTGCCTCCCGAGTGCTGAGATTAGAGGCGAGTACCGTCATTCTAGGCCAACACGCACCTGTAATCCCAGCACTCTGAAGGCAGAGGCAGGCGGGTCTCCATGAGTACGAGGCCAGCCTATTGTACATAGTAAGTTCCAGGCCAATACCAGGGCACAGTAAGACCCTGTCTTAAAAACAACAACAAAGCCATTAAGCCAAATAAGCATTTGCACACGTGCAACCTATCACTTGAGCTTCAGACATGACATTTAGAACTTCCAGACTGACCTGGGCTACCTAGTGAGTTTGAAGCCAGCCTGGTTCACCTGATGTTTTGTTTTGTTGTTGTTGTTGTTTGGTTTTTGTTTTTGTTTCTGGGTTTTGTTTTTGTTGTTGGTTGGTTTTGTTTTTTGAGACATGGTTTCTCCGTGTAGCCTTGGCTGTCCTGGACTCACTTTATAGACCAGCTTGGCCTCAAACTAACAGAGATCCACCTGCCTCGGCCTCCCTGAGTGCTGGGATTACAGGTGTGGGCTACTGCACCTGGCTGGATTTTCTTTTTTTTTTTTCTTTTTTGAGTTCTCTATGTAGTCCTGAAACTCCCTCTATAGACCAGGCTAGCCTTGGACTCAGAAATCTGCCTGCTTCTACCTCCCAACTGAGAATTATTTCAAAAAAGAAAGCAAACCAGGCATGGTGGAGCACACACAAAAATATAGGATGGTTTGCTATCATTCAAAATAGGGGTCACAGGTGGCTAACTACCCTGCCTGTCCTCAGCCAGCGCCGTGAATGGTGACGAGCATGCCTCTGTGTCGCCGGAGAGCCACCGCAGAAGACAACAAGGCAGATGCCCCAGAAGCTCAGCCCATGGTGCCCACAGAAAGACTGAAGGTGCTGTTGCACTGGGCTGGGCCTGAGGGCGGGGAGCCCTGGGTCACCTTCAGCCAGGCATCTCTGACTGCAGAGGAGGTCTGCATCCATATCGCACACAAAATCGGTGAGTGTGGAGCCTCAGGGTTGGGGCGGCCCATGGTGCGCTCCACAGTCAGTGGGCACAATGGAGTGAGTAGCAAGTGCCAGTTTAAGTCAGGGCTGGTAGGGGCTGTTACTCTAGAGGGGTGGGGGTGGGGGTGGGGAGAAGCACTGCTGAGCCAGCGGTGTGCTCATGCTTGTGATCCCAGACCGAGGGAAGCTGAAGCAGAAGGATCTATCGCAAGTTTCAGGCCAAACTAACTACACAAGACCGACTCTGTCTCAAAAAACAAGTCTGAGGCTCAGTGGTAGAGCTCCTGCCTAGAATCCCTCAGTGAAGGGGCTGGAGAGATGGCTCAGTGGTTAAGAGCACTATTTTGTTTTGTTTTTGAGGCAGGGTTTCATATAGCTCTGGCTGGCCTACAACTTGCAGTGTAGCAGACAGCCTTGTCTTAGCCTCCAGAATTCTGTGATCACATGCCCCTTAGTCCAATGTCCCTAGCCTAGCCGCAGAGGACTCTGGGAAATGTAGTTCTGGGAAGCGTTGACATGGTGGAGATACTGAACTGCCTTGTGCATATCCTGGTATTTGACAACTCATAGACGGAAAGGGACCTGGGAAGGGTATGTGAAAGGAGTCTCGGTTGCGGGATTCTCAAAGCAAGGGTCTGCAGATGATGCGGTTTCTAACTTCATCCCCACCCCCACCCCATGTTCCAGGCATCTCTCCACCCTGCTTGAATCTCTTCGCCCTCTACGATGTACAGGCCAAGGTCTGGCTGCCCCCAAACCACACCTTGGACACATCTCAAGATGTAAGCTTAAGGCTATATTTCCGCATGAGGTGAGTGAAGGCCTCTTGGAAGGCTTGTGTACTGAGGGTGTATATGAGTATGTGTCCCCGTGTCCCTGGGCCACAGCACAGGTGTGGAGGGAAATGTAATATATCCACTATGCAGTGCTCTCTCAGATCAAACACAGGAGGGTTTAGCCAGTGCCTGTACCCACTGAGCCTCTTCCTAGCTCTGCTTCTCCTTTCCTTTCTTGCAGGTTTTACTTCCGGAACTGGCATGGCTTGAATCTCCAGGAGCCAGCTGTGTACCGGTGTGGTTTCCCGGTGGCAGAGACCTCCTCAGAACGGGCAGAGCAGGGTATACAGCTCTTGGACTCTGCCTCATTTGAATACCTCTTTGAGCAGGTACGAGGAGGGAGGAGCAGGGACAGGGAGTCTGGACTATTTCTGGGGAGCAAAGGGACAGTTAAGGACTCCCTTCCACTTCCAGCTCCATTTCAGCTAATGTTTCAGCTCATACTAGCTAGGATGTTTTACCTTTCTTTACCAAAAGAACTTGGGATAAGTGCTAGGATTGATTAGTAATGTCTGCCATGGTCTCAAGATGGGCAGAAGTGGTGTATGTGATGTGTATTTGGTCTTTCTAGGAAGATGCGTATCCTTTCTCTACAAGGTGCCTAGAAGTAGGGATTTATAGAGTTTGTTGGCAACAGAGCAAAAACCTCCTCACACCTCTTTTTCTATCCGTCCCTCTACCCCTCAGGGAAAACATGAGTTCATGAACGATGTGGTATCTCTGCGGGACCTGTCTAGCGAGGAAGAGATCCACCACTTTAAGAATGAGAGCTTGGGCATGGCATTTCTGCACCTCTGTCACCTTGCTCTCTGCCGTGGTGTCCCCCTGGAGGAGATGGCCAGAGAGATCAGGTGACTGGAAATGGAGTGGGAACCAGGAATAAGTGGGTGAAATTCGCCAGGCGTGGTGGCACATGCCTTTAATTCCAGCACTTGGGAGGCAGAGGCAGGAGGATCTCTGAGTTTGAGGCCAGCCTGGTCTACAAAGTGAATCCAGGACAGCCAAGGCTACACAGAGAAACCATCTCAAAAAAGAAGCTGATGGTGGTAGTGCACACCTTTAATCTTAGCACTTAGGGAGGCAGACGCACACTGGCTGCTCTTGCAGGAGACAGAAGACGTGAGTTCAGTTCCCAGCACCCACATGGAGGCTCACAACCACCTGTAACTCCAGTTCCAGGGGATCTGATGCCTTCTTCTGGCCACTGTGGACATGTGTATGTGTACAGGCTCATGTGCATGGAGATACAGAAATAAAAATGAAATAAAAAAAACTTAAAGCCAGGCATGGTGGAGCATGCCCTTAATCCCAGCACTTGAGGTAGAGGCAGGTGAATCTGAGTTCGAGACCAGCTTGGTCTACAAAGAGAGATCAAGGACAGCCAGGCTGTAACAGAAAGAAACCCTGCCTCAAAAAAAAAAATTTTTTTTTTTTTGAAACAGAGTTTCACTATATAGTGCTGAAGGTTAAGGGCTGAAGCCATGAGGGTTGGACTCTTCATTTCTACATTTCTGACAGAGGCCTTACTGTCCACATTAGGCAGCAGAGAGGTTAAGCTACTCACCCCATGTCACGCGACATGGCTGCCTGGCTACACAGGCTCCTGACCTGTCCCATGTCACCTCTGCAGCTTCAAGAACTGCATCCCTCGTTCCTTCCGCCAGCACATCCGCCAGCACAATGCACTCACGCGTCTGCGGCTCCGGAGAGTCTTCCGCAGATTCCTGCGGGCCTTCCAGCCTGACCACCTCTCCCAGCAGGTTGTGATGGTTAAGTACTTGGCCACCCTGGAGCGACTGGCTCCCCGCTTTGGCTCAGAGCGCATACCTGTGTGTCATCTGGAGGTCCTAGCCCAGCCTGAGAGGGACCCCTGCTACATCCAGAACAGTGGGCAGACCACTGGGGACCCAGGCCCAGAGCTGGCCACTGGGCCTCCCACCCACGAGGTACTGGTGACAGGCACCAGAGGTATCCAGTGGCGTCCACTGCAGAACCAGGTGAGCAGTCGTCATAGCTGTGGCCTCCTCAGGGTGCCTCAAGTGAGCCTGTTCTCACCTGGCTTTGAGGTCCACTTGTCTCGTTCTGCCCTTCCTTCGATTTTTTTTTTCCCCTTCCATTTATTTGTGGGAGATGGGCACTGGGTCCCTCTCCACCATGTGGGCTCTGGGGATCAAACTCAGGCCATTAGGCTTTGGAGGCAAGCCTTTTTACCTGCTGAGCCATCTCACTGCCCCTTGAGAGGTTTGTATTAATTATTTTATTTATTTATTTATTATTTTTCTTTTGTTTTCTTTCTTTTCTTTTTTCTTTTGGTTTTTCAAGATAGGGTTTCTCTGGGTAGCCCTGGCTATCCTGGAACTCATATAGATCCACCTGCCTCTGCCTCTTGAGTGCTGGGATTAAAGGTACCACCACCACTCGGCTGAGGGTTCTTTATTTTTATTTTTTGAGTTAGGGTCTTACTCTGTACTGTAATCCAAGCTGACCTGAAACTCAGCTGTGTAGCCCAGGCTGACCTTGAACTCATGGTGATCTCTTCCTTCAGCTTTCCAAGTTTTGGAGCTAGAGGCTTGAGCCCAGTTTCCTTCTGTCCTTTGAGGAGAAGTTAAACTCTCCTTGTCCTGCTCTGTCCCCTGCCTGCCCCACCCCTCCAATGGCTTGGTTTTTTAGGAATCTGAGAAAAGTAACAGCAAAGGGAATCCCCAAGGCACCCAGTCTGGGAAGAAAGCCAAGGCCTCCAAGGCTGGAGAGCAGCTGTCCGAGAGTCCTCGGGACCCACCCTGGACCTACTTCTGCGACTTCCAGGACATTTCCCACGTGGTGCTAAAGGAATGTCATGTGCACATCCACCTTCAGGACAACAAGTGCTTGGTGGGGCCCCTGGGCGGTAGGCTGGTGGAGGATGCTGGGACATGTCCCGCCAGGTTCCCTGATCATGTCCCCCCCTGGCCCACAGTTGCTGTGCCTCTGTTCCCGGGCTGAGGCTCTGTCCTTTGTGGCCCTGGTGGATGGCTATTTCCGCTTGACTGCTGACTCCAGCCACTACCTGTGCCATGAGGTGGCACCCCCGAGGCTGGTGACTAGCATCCAGAACGGCATCCATGGGCCTCTGATGTGAGTGGTGGTGGCCGGAGGATGCCAGGGGCTGGCACTACTGCAAGCCAAAGCTAAATTTCTTGGGGACATTTACACACACATGGGGTTCATGTGTTGCCCCCAGCCCAGTTAGCTGTAGGCCACATCAGTGTGTCATTTTGTTTGTCTGGCCTCTGTGTATGACAGCTTTTAGTCCCCATTTTTGTTGTTGTTGCCACCTCTGGGATGTCAAGGCCCTTATACTAGTTAATTTTTCATTGCTATGACAAAATACCTGAATCTGAATACTTAAGGAGAAAAGAGGTTAGCTGTGGTGGTGCAGTACTTAATCCAAGCAGGTCAACTTGGGCTACATAGTGAGGCCCTATCTCAAAAATTATTTATTTGTTTGTTTGTTTCTCGAGACAGGGTTTCTCTGTGTAGCCTTGGCTGCCATGGACTCACTTTGTAGACCAGGCTGGCCCCAAACTCCGCTTGCCTCTGCCTCCTAAGTGCTTGGATTAAAGGTGTGCACAACCACGCTGGGCTTTTTTTTTTTTTAAGATTTATTTATGTATTATTTATACAGTATTCTACCTGCATGTGTGCCTACAAGCCAGAAGAGGGCACCAGATCTCATTATAGATGGTTATAAGCCACCATGTGGTTGCTGGGAATTGAACTCAGGACCTTTGGAAGAACAGCTAGTTCTCTTAACCTCTGAGCCATCTCTCCAGCCTGGCTATTTTTTTATTATTTTAAATTAGGTGTATATGTGTATGTCTGCAAACTTGGGTGCAAGTGCCCATAGAGGCCACGGGCATCAGATGTGTGAGCCACCCACTGGTGGTGCTGGGAACCGAACTTGGGTCTTCCTGAAGAGCAGTAAACGTCTTTAGTGACTGAGCCATCTCTCCAGGCTTCATAGTTAAATTGTAAAGACCTGTCTGGGAGACTGGGGAAATGACTCAGTGGATGAAGTGCTTGCCTTCTAGTGTGAAGATGTGAGTTTGACCCCTAGAAGGCACCCAGCTCCTGTGGTGCCGTGGCAGGTGGAGATGAAGCCCTTGGACGTGGTGGTGGACGCAGGTGTTCCCAGCCCATGGGCAGTGGTCGTCGGCCAGCTTACAGGAGTCGGTTCTCTCCTGCTATCTTGGTGTTCGTCAGACTCAGCGACTAGCACCTGCACCACTGAGTCAGTCATCTCGCTGGCCCCCCCCCCTTTTTTTTTTCCCGAGACAGGGTTTCTCTGTGTATCCTTGGCTGTCCTGGACTCGCTTTGTAGACCAGGCTGGCCTCGAACTCACAGTGATCCTCCCGCCCCTGCCTCCTGAGTGCTGGGATTAAAGGTGTGCGCCACCACGCCCAGTGAGACCGTGTTTCATTTATCCCAGATTAGGGTGAGGGTGTTTTCCTGGCCCCACCGCTCAGCACCAGGGCTAGAGGCATGGTTGCCTCACCCAGCTGTGTCTTATCTTTTTTTTTAAGCTTTAAAAAATTTTTTTAAATGTGTATGGTTTTTTGTTTGTTTGTTTGTTTTGTGTTTTCGCCTGCATATAGTTCTGTACCACATGCCTATCTGGGGCCCACAAAGGCTGGGAGTTACCGAACAGTTGTGAGCCCCCTTCTAGGTGCTCGCCTCTGAGCCATCTCTCCAGCCCATCGGGTCTAAGCTCTCACCGTGGGGTGTCAGACCAGACATGAGCCTCAGAGGGGACAAATTACATGGAAACGGTGTCCCCACATGGCCCTGTGACATAGGGTGATGATCTGTACTTTGGGGGCATGTGACTGCTGTAAGTCACTCTGTCCCTTTGTGCCTGTGTCTGGGTGTGACTCATGTGACAGAAGCTGCCTTCCTGTCTCAGTGGCTGTCACTTTGTCAGTGGCTGTGTTTGATGTTAGGCATATGTGTCTGTCTTTATTTGTATCTCTCTATGTCAGTGGGTCATATATGTGTACACATGCATGCGTGGACTTACTGTCAGTGGTTCTGATGGGTTTACACGTGTGTTTATTCGGGGGAGGACATGCTGTAGTGTATGTGGGCAGGTGAGAGAGCAACATGCAGGAGTCAGTTCTCTCCTATCACGTGGGTCCTTTTGTTGAACTCAGGCCATCAGGCTCCTAGCAAGTGCCTTTCCCCACTGAGCAGTAGCAGGCTCTCTGAAGGGTTTGTATGCATGTGAGTGAGGCTGGCCTTGAGTGTCTTCCTTAATCACTCTCTATTGGTTTCTTTTCATTTTTCGTGTGTGTGTGTGTGTGTGTGTGTGTGTGTGTGTGCGCGCCACATGAATGTGGGTGTCCATGGAGGGCAGGAGAGCCATGGGCCTCTGCAGAGGTGGAGTTACAGATGGTTGTCAGGTACCTGATGTGAGTGCCGAGGATCGAACCCTGGCTCTCCATAAGAACAGGAAGCACTGTTTACCACTGATTGGCTAGGCTAGCTGAGTGAGCTGAAGGCTCAGGGCTGGGATTACAGGTGCACGCTACCACTCCCAGATCCCCACATGGGCATTGGGTTATCTGAACCCACATCTTCTGAGGTCCCCGTTCCCTCCACTTTCTCTTGAGACACAGTCATATCATGTAGCCCAGGCTGGACTTGAACTTCCAGTGACCTCAGCCTCCTGAGAGCTGGAGTTAGAGGTGTGTACTACCACACCCCTTTCATCTGACTTGTGTGCTGGCCGGTGTGTACGCCTCTGGCCAGGTCTCCCGTGGCCATTGGCTGGCATGGGTCCCACAGTGTTTACAAGAGGCTTGATGGCGTCCCCTGTCTTCCTCTCCCAGGGATCCATTTGTGCAGGCCAAGCTGTGGCCAGAGGATGGCCTCTACCTGATTCAATGGAGCACCAGCCACCTGCACCGCCTGATCCTCACTGTGGCCCATCGAAACCCGGTGGGTCTGGAGTGGGGTGGAGGGGAAGGGGGTACACCCTTCATAGGCTGGATCTAAGACCTCCTGACCACTGCTCACATCCACTTCCCACCTCCCCAGGGTCCCCGTAGTGGTCCTAGGGGCCTGCGCCTCCGGAAATTCCCCATCAGCCAGCAGCCTGGAGCTTTTGTCCTGGAAGGCTGGGGCCGCTCCTTCGCCAGCATAGCGGACCTTCGGGTCGCCTTGCAGGGCTGCTCACTGCGGGCTGGTGACGACTGTTTCCCCTTGCACCGCTGTTGCCTGCCCCGGCCAAGAGGTGAGTAGGACAGCGAGAGGCACAGGGTAGGGATGACACTGAGTGCCCTGAAGCCAGCCCAAGAGGGCAACGGCACTCGGCACTCCTATGCCTAGAAATCTCCAACCTTGTGATCATGCGGGGCTCTAGTGCCCACACCCGGCCGCTCAACCTCAGTCAGCTCAGCTTCCATAGAGTTCACCAGGATGAAATCACCCAGGTGGGTGTTCTGTGGAAGGGCTTGCAGGCCTGGGGGGTGGGGCCACCTGCCGTCCGGTGGCATTCAGCCTGAATTCATACCACTATTTACAGCTGTGCCACTTGGGCCAAGGCACAAGAACCAATGTGTATGAGGGCCTGCTAAGAGTGGGAGGCCCTGATGAAGGCAAAGTGGACAGTGGATGTCCCCCTGAACCTGGCGGGAGCAGCGCTCAGCTGCTGCGAGTGGTGCTGAAAGTCCTGGACCCCAGTCACCATGATATCGCCTTGGTAAGCGTGCAAGGCTGACCCTGGGCTGTCTGGAGAGGAAGATGGGTGCGACAGGGTGGACGTGTGGGAGACTGACCTGCCTGGTCTCCACAGGCCTTCTATGAAACAGCCAGCCTCATGAGCCAGGTATCACACATGCACCTGGCTTTCCTGCATGGTGTTTGCGTGCGTGGCTCAGAAAGTAAGTGCACCCCTGATACCCAGCTGGGTTTGCGTTCCACCCCTCTGTACCCCTCCCTGGCCTGTGTCCTGACTTGTCACTTTTGCGAGGGTGGGATGATACTGGAGAGGGAACCCAGGTTTTCAGTATGTAAAGTAAACACTACCCATGAGCTACACCTCCAGTCCCTCACTTGGGGAGTCTAGGCAGGGGCTTTGCCTCTAAGCCCCACCCCAGCCATTTGACCATCAGTCCTGCAGCTCTGAGGCCACACCCCAGCCATTTGACCATCAGTCCTACAGCTCTGAGGCCACACCCCAGCCATTTGACCATCAGTCCTGCAGCTCTGAGGCCTTCAGCCATGCCCACTCCCCACCCAAACCAGCCCTCTGTTTACATCCCCTTCCCCTGACTCCTTGCTATACCCGCTCTGCCCTGTCTCCTTGACCCAGACCCTGATGTCTGGTGCTGAGTCTCCATTCTTCCCACAATTCCCGTGTTGTATCCACCACACATCCCCTAATCCTTTCAGCACGGTGGCCCCAGGCAGGTCCCAGCCCTGTTGTGTCCTCAGGCACCCTATGTTTCCAGCCCGCTTAGACACCTCTGTTCCTTCTCTGCCCGACTCTCCAAGCTTCCTGTGCAGGCTGACCCCAGTCACCACTCTGCAGTGCCCTCATATGTGTCCCTTGATTCTGCTTCCCAGCCTGTGCCTTGCCCATGACTCCATCTTCCTGTCACCTCTGCTCGGCCCCCTCCCATCCCCTCTCCACTTCCTGCACTCCATCTTTGTCCTTGCTCCAGGCCTAGATGCCCCACTCCACCTCCACCTCCGCCACTAGCTCTCTCCTCTGTTCTCAAAGTACCTCCCCCAAGCCCAACTCAGCCCAGCTCACCGCGCCCACCTGTCCAGATCTCTGGAAGCAGAGGCAGGTGGCTGGGCCTCTAGCCGCTATATTTTTGCAGATATCATTGTGACAGAGTTTGTAGAACATGGTCCTCTGGATGTGTGTTTGCGGCGACAGAGGGGCCGAGTGCCCATGACCTGGAAGATGACTGTGGCTCAGCAGCTGGCCAGTGCCCTCAGCTACCTGGTATGTGGACCTGAGGGGGTACTTGTCAGTGAGAGGGGAGTAGTGAGCCTGAGCATCAGAGTGGGAGGCCACACCACACTGTAGTTGTGAACCGAGACTCATGTTCAGTGGCCCTGAGTGTAGTGCACCAGCCTCTGTGCTAGACACACAGACACACACACATATACACACACACACACACACACACAGTTATCACATCCTGGACTCTAGGGCCTGGCATTTGAGTTGGAGAGACAATGTACATCATTCCTTGGTACCTTGAAGAGTCAGTCAGGATCCCCTGTCTGTGGCTGCTTAAGCCTCCTGTAGAAAATGGGATACAGTGAAGCCAGACATGGTGACACATACCTGCTGTGTGGGGTGTGTGTGTGTGTGTGTGTAGGGCAGAGCTGGGATAGCTTCAGTTGCTGTCCTTATTTCTTGAGGCTGGGGCTCTCACCAAACCCAGAACTTGCCCACTAGCTAGTGAGCCCCAGGACAGCCCCTGCCTCCACCTCCCCAGCACAGGGTTACAGGCGTCACCGCCAGGTCTAGCCTATCACATAGGCACTGAGACTGGAACTCAGGTCTTCACACTTGGATAGCAAGCCATATCTCCAGCCCTATATAGGAAGTTTGAGGCCAGCCTGGCCTACGTGGGACCATTTTTCTTCTCTTTCTTTTTTGTTTTTTTTTGTTTTGTTTGGTTTTTTGGTTTTTTGAAACAGGGTTTCTCTGTGTGGCCCTAGCTGTTCTGGACTCGCTTTGGAAACCAGGCTGGCTTAGAACTCACAGAGATCCGCCTGCATGCACCACCACATCCAGCTTGACCATATGATTTTTTAAAAAGATTCATTATTTATACAGTGTTCTACCTACATGTAAGCCAGCAGGCCAGAAGAAGGCACCAGATCTCATTATAGATGGTTGTGAACCACCATGTGGTTGCTAGGAATTGAACTCAGGACCTTTGGAAGAGCAGCCAGTGATCTTAACCTCTGAACTATCTCTCCAGCCCCCCCCCCCATTTAAAAATAACACAAATGTACAGTTTGTATAGAACACAGACTCTCCTGCTACTGTAGGCATCGTCATTGAAGTGCCTATCACAGTATATCCGTCACAGTATAAATGTCTTGAAAACCATGTAATTTTATTACTTTTTTATTTTGTCTTTTGTTTGTTTGTTTGTTTTGTAGGCAGGGTCACACTCACTGGCTTTGACTAGCCTGGGACTCTGTATGTAGACCTGGCTGACCTTGAACTCCCAGAGATCTACTTGTCTCTGACTCTGGAGTGTTGAGATTGAAAGTGCCACCACACCTGGCTAATTAAATCTATTTTGAGGCAAGATCTCACGTAGCCCAGGCTTGCCTCAAATGCATGTGTAGCCAAGGATGGCTTTGAACTCCTCATCCTCCTGCCTCTGGTGATGACAGGAGCGTGCTCATGCCTGACACCTAAATCCTGTTTTGATCATAGCTCAGTCTAAAGGGAGGGCTGACTGTACTTAAGGCAGTAACATAACATATTAGGAACCAGTAAGAGCTGAGCCAAGGGGGCCTGGGGAGATGGAGTAAATGCATGCTGTACAGCCATGAAGATGTGAATTCATATCCCTAGCAACCCACAGTAAGAGCCACGTGCCTGTGACCCTAGCTGGGGAGGCAAAGACAGGAGGATCGCTGGAGCTCACTGCCTGGCTAGCTTACCAACCAGTGAACTCCAGGTTCACCGTGAGACTCTGTCTCAAAGAGGAAGGTGAGGCTTAGTTAGTGAAGAACATCCATCCCTGACCCCCACACACGTGCACATAGAACACAGAAAGAATTGAGAGTCAGATGTTGATTGAGGGCCACATTGCTGATGTGGCAGTAAGGCACAGTGACAGCTTGGGAGTGAGGTAGAATTTGAGACCGGTGGGCTGGGGCTGACTTCACCTGACAGGAGAGGAAGGTTGCTGTGAGGAAATCTTGGGAAGATCATTTTCAGGTGTGTGTGCGTGAACAGCCTGTACAAAGGCGCTGGGGCAGGGAGTGGGTGTGCCTGGCTTGTGTTAGGGGTCTGCAGCGAGGTCTTCTGGCTTTTTGTTCCTTGGCTCCCCACTCAGCTCCCAGTGTTACCTACGTGGTCTTGATAACTGGTACTGCCATCCAAGTAATTTGCCGCTTGCCACAGTCACATGGCTATCCCTGTGGGAAGGGGCCTTATGACATAGAGATGGTGAGTGCAACCTGGGCCCAGCCCTGGGAGCCCTGCACTTTTTCCTCTTCTGCCACCCCAGGAGGACAAGAATCTGGTTCATGGGAATGTATGTGGCCGGAACATCCTGCTGGCCCGGATGGGGCTGGAGGAGGGTACCAGCCCCTTCATCAAGCTAAGTGATCCCGGCGTGGGCCAAAGTGCCCTCTCCAGGGAGGGTGAGTTCTGGAGTCAGGCTGGGCACAGGGATGGCCTAACCCCCGCCCATTCCACTCTTGCTGATCGGTGACCTGTACTCTGCAGAGCGGGTGGAGCGCATCCCCTGGACAGCCCCAGAGTGCCTGGCTGGAGGGGCCAACAGTTTGGGTACTGCCTCAGACATGTGGGGCTTTGGCGCCACCCTCCTTGAGATCTGCTTTGATGGGGAGGCACCCCTGCAGGGTCGTAGCCCCTCCGAGGTTTGTCCTGAGGATTTCTATGGGTTTTGGAGGGTTCCCTGGTCCATCTAAGTGGCTGAAGAGGGCTCTGAATGAAGGGCTCATCAAATGCAGAACCTGGCTCACAAGGCAGGCCAGGAGAGCAGCCTGAGCTGAGGGCAGGAAGCCAGGATGATAACAGTGGCATGTTACTGACCTGCGCCAACTCTGTAGCGCCCGCTGGACTTAGTTCCAATTCCTGGCTCTGTAGTGTGTCCCGAGAGCTTCAGCTGCCTTCTTTGTAAAATGGGCATAAAAAGACCATGTACTATGCCGAGCGTGGTGGCGCACGCCTTTAATCCCAGCACTCGGGAGGCAGAGGCAGGTGGATCACTGTAAGTTTGAGGCCAGCCTGGTCTACAAAGCAAGTCTAGGACAGCCAAGGATACACAAAGAAACCTTATCTTGAGAGAGAGAGAGAGAGAGAGAGAGAGAGAGAGAGAGAGAGAGAGACCAGTACTGGTCTGAGCCAACCCTGCTGCTTGGCTGTGCCTTTTGGGAAAGGCATGGGGTGGAATGGGGTGCTCACTCTGGGGTCACCATCCCCACAGAAAGAACGATTCTACACAAAGCAGCACCAGCTGCCTGAGCCCTCATGCCCGGAACTGGCCACCCTCACCAGCCAGTGCCTCACCTACGAACCAGCACAGCGCCCGTCATTCCGCACCATCTTGCGGGACCTCACTAGACTGCAGCCACAGAGTGAGCCAGAGCCCTGGGGGTTGGGGATGCAGCGGGGTCCTTGCCAGCGCAGGCACTGTACATCTAAGGTCTCTGCACTGGGGCATGGTGCATGGCCGTTTCCGGTTCACCTGCGGGTGTCCAGGTGCGAGGGATGCTGGGAAACGGGGCAGGTGATACTGTTTGGGGAAATCCTCGGGCTAACCGCAGGCTTTGGCTGTTCCAGATCTCGTGGGTGTTTCGGCTGTGAACTCAGACTCACCAGCATCAGACCCCACTGTTTTCCACAAGCGCTATTTGAAAAAGATCCGGGATTTGGGCGAGGTGAGAGCTAGGCTGGAGAGCTCGGGGTGGGCATGGACAGCTGGGGTGTAGGTTAGAGATGTAGGGGAGGGGTTTGGATATCTGGAGGGAGAGCCAGGGCTTAGAGTTTGGGGCTGGAGCCTGCAGGGCTGGGGTGTAGATTTGGAGAGCTGCAGTAGGGCGTGGAGAGAGTGCTGAGGAGTGCCTGGGACCTAGGGAGCCCTGGGAGGAATTGGGGCTTATGTAAGAATAGTTTTGAAGGGCCAGACATGGTGGTACATGCCTTTAATCCCAGCACTCAGGGAGGTAGAGGCTGGCCTAGTCTTTTATAAAGAGAGCCCAGACCAACCAAGGCTACACAGAGAAACCCTGGCTCCAAAGACCAAAAAAAAAAGTTTTGAGGAGCAGGTATGATAGGCACGCCTTTAAGACTAACACTCATCTATAATGTGATCTGATGCTCTCTTCTGGCATGTAGGTGTACATGCAGATAGAGCACTCATATACATAAAATAAATAAATAAATAAATAAATACATTAAAAAAAAAAAAGACTAACACTCAGGAGGCCACTTTGGTTTACATGTCAAGTTCCAAGCTAGTCTGTGCTACACAGTGTGATTCCCAAAAAAAGTGAAATTAAATATAGTTTTCAGAGATGAGAGATGGAGAGACTACTCAGCTTTGAAAGAGGGCATAGCGAATTAGAAAAAGATCGAAGTAAACCCAAAAGTACTGTTCAACATGGAGTAAATCGGGCCTAGCAAGCCCTACCGCCTGGTTCTGACTCTCTTGCTCACCTCTGCAAGGGTCACTTTGGCAAGGTCAGTCTGTACTGCTATGATCCAACCAATGACGGAACCGGCGAGATGGTGGCCGTGAAAGCCCTTAAGGAGGGATGTGGTCCCCAGCTCCGCTCTGGCTGGCAGCGGGAGATCGAAATCCTACGGAAGCTGTACCATGAACACATTGTCAAGTACAAAGGCTGCTGTGAGGACCAAGGTGTGCACAGTGGGCCTTGGTGTGTGGTGCGACTCTTCAGACTGCTCCATCCTGACCAATTGGAAGATCTCTATACTAGGGTGGAGATGGGCCTAACCATCCTCTGACCAATTAGAATTGCTCAGCCTCAGTGGGGGTGTGGCTGGGCAGCCTTCTTGGTTGGGGTTGTTGCCCTCAGCACCTCCCTAACACAGGAACAGGTTTCCATACGGGTCACTCTTGGCCTTAGACCTGTCCTAACATGCATGGTCTCCCTACCTGGGAGCGAGCTGTGCAGTGCCCAGGGCTCCAGGCTCCAGAGACTCCAACCCCTCCTCCAACGTCCTCTATGGTCTCTGCCTCACAGGAGAGAAGTCTGTACAGCTGGTCATGGAATACGTCCCTCTGGGCAGCCTGCGAGACTACCTGCCCCGCCACAGCGTAGGGCTGGCGCAGCTTCTGCTGTTCGCCCAGCAAATCTGCGAGGTAGGATGGCCACGCCCCTCCCTCCAGAGCAAACTACCTGTTTCTGCGGGTCCTGAAGAGTTCTTTCCCTGCCCGGAGTTCTTGTCCTTGGATTGCATTCCTTTCATTCTTTTTTGTGTCCAGGTAACCCGGACACAGCCCCATAGGCCTCACCCTTAATCCCTATAGCTTCTTTAGGACTGGACCCACCCACCCTTCCTTGGCCTGTCCCATTGCCGCTCCCCACCGCCCCACTCCCCGCTCCCCACCCTCACCCCTATTTAGTTTAGCCTACCTCGCCTGGCCTAGCACCTACAGGCCCCACCCCAAACCTTGTAAAGGCCCAACAGTCTCTGGGTGGCCCCGCCCCCTCAGCCGCCCTCCAGCCTGGCTTGCCCCTGAGAGCCCCACTCCTAACCTAGTAGAGCAGTGGCTCTCAGCCTCCCCATCGCTGCAGCCCTTTAATACAGCTCATGTTGGGGCGACCCCAACCGTAAACTTATTTTCGTTGCTACCTCATAATTTAAATTTTGCTACTGTTATAAATCACAATGTAAATATCTGGTATACAGCATATCTGATATGTGGCCTCTATGAAAGGGCCTTTTGACTCTTCCCAGGGGTCGAAACCCACAGGTTCAGAACCAGTGTGGTAGCAGTTGGCACATCCTTCGCTTGACCCTACCCACAAAGGCCCTCTCCCTCACAGTTCACTCTACAAGTCTAGCTTTGGTGGTCTGGCCCCAAATCCTGCTCCAGCTCCTCCTTTGGCTGGCCCGGCCTGGGCTGAGCCTGACTCTCCCTGCTCCACCCCAGGGCATGGCTTACCTGCACGCGCAGCGCTACATTCACCGAGACTTGGCTGCGCGCAACGTGCTGCTGGACAACGACAGGCTGGTCAAGATTGGGGACTTTGGCCTGGCCAAGGCGGTGCCTGAGGGCCACGAGTACTACCGCGTGCGCGAGGACGGGGACAGCCCGGTGTTCTGGTGACCAGGAGCGGGCACAGTCTGAGGAGGCGGGGTGCAGAAGGGGTGCTGGGCGGGGCCTAGGGACTGAAGGGGCAGGACTAAATCCCAGTAGGCCAGTTTGGCTTGGTTTAGAAAGGTCTGTAACCCCTCAGGCCGTGCCCGGAAGGGTGAGGTCCAACTGGAACTCAGGGCTCCTTTGGCTGCCTGTGAATTCCCAAGTCCAGCCAGCCCTGAGCCTCCTCTGTCTCCAGGTATGCCCCGGAATGCCTCAAGGAGTGCAAATTTTACTATGCATCTGATGTCTGGTCCTTTGGGGTGACCCTGTATGAGCTGTTGACATACTGTGACTCTAGCCAGAGTCCCCCCACGGTGAGCGACAGATACCCCATTCTACCCTTGTGTTTGCTAGAGAGCTTTTCTAGAAAAGCAGGCATTTAAAGTTCAGCCCCCTTCCCCAACACTTGACAGGCTCTTTTTGCAGGTGGCGGGAGAGGAATGTTTCAAGACAGGGTTTCTCTGTGTAGACCAGGCTGTCCTGGACTCGCTTTGTAGACCAGGCTGGCCTTGAACTCATAGCATCCACCAGCCTCTGCCTCCCGAGTGCAGGTGTGTGCTACCACTGCCTGGCTCCAGCTATTTCTTAGTTACTTTTTATGTACTTACTGGGGAGGGGCATATCGTGCTGCAGCGCCCTTGTGGAGATCAGAGGACAACTTGCAGGACCGAATTCTTTTCTTCCATCCTGTGGAACTTAGGTCATCAGGCTTGGTGGAAAGTGCCTTTACCCAGTAAAGTACCTTTGCCAGCCCTTTGCTTTGTTTTAGATAGGGGCTTCTTTTGACACTCGGGCTGCCCTAGAACTCACGGCCTTCTTGCCTCAGCCTCAGTTCTGGCACTGCAGGAGAATTTGCCACTTTTATCTTACAAGTATGGTGTTTTGCCTAGTTGTGTGTCTCTGCACCACTTGCATGCGGTGCCAGGGAGGCCAGAAGAGGACATGACGTCATCTGGAACTTTAGATCCAGCTATTTGAGCTACTATGTAGGTGTTGGGAGGTGAACCCGGTTCTCTGCAAAATGCTCTTAACCACTGGGCCATCTCCCCTGCTGGGGAGTTTGTAACTAAAATACTCAAAATGCACACAGGCAAAATGCTGATATTTACTATGCTGCACTTTGTGACATCAGGAGCCGGTCTCTCCAGCTCCATCCCACGTTTGCTGTGATGGTGGCTCTTTTTTTTTTTTTTTTGAGACAGGGTTTCTCTGTGTAGCCCTGGCTGTTTGACTGTCTTAGACTAACTTTGTAGACCAGGCTGGCCTTGAACTCACAGAGATCCACCTGCCTCTGCCTCCTGAGTGCTGGGATTAAAGGTGTGTGACATCACCATGCCCAGCTAAGCAATCGATTTTAAAGTGACACAGCTGTGGAGTACTGGCCTGGCATGTTTGAAGCCCTGGGTTCCATCCCTGGCATAAAATGGCCATGCCTGTCATCCTAGCGCTGGAGGTGGAGGCAGGAGGATCAGGAGTTAAAGGCCAGCCTGTGATACCTAGATCCTGTTTCAAAAGAGTGTCAGGGCTGGACTATGGCTCAGAGGTTAAGTACTTGCTTTCTAAGCATGAGGACAGAAGCTTGGATCCCCAGAACTCAGGTGACTGTCAGGGGGCGTGTTTGGATCCTAGAGTGAGCTGCCCAGCTAGACCACTCAGGTCAGGGAGCTCAGGGTTTGATCCAGAGACCTGGCCTCAGTGGAAGGTGGAAGAAGAGCTCTACCATCGGGATTCTTCAACCTCATGCTCCATATTAATGTATGTGCTAGGGTCATGTTCCACACACATGCCCACACACATACAGACACACATGCACATGAAAATGGAGACCTGGGGGCTGGAGAGGTGGCTCAGAGGTTAAGAGCACTGGCTGCTCTTCCAAAGGTCCTGAGTTCAATTCCCAGCAACTACATGGTGGCTCACAACCATCTATAATGAGATCTGGTGCCCTCTTCTGGCATGCAGGGGTACATGCAGATACAATATTATATACATAATAAATAAGTAAATCTTTTTTAAAATATTTAATTTAATTTTAATTTGTGTGTGTTGGTGTAAAGGTGTAAGATCTTGGAGTTGCAGACAGTTGTGAGCTGCCATGTGGTTGCTAGGAATTGAACCCTGGTCCTTTGGAAGAGCAGGCGGTGCTCTTAACTACTGAGCCATCTCTCTAGCCCCCAATAAATCTTTTTTCTTAAAAAAAGAAAAAAAATGGGGACCTGGCATGGCACATGGTACATGTAACCCCAGCACTGTGAGAAGCAGACACAGGATCTAGATCCTGTCCCAAAAGACTAAGAGAGGGATAGAGTAGGACATCTTTGTCATACTCTGGCCTTCCCATGCCTGTGCATACTCCATGTGCATCCGTGTGTGTGCACGTGTGCAGTGTGTGTGTGCTTGCCAAGTGGGGTCACTGGTTCACAGCTTGTACAAATAGTTGCTCTCCATTGCACCTTAGAAATTCATCGAGCTCATTGGCCTTACCCAGGGCCAGATGACAGTGCTGAGGCTCACAGAGTTGCTGGAACGAGGAGAGAGGCTGCCGCGGCCTGACAGATGTCCCTGTGAGGTGAGTTGGCCTACAGCCATTCCCCACTCCCACGCTGGTGACACGGGGAACAGCAGGCACCACAGCCCCATTCCTCCCACAGATCTATCTCCTCATGAAGAACTGCTGGGAGTCAGAGGCTTCCTATCGGCCTACCTTCCAGAATCTTGTGCCCATCCTCAAGACAGCCCAGGAGAAGTACCAAGGCCAGGTGCCATCAGTGTTCAGTGTGTGCTGACAATCGGGGCATCGGAAGATGGGCCTCACAGAGAAGGCCCCCACAAGCCCTACACCTCACTCTTGCCTGTAAACCCTGTTTGGGGACTACCTTTCCTTCCTTGATCACGAGCCTGCCTGTGACCTGAACAGATCTTGGATGTGCAAAACGGCTATCTGGGATCCCTGAGTCTTCCTTTGGGGGCCATACAGCTTTTCTCAGTTGAGACCCACTGTCTTCACTAACTGAGAAGAAATGTCTGCTGTGCTGGAGGCCCGAGAGCTTTGGGGTCCAATTCAGCAAGGCGGCACGGCAAGGTGGACGGACAGAGTGAGACCTGGAAAGAAGCTGGAACACTTCTCATCACCCCTGAGTGCCAGCCAAGCTGGAGTGCCACTGGGGAGCCCGTGCTTAGCATGGGAGAGACCTGAATTCTGTCCCTAGCGATTGAAGCCATCAGCACCCCACACTGGGGAGCCTAGCCTATTCGATGACACTCAGGCCAGTGAGAGTCCCTGCCTCAAAACAAGGCAAGCCGGGCAGTGGTGGCGCACGCCTGTAATCCCAGCACTCGGGAGGCAGAGGCAGGCGGATCTCTATGAGTTTGAGGCCAGCCTGGTCTACAAAATGAGTCCAGGACAACCAAGGCTATACAAAGAAACCCTGTCTCCAAAAACAAAAAACAAAGAAAAACAACAACAAAACCCTAAAGAGACAGAACAGGGCCTCAGGAAGAATACCTGGAGTTGTCCTCTGACCTCTGCACAAACAGGTGTGTACACATACTTGCACATACATTTGCATACACACACAGAAGGGCCATTTGTCACATATGTAGGACTCTGCCAATTTTACCCTTTCTTTCCTGTGTAACATCAGGTAAATGTCTTGACCTCCCTGGGCTCTCTCATCTCACCTATGGGGACGGTCAAGCTTTCTATCTCATAGGACTAATAAAGAAAGCTAATGATGGGTTACATTTAAATGCTTAGGAGAGAGACACAGATCAGTGTTTAATAAAGTTTATGTTTATTGCTATTCCATTGTTTTCTTGCCCTTTGGCTGAAGTTGAGATTCAAATGGGTTCTAGGATCACATGGATTTGTGAAAGGCAGGGAAATAATCGCCTCCCAAGGAGGGTTTCTCCCCTACCCTACCCCTCAAGACAGGGTTTCTCTGTGTAGCTCTGGCTGTCCTGCACTCTCTTTGTAGACCAGGCTGGCCTCGAACTCACAGTGATCCGCCTGCCTCTACCCACTGAGTGCTGAGATCAAAGGCATGCGCCACCACGCCCATCTTACCAGGCAGTGAGGGGCTGGGAGTGCCACTCAGAGATTGAGCCTCTGCCCATCAGACACTTGACTCCATCCAAGGACCAGACATGAATGGAAACGTCAGCAGTGCATTCCTAAGCCACATAAAGTCAGAGGATAACAGTCTGCGAGGCAGGGGGCGGGGGGAGTGTACTCTCCTGATGCTGTCACAACAGGCATGCCAGTACTCACTAGCTGCTTAACCGACTCTGGGTGTGGATGCCATGGAGTGGGAAGCAGTGTCAGCATCAGCACCAATTCTATCAGTACAGTGCCTTGAACTCGCCCACGTCTCTGGAAGACAAGTTCATACTGCCAAGCCCGCCCTTGACCCCAGCACTCCAGAGGCACAGGCAAATGGATCTCCGAGTTCAAGGACAGCCTGGTCTACAGAGGGAGTTCTGGGACAGCCCGGGGTTCACAGAAAAACCCTGTCTTGGGGGGTGGGTTGTTTGCTTTTTCCGAGACAAAAATCTCATTATGTAGCCTTGGCTGGCCCAAAACACACACACACACACACACTCCAAAAAGATCAATTTTTGTCCTGTGTGTGGTGGTGCACACCTTTAATCTCAGCACTCAGAAGGCAGAGACAAGTAGATCTGTGAGTTCCAGGCAAGCCAGGACCACACAGAGAGATCTTTCAAAAAATTTTTTTTCACTGTTGCAGGTTGGGTGTGGTAGCCCTTACCTGTAATCCCAGCACTCAGAAGGCAGAGGCAGGCAGATCTCTGTGAGTTCGAAGCCAGCCTGATCTACAAAGTGAGTCCAGGTCAACCAAGGCTACACAGAGAAACCCTGTCTCAAAAAGCAAATCAATAAACAAAATTGGTGCCAGGAGGAACTGGAGGGCAAAGGATCCAAGTTCAATTCCCAGCACCAACATTGGAGCTTACAACTGTTTGTAACTTCAAGATCTGTCACTCTCATACACACATGCAGGCAAAACACCAGTGCACATAAAAAAGAAATTTAAAAGATTCATTGTTGCATCAATGCAAAGCAATTTATCTGCTATATTTTGTGGTTTAGAGGATCTTGCTGCCACAGGCCTGGGACAGGCTCCTGTCACTTTGTTGGACATCTGAAGTCTTTCTGTTTCTTGGTTCCACTTTCTTTTTTTTTTTTTTTTTTTTCTTTTTTTTCCCCAGACAGGATTTCTCTGTGTATCCTTGGCTGTCCTGGACTCACTTTGTAGACCAGCCTGGCCTCGAACTCACAGTTAGGCACCTGCCTCTGCTTCCCCAGTGTTGGGATTAAAGCCTTGCACCACCATGCCTGGCCTTATTTATTTATTCATTTTTGACTTTTTTGA
Source organism: Acomys minous (assembly GCF_964271855.1). Taxonomy (NCBI): domain Eukaryota; kingdom Metazoa; phylum Chordata; class Mammalia; order Rodentia; family Muridae; genus Acomys; species Acomys minous. The sequence continues at coordinate 83,737,964 of NC_140494.1, read as the reverse complement.
ACATTTATTTATTGTTATGTATAGAGTCCTCTGCCTGCATGTACACCTGCAGGCCAGAAGAGGGCATCAGACCACATTATAGATGGTTGTGAGGCACCGTGTGGTTGCTGGGAATTGAACTCAGGACCTCTGGAAGAGCAGTCGGTGCCCTTAACCTCTGAGCCATCTCTCCAGCCCTCATTTTTGGCTTTTTGAGACAGGGTTTCTCTGTGTAGCCTTGGCTGTCCTGTACTCTGCTTTGTAGACCTGGTCAGAGTTCCTAAGGAGATACACCTGCCTCTGCCTCTTGGAGGTGGGGACATGGAGACCTGTACACTGCTACCTGGATGGGTTGTTCCAGGCTTCCGGGGCAGGTCCAAATGACACTGGGCGACATGGTGCTCAGCACTGCAGTTTAAAGCCACCACACAGCCAGCCGGAACCAGGAGGATGTCAAGCAGATGGTCTGTACTGTGGCCCTCAGATGCAGAAGTGTGGAGGCCTCGGGAGGATGGCCGTGACTTGTGCAGTGCTGCTCTGGAGGTGGACCACGGCTTTGCATAGGAGCACCACGGCCCGCCTGCATGTCCTGTGTGAGCTGGTCATCCAGACCTTTTAAGCTCTTGTCTCTGTCCTGGTGGGGAAGTCTTTACTTTTCTCTTGCCTCACGATCCTTCTGGGGGGTTCTGGGGTATCTGGACCACATGGTGGTTCTACAGATGGCTCCAAGGTGGATCATACCAAATGTTCCTGGTACTTTGTGTGCAAAGATACGACTACCCACTATAACTGGTACAGCTCTGAGGGGAACGGTATCTGGCAGCCGGGAGCCCAGCAATACCACAAGGTCACACTGCACAACAAAACCCCATACAAGTGATTGACTGGAAAAACAGAAGGGGTTTGCCTCTGCTCAGGAGAGAAGCAGCAAAAAGGGCGTGAGAGGCAGGCTTTATATAAGGCCTGCGGCGCTTTCCAGGGTGTCCTGGGATTGGTGGAATTTTGTGACCTGATCTTTGAGCAAGTTTAGGGATTGGTGGCCTAATCTTGGGCTTTTTTTTTCTCCATAGGGCAGAGCTTGGCGCTGTGTGTGTGTGTGTGTGTGTGTGTGTGTGTGTGTGTGTGTGCGCACGCTAGGGCAAGGGGCAAGGATGCCATGTTCATAGTGATTGACATTCAAGGTAGGAGGGGGGCCTGCAAGGTCTCAGGAGCCCAGGGCACACATATTCACTTGGGTCTGTCTGTGAAATCAGGACTCTAGGTTGGTCAGCATAATCGTAGGGCTCTTCATGGCCTGGCCGTAGGATGGTGACCACTACAGTGGCATTAGTTAGTGTCCATCTTCAGGATCAGACCAGAGTATCACCTTTGTGACTATCAGCTCACTGCATTCCAAAGATACAGACCTGCCCGAGCTACCAGAAAATCAAGGTCAAGATTGATGGGGGTTTGGGCCACATCAGGTTATCAATAAAGCCTTCAAATTCCACCAGGCATGGTGACGCACTCCTTCAATTCCAGCGCTCAGGAGGCAGAGGCAGGTGGATGGCTGTGAGTTTGACGCCAGCCTGGTCTACATATCAAGTCTAGGACAGCCAGGGCTATTTAGAGTACTTTTTAAAAAAGGATTTATTTATTTATTTATTTATTTATTTATTTATTTATTTATTATACGGTGCTCTGTCTGCATGTACACCTGCACACTAGAAGAGGACATTAGATCACATTATAGATGGTTGTGAGGCACCATGTGGTTGCTGGGAATTGAACTCAGGACCTTTGGAAGAGCAGATGGCCCTCCTACACTTTATGAGCCATCATTCCAGCCCCCTATTTAGAGTACTTAACCTGCTTAAGCTCTCTAGCCCTGCCATTGGGACCTACTTTAGTTTTTTGTATAACTGTGGCTCCTCTGCTAGCACCAGCTATCGCTCTTTGCAAAGCAGAAGCCATTTTACTCCCAAGTCTCCATTTTGATCATAAGGTGAAATTAAGTTCAAGTCTCAGGCCCTACGTGCCTGAAACCAGGAAGGTTTAATGCTTTCTTCTTAGAATAAATCAATGGATGCTAAATGCATGTTTGCTTGGATTAAAGATAAATGATGTTCTATTAGAGTTGAGACCACAACATCCTGCTATGTTCCTTACTCCCGGAGAGCTGGAAGCCCCCAAGAGCTCCCCTACCCTAAATCCTAACCATTCAGCTTAAAATGCGTGTCTAGCTGCCTGGATACATTGTGCTCAGAACAGAATCAATTCTTCTTGTGTTTAACTGGTCAAAATGATGTAACACTGCCCTGCCCCTTGCTTCCCACCTGGTTACAGATTTTCTTATAAAAAGCCAGCCTTCTGCTCGCTTCAGCAGCACATATACTAAAATTGGAACGATACAGAGAAGATTAGCATGGCCCCTGCGCAAGGATGACACGCAAATTGGTGAAACGTTCCATATTTCTGGAAAGTGGGACAGAGGGGAAGACATCCTATTGGGACACTAGGTGAGAGAATCATGGGAGAATGGGGAAACAGAAGGATCCAGAGGGTCCTAGAAACCTACAAGAAGAACATTATGACGAGAGGATCTGGGCCCAGGGGTCCTGCTCAAACTGTGGCACCAGTCCAAGGACAACAGGTGCAGTAAACTTTGAACCCCTACCCAGATCTAGCCAATGGACAGAACATTCTTCACAGTTGAGTGGAGAGTGGGGACTGACTTTCACACGAACTCTGGTGCCTCATATTTGACCACGTCCCCTGGATGGGGAGACCTGGTGGCACTCAGAGGAAGGACAGCAGGTTACCAAGAAGAGACTTGATACCCTATGAGCATATACAGGGGGAGGTAATCCCCCTCAGGAACAGTCATAGAGGAGGGGAATAAGGGGAAAATGGGAGGGAGGGAGGGAGGAATGAGAGGATACAAGGGATGGGATAACAATTGAGATGTAATATGAATAAATTAATAAAATATATTTTTTAAAAAGCCAGTCTTAAAAACAGACCATCCAAGCCATGCGTGGTAGTGTATGCCTTTAATCCCAGCACTTGGGAGGCAGAGGCAGGCAGATCGCTGTGAGTTCGAGGCCAGCCCAGTCTACAAATCGAGTCTAGGACAGCCAAGGCTACACAGAGAAAGCCTATCTCAAAAAACAAAAAAAGAAAAAAAAACAAAAAAACAAAAAACAGACCATCCAGAGCTAGGTGTGGTGGCGTACACCTTTAATCCCAGCACTCAAGAGGCAGAGGCAAGTGGATCGCTGTGAGTTCGAGGCCAGCCTGGTCTACAAAGCAAGTCCTGGACAGCCATGACTACAAGAAAAACTCTGTCTCAAAAAATAAAAAATAAAAAACAAAAAACCCAAATAATTTCCATACATGCTACATATATCCCTATAAAAACATCTCCACACTGGGTGTTGTGCTGCACGCCTTTAATCTCAGCACTCTGGAGGTAGAGGTAGGCGGATCTCTGTGAGTTGAGGCCAGCCTGGTCTATAGAGTGAGCTACAGGACAGCCACAGTTACACTGAGAAACTCTGTCTGGAAAAACAAAAAACAAAAACAAAAATAAAGAAAGAAAAACACAGACCAATGTCATAGTCTGGTTCTAGAGCCCAGATTATGGCCCTGACTGGTCAGTTTATGTTCAGTTTTTGTTGGCATTCAAACTTTCATCAAATTGAGTCTGGTGTTTGAGTGGTCAGTATATTCTTGAACTCATAACAAGAGAAATCTGTTTTGAAAAAATAAAAAATCAGTTTCAGTTAGTGAATCAGAAAATGTCTGAGAAAGCATTTTATAATAATAATTATATGGCTGGATGATGCACATCTTTAATCCCAGCATTCGGGAGACAAAGTCAGACGGATCTCTGTGGGTTCAAGGCCAGCCTGGTCTACAAAGTGAGTCCAGGACAGCCAGGGCTACACAGAGAAACCCTGTCTCAAAAAAACAAACAAAAAACAAACAAACAAAAAAAAAACAAAGCAAAGCCAGGCCGTGGTGGTGGTGCACGCCTTTAATCCCAGCACTAGGGAGGCAGAGGCAGGTGGATCACTGTGAGTTTGAGGCCAGCCTGGTCTACAAAGAGAGTCCAGGACAACCAAGGCTACACAGAGAAACCCTGTCTCAAAAAAAAAAAGGCAAAAAAGAAATTAGTGGTTAACACTTGCCCATACACTCCTGAAGCAGCTTTCTGCTGCTAGAGATCCGTGTTCCTAAGTCTGTCTCTATCAACAGCTTTATCTCCTTTCCTGATGGTGACATTTGCCAGCTCCTCCTCCAGCTCCTGTTTAGCCGTTGGCTTCAGCGGCTGTGTATCTCTAGTACCCCAACCGTGTCGTACGGTGAATCAAACTCAGGTTGCCATGCTTAGCGGTAGGTGGTTTTCTGTTGTTTTTTGAGACATAGTTTTGCTATGTAGACCAGGCTGCCTAGGCCTTCAGAATGCTGAGGTGTTTTGTTTTTTTGTTTTTTTGTTTTCTTTTTGGTTGTTGTTTGGTTGTTGGTTTTTTTTGTTGTTGTTGTTTTCTTTTTGAATCAGGCTGATCTCATACTTGGGTTGTGTAGTGACTTTGAACTTCTGATTCTGCTGCATGCATTTCCAAAGTGCAGGAATTGCGTGTGTCCACCACCACACCTCATTTTTGTCTGTGGTTGGTGTATTTTTCCTTTTGAGACAGGATCCCAATGAACTTGATTTGCGTATTGCAGAAGATCTCCTGCCTTCACCTCCCAAGGGCTGCGATTACAGGTGTTCCCCGCCCCAGCTTTATAGGCAGTGTAGGAGATCTAACTAGGATCCTCTTCCTTACCTTGCTTGGCAGTTCCTTGTGGCAGCTCCGTCCTTCTACTCAATGGCTAAGACTCGGGGGGGGGGGGGGGGGCGGGGGCGGGGGGGCGCTGGTTCTAGCCAATAGGCTGAAGGGGGCAGGGGAAAAGGCGGGGCTTCCACCAACCAATCAGTAAACGCGCCCTCCTTGCCGCTCTATGTCGCTCCGCCCTGAGCTCGCTGGTCCCAGAAGGCGCCGGGTTTCCCAAGATGGCGGCCGACGTGTCCGTTACTCACCGGCCGCCGCTCAGCCCGGAGGCGGAGGCCGAAACGGAAACTCCCGAGGCCGCCGATCGCCGGGCAACCGAACAAGAGCTGCCGCCGCTCGATCCGGAAGAGATCCGGAAACGCCTGGAACATACTGAGCGCCAGTTCCGTAACCGCCGCAAGATACTGATCCGAGGCCTCCCGGGGGACGTGACCAACCAGGTATGGGGGGGGGGGGGTGAGAGCGTGGCGGGAAATACCACGGTGCGCGTGCGCGGGGGGGGGGAAGGAGGAGAAACCGGGAGATAGAACATTGCTGTGTGCAGGGCTCTACCCGGTGTCTTATCCTCTCCCGGGATCGTGAGACATTAAGAGGTGGAAAGGGCATGGTCACAATGTCAGAAAACAACTTTGAAGTGCGAGTGACGTTGCTAGGGCGACCACCGGGCTTGGGAGAGACCAAGTGGTTGAAGGGTGCAGGTAGTCGCAGGGGCGGGCAGCTGTGGCCCCGTGGAAATATGTGCGGGGGACTGTGAATGGATTGATTGAAACAGATAACAACTGCCCCATGCATGCTCAGAGGGTGCTTTCCCCCCCCTCTGCCTTAGGGTGGCGAGAGCTCAGACGGGAAGTTTCAGGCTTAGAGTATGGTCTTTCTTATCTAGTATGGATCCACACCTTTAAGAGGTAGACCCGGAAGTTGGTGCTGAATCCCTCAAAGAGCTCACTAGAATGGATTTGGGACAATGAGGTCTCCCTTCGATTTGAAGGGGAGGGGGATGGGATGGGGGTGGGATTGTGTATTCTGTGGCACTTCCTTAAGGCTAATCTTGTCTGCCGGATGTGCCCTTCTCATGGGGACCTACCTGGAGCAGGGCGTACAATGCTCTTTGGACCCAAGGAAGTGGTATCTACGTTGCCCTGCCCGGTGGTGGTAGTATAGGCCCTTTCTGCTTGCTCTTAAGAATCTCTGTTCACTGGCTCACCCTAGTACCTACTGCTCAGTAGGCACATGGCTGGTGACGCTCCAGAGGTGTTGGGGGAATACGCTAAGGGGAAAGACCTGGAGTAGATAGGTAACTGTGTGCATGATGTTCTGCATTTTCGGAACTGCCCACCCTATTTCCTTGGGCTCATACACAGGCCATCTGGGGCTAGCAAGCCAGACAACTTGCTCTGGAAGCCAGCATTCAAAACAGCAGCCCTGTCAACAGGAGGGCGTTTGGGTGGACCATGCAACCACACAGTGTAGGATCATTAAGCGCATGGGGTAACATCCCCTCTGTTGGCCTGATAGTTTGTGTGGTTCACCTCTTATGGCTTCAGTTTTTTTGTTTTTGTTTTTTCCTTTTGGACAGTATGCTTAGTAATTAGCTGTGAAAGTGTTGTGACCAGGAATGGGGTAATTAGACAAGTTGGGCAACCTTGAAGGCATGTAGTTTGAATTGTTGGTGTTCCTAGCATGTAAGCGACATTCAACCTTGCCCTGCTCAAGATAGGCTGTAGAAAATAGTTGCTGAAGTAAGACGGGGCTGTTAAGTTATCTACTTGTTTATTTATTATGTATACAGTGTTCTGCCTGCATGTACACCTGCAGGCCAGAAGAGAGCACCAGATCACATTATAGATGGTTATGACCCACCGTGTAGTTGCTGGGATCTGAACCTCAGGCCCTTTGGAAGAGCAGACAGTGCTCTTAACCCCTTAGCCATCTCTCCAGCCCCAGGTTATCTGCTTGTATGGCCTGCCCACCTGTAGGCATGCTTGGCCAGTGACTCCGGCTTCTGATTGTGTCTCTGCAGGAAGTACATGACCTCCTGAGCGACTACGAACTCAAGTACTGTTTCGTGGACAAATACAAAGGGACAGGTTTGTGAGCTGTGCATGGGCTGGGGCAATAATGACAGTCCCCACAGTGACAGGACCTGGGTCGCATTGGTTTTGAATTGTGGGTCCCATATTGTCCCAGAGGAAACAGGAGCACCTGTCTGATCCTTGTCCTGTCTGCCCATTTCTCAATTTTTTTAGACAAGGCCTCACACGTAATTATGGCTGGACCGAAACTCACTCTGTAGATCAGATTAACCTTGAACTCATAGAGATACACTTTCCTGCAGCAAGTGGGGAAGGTAGAGCAGCTCTCTACAGTCAGTTCTTCCCACCTTGCTGAGGCAGGCTCTCTTGTTTCTGGGTTGCTGTGTGCTCTGGGCATTCCCCCCACCTTAGCCTTGGAGGGCTGGTGTTACAGTGCAGGGGAGAGTATGTTGCACACATGTGAGGCTGGGACAGAACTCGGTGGTGAGGCATGGCAGCAGATGGCTGTACCCAGCCTTCTTTTCCTTTTTTTTTTTTTTTTTTTTTTGTTCTGTTTTGTTTTTGTTTTTGTTTTGAGACAGGGTTTCTCTCTGTAGCCTTCGCTGTCCCAGACTCTTTGTAGTCCAGGCTGGGCTCACAGAGATTCACCTGTGTCTGCCTCCAGAGTGCTGGGTAAAGGTGAGCACCACCACCACCACACCCCGCTCTTTTTTCCTTTTTTAATGCATGGACTTACTCTGTAGCCCAGGTTGTCTTCTTGGGGTTCCTGATACAGCCCTAGCTAGCCTAACATTTCTAGCAATCTTTTAGCTTCTACCACTACTTTAAAAAAAAAAAGGTTTAGTTATTTTTATTTGATATGCATGGGTTTTTTTCAAAGATTTAGTATTTATTTATTATGTATACAGTGCTCTGCCTGCATGTACACCTGTAGGCCAGAAGAGGGCATCAGATCACATTATAGATGGTTGTGAGGCACCATGTGGTTGCTGGGAATTGAACTCAGGACCTCTGGAGGAGCAGTCAGTGCTCTTAACCTCTGAGCCATCTCTCCTGGATGGGTGTTTTGCCTGTGCACCGTTTACATGCCTGATGCCCACGGAGGCCAACAAAGGGTATTGGATTCCATGGAAGCAGAGTTAATGAAGGTTGTGAGCGTTCATGTGGGTTATGGGAACTAAACCAGGTCTTTGCAAGAGCAGCAAGTGTTTTGTTTTGTTTTTCCTTGGAGACAGGGTTTCTCTGTGTACCCTTTGCTGTTTTGTTGTCCTGGACTCACTTTGTAGACCAGGCTGGCCTCAAGCTCACAGCGATCCACCTGCCTCTGCCTCCCCAGTGCTGGGATTAAAGGCCTGGCTGCAGCAAGTGCTTTTAAGAGCTGAGCCAGCTCTTCAGCCCTATATTTGGTCTTGGACTTTTGGTTTTATTTAAATCAGGTCGCATATAACTCAGACTAAAGTTAAGCTTTTACTATGTAAGTGAGGGCGGCCTTGAACATGACATCTCCTGCTTTCACTTGCAGAGTGCCAGGCTTACAGGGCAGGTGTCGTTGTGCTCAGCTTCCCCACTGTTCTTACCTGTCCCCTCATAACCCAGGCCCACTGGCCGCCACCTCTACCTCTGCATGGATGGTCAGCTCTGTGTTCTTGGAGTAAGACTTGGCAGGGTTGCCTTCCTATGTGAGGCCATCAGTGAACGTCTGTGAATTCCAGTATGTTTGCATTGTCAGGTGTGAAGATGGTCTAGAACCTTCTGACAGTCTGATTTGGAGAGCAATGTGCCTTTTTGTTTGTTTGGTTGTTTGTTGTTTTTCTTTGTTTTTGTTTTTCAAGACAGGGTTTCTCTGTGTTGCCTTTGCTGTCCTGGACTCACTTTGTAGGCTGTAGGCTGGCCTGAAACTGACAGCGATCCACCTGCCTCTGCCTCTGCCTCCCAAGTGCTGGGACTAAAGGCGTGAGCCATCACACTCAGCTGAATGTGCCACTTTTAAGGATACCTACCTGAGAGGCTGGGCAGTGGTTAAGGTCCTGGGCCATGGATGCAGGTTGACCACAGGTTGGAATCTTGGTCTGTGTTTATTCTGAGTGATTGTGTACAAGTAACAGTTGACCGCCCAGCCCAGACTGCTTAGAACACAGCTGCCAAAGGCCAGGCACCTGCTAGGTAAGCACGAAGACTGCAGTTACAACCCCAGCACCTACATAAATGCTGGGCGGGCCTGATGACCCACTTGTAGTCAAAGTGTGTGAGAGGTGGAACAGATTCTCCTGAACAAGCTAGCTGGTAGATAGCCGAATCAGCAAGCCATGGCTTCAAATAAGAGACCAGCCTCCACCTACCTGTATACACACATCTAAGTGTACACACAAACATGTTTACCATACACATACATGCAAGGAAAACAATAGTCATAGGCATCAACAGTTACCAGTTAGCAAGCCCCAGTGCAGTCATTCCTCCACAGGGCTTGGAGTGTCCCCAAATCCAAGGATGTCTGAGTCCCTTGTAGAAACTGTCATCATTCTACAAGCACATGAGATGGCTCAGTAGGTGAGGGTATGTGTCACCCTGCCTGGGCCCTGAGTCAGTCTCAGCACCTACGTGGTAAAGCAGAGAACCAACACTTGAAAGTTGTATTCTGGCTTTGGAGGTAGAGCATCAGAAGATCAGGCTATTCCTTCGCTACATAATACCTTTGAGGACAGCCTGAGGTACGTGAGACCTTCAAAAAAAATGAAGCCAACATGGGGTTATGGAATCAAAAGCAACAGGGGCACTGTGGGTCACACAGCCAGGATGTCTTAGATGAGGTAGGGAGGTCAGATAAAGGGGCAGGTCATGCCCGGCAGGGTCCAAAAAGTGGGCGTTGGGGGGCAAGGGGGTGCACCTGAGGAGGTTCTCTAAATAAAGTCTCCTGTGGCTATAGGATGGCTTGTGAGTGAGGAAGCTAAAGAGACAGATGTTGGCTCTGTTTCTTAACAGTTAGACTTTATTATACAATCCAACAATCCTTCACAAGAAGGAAAAAGGGTTAAAGGGAAACAAGAGTAAACCCTCCGGTATCTGTTCCACGGGACGGATCCCCAGGTGTCTCTGGCCTGCACACAGGTCTGGCTTGTAAGCTGGTCTCTGCCCAAATCCACGTGCAATCCTGCTCCAAAAGATGCAGCCTTCTCCTCTCTCCTCTGCCTGCCCCTCTCTCGGGCCTGCAATGGCCAGTCTGGGTCAGGATCCCTGCCCCCATTGATGCTCCATTAGAAACACAGTACCCGGGCTGGAGTCGTCCCCAGGGCCACTTCAGTCTATCTGTGGTGTTGCCAAGGGGCAAAGCCCACCAAGACTACTTTCACCTGGGACAAAGCCTACAATCCTTCCCACAGGCAGAACAGACTCTGGAGACCAACTGCCTCTTGAGTGTTCTGTTGTTTCATATTGTATGTGTGCACGTGTTTGTGCCTTGGCATGCGTGCATGTCTGAGGAGAGCTTGCAGGAGTTATTTCTCCTATCCGCTGTGCCCTGAGGATTGGACTTAGGTATGGTGGCAAGGCCTTGATGCTGAACCATCTGGCTCTCTACCCTTTTGTGTTTTAAGTTTTCAATTGATGTTGTGAGGGCCCTGTGTGTACATCATCCTGTGTGTACATGATCCTATGTGTACATGATACCTTGTGTACATGATCCTGGCGATTGAATTTAGGGCCTCACAAGCACTAGGAAAGTGTTCTACTGCTGAGGTACATCCTTAGTCTTAATCTGGCTTCCTATTTGCCTTCCTGCCTTCCTTCTTTTCTTTCCTTTCTTTTAATTTTGTGGTGCTAAAGATGAACACTTTTTAAAAAAAAAAAGATTTATTATTTATTTATTATGTATACAGAGCTCTACCTGCATGTACATCTGCAGGCCAGAGGAGGGCGGCAGATCACATTATAGGTGGTTGTGAGCCACCATGTGGTTGCTGGGAATTGAACTTACAACCTCTGGAAGAACAGTCCGTGTTCTTAACCACTGAGCCATCTCTCCAGCCCCAAGGTGAACACTTTTGATGCTGAGCCAGCCCTCAGTTTGTGTTTGGAGATAGTGTCTCATGTAGTCCAAGGATGACCTTGACTTTCTGATCCTCCTGCTTTAGTCTTGTGCTGACATCATTGTTGTGTGCAACCTCACCTGGTCAATAGATGGAACCCAAGGCCTCCTCATGCATGCCAGGCAAGCACTCTACCACCTGAGCTGTTTCGAGTTCAGGCTGCCTTCTGACTCTGTCCTGCCCCAGTCCTGCAAATGCTGAGATGTGACTGTCCAGCACACAGCCTTGTTATTGGGCTGCTGATCTGGGCCAGGGCAGGCTAACCTGTTCCCATTTGACAGTTGAGAAGCCAGAACCATCAAGAGGTTAGAGTTTGGGCTGAAAGGATAGCTCAAAAGTTAAAAGCACTGACTACTTCCAAAGGATCCAGGTTCAGTGCCGAGCACCCATATAATGGTTCACAACCATCTGTCATTCCAGTTCCAGGGGATCTGACACCCTCTCTGGCCTCTACAAACACCAGGCACATATGTGGCACACAGACATACATGCAGGCAAACATGGTGCTTGAGCCAGTCGTTGGTGGAACACTCCCTTAATTCCAGCAGTTGGGAGGCAGAGACAGGTAGACTTCTGAGTTCGAGGCCAGCCTGGTGTACATGCCAGGACAGCCAGGGCTAAACAGAGAAACCTAAAACAAAAATAACAAAACAAAAAAAGTGATTGAGGCTTAAGCTTGAGCTTTAGTGACCACCTGCTCAACCATGACTTGAGTGGCACCTGAGTGCCACCCTGGCAGAGCTATGTGCAGAGCGAACAGCTCCTGTGTATAGGGAGGGGAGCTGTGGAAACGCAAGGCTCCAGCTGGCTGGTTTGCGCTTACTAGTTGATGCTCCTGGTTCTGCTGTGACACCTGGTTTAGAGGGCCCAGGGTAGCAAGTCAAGTCCGCTCTGACCTCAGGTCCTCTCGTACCCTGCAGCTTTTGTGACCCTGCTGAATGGGGAGCAGGCTGAAGCCGCCATCAACACCTTCCACCAGAGCCACCTTCGAGATCGGGAGCTGTCGGTTCAGTTGCAGCCTACTGATGCTCTGCTGTGTGTGGCCAACCTACCACCCAGTCTGACACAGGCGCAGTTTGAAGAGCTGGTGCGGCCTTTTGGCAGCCTGGAGCGCTGCTTCCTAGTGTACAGTGAGCGCACAGGCCACTCTAAGGGTTATGGCTTTGCAGAGTATATGAAGAAAGACTCTGCTGCCAGGGCCAAGTCCGACTTGCTGGGCAAGCCACTGGGCCCACGCACACTGTATGTACACTGGACAGATGCTGGGCAGCTGACCCCTGCCTTGTTGCACTCCCGGTGCCTCTGTGTGGACCACCTGCCTCCTGGCTTCAGCGACGTGGATGCCCTGCGCCATGCCCTATCAGCTGTTTATACCCCCACCTTCTGTCAGGTAGGTCCTGGGCCCTTTGGTGGATGCCACACAGTGTTGAGTGGGTTCTCGGGAGAGGCTCTGGGGTGTGGTGGGTAAGAGCCTAGATGTATTCCAAAGGCCTGAGTGCAAATTCTGCTTGCACCCTCATCACTCACACACTCATTACTTAAGCTCTGTATCCCAGGTTAGCCTAAAAACACCAACCCTTTGCTTAAGCCTCATGATTGCCATGGTAACAGATGGTATTTTGTTGTTGTATTGCGTTTTTTGTTTGTTTGCTTTTGTTTTTTGAGACAGGGTTTCTCTGTGTAGCCTTTGCTGTTCTGGACTCACTTTGTAGACCAGGCTGGCCTTGAACTCACAGAGATCAGAGATCCGCCTTCCTCTGCCTCTCAAATGCTGGTATTAAAGGTGTGTGTCACCACTGCCTGGCTCTTTTTTTTTTTAAAGATTTATTAATTATGTATAGTGTTTTACCTGCATGCCAGAAGATGACATCAGATTCCACTATAGATGGTTGTGAGCCACCATGTGGTTGCTGGGAATTGAACTCAGGACCTTTGGAAGAGCAACCAGTGCTCTTAACCTTTGAGCCATCTCTCCAGCATGTCCGGCTCATTCTTTTAAGTTTTTTCGAGACAGGGTTTCTCTCTGTAACCTTGGCTGTCCTGGAGTAGCTTTGTAAACCAGGCTGGCCTCGAATTCACAGAGATCCACCTGCCTTTGCCTCCCGAGTGCTGGGATTAAAGGTGTGTGCCACCACGCCCAGCCTCCCAGCTCATTCTTAAATTTCCATGTATTTATTTATTTATTTTGCCAGTGCTGGGAATGGAACTCAAGGCCTTACCCAGCGAGTGCTTTACCGCAGAGCTAGATCCCACCCCTTACTAGATCCTAAGTGGTTCTGAGGCTACCTCTGCAGGACACAGTTGCTCTGGTGCCCTGAATAGAACATGGTCTTGAGAGTCGGGCAGCTCAAAATTTAGGTCTCTGTCTTCCAGTTCCTAGTTCATGTGGTCCAGCCCTTTGCATGTATCTCTGGATTTATAAGCTGGGCATAGTTAGGAGCTGATGCCTTGGGTATGGTTCCTGGGTAGAGTGCCTGCACAGAATCTGGCAGTGAGGGCCTTAGGAGCGTGGCTAAGCTGTAGAGAACCTGCCTACCCTGTGCAAAGCCCTGATTCATCTCAGCTCAATAGATAAGGACAGCTCTGACGACATGAGTTTGCTTCCTGGGCCCTACATGGTGGAAAGGGAGCCGACTCCCTCAAGTTATCCATTGACCTACACACGTCCCATGCACATGCACGAATGAATGAAATATAATTAAGCACTGGGCATAGTGATACATGCTTTTGTGCAATTTTTTTGTTGTTTTGTTTTTTTTGTTTTTAAGACAGTGTCTATCTACATAGCCCTGTACTGTCCAGGAACTCACAGTACAGATCAGGCTGACCATGAGCTCATACAATTCTGGCTCCTAGGTGCTGGAATTAAAGGTGTGTGCCATAGTGCCTGGCTGTGATGTATGCCTTTAAATCTCAGCCCTGCACACGTAGAGATGGAAAGATCTCTGTGAGTTTAAGGTCAGCGTGGGCCACATAGTTCCCTGTTTAAAAAAGTGAGACAGGCTGGAGAGATGCTCAGCTGTTTAGAGTACTGAGATCAATCCCAGCACCCACATGGAGGCTCATAACATCACACGAGACAGAGCATCATACACATAAAATAAATTTAAAAAGAGAGAGACAGAGAACTGGGCTGAGGGCTTCGCCTGCCTGGGCTCTCAGGCAGGGGAATTGCTGTGGAGCTATACTTAGCTGCTGTCTCCTGGGCTGAGAGTGCAGCCTGTGGGCATGGCAGGTATTTATTAAACCACATTGTATGCCTGGGTTCTCCCTGGGTGCTGGCAACTAAGCTTGGGTCCTGTGGCAGAGCAGGACTGGCTCTGACCTGCTCTACTGGATAGTTCACTGATTCCATTTTCTTTCTTATCAGGGCAAAAGCTGCTATCTTACTTGTTTTGAGATAAGTTACCATTATATAGGCAAGGCAATTTTGAAATTTGCTATATAGTTCAGGCTGAGTTTGAACTCCTGATCTCCTGCCTCTGCCTCCTGAGTGCTGTGGTCACAGGGTTATACCTGGCCTTTATCCTCCCTCCCTTTCTTCTTCCCTTTTTCCCTTCTCTTTCTTTTGAGACAGTGTCTCACTATGTAAACCCAGCGCTGAAGGCAGAGACAGGAAGAGCCCTTGCTAAATCCAGCCTGGCCTAGAAATTGTGAGCCCTCCAGGCTCAGGGGGAGAGCCTGCCTCAAAGGAATGGAGACTACTTGCACACTTGACCTTCTTTGCCTGCACGTGTGCAAAAATACACCCGCACACCCACACACACACCAGTTTTTTTTTTTTAAGAGCTAGGTATGATGGCGTTTGCCTTTAATCCAGCATCCAGGAAGCAGAGACTGGCAGATTTCTGTGTGTTCCAGGCCATGCTGGTCTGAGTTCCAGGCTAGCCAGGGCAACAAAGTGAGATCCTGACTAATAAACAATTTGAAATACAATATCGGCCGCACTGGGCCAGTCGCCTAATCTCAGTTCTGTAGCACGCCTCGTCTGTGCTTCTAGATGAGGGGTGTGCGCTCCACAAACCACGGGGCTGCTATGGAGGAAGCTGAGGCGACACAGCTCTGCGGTCACTACTCTCTCTCTATGCTGACACCACGACCTCCACATTGACCTAGTAATGGCAGCCTTGAATAGTCAGCTTGTGAGTCCTGGCTACTTAGCAAGGTGTACCCTCCCGTGTCTGTCCCTGCCACAGCATCTGGCCTAAGTAGTATGTTCAGGGCAGACTCTGCAGCCATCTCTTACCTCCTGATGTTCATGGTTGTCCCTGTCAGAGTTTGTTCCCAGTGTGTCAGCACAAATACCAGCACAGTGGCTGCAGGTGAGGAGGGTCCTCTCTGCCCTATGCCTAGCCACAGGGCCTTGTTAAACTGACCTAGGACCTCCTCGACCACTGCACAAAACTGGGGACAGTGAGTGGCAGGAAGTCACCTCCTCCAAGGGCTCACTGTCAGTGTTTGGGGTCAGTGTCTGGTCTCCCTGGATACTTACCTCACACTCATAAGTGACTCCCACAGCTGGCATGTGGTCAGGACGGGCAGCTGAAGGGCTTCGCAGTGCTGGAGTACGAGACAGCCGAGATGGCAGAGGCGGCACAACAGCGGGCAGACGGCCTGGCCCTGGGTGGCAGCCACCTACGTGTATCCTTCTGTGCTCCAGGGCCCCCTGGTCGCAGCATGCTGGCAGCACTCATTGCTGCCCAGGCCACGGTGAGTAGGAGCAGCCCCTCGACAGCAATGTCTCCCCTTTGTGGCCTCTGCTCTGAGTCATCCTCTGGCCCCCTCCTCAGGCTCTCAATCGAGGCAAGGGACTCCTGCCTGAGCCAAACATTCTGCAGCTATTGAACAACCTGGGCCCGTCTGCCTCCCTTCAGCTGCTCCTCAACCCGCTGCTGCATGGAGGTGCCAGCGGCAAGCAGGGTAAGTCAGGCCACACACATGGGCGCAGGGGTATCATGCAGGGGCCATCCTCCTACATTGGTGTCTGTGGTGTGAAGATGGAGGTGCCAAAGGGGGGCAGAGCTTGCAGCAGGCAAGTCTCGCTCTTCCCTGCCTGGACCCTTAAGGCCCATCCATCACTGCTGAGAACTTGGGCTTGGGCTGGGTAGTGGGTTATCCCAGTGCGTCCATGTTTCATTCTAGGCCTCCTGGGTGCGCCCCCTCCGATGCCGCTGCTCAGTGGGCCCGCCCTGTCCACTGCACTGCTGCAGCTAGCTCTGCAGAGCCAGAGCCAGAGCCAGAAGGTAACAGCTTCCTATTGGGGCCAACCCCATCAGGCTCTTTTTCTAGCCCACCCCTTATGTCAGAAGTTACTTGTCTTTGTGCTTTGGAGTGATGCCTGGCCCTGGTGACCATGGCATGCACATCTTTTCCCAAAGTGAATATGACTAGTGACTGAGAAAGCCCAACTTTGCACAGTTAAAGTGTAGTTACACTTGGTCAACATTGTCCTGTGATGAGCAAGGGGGCTGAGTGCTAAGGCCTGTGTATGTGTGACAGTGGTGGAAAGGGCGGAGTAACAACCCTGACATTCTCAGAATTACCTATATATTCTGGGCATAGACTAGGGCCTGGCATACAGCAGCCCATCAGCCACATGAGTAAGTGGTGGGTTGGGGCGTGTTCATAGGTGCTGGAGGGCTCCTCGTGTGTGGCTGCTTATGATTAACTTGGGAGGTGGTGATGCTGGGCATCATGACTGCCAGGACTCTGGGTTGCCTGTGTCTGCGGCCCAGGCAATACTGTTCCAACCTCCAGCTGACTCTGCTCTGTTCTAGAAGCCTGGGATCCTGGGAGACTCACCTCTGGGTACCCTCCAGGGCGGGGCCCAACCTGCCAACGCCCTCCTTGGGGAGATGTCTGCAGGTAAAGTTAGACCCTCCCACCCCACCTCTACTGTCCCCTTGCCCTGCTGTGTGGCCTTGGCCAGGTACCCTGATCTGCCTGGGCCATCCTCCTGTTCCTTTGGTGCCCACCTCATGGGGCAGCTGGGGCTGTCTTAGAGTGCTGATGCCCAAAGAGACCTTGAGTCACTAACTTCCTCTAGAGTACAGGGCTGTTGTCCCTTGTCCCAGGACCATGAATAGAGTGGCCCTTCATGTCTGATCCCTTAGCTGACACTTTCTTTCCCTCTTTAGGGGGAGGCCTGGCCCCGGAACTGCCGCCTCGCCGAGGGAAGCCACAACCCTTACTACCGCCATTGCTGGGCCCCTCTGGGAGTGACCGCGAACCCATGGGTCTGGGTCCCCCAGCATCCCAGCTCACTCCACCCCCAGCCCCTGGGCTCCGAGGCTCCAGTCTTAGAGGCCTCCCAAAGGACAGTGGGCCCATGCCAACGCCCCCTGGGGTAAGGTGCCACCCTGCTTCCAGCCTCCCCTCCCTTTCAGGTCTCCTGCCCAGGACCCTAGCAAAACCAACCCTCCTGTTACAGGTCTCTCTGCTGGGGGAGCCCCCAAAGGACTACCGCATCCCCCTGAACCCCTACTTGAATCTGCACAGCCTACTTCCATCCAGCAACCTGGCAGGCAAGGAGACCCGGGGCTGGGGAGGCTCTGGGAGAGGTCGCCGCCCAGCCGAGCCCTCCTTGCCCAACCCTGCAGTTCCTGGTGGAGGCAGTGGTAGCAACAGTGGCAGCAAAGCCTTCCAAATGAAGTCCCGCCTGCTCAGCCCCATCGCCAGCAACCGCCTGCCCCCTGAGCCAGGGCTGTCTGATAGCTATGGCTTTGATTACCCCTCGGTGAGTACTGGGCTGCCTGTCTCAAAGGTGGTTCTTCACACTTGAAAAGCAGGTCCATCTGAGTTTCCCTGGTCCAAACATCCAAAAGATAAAATGTATCTAAGGAGATCCCTCAGGCACAGGCATGAGGGCCTCAGTCTCATTCTCAGAACCCACATAAATAAAGCCAGAAGGGCTGGAATGCTTGTAACTCCAGTGCTGTAGAGGCAGGCAGGCAGGCAGGCAGGCATTCTAATCTAATAGGTAAACTCTAGACCAGGGAAGAGACCCCGTCTGCACTAGGTTTGATGGCGAGCCATTAAGATTGCTGTGAGTTCCAGGCCGACCTGGTCTACATAGCAAGTTCAGGACAACCACAACTGCATAGTGAAACTTTGTCGGAGAAAAAGTGGGCAGGGCTAGGACAGTCAGTGATTCCGCGTATGAACGAGGATGTGAAGGGCTGGAGTTTGGGTCCTCAGAACCAGCGTAAAAGCAACTTTCCTGTAAACTCAGTGAGTGAGGTGGAAAGGACACCTCTGCAGCGAGCTGACTGACTAGACTGATGGAATTGGCAAGTTCTGGATACTGGTGAGAGACCTTGCTTCAATGAATAAGGTGGAGGAAGGTTCTGGATGTCATCCTCTGTTCTCAGTACATATGTGCGCACACATGAATACACCAGCCCAAAACTATTGAAAATATGGTAGGCAACTCCTGTGGAACAGCAGCCAATCCTCTGGCCTCTAACTGCCACTGCCGCCACTGCTGCCACCAACACACACACACACACACACACACACACCTCACACTGTTGGCACTGGGAGGTAGAGGCTGGCTGACCACAAATTCTAAGCTGACCCTGGTTTACAGGAGACCCTCAAAAACAAAAGACAATTAAAGGTGTGGGCTGGTGAGGTTCCGAGCTGGTGAAGGTGCTTACCTGTAACCTGAAGCCTGAGTTCTGTTCCTGGTCCCATGTGGTGGAGGGAGAACCCACTCCACAGGCTGCCCTCTCGCCTACTATGAGAGCTGTGCATGCACGGGAACACATAGGGACAAAAAGTGTAATCTTAACATTTTGTAGTATAAAATGACTTGGGCTGTGTGTGTGAACTGTACCTGCAGCGCTGGTGAGTTTTTATTGGACTTAGGGACAACCTCCCCACACCCATGTCTCTTTCTGTGGTATTCCAAAACCCAAGGCAAACCACTGGTTCCAGGTGCTTCTATCAAAGGCGGCTGTATTTTCTCTAGTGTCAGGTAGGCAGTCAGGACCTTGTGGCTGACATTCCCTTTCCTTGAGTCTCCAAGCCATCTATGTCTCTTTCAGACTTTAATCTGTGCCCTCTTTTTATTTGGTTTTGGAGTTTTTTGTTTTGTTTTGTTTTGTTTTTTAAACAAGGTCTCATGTAGCCCAGGCTGGCCTCAACTCACTATGTGGATGACTCTGAAAGTCTTATCCTGTCTCTACCACCTGAGTGCTGGCATCTCAGACTTTCTCCATCACACCAGTTTATATGGTGCTGGGGATGGAAGCCAGGCTTTCATACATGCTAGCTGGGCAGGTACTTAGCCCACGTCCCAAGGCATGCTTTGTTCCTTAAGAAAAGGCTTGGCATCCCGCCTGTCTGTCCAGCCTTTCCCATTTTGAGAAGTCACTCCACAGCATCCATCCCTGGAGTCAGCTTTGCCATCCCACTGAAGCCCCTGCAGGCCCAGGTGTGGGTCACAGATCTCTAGTGTTAATTGGTGTGGAACTGGCCCAGCGTAAGGTTGGCAAACACCAACTCCCCTCTCCCCCATACTTTTGCCCCTCTAATTTAGGATGTGGGACCTCGACGCCTCTTTTCCCACCCTCGGGAACCAGCCCTAGGGCCTCATGGACCCAGCAGACACAAGGTAAGAGCTGAGATGCCCTGCATGTTCTGTAGACTATAGTATAGGCTGTGTAACAAAGTAGATGCCGCAGTCGGCACTAGCTATGTAACAAGAAACGCTATCGCTTCGTAACTGAACCCCACAAATGAGGCAGTCTTGCTGTGTTACCCAATTCACACTTCTAGGCTCAAGCATTTATTTACTACCTTCAATGGGGCAGTAGGTGGTTCCCTGGGAGTTCACCAGGGCCACACCCCAGGCTATACACACAGCTGTCTGTCGAAGTGAAAGTCACTGGGCTCAGGGTATCTCCCTGAGCCACACACAGCTAGCTCATCCTCTTGTGGTCCAACCTGAGTTTGTTCAAGTGGCTTTGGGCCCCAGAGGTCCCCAGATCAACATGGCCAATCCGAGTCATGGTGAGGAAGAGTTCCTGCTATTGTTTTCCTCACTCAGCTGAATCTTTCTCTGCAGATGTCCCCCCCACCTAACAGTTTCAATGAGCCTCGGAGTGGTGGAGGCAGTGGGGGACCCCTCTCTCATTTTTATTCCGGCTCTCCCACCTCCTACTTCACCAGTGGCCTACAGGCTGGCCTCAAGCAGAGCCACCTCAACAAGGTGAGGAGTCCGCCCCACCAAGGTCTGGTCCTTAGGGACCACTAGGGTGCTGGGCCCTCTGTTTACATCTATCATCCAAGGTGTCTCAGCCGTAGCGCCACTGGTGGCAGGACTCAATCTTGCTTATACTAGAGTGCCAATGGCCACTCTGGTTTCCTGCTGTGTGTGGATCATAGCACTGTTCAGCTTCCTCTCGTCTCAAATTGGCCTACGGTGTGGGTGCTCATATCCTCAGACAACAGACGAGAGACACTCTGATTACCACCAAGCACCACAGCCCCAGAGTGGCACAAGGCTACAGCTGGACTCAGCTTTCCTCCAGGGCCTCCCTCTGGCCCTGAGGGTGACTTGCCCGGACCTCTTTGACTTCCGCAGGCCGTCGGTTCCTCCCCAATGGGCTCCAGTGAAGGGCTGCTGGGCCTCGGCCCTGGGCCCAATGGTCACAGCCACCTGAAGGTACGGGCAAGGGGAGGGGAGGCACAGGGCTGGGGAGCCCTGGCCCCTGGGAGTCCCCTGACCCGGCCTCCCCTGCCATCTGTCTCCAGACCCCACTGGGCGGCCAGAAACGCAGTTTTTCCCACCTGCTGCCATCGCCCGAGCCCAGCCCAGAGGGCAGCTACGTGGGCCAGCACTCCCAGGGCCTCGGCGGCCACTACGCAGACTCCTATCTGAAGCGGAAGAGGATCTTCTAAGGGGTTGGCACCAGAGATGCTCCAAGGGCCTGCACCAAATTGCTTTTGGGTTTTTTCTGGTATTTGTGTTTTGTGGGATTTTATTTTTATTATTTTTTATGTCCTTTCTTTGGGTAATAGAGAAATCTCTGAAAAAGACTTTGCTGACCAACCAGCCGGAGCTCAAGGAATGCGGGGGTGACTGGGGGCCACACCGTTACCTGTGGGCCTGCTCCTGGAGCCAAAACCCTGCAGCCTTAAGAGAGAGAGGCCTGGCCTGCTCTCTTTCCCTCCCCAGCTCCTGGCCTCCTGTGCCCGGCTCTCCAGGCCTCCTTGCCTGCCTTGTCACTCCTGTGTTCTGGCCTTTCGAGTGCCTTTGGAGGTGTCCCTGACCTGTGAGGATCAGAGACGGTCCCCATTTTTAAACTTTGACAATTGACTTTGATTTCCTTTTTCTAATTTTTATTATTTTTTAAAACAACCAGGATGATGACCACATCTACTTCCCCTCACCCCACCCCACCCCCAGAACCCCCAACTTTTGATTCCTTCGGGGCCTGGCCTACCTGGGCCTCCATTCCACATGTGCAGGTTCCAACAATTTAACCCTGCTCTCTTCCCAGGCATCTGCTGCAGGTATAGCTGTCTCCTGCCGCTGCCTGCCTGCTCCAGCCAGTCCCCCAGCCCCAGTCTCCTTGCCTTCTGATGCCTTAAAGTTGGGCCTCAGGTCCTACTAGGTCAGAGCCTCTCAGATGCCGAGTTCAGGAGCTCGACTCAGGACCAAAGAGCTCTGACCTGGGGATCGTCCTTTCTCCAGGGTCTCTGCCCTGTGGACAGAAGGCCAAAGCCTTGGTCTTGGCAAACCACCCCTTTTGCCCAAAGCCTGGGTGCAGAGACCAGTATTTTCTGCTGGCTTCAACAGTCTCCCCTGCTGTCTGTGAAAGTCGACCGTTGTACCCAGGCCATGGGGCCTCTACAGTGTCCCTCTAACCCCAGATCACCACCATCCCAGGCTGGATCTCTGGAGCTGGCCTCCTCTCTACTCATCTGAAGGGACCTAGGGACTCTGCCCTGGCCAGCTGAGCCACCAGCCTCCCTCCCCAAACCTGATGGCCCAAAACCAATCCAGGGGGGAATCTCCTCTCCCCTTCCTCCCACACAGACCTTCGCTGAATTAAAGTTTGTAAGTAAACGGTTTTAAAAAAAAAAAAACATGTCAGAGCTGGCTGGTTCTTGAGATAAACCATGGGCCCAGCAAGATAGCTCAGTCAGGGCACTGACACCTTGAGTTTATCCCTGGGGCGCAAATGGTGGAAGGAGAGAGCTGACTCCCACAAGTTGTCCTGTGACCTACACAGGTCATAGATGTGCTCATGTGTGGGGCACACACAATCTCTAAAGTTTTAAGTTGGGCGTAGTGGCACAGACATTTAATGCCAGCACTTGGGAGGCAGACATAAGAAGCTGAGTTAAAGGCCAGTCTGGTCTACATAGCAAATTCTAGAACAGTTAAGTCTATATAGAGAAAGACCCTGTCTCAACAACAACAACAACATTATTTTATGTATATCAATGTTCTATCCCCATGCACACTTCCAAGCCAGAAGACACCATATATCATAGATGGTTGTGAGCCATTATGTGGTTGCTGGGAATTGAACTCGGACCTCTGGAAGAGCAGCTGGTGTTATTAACTGCTGAGCCATCTCTCCAGCCCCCCCAAAAAAGGGGGGCCATGGTGACACATAACCCTTAATTCCAGCAAAGGCATTCAGAGTTCAAGACCAGCCTGGACTATACACTGGGACCCTGTCTCAAAAAAGGTTGCCCTTGCAGAGAACGCAAGTTCAGTTCCCAGAACCCAGAACATAGCCCTTTAACCCTTCTGGTCTCCAGAGGCAACCATTTGATGCTCATACATACATATGAACAAAAAAACATACAGTAAGGCCGAAGGGGGACAAAAGATCCAACCACGGGGTGAGGCCGGAAGTCCATGCTGGATCCCGGTACATCACCTCTGACCCCACTTGGCGCTCAAACACTACGACTGCAGTCGCAGCCTGCGCAACGCACTGAGCATGCTCCTTTTTCCGGTCACGTGGCCTGTCATGGCCGCCTCCGTGGCCCGCGGCATGAGTGCCCGGGTCCTGTTGCGGGCAGCCGGGGGATCTCGGGGTGCTGGGGTCGGGCACGCGGCTGTGACGTCCAGGACGTTCGGGAGGACAGGTACCTAGGGCCGGGCGGGGTGGGGCGGGCTGCGAGGCCGCAGCCGCTCACCCGTTCCTATGTTTCCAGGCGAGCGGCGCGAGGAGGCGGACGGCTCGGAGCAGCCCCCGGACGCGTGAGTGCCCGCCACGCCCTGCCCCGCCCTGCGGCCGGCCTCAGGCTGACCTGCGGCTCAGCACCTGCACCCCGTCTGTCGTCCCCAGGGTCAACGTGGTGTTCGTGGACCGCTCTGGCCGGCGGATCCCGGTGAGGGGCAGAGTTGGGGACAATGTTCTTCACCTGGCCCAGCGCCACGGGGTGGACCTGGAAGGTACGCCATAGGGAATTGGGGAAACCCTTGTCATTCTTTCTTATTCCTTTTTGTATTCTTGAGACAAAGCCTCATATAGCTCAGGCTAGTCTCGAACTTCTTGTGTATTAGAGAGTGGCTTTGAACTTCAGACCCTCCTGCCTCCACCTCCTTAAGTGCTGGTGTGACAAGTGTGCACTATTTTTGGTTAGGAGGGCTATGGGTCGGTAATCAGGGCTCACCCTGTGACTCAGGCTGTCCAGGAACTTAAGTGTGTAATCCAGGGGAGCCTGCAACCCAGGACAGTGATCGTCCCACCTCCACTTGTGAGTCCTGAGACTACAGGCATGTGCTACCACAGCAGCATACGGATGGGGTGGGAGGAAGTGAGGTAGGAGTTCCCTGTTACTCAGGCGGTCCTGAAGTCAGCTGGGTAACCAGGCTAGGCCCAAGCCTCCCTCCACCTCCTGGGTGCTGAGAAAGCTAAGTGTCTGTGACTTAGCTTTAAACCCACTGGCTGATTTTCCGGCCTCGGCTGTCTCAGTTCTGGGCTTACAGATTGATGCCACTGTTTAGGCACTTTTGAGTTAAAGCTGGTAAGATGGCCCCTACACACAAGCCTGCCAACCGGAATTTAACCCTAGCCCATGCGTAAGGGTAGAAGGAAAGCAGCTGACCCCACCTAAGGGCTGTGGCAGGCACATACGCACATCATCTACACACAGTAAGGACACCTTTCAAAATAAAGAAAATAATGACGCCGGAGAGGTTGCTGAGCGCTGAAGAGTGCATATGGCGCTTGCAGAAGACCTGTCTTCTCTTCCTGCCTCCCAGGCTATCCCAAGCAATTCACAACCTGTGTAACAGCCACTCAGACCCTCACCTGGCCTCCGTGGACACTGCACTCAGATGTACAACCCACATAGACATGCGTATAAACACTTAAAGGTCTTTTTTTTTTTTTTAAGATTTTATTTATGGGGCTGGAGAGATGGCTCAGTGGTTAGAGCACTGACTACTCTTCCAAAGGGCACAGGTTCAATTCCCAGCACCCACATGGCAGCTCACAACTGTCTGTAACTCCAAGATCTGACACCCTCACACAGACATGTATGCAGGCAAAACACCAATGCACATACAATAAAAAATAAATAAATTGGGCTGGAGAGATGGCTCAGCGGTTAAGAGCACTGACTGCTCTTCCAGAGGTTCTGAGTTCAATTCCCAGCAGCAACATGGTGGCTCACAACCATCTATAATGTAATCTGATGCCCTCTTCTGGCCTGCAGGTGTACATGCAGGCAGAGCACTGTATATGTAATAAATAAATAAGTAAATATTAAAAATAAATAAATGAATAATTTTTTACAAAAAGATTTTATTTATTTATTGTGTGTACATGAGTGCTCTATCTGCATGGGCACCTGCACACCAGAAGAGGGCATCAGATCACATTATAGACTGTTGTGAGCTGGGAATTGAACTCAGGACCTCTGGAAGGGCAGCCAGTGCTCTTAACCTTTGCGCCATCTCTTCGACCCTAAAGGTCTTTTTTACACTTAATTAAAGCTTGGTTTGGGGGCAACCCTTCCTGAGCATTTTACTACAGGCTACTGGAGGATGTGTCCTTGCTATTGGCCCCTCTGTTCTCTATTCCAGCTACCTTCTGGGGAGAGGTGGGATGGAGACAGGATCTCTGTGTGGAAAGCTAGCAGAGAATTCTATCTCTTTGGTGGATCATAGGTGTGTGGCCTTGTCCCTCATGGCTCTCTCTTGCTGTTCTTCAGGCACTGGAGCTCAGTCCTCTCTACCAGGACCACTGTGCTTACCGTTCTCTGTCAGAAGTGTTTTCCCAGAAAATTGCTTGGCTCCTCATTCTTCAGTCCAGACAGGCTGGCATCCTTTCTCCCCAGCCCATGTCTGTGTACTCAGTGGCCTCGCAGAGTTTACATATCATTTGCTCTCCCCATTCTGGCCCACAGCGAGGCTCGTTCACATCACCTGTGTCCTCCCGAGGGCCTCAGTGAAGGTGGGTCTGAGATCTGCCTGGGATGAGGGCCATTTCCTTGAGACAGCCTCATGAGTAGAGGAGGCAGTAATTCTGCCTTGCAGAGAAGGAAGCTGGGCATCATGTGGTAGTAGGCAGGGGCACACGGCAAAACACGATTCAAACATGGGCGTTTTAATCCTCCCATGCTGCTGTTGTGTGGGCACTGGTGAGCATTTTCTCTTCTCTTTTCTTTGTTTTTTGTTTTGTTCTTTTGTTTTTTTTCAAGACAGGATTTTTCTGGGTAGCCTTGACTGTCCTAGACTCACGTTATAGACCAGGTTGGCCTTGAACTCACAGCGGTCCGCCTACCTCTGTTTCCCAAGTGCTAGGATTAAAGGGGTGCAGCCCAGCCCTCCCCCCCCCCATTTTCTTTATTGTACTTATTTAGTGTGCACGCATGCCTCTGGAGAAACCAAAGGACAAACTGAGGGACTTGTTCCTTCCTTCCTATTTCCCTAGGGACTGAACTTAGGTCACTGGGCTTGGTTGTAACCACTTAACTCAATGAATGCATTCCTGGCCAACCATGGACTTATGGCAAGACTCTTCTTAGATTTATACTTAGCCTGGGTAACCTGGCAAAAGTGTCCTTGTCTCAAAAATTATGACAAATTAAGAAAAGTTATGTATCAAAAAAAAAAAAAAAAGATGAAGCTTGGCCATGGTGGCGTCCGCCTTTAATCTCAGCACTTGGGAGGCAAGGGCAGGCTGAAGCCAAGCCAGCGAGTCCACAACAGCCAGGACTGCAAGAGAAGCTCTGTCTTGAAAAATGAAAAAAGATGAGAGTCCTTGTGTGAATACTACTTCTCTGTGTGTACCAAAGGTCCTCTGTCATAGGCCAGCCTGAGCCCAGCAGGGACTGTGAGCCCAGAACACAGAAACGGTTAGGTTTTCATTGACAGACCGGTTGGAAGAGTCAGTGCTGGGTTAGTGGAATAGGAGGCCTGACTTACTCTAAAGCTGGCAGAGGTGGCTAGGCATGGTGGCCCACACTTTTGATCCTAGCACTTGGGAGGACAGGCAGCTGGAGCTCTGTGAGCTCGAGGCCAGCCTGGTGTCTATATAGCAAGTTCCGGGACAGCAGGACTACACAGTGAGACTCCCAAAACAAACCCAAAAGCAGTAAAAAGCACTAGAAATGTTGGGAGTGGCCAGGGGGTGCTGCCAGGGTCCACCAGCTGTTCTGCAGAGCAGAATGTGGAACAGTCTCGAACGCACGTAGGCTATGTGTCTGGGGCCTCAGCAGTGGGGTGAGCACCAGGCCTGGTCTCTTACAGAAGGATGACTTAGCATCTCTCTGTGGCTCCCCATGAGAATTAGGGACATATGTAAGGCGTGGTGGAGAGGAGGCTAGATCAGCAGCCAAGATCAAAAGGTGGCTCTGGCTCACCTGGGGGAGGGTGGCATTCCTGTGGCTCCAGCTGCTGCCACAGAAGCTGTGCATCGGAAGGACCGCCTGAGCTAGGAGTTAAAGACCCAAGTTGGGCAACATAGACCCAATTTAGATAAAGCAGGTGAGACCGGTGCCTCAGGCCTCTAATCCTAACTACTTGGGGTTGGCAAGTTCATGCTCTGGGCTAGCACAGTGGCTCATTGACTACATGGCAGTTGCCACCACCAAGCCTGACGACCTGAATTCAGTCCCAAGGAGAACACCGCCTGAAGTTGTCCTTTACATGTACACTGTGGTGTGAACATTCCCACAGAGTCACACACACATAAGTGTTTTATTTTTATTTTTTTAAATTTTATTTTATTAATTTATTCTTGTTACATCTCAATGGTTATCCCATCCCTTGTATCCTCCCATTCCTCCCTCCCTTCCATTTTCCCCTTATTCCCCTCCCCTATGACTGTGACTGAGGGGGACTTCCTCCCCCTGTATATGCTCATAGGGTATCAAGTCTCTTCTTGGTACACATAAGTGTTTTAAAAGCTTTCAGGGCCTGGGCATGGTGGAGTACACCTTTAGTCCCAGCACTTGGGAGGCAGAAGCAGGCAGATCTCTTGAGTTCAAAGCCATCCTGGTCTAGGACATTCTAGGACAGGACAGCCAGGGATTTATGGTAAGACCCTGTCTTTTAAAAAAAAAATTCAGCTGGTAGTGGTGGCGCATGCCTTTAATCCTAGCACTCAGGAGGCAGAGGCAGGCGGATCTCTGAGTTCGAGGCCAGCCTGGTCTACAAAGTGAGTCTAGGACAGCCAAGGCTGCACAGAGAAACCCTGTCTTGAAAAACCAAAAAAATAAAAAATTCAAGGACTAGAGAGAGATGGCTCAGCGGTTAAGAGCACTGTCTGCTCTTCCAGAGGTCCTGAGTTCAATTCTGAGCAACCACATGGTGGCTCACAACCATCTGTAATGGAATCTGATTCCCTCTTCTGGTGTGTATTATTATATACATAAAATGAATGCATCCTTTAAAAAATTTCAAGAAGGAAAGTTGTAAATGCCTTTTTAGATTAAAACCCAGCCTTAATAGTTTATGAGTTTCTCAAAGATGGGAAGGTGGCTCAGTGGGTAGAGGCACTGATTTCAATCCTCAGCACCCAAGTGAAGATGGCTAGAGAGCACCAGCTGTGTACGGCCACCCTCTGACCTCCACACAGATGCTGTAGCAACCGTGCCCCGCCCACCCATGCATGCTTACACATGTAATAACAAAACATCATTAGAAAAGCATTGTAAAGGACTAGGGATGTATCCTAGTACGGACCACTCTTGTTTGTTCATCCTAAATCAACCCCTAGTGCCCTTTTTAAAAAGTTACATGTTGATAAATGCTACCCAGAAAGTGGAGAGGAAACTGGGGGACTTGAAACAATTGGGTTGAAGCTTTGAGTGAATAAGCAATGTAGAGAACATTCTGGTCGTGGGTACAGGCATGCAAAGGAAGGGCCTGAGGTGGAGGTGAAGTCAGTGTGGTGAGAAGCAGTGCAGGACACTTGTCATCCTGGCTTTTGGCAGGTTGAGGCAGGAGATTGAGTCCAAGGTCATCCTTGGCTTCGTGGTGAATTTAAGACTAGTCAGGGCTATTTGAGACTGTCTTTTTTCCCTCTTTTTTCTTTTTGAGACAGGGTTTCACTGTGTAGCACTGGCTGTCCTGGATCTGCCTGCCTCTGCCTCCCACGTGCTTTGATTAAAGGTGTGTGCCACCATGACCGGCTACTTAAGACTGTCTTAAACAAAAAACGCCTGCAGACGCCTTAGAAGCCGTTGGCTGTGAGGCAGGTGGGGCTAGCTAGGGAGCTGAGGTGGAAGCTGCTTACTCAGGTTGTGCTTCTCCCTTCCTCTTCCCAGGGGCCTGTGAAGCGTCCCTGGCGTGTTCCACTTGCCATGTGTATGTGAGTGAGGCCCACCTGGATCTCCTGCCTCCTCCCGAGGAGAGGTGAGTGGGCCGCCCCCAGCTAGATTGCGGGCATCTGTCTCCCTGTGCCCGGGGCTCTTCCACCTACCTGCAGCTGCCTCGGCTTCCCCGAAACTTGACCCCTGTCCTTTGTCCCAGGGAGGATGACATGTTGGACATGGCCCCACTACTCCAGGAGAACTCGAGACTGGGCTGCCAGATTGTGCTGACCCCTGAGCTGGAAGGAGTTGAGTTCGCTCTTCCCAAGATTACCAGGAACTTCTACGTGGATGGCCACGTACCCAAACCTCACTGACATGAGGCTACTGGACCGACCAGGGCCTCAGAACTGAAAAGAAAAGCCATGCTTCCGGCCCCAGAGCACAGACTGACCCGGAAAGCACGGTGTGAGACCAGAGCTGCCACTGGGGACCACCAGTGTCTGGGCCCTGAGGGGGATGGGATGGGTCTGCATCTTGAGCGTGTTGGTTCACCAGGGAGACTGGAACTATAAATTAACGATGGACTCAAACCAGAGCTGCAATAAAAAGTCACACACATCAGCGGCATGTTTCGTGTGCTTGGGGACCCGGTCTGACCAGCTCCGAGTTCAGGGGTCCAGGGTGTTCCTTCACCACCGTGACAGCGCCCCGGGAAGCTCTTCTTCCTGGGGACGCCCCCTGCGTGTCCAGGCCCCGCCCCGGCCACAGAGAAGGGATCTACAGCGCTGTGCTAAGCGATCAGAAAGATTGCTAGCAAAGAAGGGGGCACCCATGGGAACGTTCCTGATCACACAGTTAACTGAGCCACACAGCTGAGGCTCCTGGCAGCCACTGCAAAAAGTGCTCCCAGGTGCAAACAGCGCCCCCACGTGACCTACGCCGCCCGGCTCCGCCCAGGTGGCGCCCTTCGTCATCACCCTCGCCTCCCTCATCCTCGAGTTTATTCCTGGGGAGGGGGGCGGGGCAGAGAGATTCTGCAGCTGGGCCCAGAGTGGGCATGGAGGCGGCACCAGCCCGTGATTTGACGCGCCAGCAGGAACTTCTGGCGCCACCTTGTCTGGACACCGAATCGTTCCGGAAGTGTCGACCCCCCGCCCTGGAGCCTGGAGCCCTGAGATGCCTCACTCCCAATGGCAGGTGCGTGGGGCGTGGGGGAGCCCTTCACCGCCCATTCCAGCTAATTCCTCTACATCCAGGCCTAGAGATGGAGGGGTCACGATCCCCGGCTTCTCAGCCTGTTCCTTTACGAACATGTAACAAGTTTCAGCCTCTACTTACGGAACGGGACAGGTGATTTCCATTCCACCCACCCTACCGTGGCTGTATGGAGGTGCCATCCGTGATCCTTGAGAGATCACCCGTGGGGTGATGAGAGTAACCTAACAAAACAGTAGTGGATGGGGTGATTGACCAATGGTTGCTACAGACAGCAGCGTGAATTGGGCCGATTGCCTAGGGTGGGTCCCTGCTTTGTTGGGGGGGGGGGAAACCCACTGATGGGGAGTTGATAGCCACGGTGGGTAATCGGTCTCGGCTAACAATTATCTTGCACCTTTTAAACCTAATAACCCAAGAAGAATCTGGCCCTAGGTGGAGCGCGGGGTTACGGAAGGAGCAGCAACAGCTGGGTGATGCTCCACCCACCTCCATACCTATCAAATCCAAGCCCCCAGGAGAGGGGTGGCCACGCCTTACTGCCTCTTATCCCCAGGTCCCTGTGGTCTGCATGCCAGGACTCAGTCAGCCCAGCACTGCCTTTCCTCCAAGAGAAGGAAAAGGGGCCACCAGGGTCCCCTTCGCCAGCCACCCAGGCCCTGGGCCCGTGCTGGGAGCTCATGGTCATAGGGATGTCAGACACCCTAAGTATGGCAAGAAATATCAAGAGCACACAGTACCCCAAACTGGAAACTTCCAGTGCTGCTTCCCAGGCCTCACTCCAGAGAAGACCACGGAAGCAGCTGAGCCCCCGAAAGGGCATTGAGAAGGTGGATCCCGGGTTCAAGGGGGTGACTCTGGAGTTCCAGATACAGCCGGATTCTAGTCTCCAGATTGTACCCACCTACAGGTAGGGACTCTCAGCCATGATAATGTATGCCTAAGTATAATAGCAGTACACTTAGGCCGGGGCTGGTCACATAGGCCTGTCATCCAAGCCACTTGGGAGACCGAGGAGGGACTTGAGCTGCAGAGTGAGTTCGAGGCCACCTTGTGTAACTTAATGAGACTCTGGCTCCAGTCAGAGTGAAAAGGCTGGGAGCTGGTGTCCAGAGGCACGCTGGGAAAGAGCAGAAGCACATTCACACCTTGCCTGGATACATAGCTAGACCCTGGCTCAGAAAAAAATTAAACAAATCCACCTAGGCCTGGAGAGATGGCTCAGTGGTTACGAGCACTGGCTTCTCTGCTGGAGGACCCAGGTTCAGTTCCCAGCTGCGTGCTCATAAGCATCTGTAACTCCAGCTCCAAGGCTTCTGACACCCTCCCACACACAAATACATTCAGGCCAAACACCAGTGCACATAAAAAATAAAAACAGGGTTTTTTGTTGTTGTTGTTTTGTTTTTTTTAAAAGAGAGCTTCGCCGGGCGTGGTGGCGCATGGTTTTAATCCCAGCACTCGGGAGGCAGAGGCAGGTGGATTGCTGTGAGTTTGAGGCCAGCCTGGTCTACAAAGCAAATCCAGGACAGCTAGGGCTACACAGAGAAACCCTGTCTCAAAAAACAAAAAATAAAAGAGAGAGAGAGAGAGCCTCTTGTGGAGATAGTGGGCCTTGGTTCCATTCCAACCGCCTACACCTCCTGTTCTAGTGGACCATGCCTCACAGGGCTTCTGCATATTCAATGCAATAAACTCATGCGACCAAGCAAACATAACAAACAAACAATAAAAGACCCAAATAAATACAAGTAAGTAATTTTTAAAATAACCTTTAGTTCCCGCACTTGAGAGGCAGAGACAGACAGATTTCTAAATTCAACGCCAGTATGGTCTACAAAGAGAATTTCAAGCACTGCCAGGGCTCCGCAGAAACACCTTGTCTCGCGGGGCATGGTGGCATGTATCTTTAATCCCAGCACTCGGAAGGCAGAGGCAGGTGGGTCACGTGAGTTTGAGACCAGCCTGGTCTACAAATGGAATCCAGGACAGGCAAGGCTACACAGAGAAATCCTGTCTCGAAAAAAAACAAAACAAAACAAAACAAAAAAAACCTGTCTCCAAAAAACAAAATAATGTTGGGTAATGGTTGGCACACACCTTTGATCCCAATGCATGGAAGGCAGAGGCAGGCAGATCTCTACGAGTTTGAAGCCAGCCTGATCTACAGGCGAGTTCCATGACAGCCAGAGCTATATAGAGAAACCCTGTCCCCATCTATAAATAAATAAATAAATAAATAAATAAATAAATAAATACGGGGGAAAAAACCACTTTTTTTTTAAACTTTGAGACAAGGTTTCATATGTAGACTAGGCTAACCTAGAATTTCACTTCTGCAGCCTCAACCTCTTGAGACTGTAATTACAGAAATGTAACTTACCTGACTAAATACAATGCTAATTATTTCATTGCTACTAGTGGGGTACAAAACCAGGACTTTGAGACATCAGATGTCTCCTGAGGGGTGCCTGTTAACCTTGATGGTAAATCTTAATTTGGAGCTGTGCCTCAGCGGGTGGAGCACTTGCCTAGCATGAACAAAGCCCTAGGTTCTATCCCTAGCTCTGTGTAAACCAGTTAACGGGGGCTGGGGAGCATTTTCCAGATGGAACCGAGAGGGCCTGAAGCTCTGGGCCAATAGGGAGTTCAAGCCAGCCTGGACTCCATGAGGTCCTTCTGTTCCCAGCCAGGCATGATGCCACCTGCAATCCCAGCATTCAGGAGGCTGAGACAGTTCCAGGCCAGCTTTGGCTATAAAGAGAAACCCTAGCTGGGCGTGGTGGCACAAGCCTTTAATCCCAGCACTAGGGAGGCAGAGGCAGGCGGATTGCTGTGAGTTTGAGGCCAGCCTGGTCTACAAAGCGAGTCTAGCACAGCCAAAGCTACACAGAAAAAGAGACCCTGTCTCAACAGCAAGAGAAACAAGGAACAGTGCAGGCCTGTCACCCCTGCCACACTGGAGGCTGAAGTAGGGCCACTTACTAACACATAATAATAAATAAAATAAAAATAAAATAAATAAAATAAAATAAAAAGAGAGAATTTATTAATTTTGTTTTCCTGTGACACCATTACTTTACTTTTAAATTCTGTTGTGATTTAGTATATGTATAAATAAGTGTATAGAATTATTTGATTAAAAAAAAAAAGGAGAGAAGCCGGGCGTGGTGGCGCACGCCTGTAATCCTAGCATTTGGGAAGTCGCTGTGAGTTCGAGGCCAGCCTGGTCTACAAAGTGAGTCCAGGACGGCCAAGGCTACACAGAGAGACCCTGTCTCAAAAAACCAAAAAAAAAAAAAAAAGTAGAGAGAGGGCTGGAAATAGCTCAGTGGTAGTGTTTGCCTGGGCATGTGAGGCCCTGGGAAATATTGATTTTGGGGACCACCTTCCAGAGTCCTCCAATGCTATGTTTTGTCCTTTTTGCAGCTTGCCTGGCAGAAGTTGCTCACAAAAGCTCCCTGCGAGCCCTTCCAAGGCCCTTGTCAGCCCAGGAGGCAGTGAGGCCCTCGGTGAGCTATAACCACAACGTGAGCTAGGAGTATCGTGAGGGTGCCATTTTCACATCCTCTCCGCTTTCCCCGAGCCCCCGCCTTCATCCCAATTCCTCATTTAGACCTGCTCAGAGGAGCCCTTGCCCAGGATTGAGTCACCCCCACCCCCAGCTTCCTCCTCAGCGGAGACTTAACCACCTGACTCACCATCTGTCTCCTTCCGGCTCTCTCTTGCCTTCTATCTGACAACACGGAAGGCAGGCCCAGAGCTACTGAAGTGTTAACAGAGACCACCCCACCCCTGGAACCCTCTGCCCGACACAAGCCTCTGGAATTGACTTTTGGCCTTTGACCCTGTGCCTTTTGACCTCTGACCTCCAGGGCCCCGGCGCTGTGCTTCTTGTAGGACCCAGAGGACTCCACTCTGGAGAGATGCTGAAGATGGGACCCCCCTGTGCAATGCTTGTGGCATCAGGTCCTCGCCCTGGAGGTGTTGGGAATGGGGCAGTCGACTTGGGCTTAGCTGGTGTGGGAAGCGGGAAAGAAAAACAGCCACCTTTTAAGGAAAATGGTTTCCTCCTGGTGGTTTCTAGTTCCCCACGCATTCTAAATGGTGGTTTCTTTCATACCCTACTCTCTCACTCCTGCCTCCAGGTACAAGAAATATGGCACCCGTTGTTCCAGTTGCTGGCTGGTTCCAAGGAAAAGCATCCAGCCCAAGACGCTGTGTGGCAGGTGTGGGGTGTCTCAGGACCCCCAATTAGGCCCAACTCAGGAACTGTAGACCCTTCATTTAAACAAGTCACTTTTGCCTCAGTTTCTCAAGGAGAGGAGTAGAGCCCTTTGGGACCATCCAGTCTGCCTGGAGGCTGGCAAGGATCCCAGTGGGAAAGTCAAGCCTCAGGCGCAGAGTCCCGCCTGTGGGGGTCACCCACCCTCTGGCTTCTCCCTTCACCACTCAGTCTTTGCTGAACCCCAAATAAAAGGAAATCATTTCAGAAATGATTACTTTTAATTATGTTTTACTTCGGATTTTCTTTTACATTTTTGCGTGTGTGTGTGTGTGTGTGTGTGTGTGTGTGTGTGTGTGTGTATGTATCT
The DNA here is from genome assembly GCF_964271855.1 of Acomys minous. Taxonomy (NCBI): domain Eukaryota; kingdom Metazoa; phylum Chordata; class Mammalia; order Rodentia; family Muridae; genus Acomys; species Acomys minous. Next base: position 83,703,498 of record NC_140494.1, on the reverse strand, counting down.
GTCTGTCTGTCTGTCTATGGTATGGTTTCAGAAAACAGGACAACTTTCAGGAGTTGGTTCTCACCTTCCACAGCCATGTGGATTCTTTTTTGGTTTAGTTTGGTTTTTTTTTTTGGGGGGGGGGTGTTTTTGAGACAGGGTTTCTCTGTGTAGCCTTGACTGTCCTGGACTCACTTTGTAGACCAGGCTGGCCTGGAACTCACAGTGATCCGCCTGCCTCTGCCTCACGAATGCTGGGATAACAGGCGTGAGCCACCGCGCCTGGCACCATGTGGATTCCAGGAAGTGAACTCAGGTCATCCGGTTTAGCTATAGACATCTTCACTATTGAGCTGTCCAGCCCACCGGAGGCAACGCTCACTATTGCTGTCAACACTATCCTAAAGGTTGAGCTACTCAAGAGGTCTGAGTGTCACCCTATATAACTCTGCGTACTTCCCCCAGCCTGGGGAGGTAAGGGCTGTTTCCTCTTTTGTTCTTTTGGGTGGTAAAAACCATAGATTGTATATATACAGTCAGCCTGTTTGATATGCTTTGGGTTTTTTTTCTCTGTGTAATAGCCCTGACTGTTGCCAGGCATGGTGGCACCCGGGAGACAGAAGCAGATGCTAGCCTGCTCTACAGAGAGAGTTCTAAGACAGTCAGTGCTACATAGCAAAACCTTGTCTTGGAAAAATATTTATTTTTTATTTTTAGGTGTATGTATCTGTGCCTGCAGGAGCCTGTTCAGGTCAGCACAGGATGCTAGGTTACCTGAACTGGAGTTTCTGAGCCAGGGTCCACCACAAGAGCAGCAAGCGCTCTTCACCATTGAGCCATGTCTCCAGCCTCCTTGTAAATTTTTTTTTTAAAGGAAGCTTAAAAAAAAAAAAGATTTATTTATTTATTTTGTATACAGTATTCTGCCTGCACACCAGAAGGGGGCATCAGATCTCATTATGGATGGCTATGAGCCACCATGTGGTTGCTAGGAATTGAACTCAGGACCTTTGGAAGAACAGCCAGTGCTCTTAACCTCTGAGCCATCTCTCCAGTCCTCTTCTTTGTAATTTTTGAGATAAAATTTCTCACTGAGTTTGGAACTCAGTGTTTGGGTAGGCTGCCTGGCCTGTGAACCCCAAGATGCTCCTGTCCCTGCCTCCCCACTGCTAAGATTACAGGCAGATGCTCTGTGGTGTTGCAAATGGGACTCAGGCTCTTCCTTCCGTTCTTTATTTCTGAGGCACTGCCCAGGCCGCGGGCAACTCAGCAGGCTGCAGTGTGTCCCCTTCACCTGCCTCAGTTGGTCTAAACCTCTTCCAGGCAGCTCAGCTGGCTCCTGTTTCTTCTAGGCTGGTCTGTCCCAAGTCTTTGCATTGTGGGTTTGCCGCTCTGGCGTGGAAGGACCTAGCAAGTCTGGTCAGTTTTAGGGACTCCATGAAGCTAGTTTGAGTTGTTTACCTCCCTTTTTAAAAGAACCATAGGATGGAATGTTTCAGGAAACTGTTTCACAGTACTCCATGCCTTTTCCCTCTGCTCTTAGATTCTTTCTTCCTCCTCTTTGGTGGTGATCCCTGAGCCTTGGTGCGGGTGACTGTAGATGTCCACCTGTGGCTATGAAATAGGCCACCACGCCAGAGTAACAGTCGCTTGTTCTCAGGAGCGTCTCAGTCGCTATGAGCTGAGGCCTGTGACAGCCGTGATCTGTAGGTGTAAACACGCATTCAGAGTGCACTTCACCAGGCACCTCACATCCATTTAGTAGAATATGGAAGTTGCTTTTCCGCTGGGACCTATGACCTCCCAAGCCCCAAGTTTTGGTCCTGGCTTACAGTACCACATGTAAACTCCCGCTTGTGGAGCAGGCCTTAAGTCCAATTGGAAAGTTGTTGGCCTTACCCATGACGGCTGAGCCACTATTGCACCATCAGGCACATCCTGTGTTTTAGTACACAGGGTCCATAGCCCAGCAGGAGTGTCGGGGACAGTTCTCCGGTAGCCACCTACAAGGCCTTCTCCACCGAGGACCAAAGCCAGGCAGCAGGGTGGGAATCTCCATTTCAGTCCCAGCTTGATCTCTCCGTGTCCTACCGCCAGAGTATGCACATGTGGTGTCTTCAGCAATACACCTTCTGCTCGTGGCAGTAGCGGTGGCTTTTAAGGTTTGTGGGACTCCCCTGGCGGTCAGCTCACAGGAAGACTATAGGGTTAAGGTCAGAGCTCCTCTAGGCCTTAGGGTTTTATGATAATGTAGGACTCTGCCCCACCCCCACCCCCCCTTCCTGAGGAGGAGACCTTGACCTCAGCTCAGGTTTTTCTTTTTGTTTTGTTGCCTCTAGGCAGATCCCAGGCGCCTGGTTTTCTAGTCAGGCTTTTAGCCCTGATCCCCTGCTGAGTGTAATGATGATCCATTGAACTGCTCGGTCCTTGGCCTGTCCTCCCCAGATGCCCTTGGCTAGAGGCAGCAGGGACCCTTTTTCCTCTCACCCTCCCTCCCACCCCCATCCATGGGAAGAGTGACATCCTCCATATCTTTCTTTTTTTCTTTTTTTTTTTTTTTAGGTTTGTTTTTGTTTTTGTTTTTCAAGACAGAGTCTCTCCGTGTTAGCCTTGGCTGTCCGGTACTCCCTTTGTAGACCAGGCTGGTCTCGAACTCACAGAGATCCGCCTGCCTCTTGACTTCCAGTGATGGGATTAAAGGCATGCACCACCATGCCCAGCTTTGTTTTTGGTTTTTTGAGACAGTGTTTCACTGTGTAATACCCTTGTTGACCTGGAACTCTCTTTGTAGACCAGGCTAGCCTCAAACTCACAGAGATCCACCTACCTCTGCCTCCTGAGTGCTGGGATTAAAAGCATGCATCACCACTCCCGGTTCCGGCTTCGTTTTTTTTTTTTCCAGTTTATTTATTTATACAAATGTTTGCATGCATGTATGCATGTGCACCAAGGGGGCCACTGTAGCCCAAAGAGGTCAGAAGAGAGCATCACATGGAAGTTACAGATGGTTCTGAGTCACCACGTGGGTGCTGGGAATTAAACACAGGTCCTCTGGAAGAACAGCCAGTGCTCTTAAGTGCTAAGCCATCTTTCCAGCTCTCCAGCTCTCCCAAGGCAACTTTTTTTTTTTTTTAAGATTTATTTATGTATTTTTATACAATTTTCTATCTGCATGTACATTTGCAGGCCAGAAGAGGACATTAGATCACATTATAGATGGTCACGAGCCACGATGTGATTGCTGGGAATTGAACTCAGGACCTCTGGAAGAGCAGACAGCGCTCTTAACCACTGAGCCATCTCTCCAGCCCAAGGCAACTCTTATAAAGGAAAACATTTAACTGGGGCTGCCTTACAGTTTCAGAGGTTTAATCTATTATCGTGGTAGGAAGCACGGCAGTGTGCAGGCAGACACAGTGCTAAAGGAGCCAAGAGTTCTGCATCTTTGATCCACAGGCAGCAGCAGGAGAGTGTGTGTCACACTGCACTGAGCCAAACTTGAGCATAGGAGACCTTGAAGCCCACCCACACAGTGACACACTTCATCCAACAAGGCCACACCTCCTAAGAGCAGCACTCCCTCTGTGCCAAGCATTGTATGGGGCCATACCCACTCAAACCATCACACAGGGTAAAAGGTCTGAGTTTACTTCTGGGTGTGAAAACCCACCAAACCCGCCAGGTATGGTGGCACACACCTTTAATCCCAGCACCCGGGAGGCAGAGGCTGATGGATCGCTGTGAGTTCAAGGCCAGCCTGGTCTACCAAGTGAGTCTAGGACAGCCACGGCTACACAGAGAGAAACCCTGACTTGGAAACAACCAAAAACACAATGAGGTTAATTTTATGTCACCTGCATAATACAACCCTTTCCAGAGAACGAGCATGAGAGTCAGGCGTGGTAGCGCACACCTTTAATCCCAGCACTCGGTAGGCAGAGGCAGACGGTTCGCTGTGAGTTTGAGGCCAGCCTGGTCTACAGAGTGAGTCCAAGACAGCCAGGGATCTGTGTAACAGAGAAACCCTGTCTCAAAAAAACAGAGAAAGAGAGAGAGAGAGAGAGAATATGAACTTGAAAGTGGATTAGGCTGCATTTATTGACATGGACCATCTGAGTGGAGATTCTAAGTTTAATATGGAAGCTCAGAGAGGTGTTTGTTTGTTTTTTAAGTGTCAAAAGTCTGACTGGTTGGCTGAAGCATTTGCCAAAAGATGGCTACCGAAAAAGGTTTGGAGATGCCTGGTATTTCTTGGCTCGTGTTGATGAAGGATTTTGTTTTGTTGGTGGTGGTGGGTTTTTTGTTGGTTGGTTGGTTGGTTGGTTTTTTTGATGAAGGAATTTTTAAGGGTCAAGGAAATGCTAGAGTGGGTTTGCCATATAAAACTTAATTTTCCTCATTGGAAAGCTCAGACATCATGCCCTTCACTAATCCTGTAAGATATGAAATAGACAGAATTTCTCTGTGTAGCTTTGGCTGTCCTGGACTGGCTTTGTAGACAAGGCTGGCTTCAAACTCACAGAGATCCACCTGCCTCTGCCTCCCCCAGTGCTGGGATTACAGGTGTGCGCCACCTCTTGTAGCTGCCTGCTGCACTTTTGTTTGATCTGTATAAGTAGAGGAATTCTCAAACAAATGAAAGCATGTTGTCTGAGCTTTCCAGTGAGGAAAATTAAGTTTTACATGGCAAACCCACTCTAGCATTTCCTTGAGCCATCCAGTCAAACAGACTGAATGTTTGACAATGGGTCATCAAGTTACTATGTGGTCTAAGCTGTCCATCATGAGCTGGGCATTATCTGACCCACCAAGTCATAAAGTAGGATGTGCACGGTGGCAATCTGTTATCAAATGGATGAGGTATATATGTGATTAGGCCCGAGCAGGTCCTGAAGGCACAAGCAAGTTACATGAAGAAGTTACCCAAATGCCTATGGTTTCTACTCCAATTACGATGCTATCTGATGCCAAGCATGCACCTATAGCCTCATGGCGTTCCCTGTGATTGGTTGACTGAGGAAGAGCCTCAGGGCCTGCTTTACTGATGGTTCTGCATGTTATGGAGGCACCATCCAGAAGCAGGCAACTGCTGTCTGCTTTGGGACAACCCTGAAAGACACCAGCGAGGGCAGAACTTTGGGCAGCACACATGGTCATACATTTTGTTTGGAAGGAGAAATAGTCAGATGTGTGATTGTTCACTGATGGACTGGCTGATGCTCAGGGACTTGGAAAGAGCATGACTGGAAAATCGATGAGAAAGACATCCGGGGGGGAAAGCGTGTGGATCACTCCATATAGGCAAAGGATGTAAAAAGATTACATGGGAGCATGTGTGTCCCATGAAATTGAAAGAATGAGAGGCCTAAAAGATTTTTTTAAATTGCCTAAACCTCGATACAAGAGACAGGCAGTTAGCCAGTCCCGGGAAGTACCCGGGGAGTGCATGAGCTAACAAGATAATGTTCCCTCGCAGGCCACCACAAATGGCCTATCGCCTCTCTAAGGGTCTCCAAGTTCTTTAAAGAAACAGGCTTAAAAGAAAAAAAGAAAAGAAAAAAAAAAGATTCAAGCTCACAGCTGCAACCAAAGATAGCATTATCTGATAGCAACTGGCCCGCCCCTTGGAGGTGGGATTACTAAGAAACACACTTCTCTGAACAAATAGCGAAAAAGGAGAAGAGAAATTAAACCGTTTGGACATTAGAGCCCCTTAGGTTAACTAGGATCCCTCCTGCTTGGGAGGCACTGGGAGGGAGGAACTTATAAAAAGCCCCGCCAGGTCAACGCCCAGGGTGACTTCTGGAGACCTTTGATTTGGGGTCAGGTGTGGCCCAGCCCCGGCTGAATTAAAGATTCCTCTTGTGTTTACAGCGGTTTCAAGTCTTCTGGTTCTGTTTTGGAGATCAACCTGGGCGAGGCAAAATGCTCATCAAAAAGGTGACTTCAGGCAAGGAAGCCTTCGTGATCAAGTGACCACCCATTCTGTGGACTCCTTCCCCACCAGTCCTGACATTGCCCTATGGACCCCTGGATAAAGTGCCCATGGTGGTAGAGATGGGGGTTATGCATGGGCTCCCCAACATGGACTTCCATTCACCGAGCTGATCTGGCTGTAGCTGCTGTTGAATGCCAGATCTGACAACAGCAGAGACCAGCTCTAAGCCCTAGGTATGGCACCATTCCCCAGGGTGGCCGGCCAGTGACCTGGTGGCAGGTCCGCTACATTGGACCATTCCCTCTGTGGAAAGGACAATGCTTGGTCCTTACTGGAGTAGATAATGGTTATTCTGGTTATGGATTTGCCTTTCCTGCACATAATGCTTCCTGCAAAACCACCATCTATGGACTTAGAGAGAGACTTATGCACGGTGTTCCACACAGTATTGCTTCTGCCCAGCAGAAGGTCCAGTAGTGGGTCAGCCCATTGAGGCTGGCTGTCTCAGCTGGTCTGCAGTATATGCCAGACTCCTGAAGAAGGAAGCTGTAATGCCAGGAAGGAGCGACTAGGTCAGAAGCAATGCTGTGTGCAATACCATGGATGAGGCACATTTTTATTTTTATTTTTATTTTTGTTTATTTTTTTATTTTTTTATTTATTTATTTTTTGGTTTTTCAAGATAGGGTTTCTCCATGCAGCCCTGGATGACCTGGAACTCTCTTTCTAGACCAGGCTAGCCTCGAACTCACCGAGTTCTGTCTGCCTCTCCTGGGACTAAAGGTGTGTGCCACCACTGCTGGGCTTAACACAGATCTTTGAGGGGGCCAGCTTCCCACCTGGGCCACACCTCCTACTGACAGCTTTTATAAAGGACATGGAAGAAACAAACTTTTTTTTGCCTGCTTACTCTCATTCTTTTTTTTTTTTTTTTTTTTTTTTTTTTTTGGTTTTTCGAGACAGGGTTTCTCTGTGTAGCCTTGACTGTCCTGGACTCACTTTGTAGACCAGGCTGGCCTCGAACTCACAGCGATCCGCCTGCCTCTGCCTCCCAAGTGCTGGGATTAAAGGTGTGCGCCACCACGCCTGGCCTTACTCTCATTCTTGAGAACAAGTCCACTCCTTCATTAGAGCCTTCTTCTTCAGGAGTCTGGCATATACTGAAGATCAGCCTCCAACACCCAGCCTCATGGATTGTCCAACTGGTGGTTATTTTGTTTGTCTGTTTTTCCAATACAGGGTTTATCTGTGTAGCCTTGGCTATCCTAGACTCACTTTGTAGACCAGGCTGGCCTCGAACTCACATGGATCCACCTGCCTCTGTCTCCTGAGTGCTGGCTTTAAAGGTGTGTACCACCATGCCCGGCTCAACTAGTGATTCTTGGACCTTCAGTTGGTAAACAGCCATTGTTAACTAGCTAGACCACAGCCTGTAAGCCATGCTAATAATCCCCTTTGTGTGTATGTGTGTATTATGTATGCTATACATAAGTACATATACTTTATATATACAATATATATTACATATAAGCATATACACACACTAGTTCCTTTAGAGGACAGGACAAGGTGATATCCTGAGCCACCATCCCATAACAAATGATGGGTGACAGAGGCAACCTTGGTGTAGCACTCTGAAAGTTGTCACCCGCTCGCTGCAGGTGTCAGGTGATCCCAGAGGCTCACAGCTGGAAGACACTCAAGTCAAACATAGCAAGGTCTAGCACAGCACGGATGCTCCATCCATTGCTTCCTCCACAGAGCATGGACGGGAGGCTGTAAGTCAGCTGCTGTGACCCTCAGTCATTCTCTCTCGGCCATTGTGTTTCTGTATCCTAGAGCTCCTCCACAGAGCCTCCCCACACTCCCCAACCCTGAGGAACTCAGTGAGCCTCACTCAATCTGCTCAGACCTAATCGGGCACAGAGAAGAAGGCGGTCCTGCTCTCCCCTGATGCTCCCGCTGGCTCCCTGGGTCAGACAGGCCCGGGGCTGGGATGAGGATGTAGCTGTGGCCTTCAGGGAGTCTGTGACTGGACAAACCATCTCCACCCCTAACATAACCTTTTGCTGGGGAGGAAGATACCCTCCTTAGAATGGAGGATAACTACCAGCCCCCGGACGCGCTTGCTCCTTTTCACCTGGGTTGTTCTATCACAGGTGTCTTCTGGGAAGGGCTCCCCAGGCTTGAAAGCCTTCCAGAAGCTCCTTGGCACACAGTCCGGCTTCTTTCAATCTTTTCCTCAGGAGCTCCAGCTTGCTGGGGATGGTGGCTCTTCTCCTCCCTCAGGGCTGATGGCCACCAACCCAGAGAGGCAAGAGGAGCAGAAAAGTAGACACAGGGCCTGGAATGCTGTAAACACGATGGAGATCGATCACTCTGGGAACCACTTCAGGAGCTAGTTCAACTTTAATCCGGAAGGACAAAGGCTGTATAGCCCTTGGGGAGTGGGTGGGGGCTTCCAGGATAGGCGCTCATAATTGGATGAAACTGGGTGTTTTTATGATGCTTGTTTTGCATTTGGCAGCATGTTCCTATCATATGAATGGGAACACAATACCTAATTAGCCTATAGGTGCAGGGAAGAGAGAGCTAGCAAGGAGCTGTGTCAAGGGCCACATATCAAATGTGGTTAGGGCATCTGTGTCTAAAGACATTGCCAGATGGAGTCAGGCAGAGAGCCGGAGGCCCTGCTGGGGAGAGCGAGTTCTGTCTGCACCTAAGGCTGAGCTCAGTGGCTAACCAGTCTGGGAAGACTGCAACCACAAACAGCAGGGTCCTTCCAACAGTGGCACAGGCCTTTAATCCCAGCACTCCAGGAGGCAGAGGCAGGCAGATCTCTGTGAGTTCGAGGCCAGCCTGGTCTACAGAGCACATTCCAGGTCATCCAAGGCTACAAGGAGAAACCCTGTCTCAAAAAACAAAAGAAGCCACCAGGAACTACCCTGGACAGGAGGACTTTGTGAGCCTCGAGGAACCTTGAGGTGGCAGGTAGGCGTGAGGAGATGATTCAGAGGCGGGGAGGGCCCAGCAGAGGCTCGCACTCGGCCTGCACTGTCCTGCTTCCGTCCCTGGCATAGCTTTGCTGTCTCCGGCTCTGCTTTCCTGTTCTCATCTCTGCTCATTAAATGTTTGCATCTGAGCAACCAATGGCGGCAGGCGCTGCCTAGACCCAGTTCCCTCGCCAGAGCTGGGTGTTCCTGCTTTTCAGGGAGCAGAAAATGAGGAGGAGGCCTCAGAGAGAAGGGCCCAGCTGTTGTCTCCTTCTGCCTCTGCTCTCAGAGCCTGAGGGGGATGGGGCTGCACAGTGGGGGTTTGCAGCAGATACCCACGTTTATCTACAGTGAATTCTGATAGGCAAGACCGGGAATAAACTGAGACACAGGTGGACACAGGAAGGAGAAGGTGTTTAGAGCAGGGCAGTGGTTCAACCTTTAAGAGGAGGAATACCCCAAGGACGAGAATCCATTGTTGAAGGCCTGTGTGTGTGTGTGTGTGTGTGCGCACGCTCCCGAGTACACGAATGTGTTTATATAAATGCACATGTGCACATGAAAGCCAGAAACTGACTTCAGGTGTATATCCTTAACTTCCTCAAATGTCATCCACACGGGGCCTTTTGTTGTTGTTGTTTGTTTGTTTGTTTGTTTTCAAGACAGGGTTTCTCTGTGTAGCCTTGGCTGACCTGGACTCACTTTGTAGACCAGGCTGGCCTCGAACTCACAGAGATCTGCCTGCCTCTGCCTCCCGAGTGCTGGGATTAAAGGCGAGTGCCACCACCCTCAGCTGGGGACCTTTTTTTTTAATTAAGTAATTAAATTGCTTTTGTGTGTGTGTGTGTGCCTGCATACACACTCATGTATACAGTCAGAGGACAGTTTTCAGGGTCCATTTTCTCCTGCCACTGTGGAGGTCCGGGGCTGAACTTACGTCATCAGGCTTGTCACTGCTCACTTTTACTCGGTCATACCCACCAGGATCTCAAGCTACCTGAACCTTAGCTAGGCTGACAAGGCCAGGTGGCTGTATAGTAAAGCCACAGGGATCTGCTTATTCTGCCTGCATGGCTGTGACACCCTTTGTGTGTGGGGGCGTGTGTGTAATGTGAGTGATGAAGGTCACAGAATTGGGGGGGGCGGGAGGGAATCAAAGCACACTTTTATGCAGTCTGTTCTAGCCTACCTTTTTGTTTCCAGGGATGAACTGTGGGCTGCCAGACTCATGCAGCAAGTATCTTTCCACACAGAGCTATTTGGCTGGCCCATACCCACATCTAATTTTATGTCGGTGTTGGGGATTTAACTCAGATCCTGTTTACCAACTGAGCCCCCATAACATTCTGTTGGTTTATTTTTGGGGTGACTGGCCCTCCCACTGGATACTCACCCAAGGGTTAGTTCCAACTTCTGAGCCTCCAGTCTCCAGGCTCTAGAGCCAGGAATAGAGAGGTTTGTCACTCACGCCTGGCCCCACACCCTTTACTCAGCCCAGAAATATAAAGATTAGCTGGGCGTGGTGGCACCTGCCTTTAATCCCAGCACTCAGGAGGCAGAGGCAGGCAGATCATTGTGAGTTCGAGGCCAGCCTGGTCTACAAAGCGAGCCTAGGACAGTCAAGGCTACACAGAGAAACCCTGTCTCGAAAAACAAGAAAAAAGAAAAAGACAAAAGAAATGCACAAACTACTGGGAAGGAGACAAGACAGCGGTGCTCGTGCTGGCTAAGGGACCTTGCTCTGTCTATAGCCAGGCCTGGGAGAACCAACAGATCAGAAGGCGGGCAGCAGGCAGAAGAGGTAAGTGGTCTAGAGGGGAAAGGAGCTGGTCATCACCCACCCACGTGTCCTTTGATTGCAGGAAGCTGCATCAAAGGTCATGTTCCATCTCCAGGTCTCAGGGCACAAAGATGGCTCAGAACATACCGGAAACATGGGAATTCAGAATAAAGGAAGAAAGGAAAAGTGCTTTGAATGAAAAACTTTTTTTTTTTCCTGTGTAGCCTTAGCTCTCCTGGAACTCATGCTGTCATCCAGGCTGACCTTGAACTCAGAGATCTGCCTGCCTGAAAACAAAAACAAAAGAAAAGGAAAAGGAAAAAAAAAACAGGCATCTTTACCCCTCTGAAGACAATGTCACTTCCTCTCAGCAACTCAGCTGTTGAGCTGTGTATAAATCTTCAGGAGGAAAAAAAAGTACATATATAAAAACATAGATACAAGCCAGGCCCAGTGGCCTACACCTGTAATACTAGCACTTGGGAGGCAGAGGCCAGCCTGGTCTATGAAGCGAGTCCAGGACAGCCAAGGCTACACACACACACACACACACACACACACACACACACACACACACACCTTGAGACTGCGATTCAACCCTCATTGCTGTACTAATGTGCAACAGATTATAATCAGACACAGACCTAAACTCCTTTATAAAAACTTTATTGAAGGGAATGGGTAGAAAACGGAGGAGATGCCCTTGGAGTTGATTAGTTAGAGAGCGGACAATACATACGTCCAACCCCCGGGAAGTTGGGTGCAGGCTCAAGAAGTTGTCAACTGGATGGCGAAGACCTCGCCATCTGCAGGTGACTCCGCAGTGCCCGGGGTCTCTGCTCCACCTTCCGCTCCCGGTGTCCCGCCCGCGCCATTGAGACACACCGCCTCGCCTGAGCTCTCTGCCTCCTGGACGTTGTACTCGCCCTTCTTGCAAGCCGTGGACTGCACGTAGAAGGCGAGGCCGGCCCCCGCGGCCAGCAGTGCCAGGCCCCCTGCCGCACCGCCCACAGCGACCCACAGCCATGGACCTGTGGGCGCAGACCCTCGCCAGGGTGGGCAAGCCCCCAGTCTCCCCTGAGCCCTCCATGTACCTGTCATCTTAGCCTGATGGAAGAAGAGGCCCCAGGAAGGCCTCTCCAGCATCAGGGGGACCCCAAAATACCAATGTGCACCCCTCTTAGGCCATGTGGTTACAAGCCTGTGACCCCTTTCATACCCTCCTGATGACCCAATGCTTCCAATATTCCTAAGGGGACATCTTGGAGGGACCAACTCAACCCTCTGTAGCTCTGACAGACACCTGCCCCAGGACAGTCATGAATTGGGGCCACCCAATATCTCTGACCCCAGGGTCAAATGTTTCTTAGCTCCTAGCACTCACTCTAATGGGACACCGCCACCGTTCTGTCCTAGGAGGTCCTTTCTTCCTTTTGTGAGTGTTTGAAATAGGGTCTTTTGTGGCATAGGCTGGCCTTGTACCCCCCCCCCCCCTGTCTAGCTGAGGATGACCTTAAGTTCGGAATCAACTGCCTCCACCTCCCAGGTTGCTAGGACAAGAGGTGAGCAGTATTACCCTGACTTCCGGTCCATTCTTGAAGCCTTCAGTTCCTTACCCTAACCTGTCACCAACAGCCCCACCCACCAGGTGCCTATGGCCTCTACCTTTGGTCTTGCATACTTAGAGTATACATACAAGTATTTGAGGCAGAGTCGGGGTCAGTAACCCCAAAGCCTAGGTCACTCTTTGGTGCATGTTCCTGGCCCCCACTTCCACCCGAGGAGCCCGCCACTCACCGGCCACGCGCACTGTGATGCGACGCGCGTGGCGCCCATGCGCATTGGTGGCTGCACACTCATACTCGCCGCCGTGGCTGCCCATGGCGCCCGCCACGCTCAGAGTGCTGTTGTTGCTGGACAGGCCGAGGTTGAGAGCCCCTGGGGGCGCGCGCCAGCTGATCTGCGCTGGAGGCCAAGCCTCTGCACGGCAGGTCAGCGTGAAGTTACCGCCTGGCCGCACGCTTGAGGGCGAGGCCGCCAGCTCAGCCACCACAGGCCGGTCTGCAGGGGCGCGAAAAGGCCGCTTAGCACTGGGACATTAATCCAACATCCTTAGGAGACCTAAGCCCACCCCTCTTGGGATGGGTGGCCAAAACCACTGCCTCCCAAGATAGCCACACCACCTGCTGTGGAAACAGAAGTGCTCTTTTCTTACTGAGGTGGGTTGAAAGATGCCCCTCTGAATTCCCCAATGGGCTTGTGTTTACCCCACTCCCACGACTGGGGTAGGGGCAGATAAAGACAGCGAGCAAGTGAGAGAGGGCCTAGGTAATCTTGGGGTACCTTGTAGCTCTTTGTAGACCAAGCTGTCCTGGAACAGAGATCTGCCTGTTTCTGCCTCCCAAATGTTAAAATGAAAGCTTTGTGCGTGCTGAGCTGTCTACCCACGTGACTACATCCTCCGTCCTCACGGCGCTTTTCTAGCGATCTGAGTCATTCATTCAGCCTTATCCTCACTCACATTCCACACCCACAGTGATCGTCCGTGAATCCGTGCCATGGGCGTTGGTAGCCACACAGCGGTATGTCCCGGCATCCTCTCGGGACACTCGCAGCCTCTCCAGCTTGGCGGCACCCTCCCTGGAGCAGCGGACCCGTGGAGAGGGGCGGCCCCTGGCACTGCAGGTCAGCACCGTCGCCTCAGCTCCTTCCAGCCAAGTCTGGTGACTTGGGCAGCTAGATTCATCCATCTGTGGTGGCGCTGTAAATCAGCCACCAGAAGGAGAGGGGGGTGCGTCAGAGAAGGCAGGGACCCTGGGACACCCGTATTGCCGCCCACCAGGGCTCCCCCGCTCACACTCCGCGCTCACGACAACAGTTTTGACCGTGGAGCCGTGCCGGTTGGTGGCGTTGCAGAGGTAAATACCCGGTGACAGGTTATTAGAGATCATAGAGTTTCTAGGACCAGGGTTTGAGGACATCAGGGGCAATACTACCCCTTCGCTGGCACCCTCGGAGCCCCGGCACTCCACGAGTGGTTCTGGCTTCCCATCAACTTCACAGGAAAACAGCTTTCCAGATCCTTCTACCCACGTCCAGTTGCTAGGGCAACCCAACTCCTCAAAACTGGGACCATCTAGGAAGCGGAGAAATAGTTCACACTGAGGGCATAGGACGCCGGTGTGGGCTTCCCCCCAGCCACCCTACTCACATTCCACCGTGACCGCCACATTTTTAGCCGCTGATCCTCTGGCGTTGATGGCTTCGCATCGGTAAATGCCAGCGTGCTCCCGGGCCACAAGCAACGGCCCTTCCATGACTTCCTCCTTTCCAGAGCGCACACAATTCACGCTAGGCGGTGGGACGCCATGTGCCACACAGCTAAGCGACGCCTCTGTTCCCTCCAGCCAAGTAAGATGTTCTGGGCAGCCTACGCTGTCCAGCGCTGGGGCATCTGGAACAGGTTTTTCGTTCGTTTGTTTCTGGAGACAAGTTTTCTCTGTGTAGACCAGGCTGACTTAGAACTCAGAGATCCATTTGCCTCTGCCTCCCGAGCGCTAGCTTTAAAGTGCTCCACCACCCAGCAGATAGTATTTTCTTTATTTATTTTTTAGGTTTTTACTTTTTCGAGACAGAGTTTCTCCGTGTGTAGCCCCTGGCTGTCCTGGAATCACTCTGTAGACCAGGCTGGCCTGGAACTCACAGAGATCTGCCTGCTTCTGCCTCCCCAGTGCTGGGATTAAAGGTGTACGCCTCCACCACCCAGCTCGAATTTTGGTTTGGTTTTCTTTCTTTTTCTTTTTCTTTCTTTCTCTTAAGATTTATTTATTTATTATGTATACAGTGTTCTGCCTGTATGTAAGCCTGCAGGCCAGAAGAAGGCACCAGATCTCATTATAGATGATTGTGAGCTACCATGTGGTTGCTGGGAATTGAACTCAGGGCCTCTGGAAGAGCAGCCAGTGCTCTTAACCTCTGAGCCATCTCTCCAGCCCGGTTTTCTTTTTTTCTAAATATTTTTATTTTTTAAAAAGATTATATTTACGGCTGGGCATGGTGGTGCATGCCTTTAATCCTAGCACTCGGGAAGCAGAGGCAGGCTGATCTCTGTGCATTTGAGGCTAGTCCAAAGTGAGTCCAGGACAGCCAAGGCTACACAGAGAAACCCTGTCTCAAAAAACAAAAAAAGATTTTTATTAATTTTATATATGAGTACTCCATCTGGATATACACCTGAATGCCAGAAGAGGACATCATATCACATTATAGATGGTTGTGAGCCACCATGTAGGTGCTGGGTATTGAACTCAGGACCCCTGGAGGAACAGACAATGCTCTTATCCACTGAGCCATCTCTCCAGCCCCCAGATTTTGTTTTCAAGGCAGGATGTCATAGCTCAGGCTGCCCTCGAACTCATTATGCAGCTGAGTACTATTTTAAACTCCCCTCCTTCTGCCTCCTTTTCCTAGGACTTACACTTACATTGTGCCTGGTTTATGCTGTGCAAAAGGTGGAAACCAGGCCTTCATGCATGCTAAGCCAACACTCCACCAACTGAACTGCAGGCCCATGCCCAGGTTTGGGTTTGCAGACCCAGTTGATGTCCCTAATGATCTTCTGCTTCCAGAAAGGGTTTGAGAAGCTATATATGGGGTCTCTCTCCCTCCCTCCCTCCCTCTCTCTCTCTCTCTTTCCCTCTCTCCCTTCCCCTCCCCCTCCCTCCACCCCACCCCCTTTGTTTTGTTTTTGAGACAGGGCTTCTCCGTGTAAGCTTGGGTGTCCTGGAACTCGATCTGTAGACCCAGCTAGCCTCGAACTCACAAAGATCCTCTTGCCTCTGCCTCCTGGGTGTTAGGATTAAAGGCATGAGCCATCACCACTTGACAGGAGATATCTCCTTAGTTTGGCTTGAACCATTTTATTTATTTACTCTGTGATATGTGTAGGAAAGCATGTGGTGCTGGGCCCCTTCCCTGAAGTCTCAGAGTGCTTTTGGCTGATTCCCACAAAGCACCCTTGGGACCTTCCCAGATACACTGTCTTGATTGATTGCCTGTTCTTGCCAGACTGTGCCAGTCACCGTGACCCTTCCCTTCGAAGTTTTCCCAGCTCCTGCTGGATTCGGGCCTCTTCCCTTTCCCTGTAGGTCAGCCCACTTGGCTCTGAGAACAGAGAGATGAGCATGCACACCTCTCCCTACTCACACTCCACGGTCAGGGTCACGTCCTTGACCGCCCGGCCTTGGCCATTGACAGCTGTGCATCGGTAAGTGCCTGCTAGGGCGCGGGTCACTGGACCCAACAGCCCCAGCGCCAGCACGGCCCCGCCGTCAGGCCTCGCACAGTGCACTGAGGGCTCTGGGTTTCCACGGGCCTCGCAATGGAGGGTCTGCTCTGGACCCTCTGGCCACGTCCAGCTCCTGGGACAATCCAAGTCATCCAAGCGAGGTGCATCTGCGGCCATGAGACAGAGGAGAGACCATAAAGTTAAAGATGGGGCCGGTAATACCATTCTTGGCGTCACAGAGATAAGGTGAACACCCACTCACACAGGACACGAAGCTCAGCGCTCTGGTTCTTTCTTAGAGTCTCCCCATCCACTTCGAGGGTAGCGTCGCAGAAGAAGCCCCGCTTGTCGTCGCTCTCCGTCACATTTAATTGGAGTTCAGCAGGCTGCCCAGGAGCCGCAGCTGGGATTCCCTCCAAAGTGACAAGGGCTTGAGCCCCTGCCCAGCAGTTTATCGTCACCGTCTTTCCCTCGGGGGCTTCAGGCTCACTCAAAGTCAGAAGAGGAGCTGGGAAGCCTGGGGGCGGAGCATTAGGTGGGGTTCACTTGCCACCTCTCTCTCAGGTAACTCAACCCCATCTATTCATTTCCAGCTGCCCTCTGCTCCTGCTCTGGAGCTCTCCGGCCTTGCCTAGTCTGAGGTAGAGGCCCCGCCCACTTTGTAGGCTCCACCCACGTGAGACTCTTCGGCCCAGCCCCAGCCATTGAAGCCCCTCCTCCATTCCCCTTACTGTAGACAGTCAGGTTTTCCTGGGTCTCCCTGCTTTCGCCCCCGAGGGTTACGCTGCACATCAGCTGTCTGGCGCCTTCCTGTTCTGTGCTTGCAGTAGCTGTGGCAGTGGCCACCAGGCTGTCCCCATCGTGGGTCACATCAGGATGCAGCCTCTGATCTCCCAGCGAGAGGGAAACCCCGGCTTCTGAGGCTGGAAACAGCCCGTCTAAAGTGCAGCTCACCGGCCTTTCTGAGCCCACTTCTAAGAATCGGGGAGCAACCAGGTTCGGGGAAAGTGGAGGCAGGACTAGGGTAGACAAAGAACAGAGCGTGAGTTTATGTCCTAAGCATACAGCGGGAACCATGCAGTTTACACATATTATTTGGTTTTATCCTAAAAACAGAAGGGCCTGCGAGATGCCTCGGCGACTATAGGCGCTTGTCGTCAAGCCTGAAGACTTGATTCCATCCAGGACCCACATGGTGGAAGGATTGCACCAACTACCACAAAATTATCTTTTAACCTCACACATGCACCGTGGCATGTGCATAAACGCATGAACACACACTCTGTTTCTCTCTCATTAAATAAATGCAAAAAAAAAATACAGAGCTAGTGCTCTTGTTGAAGCACTGCTAAACTTTTGGGTATCTCACTATGCTGCACTGGCTGTGTAGTCCAGACTGGACTTAATTAAACTCACAGACATCCGCCTTACTTCTGTTATTGCCTCCGGAGGGCTGGGACTAAAGGCGTGAGCCGCCACAACCGGCTGCCTTTAAACTTCTTTAAACCTGTCAGTTAGCGTCCACACTCACCAAAGGTGCGGAGTTGTCTCGGGGCCGAGCTGTTTGCAAAGAGTCCCAGGCCGTGTGGCCGCAGGTCAAGCTCCGCGAGGCATGAGAAATTGACCCCATGGTCCTCCCTGCGGGCCAGGACCGTGGCGGTGAGCACCGCGCCCCGTGCTCGGGGTGGCTCGCCTATGAAACTGCGTTGAGTTAGCTCCTGGGCGCCTCGCAGTAGGGTCAATGTGAGGCTCGCTCGGGGTCCTGCTCCCGGGACCCTGCAGCTCAAGGTGAAGTTCTCGCCCACGGGCTGCCAAGGAGGCAGCGGCATTAGCTCTACTCGATCCGGCCGCTCTGCAAGGGACCAAAATCTCGGCTCTAGCAAGTTGTGGTGCTCACCGGGTACGCGTAGGAAAAAGGGCGTGAGGACGGGTGGGCAGAGCTTGAAGAGGAGGTCCCGGGACCCAGGGGGCGTATTCACCCAGAACTCACGGAAAGTTCGAATGAGCCCTCGCGCCTGGAGTGTACGGCGCGCGCAGCGGAAGAAGCAGACCGGCTGGGTCTCAGGCTCTCGGATGTCCACCAGCTGCCGAGCCAGCCAGCGCAGACCCCTCTGGGTCCCGTTCCGGCGCAACGAGGTCTCCAGGCCACCGCGCTCCGGCCGTGGACAGTTAGTGCTGCAGTTGAGCCACAGCGAGCCCCCGCGCTCCACAAGAGCCACGCGGGGCTGAAGGTCCGCCCAGAAGGGTTCTAGAGCGACCGCTGCCCAGGAAAACGCGGGCTCAGCCTGGGGACACCCCCGCCTCTCTAAAATCTTAGCTGCCCTATGTCCCAAACCAGAGGTGTATGCAAGGACGAGGAGAGACCACCGCCACGGGAGTCCCGCACCCCACTCAAGCTTCCAGGAGGGGCGTCCCTGGAAGTCTTGTTCTCTAAGGCAGAGATGGCGAAACTAGGTGCGGAAAGGATGGGGTCTCAGATGCACACGTCAACAGTGAGGAGGAGGAGACTCCAGTGGCGGGGGTGGGGGTGGGGATGGGGAACCAAATGATTCTTAAGACCCTGACTGATCGTCAGGAAATGGAGAGAGAGAGACACTGAGGCTGGGGGCAAAAGCAAAGTAGAAATGAGACTGAGTCAAAGCCTTAAAGGAGACTGTCCCCAAACTTGAGTAACTTGGACAGAAAGCCACAAGGCTGGACTCCGGGAAGGAACCAGGGGGAAAGCCCCAGGAAGCCGGTTGCCAGGGCTCCAGTTGGAAGGGGGAACAGAGCCTCTGAATCAGTTGAGATGGGGTCTTTGAGGATCATGTATAGGGATGATGCCAGTCCGTGAACCATAGGGCACGCCAGAGCAGAGAGAGGAGAGTCACAGTGTCTCCTGAGCAAGGTTGGGTGAAAAACCCCGAATCCGGAAAAGATGCTGGGTTCAGATCAGAAAGAGGTGTGTTGGGGTGGAGGAGGGACGGGGAGAAGCCCGGGCTCCAGGTGGTGGCAGAAGCGTGGGAAGCGAGTAAAGGGCGGAGCCTGGAGGGGACACTGGGGCCGCCTTCTCGAGTCCTTCAATTCCGCCCCCGCCTTATCCACCTGGCTCCGCGGGCGGGCTCTTCTTACCTGAGATACCGAGGATCCCCAGGCCCAGGGCAGCCCAGAGGCCGAGGAGCGCTCGGCGTAGCCCTGGCGAAGGCCCCGGCATCGCCGCCTCTGCCGGGGAGGGGAGAGCGCAGGAGGCGAGGGGACTGCGAGTGATGGAGAGTGGGGCTGGGAGAACCGCTCAGCGCAGCGGGTGGAGTGTGGGGGTGGCAGAATTGCGCCCAGGGATTGGTTTAAACGTTGGTAACTTGGTTTCTAAGGAGGAGGCGGTGACAGAGGCAATGATGGGGGGCGAGCTGACGGGAGGCGAGCGCGCACTGGGCTGCTCCAGGCCTTAGTGCGGGCGAGCTGGCCAAGCAAGATCGGTCCCCCGTGGGGGAAGGGGTTTACGTGGAGGTTGGCCTAATGGTCTAAAGCCTTCTGGGGTCGACCACGCTCTCCCGCGTCATCCGTGGCGAAGGAGGGGAGGGTTGCTGAGAGGCCCTGCCCAAATCTCCACCATCCTAGGTATAGATTCTGAGGCAACTCGCTTAGGCTCCAAGCCACGCCCACCCTCGGCCCCTCCCACCAGCGCCCCTTAGAGCCAGGGTAGATGGTGGGGTTACTTGAGTTAGCTTGAGGATACGTAGTATGCAGGAAAGGTGGTTATAAGAGGAGGATGTGAGCTTGCCTCTCTTAACTGATGCTTTGCTTTGACCTCCAGCAGACTGTGAGGAGGGGAGCCACGCCCCTGATACCTCCTCTGCGCACGCGGCGAAGGAAGAGGAGAGCAAGTGCCAGCGAGTCTCAGACACGTGTGCGTGTGCGCAGCATTCGCCGGCGTCTAAATTAGAGTCTACTTCGACACCAGATCTGTATTTACCCAGCGTGCAGTGGGAATGTGTCTACAACGCGCTGTGAGCTGATTTTCTCAGGAGAGCATCTGTCGGCTCCTTTCCATGAGCACCGCTGCCTTGGCTGGGTAACCAGTGCGAGATTCTGTAATCCCAGCTGGACCAGTTTGGGGACACTTTTGATCTCACATCTGACCTCAATCTTTGACACCCCTCCACACATGCGTACCTGGCTCGGTGACAACAAACAGGTTCCCAGGATGCAAGCCTGTGACAAGCACGCGACCTGAGCAGTCATCTCTAACTTGTTGCTATGCTAGATTTCCTATCTGGGTATTAGCTTTTTCTACTACTTAGAGTACACCCCGCCTACTCTGGAGTTTTTCCTTCTCCCAAACTCTGCCCCCCTCCCCCCATTAATGATAACGCGGAGGGACCAAGTCTAGCTCCACCCCCTAGCCCACCCTAGTAATCCACAGGATCTGTAGTGAAAAAGGAGGTGGGAGAAGGGAAACTTAGCCTCCAATCAGAGGTGGGGCGTGTATCAGCGGAGCCAATTAGGAAAAGCCATACCAAGAGCCAGCCCTCCCCCAACCCAGGGCCTGGAGAGGAGGTCAGTTTAGCTCTTCTTCCCCGCAAGAATAAAGACAGCAAGGAAAGAAAGGGAAGAGAGAGAGAGAGAGAGAGAGAGAGAGAGAGAGAGAGAGAGAGAGAGAGAGAGAGAGAGAGAGAGAGAGAGAGAGAGCGACGAGGAGGAACTCGGGTTCTAGAACCCTGAACCAGCTTTGAAGGAGAAACTTCAGATGCCTTGAGACACCCAAGGTGTTGTTTCCACCAGTACCAGGTTTTGAAACGAAGGCCAGGCAAACGTCCTATCCCTGATCTACAAATCTTCAGCCCCCCCTAGAGAAGGAATTTGGAGAAAGCAGGAGACCACTTTCTCCACGAACCCGTAGGGCCGAGACTGAAGAAAAAGGGCTTTATTGTTCCAACAAGAATCTCTGAATTTATTACTCTGGGCTTCTTTTCCCCTCCCTCTCGTCAGGCATCGAACATCCGTCTATAACTGTGTTTGCACGGCCAGGCACTTGCGCACGTAGACAATCCCCACAGCCAGGAGCATCCCCACCACGGCTACGATGGAGGTAGAGGTCAAGGCTATGGAGGCTGGACTCAAAGCTAGGAGCAGGAGTGAAAATCAGGAACCAGGAGGAATGAGGCCCACCAAGCGTGGAGCTCACGCCTGTTCTGTTCTGCAGGCTCTCTTGGAGTGGCAGCATCCCCTCCCCCCCCCCGCGCCCCCTCCCCCGCACCAATTCCCCGGGTTTTCAGGGTGCCTCACCGAGGACCGTCAGCATAACAGGCGCCGAGCTTCTGTGCACCACTAGCCCGTCGAGATTGAGGCGTGCATGGCAGGTGAGTGGTTGGAAGAGGTCATTGGGTCCAGCCCGCTTCGGGTAGATCAAAGTGACATTAGCCAGATCTGAGCGGGTGAAGTGCTCCAGACTTTGAAAATGAACCACCTGGCCACCTCTCCTCAGGCTCACCACCAAGAACCCCACGGGGAACACGTGCGTTACATAGCAGCGCAAAGTGTATGTGTGGCCAACTAGGACTGGAGGCTCCAGGATCACGCTTCTTGGCGGTTCTAAGGCAAGAAGGGTAAGGCCCACAAGGCACCTCCTAAAGCAACTGCCAACTACCCGCTTCCACCACCCTTCTCCCCTCACCCCAGCCCGGCCTGAGCCCCGGTTTCCCTCACTGAAAGCGTTGATCCTGGCGGTGGCCTCCCGAGTTTCTCCTGCGCAGGTGATGATACAGCGCACCTTGGAAATCCAGGCCCTCACATCCAGTAGCTGGTAAGATACCCAGCCGGATCCGTTGAGTGTCTTTCCCTGCTGCAGCTGAGTGCGCAGGCTGGAACGCGCCGGCAGGGGGCAGCTGTGGCTGCAGTTAAGCCACACCGAGTGCCCCGGAGGCACAGCCTGCGACTCCGGATTCAGATGCACCAAGAAAGGCACTGAGGTCACAGAAGGCACTGGAGGGTTTTGCATCCACTCATGCTGGGGGCTCCCACCCCTGGGATAGACGGCCATCAGCAAAAGCGACGGGAGCAAAAAGATAGACTCCATAGCACAAAGCCTGCCCTGAGGTATTGGCCAGGCTGCCAGGAAGCATTGGCTGGCCTGGGTGATAAGAAGGCTCCCCGGCCACACCCCAGAGTGGGCCTCCCTCCCCCGCAGCCCTGTTGACGATACCTGCCTCCCCTCCACTCCAGAATGATATACATCAGACCCTACTATCAACCAAAAGTCATTGCATTTTTCTGAAGTGAGTTTTAGTTTTCACTTAAGCCCCAAAAAGTCATTTTTAAAAAATTAAAAAAATAATACATAAATAAATAACTGGGCAGTGGTGCCTTTAATCCTAGCACTCAGGAGTCAGAGACAGGCAGATCTCTTTGAGTTCAAGCTCAGCCTGATCTACACAGAGAAACCCTGCTGGAAAAAACAAACAAATTTAAAAGAGATTTCACTGGGCATAGATGTGACTCAGGCCAGCTAAGTTCAAGGCCAGCCCATTTCTCACAACATGTTCCAGGACAGCCAGGTTTACATACAGACCCTGTCTCAGGAAATAAAATCAAAGCCCAGTGGTGGTGGCAGTAGCATCGCCTGCCTTTAAATGGGAAACAGGCAGGCTGATGTCTGTAAGTTCAAGGCTAAAAACACCGGCCACTCTTCCAGAAGTCCTGAGTTCAATTCCCAGCAACCACATGGTGGCTCATAACCATCTGCAATGAGATCTGGTGCCCTTTTCTGGCATGTAGGTGTACATGCTGCGGACAGAGACCGCCTACATTAAATACAAAAAGGAAGTGTGGGGAAGGGGGCGGGGCGAGGAGGCTGGACCACAGACTCAGGGCTAGGTTAACAGGCAATCCTTTGGGGAAGGAGTGGTGGGGGTCAGGGATACTCAGAGAGGGCTCTGGCTAAATGATATGATGCCTGTCCTCAAACGCAGAAGAGGCCGAGGCCAACATAAAACTTTATTGAGTCAAAGGAAAGGCTTCTGAGCTGGGAGGGGTAACCGTAACCCCACAGCTCGCAGGACCCTCCCCGGTAGTCGCAGCATTTCCTTCCATTTCGTGAGCACGAGTCTCCGTAGCTGAGCAGCCAAGGGTGGGCATCCTTATGTAGACATGGTGGCTGACGTCGAGAAAAAGGCAGGAACACGTGAGCGGGGAGGTGGTTATCCATGTGGGTGCTGGGAGTCAAGGGTGTGGCGGCGGGGCTCCGAGAGAACCCGCTGCTAGTCCCCATGAGTCAGTCCTTTTGGGGAAAGCATCCTGACCAATGGAAAAAAACCCAGCCCCACGTGACCGGAAAAACCCCAGCCCCACGTGACCCTTCCCTCAGGCTCTATTGACTGTACGGCCCTTGCAACAGTGTCCAGGCAAGAACCTCTATGTTCACCTGCTCACTGCTCTCCCGTCTGTGCAGGGTACTCAATAAATAGCAGGTAAAACAATTAATAAATACATCATCATGAAGAGTTTGCAGACCATGCCCAGCTTTCCTATGTCAGAGGAAGTACGGTCTTATACTTCACCTCTTGCTCGTGTCTATTGGATACCACATCTTTCTTAGCCAGGGGCCCCTCAGCACAGGCACAAGATCATGAAGTCAGCATTTCCTGGAGAAGGCGCACGTGTGGGTGGGTCCAGGTCACACACCCTAACAGTCTTGCCAGTCCCGTCATCTTAGGCCTGAGGCGACAAGTGTGCAGTGGAGAGGACGTACATCCTGAGGCCACCATCCTGTCCTATCACAGCCTGAGGAGGTGGGTTGAGGGTAAACCTTTCTGTTCAAAAGCAGCAGCTGCTGCCCAGGGAGGTACTGGTGTCCTGCCAGCTCAGGGAGGCGGGGCTTGCGCCTTGAGTTTCATGGCCTCCTCCTGGGCCTTCTGTAGCTTGTATATCTTGATCTTTCTCTGGTAGTTGTAAAGGTAAATGGCCAAGATCGCAAGGCCCACAATGGCCACCATTGTCACCCCAATGATGACGGCCAAATTATTCTGTTGGTGGTCTGTGTGTTAGAGACAGAAGGGGACGGTGAGAGTTGAGGACTCAGCACCTAGCCCACCCCTCACCCGGACCTGTATCCCAGGACACTCACACAGCACGGTCAGGGACACATCCCTGGTGACCTTCCCCTGGGAGCTCACGGCATGGCACTCGTAGATACCGCTCATCTCCCGTCTGACATTTTTCACTACGCCGATGGGCAGCGGGGCGCCATCTGCTCTCCGGCTGCAGGACAGCTTGGGGGCTGGGTTGCCCCAGGCCTGGCATTTCAGGGTCTGCTGAGACCCCTCTTGCCAGGTCCAGTTCCCCAGGCAGTCCCTCGCATCCAGCCGGGGACCATCTGGAGAAAGTGTAGAGTAAGGGACACAGGTCAAGGAAGGCTCAGAGGGCACATAGGGCAGTTAGCGGGTGTTGATCACTACCCCGCAGCCCCACTCACACAGCACGCGGAGTTCCAGGGTCTGGTTTTTAAACAGTGACTTCCCAGCCACCTCCAGGGCCGCAGAGCAAAAGAAGCGTCGCTTGTGATCCTCGGAGCTGACATTCAGCGTGAGTTGGACCTGCGGGGATGGTGGCCCAGGGGTGGCGCCGCTCAGCACCACCACCTGCGCTCCGCTGTGGGCTTCACACTTCACAGTTACTTGGCTCCCTTCTGACACCTCTAGCTGGCTCAGGGTCAAGACCGGAGCTGGAAAGTCTAGGGGCGGAAACACTCCGTGAGTCCCGCCCAGAGCAAGCCCCGCCCTTGACCCTTGACCCCCTCAGCTCAGCGTCAAGTATAGGTGGGCTTTACTCCAAGCTCTGTCCTCTAGTGTCAGCCCCAAACTCCAGCATTGGCCATCTGGGAACTGGGCTCTTCCTTTTGAAAGGCCTAGCCTCCATTTTAGTGTTTTTTTGTTTTGTTTTGTTTTGTTTTGTTTGTTTGTTTTAAACAAGGTCTCACTGTGTGGCCCTGGTTGGTCTTGAACTCTCTCTCTCTCTCTCTCAAGATTTATTTACTTGTTTGTTTATTTATTTATTTATTATGTACACAGTGTTCTGCCTGCATGTGCACCTGCAGGCCAGAAGAGGGCATTAGATCTCATTACAGATGGTTGTGAGCCATCATGTAGTTGCTGGGAATTGAACTCAGGACCTTTGGAAGAGCAGCTGGTGCTCTTAACCTCTGAGCCATCTCTCCAGGCCCTGGCCTTGAACTCTTAGGGACTCCTTCCACCTCTGGCACCCCTGGTCGTGCCTGTGGAGCCAGTCCTTACTCATGGGCTACCCCACCTACAGTGTCCGCTCTGCCCTGAACTGGGTCTTACTCCTTTGGTACCCTGCTCAGTCAGGTCTGCTGTCGCTGGACCAAGCCCCGCCCTTTCTTACTGTAGATGTGCAAGGTCTTCTGATCCTCCAGGATGTGGCCTGCCAGCTCCAACACACAGCGCAGCTGCTGGGTTCCTTCCAGCTCACCAGTCACTTCCACCAAGGCGGTGGCTGACACAAAGTCTCTGCTGCTTGTCTTCTCTTGGGGCAGCCTCTGGCCCCCCAGCTCCAGATGCATCTGCGCTTCAGAGGCAGGAAACAGGCCTTCCAGGGAGCAGAGCAACTTCTGCTGAGTGCCCACCTCCAGGAAGTCAGGGCTATCCAGCTTTAGGGTGGTCACAGGAAGATCTTGGGAGACAAGGCAGGCATGAGCAAGACCCGTGGCCACCCACAAACCCCCCTTTTTATTTTCTTTGTATTCATTTATTTGATCTGTATACGTGTATGCGACTCACTTGTGGAAGACAAAGGACAACTTTCAGGAGCCAGTTTTCCCCTTTGGAAGTTGAACTTTGAACTCTGCTCATCAAGCTTGAGTGCAGGCCCCTTTACCCATGGAGCCATCTCACTAACCCTAAAACTTCCTCAGCACCTCTCCCCCACTGCTGGAGTCAGCTTTCTCCCAAGAACCCACTGCACCCTGTGCAGGAACAGAGCCTCACCGAAAGTCCGGAGCTGCCTGACCACGGAGACATTGGAAAACAGCGGCAGCCCTTGGGGCCTGAGGTCCAGTTCTGTGCGGCATGAGAAATTGGCTCCATGGTGGTCTCTACTAGCTAGCAAGGTGGCTGTGATCTCCTTGGACTCCCTGGGGAGGTCACCCACTAGTGCCCGGCTCAGCGTCTCCTCCCCACGGAGCAGCTCCACTGAGAGCTGGGTCTGGGGTGCCCCGCCTTTCACCTCACAGCGCAGGGTGAAGTTCTTGCCCACCTGCTGCCAGGCCAGCAGAGGTTTCAGCTCAACACGTTCCGGGAATGCTGCAGGGAAACAGAGGGTTGAGGATCCTGTAAGATGAACTTCTGCTGACAGCCCCACACCTGACTGAGGGCCTCAGCCACTGGAAACCACAGCCCTAAGCAGACAGGAATGCAGAGAGCCGTGGGGAAAGCCAGGGAGGAGGCTAGGGGTGTGTGCACACGAGTTGTCACCCATTCCCAGCAGTGATTCCTGAGAGGTGAAAACAAACTCCAAATTCTATCAAGAGCAAACTGTGCAAACAAGTGTGCTAGAGGTAGACATGACTCCTCAGGACTGAGGGGGTGGGGGGTGGCCCAGTCTTAGAGGCCTTGCCTATCAGGCAGGAGGCCCTGGATTCCATCATCTTTGTCTCTGTCTCTGTCTCTCTCTCACACGCGCATGCGCACACACACGCACACACACACACACACACACACACACACACACACATTGCATTGATAAAATTAAAGTGACCAGGAGTGGTGGTACACCTTTAATCCCAGCACTCAGGAGGCAAAGGCAGGTGGATCTCTGAGTTGAAGGCCAGTTGGGACTACAGTGAGTTCCAGAACAGCCAAGGGTACACGGAGAAACTGTGTCTCAAAAAACAAACACACGAACTAACTAACTAACAAATCCCTGGATCCCATGCAAAGTTGGAAAAGAGAATAAACCCCACTGAGTTATCCTCTGTCCTCCCATATGCAGACCTGGCATGCAGGGCTTTTTGTTTTGTTTTGTTTTGGTTTTTGGTTTTTCGAGACAGGGTTTCTTTGTGTAGCCTTGACTGTCCTGGACTCACTTTGTAGATCAGGCTGGCCTCGAACTCACAGCGATCTGCCTGCCTCTGCCTCCTGTACTGGGATTAAAGGTGTGCGCCACCATGCCCAACCAGACATGCAGGTTTTACACCCACACATCATACATACACAATGAAAACAACATATAACCCGGGCATGGTGGTGTATGCCTTTAATCTCAGCACTTGGGAGGCAGAGGCAGGAGGATTGCTGTGAGTTCAAGGCCAGCCTGGTCTACAAAGTGAGTCCAGGACAGCCAGAGCTGTTACACAGAGAAACCTTGTCTCGAAAAAACAAAAACAAAAACAAAAAACCCTGAAAGCCTAGCATAGTGGTATACACCTGTAATCCCAGCACTCTGGAGACAGAGACAGGCACCTAAATGGTGGCTCACAACCTCATGGACTCTGGCTCCCTCTTTTGGCCTCCTGAGGCACCAGGCACAAACTGGGTGTACACTTACCCACAAGCAAAATATCCCTACACATAAAATAAAAACAAATCATTTTGTAAAAATTAACCTCTGAGCTGGGCAGTGGTGGCACATGCCTTTAAATGCCAGCACTTGGGAGGCAGAGGCAGTCAGATCTCTGTGAATTCGAGGTCAGCCTGATCTACAGAGAATGTTCCAGGACAGACAAGCCACACAGTGAAATCCTGTCTAAAAAAAAAAAAAAAAGAAGAAGAAGGAAAGAAATGACCTCTGACCTCCTTGCACATACTGTGCCACTCCTCCCTATACAAAGTAAATAAAAATACAGCTTGTAGAATTTGTGCTCCTTTCAGACCTAAGTCCCCAAAGAGACAACTTGACTCCCTGACTTAAAACACAGGCATTAAAAACAAAAAACAAAAACAAGCCTGACGTGGTGGCGCATGCCTTTAATCCCAGCACTTGGGAGGTGGAGGCAGGCAGATCAATGTGAGTTCTAGGCCAGCCTGGTCTACAAAGTGAGTCCAGTACAACCAAGACTACACAGAGAAACCCTGTTTTGGAAAAAACAAAAAACAAAACAAACAAACAAACAAAAACCAGGCACATGGGGGAGAGCATGGTTCTTGGTCTTACTTCTTGGCCCTGAACTTTAGTCTCTCACAAAATCCTGGTTGTTCAAATATTTGTCTGCCCCTTCCATCTTGGATGCTGCAATCATAAGCAGCAAGCGAGCCAGGCTGCGGCTGGATCCAATTGCCGCCAGCCAGCTTCCACTTCCGGTAATCTAGCTTTCCACACCCTCCCTGGCTCCCTCACTCCTTTCTTCCCAAGGAGAAAGCACCCACACTGGCACCCATGCGCAGTTCTTCTCATGTGCACAAGGTGGTAGTTTTCTTCTCCAGCCTTTCTCTAGGGGGTTCCCTCTGCCAGGAACAACCCCTCCCACCCCTGCCTGGGTTTTTGGGTGGTTGTTAGTGACTCCCAACACACACACCTGAAATTCACTATGTAGAACAGGCTGGCCTTGAACTCCACCTCTGCCTCCCAAGTCCTCTGATTAAAGGCATGCACCACCACCACCACCACCCCTGGCTCAGGTTCATGTAAAGTAAGGCAGGCAGGCACAGCTGAACAGCCCAAGTGACAGCCCCGGCCCCAGCCCTGGGTTTCCAAGATCAGGTACCCTGGGAAAGCTCATCAGAGGGACTTCTCAAGGCCACCAGGAATGCTTGGGGACTTCTCTCCCTCCAGGGCAGCACTGGCACATATACCCACCATCCTCCAAATCACAAGCTACACTGAGAGTTCCCAAAGGCTGAGATTTCTGTCAGCCAACACTAAGATTTATGGCTTCTTTCTTTCTTTCTTCCTTTTTTTTTCTTTTTCAAGACAGGGTTTCTCTGTGTAGCTTTGGCTGTCCTGGACCCTCTTTGTAGACCAGGCTGGCCTCGAACTCTCAGAGATCCACCTATCTCTGCCTCCCTGAGTGCTGCGATCACAGGTGTAAGCCACAGCACCCAGCTAAGACTGATGACCTTCAGGTTTCCCTGTATCATACCAATCTAAGGACAGCTGCCAAATGCCCAATGGTTACCCAGTTCCTCAGTGCTAATTCCAAAGCCAGCTGGGTATAGCCTCTGCCTGGAAGTCCCCAGTGAGGCTGGGGGCATGGTTCAGAGAGAGGGCCCCATCCCTAGAATACCCAGAGCAGCTGGGAGAAGGGTTGAGGTTAGCGCCGGCGTAACATGTGAGGCCTCCCCTCCCCTCCTGCCCCTGCTGCACCCAACACAGAAATGGTCACAGCACTCCTCCTCAGCATGCATTTCCTTTTAATTAATAAAACATTCCTTCGGGCAGGAAGGAGCTTTTGCATTCTTTTATACAATTGCAAACTATTCTGTGGTATGCCCAAACCAAACTTTATCTCACCATTCCCCTGGTCCTCTATCTTTGAGTGGTTTGGTAAATATTTGACCTTCAAACACAGCTGCATTGTGGGTTAGGATGCTCAGTGGTTCGGCACATACCTGGCCAAGAGCAAAACTCTGATGGTCCCATTCTCAGCCCTAAGGGGACAGAACAACCCTGGATCTGGACCAGTTCCCCGTGGGAGGGATCCAGGCACCAACCATTTCCAAGCCTGGAATCTGAAGGTTGCAGGACACCTATATATCTTATGTAAAGAACTGATGTCCAGTGCAGGCTTGTAGGCACACACACCTACAGTCTGGGTGCTTGGGAGGTGGGTACATGAAAAGCAAGATGTCAAAGCCAGCTTACCTTTAAAAAAAAAAAGCAAGCAGGTAGCTCAGTAGTTAAAGCACTGGCTGCTATAGCAGAGGACCTGGGTTCGGTTCCCAGGACCCACATGGCTCACAACCACCTGGAACTCCAGTTCCAGAGGTCTCAGTGCCCTTTTCTGGTCTCCACAAGTGGGCACATTCATAATGCAGGTTCAAAACATTCATTCAAACACACACACACATACACACACACACACACACACACACACACACACACACACACAAAATCTTTGAAAAAATAAATAAATAAAAACAGTGCAGTGGTGGCACAAGCTTTTAATCCCAGCTCTCAGGAGGCAGAGGTAGGCAGGTCTCTGAGTTCAAGGCCAGCCTGGTCTCTAGAGTGAGCTTCAGATCAGGTAGAGCTACATGGAAAACCCCTGTCTGGAAAAATAAAAACAAACAAGCAAACAACAAAAACAGGACCAGCAAGATGGTTTAGAGAGTGAAGGCGCTTAGTGCCACCAAGGCTGATGACCTGAGTTCCAATTCTCTGGGTCCTACCTGGTGCAAGGATAGAAATCACTCCTGGAAGTTGTCCTCTGTCCCTGGTAATGGGGGTTGGTCTGGTGCTATGTCTTTTAATGCTAATTACTGGGCCCCTAAGAGCTAGTGTCTGCTCAGACCATCGCATTCTCAGGTACACCTGTCCTTGTGGTGGAAACCTTGCTCCACCTAATTTAAAGTTGATTGGTTAAAAACAAAAAAATGCTGAAGCCAGGTGGTGGTGGTGGTGGTGGCGGCGGCGGCAGCGGCGGCGGCGGCGGCGGCGGCGGCGGCGGCGGCGGCGGCGCACGCCTTTAAATCCCAGCACTTGGAAGGCAGAGGTAGGCGGATCGCTGTGAGTTCGAGGCCAGCCTAGTCTCAAAGTGAGTCCAGGACAGCCAAGGCTACACAGAGAAACCCTGTCACGAAAAAGCAAAAAAACAAAAATCAACAAAACAGAACAAAACAAAACTCTGAAACTTGGGATTTGGCAGAAGAGAGGGAGTGGAGTTTTGAGGTTGCAAGGCCAAAGGTTGGGGAACTCAAGGGAAGGTGCAGGAGAGGAGGGAATGGACAAATTCCAGAGAAAATAATAATGCAAGTACCTGGGACCGTAAATAGGAGGAAGATGAATTGATAGTGGGATAATAGGTTCGTTATTATCTTCACCTCTGTGCTTAATTTTGAATGAATCATAGTCTCAATGTATGGTTGTTTGGGGAAATTATTGATTAATGAATGAATAAGGTTTTACTAATTATGTGATTGAATATTAATTCTCAATAGTCATCAACACAGCCGGGCGTGGTGGCGCATGCCTTTAATCCCAGCACTCGGGAGGCAGAGGCAGGCGGATCACTGTGCGTTCGAGGCCAGCCTGGTCTACAAAGTGAGTCCAGGATGGCCAAGGCTACACAGAGAAACCCTGTCTCGAAAAACCAAAAAAAAAAAAAAATATATATATATATATATATATATATATATATATATATATATATATATTTATCAACACCCTGGAACATGTTTCACCGTGTAGCCTCCCCAGCTTGCCTGGAACTCATTATGTAGACCAGGCTGACCTTCAACTCACAAAGATCCTCCTGCCTCTGTCTCCCAGGTGTAGGAATTAGAATAACGTGCCACTGCGCCTAAGATAAATTTTTTGGCTTTTCGAGACAAGGTTACTCTGTGTAGCCTTGGCTGTCTTTGACTCACTTTGTAGACCAGGCTGGCCTCGAACTCACAGACATCTGTCTGCCTCTGCCTCCCAAGTGCTGTGATTACAGGTAAGCACCACAGCACCCAGCTCCTGACGTAATTAAAAAAATAAACTAAAAATTCAAAAGTACAACGCAGGCTGGGCGTGGTGGTGCACACCTTTAATCCCAGCACTCTGGAGACAGAGACAGGTGGATCTCTGTGAGTTTGAAGCCAGCCTGGTCTACAAAGCTAGTCCAGGAAAGCCAAGGCTACACAGAGAAACCCTGTCTGGAAAAAAAAATTTAAAAACCCAAAACATTAGAAATACTTAATAATAATAATAATAATAATAATAATAATAATAATAATAATAATACAGTTAAATAAGAAAAATCCAGGCATCAGATGGTAGCATTCTAGAATGTTCTAAATCCCTATGGTACACTCTCCTGGCAGAGGCTTAAAGAGCTTTCTAAATGACTATGGGACTTTCCAAAGCTGCCTCCTCATGTGCCAGCTGTCAAGTCCCCTGGGTCTCTCTACATCCCGCCCCTGGCCATGCCACTCACAATACACCACGATGCTGGCAGAGAGCGAGGACTGAACGGTGTCACAGTTCTCAAAGCACGTTGGTCTGCTGTCTTTCTGAATGTTACTCAGCTCAAACAGCTTCCAGTTGCGTTCACTCTCCAGCTTGACTTTCTGCCACTGAGTTTCCAAGCCCAGGTTAAGGCTCCCGTTGCAGGAGGATGAGCAGTTCACCAGCAGGGACCCTCCTTGAGGCAGGATGGCTTCTATGGGGTTCATGGATAGCTGAGCACCACCAGGCCCTGGAACAAAAGGGAGAGAGGTGATAGGCTGGTTCTGCTATGTGACCTCAGGGCTAAGTGCTGACCGTGCAGCCTTGAGCCAGGCAGAGTTCTGACCCCGCCCCTCCCCCCCCCCCCCATGCAGGAGGCAGCCAAACACGGAGTACACAAGATAACAAATTATGGGTGTTGAGGGGCTGAGACTAGGGCTGGCTGGGATCAGTGGGCAGAGTGCCTGCCTAGCATGCCTGAAGTGGAGCACCCCAGAAACTGAGTGTGGTGGCACATTCCTGTAATTCCAGCACTCAGGAGGATCAGGAGCTGAACACATCCTGGGTGACAAATGGATTTCCTTTCTCTTTAAAAATAATTACTTTGTGTTTGTGCATGTACATATGTGTGTGTGTGTGTGTGTGTGTGTGTGTGTGTATGTACATGCAAATAGGTGCCAGAAGAGGCCATCAGACCCTCTGAAATTGAGTCTTTGTGGTGCTGGGATACTGATCCTCGGTAAGAGTGGCCAGTGCTTAAGGGCTGTGCCGGCTGTCAGACAGACATGCTGCCACACCCAGTTTAATGCAGAGCTAGGGATGGAGCCCAGGGTTTCAGACTAGACAGGGCTCTGCCCACTGAGCCTGCACCAGCCTCACAGAGCAGCAGGGTTTTCCTTCTTGTTCTTATTCTGGCTTTCCCTTTTTTGGTCTGTCTGTCTGTCTGTCTGGTTTGAGACAGGGTTTCTCTGTGTAGCCCTGGCTGTAGACCAGGCTAGCCTCATAAAGATTTGCCTGCCTCTGCTTCCCAAGTGCTGAAACTAAAGGCGTGTGCCACCATGCCTGGCTCAACAGTGGCTGGCAATAAGAGTTTTGTCATACAGCTGGGCACAATGGCACAGCACTTTAATCCTAGCACTCAGGAGGCAGAGGCAGGCAGATCTCTGAGCGTTCAGGTCAGCCTGGTCCACAAAGCGAGTCCAGGACAGCTGGACTACAAGAGAAACTCTGTCTCAAAGGAAAAATAATAAGTAAATAAAGAGCTGGGCGTGGTGGCCCACGCCTTTAATCCCAGCACTCGGGAGGCAGAGGCGGGCGGATTGCTGTGAGTTCGAGGCCAGCCTGGTCTACAAAGTGAGTCCAGGACAGTCAAGGCTACACAGAGAGACCCTGTCTCGAAAAACCAAAAAAAAAAAAAAAAAAAAAAAAGTAAATAGAGTAAGACATAACATTTAGTTCCTTCAGTGCTGGAGAGATGGCTCAGAGAATAAGAGCACAGGCTCCTCTTTCAAAGGACCTGGGTTCAATTCCCAGCACCCACATGGCAGTTCATAATTGTCTGTAACTTCAGTTTCAGAGGAGCCAATACCCTCTCACACAGTCATACATGCAGGTAAAACACTAATTCACATAAAATTTTTAATTAATTTAAAAAACACATATAGTTCCTTGTTGGTAGATTTGAGAAGAAATCTGAAGGATGAGAAGGCTGAATAGAGGGGAAAAAAATTTTTTTTTCAGACAGAACAGAGAACGCAAAGGCCCTGAGTCAGGGAGGCAGGAACTGAAAACAGAGTCAGAGGAAAAGAGGGAAGGAATGAAATAAGAAGACCCTCTGGGTAGTGGTGGTCACATTGAAAATCTGTCCCTAATGCCAGATGTGGTGGCTTACACCTTTAATCATAGCACTTAGGAGGCAAGAGGATCTTTGTGAGTTCGAGGCTAGCTTAATCTACATGGTGAGTTTTAGCTACACAGGGAGACCCTGGGTTTTTGTTGTTGTTGTTGTTTTGGTGTTTGGTGTGTGTTTTTTTTTTTTTTGGAGGGGATGTCCCTTAGCCTGGGGGGTTGCTCAGAAATATAGCACTTGACTAACTTATGCAAAGACTTATGGTCTGTCTCCACCACAGGCTTAAGCAAGGAGGAGGGGCAGGTGTGGAGCCTGTAAATCAAACACTTGGGAGGCAGAAGCAGGAAGATCATGAGTTCGAAGTTAGCCTGTCCTGGAGAGCAACTTGTAGACCAGCCTGGCCAATATACGGAGTTTCAGTGTGAAAACACTAAAAAGGAGCCAGCAAGAAGGCTCAACAGGCAAAGACTTGCAAGCAGCCTGACCGCCTGACGTCAGTGCCCGGAGCTCACGCAATGGAGGGAACCAGTTCTGCAAGCTGCCTTCCAGCCTCCACATTTATGCTGTGGCACATGCACACACATGTACAATAAACAAATAAAATGTAATCAATAAATTAAAGGAACAAACCCTGGGCAGTAGTGGTGGATGCTTGTAATCCCAGCACTCTGGGAGGCAGAGGCAGGTGGATCTCTGTGAGTTCAAGGCCAGCCAGGTCTACAAAGCAAGTCCAGGACAGCCAAGGCTAACACAGAAACCCTGTCCCCCCCCCAAAAAAACTAAAAAAAACTAAAAAAAAAAAACTAAAAACACCACCAAAAGCCTGTGAGCTCAACTTTGCCCCCTCTCTTCCCGAAGGACACCAGTGCTGTGATTAGAGGGCTGGGCTGGAAGAAGTACAGCGGCTGGACACTCCACGGAGAACTTTGAGGCTAAGAGACTATCCAGCTATGAGCAATTCTGGGAATCCAGATCAGAAAACTCTCGTGAGCTTCGCACCAACTTCTGACCCTTCCTCTCACAGAACAGCTGGGCGGTCCCCAGGCTTCAGCGAGGGAGGGCAGCAGAGGGGAGTCCTGGGCAGCTTCACTTCTCAGCCTCCGGCTCCTGAGTACATCAGCCCTGGAATTCCCCAGCGCAGAAGCAGCCTGGACTTCCCCAGGGCTGCGCATGAGGAACAGGGTGTCTGTGGGAAGGGAACCGGACCTCAAGACTCAGCTTTGCACGGGTCAGCCCCTCATACCATCTGCTCCCCACCTGGGCCACATTCTGATTGCCCCATGACAAGGCCTGTGACCACAGTTGCCATTGCACAGACCTGGAACCCAGGTTCTAACCGTACAAATTTATAGAGGAGCCGTGTGTCTTCAGCCTGTAATCGCAGACTGAAGGAGGAAGGGCTGGGAGGCCACGAGGAGTGAGTGTTCAAGACCGAGAAGAGGCTACATGTCAAGGCATCAGCCAAACGGGAGGGAAGGGAAGAGAAGGCGGGGAAGGGAAGCATCTGGAAAGAGGGAGAGGAGGAAGAGAGAGGGAGAGGGACAGGGAGGAGAAAAGAGAATGAGAAACACTTGTGTTCTATAGCCTGCCCATGGAGTCATGCAACGCGGGATTCGAACTCCAGGCTGTTGGTTTTCAACCCTTCCCTTCTACACTCCTACTTCCCGTTAACAGCAGCTTAAGTACGATCCGTGTGATGCTCCGCTGCTCCGGGAGCAGGACTCTCCATCGCGCTTTGGGTCCACCTTGGAGATCGGAGACCTGTCCCCAAAAGCGACCCCATCTCGGACTCACCTGGGATCATAACGGTGACCAGGGCCAGGAGCAGAGGCAGTACGGGCCCGGCGAAGGTGGGAGCCATAGCAGGGCAGGGGCTGAGAGCAGGTAGCAACGGAATCCGGCGCAAGCACTGGCTGCGGTCAGAGGCCAGCGCTGCCTTTATAGCGGCTGGCCGCGGGGGGCCGAGGGGCGGTGCTGTCGGGGCCACTTTCCCGGAAACCTCGCGCCTTCCCCTCCGGAACGAGGACTTTGGTATTTCCGGATGAAGACTGTACCCTGGCCGAGAGGGGTGGTACTCAGAGTACCTCGCTGGCCGCTGCGACCCAGGAATTTCCAAACTGAGGTAATGACTTGTAAGGGGTGACTTCTAGGGGGGCGGAGTGCTTGTGAGAGAGACGGCCTCAGCGATGAGAAGGTGAGTCCAGGAGAGAAGGCTCCAGGCCTCAAGGAGTCATGCGTCCAGATGAATTGCTTGACTAGTGCCCACTCCCCTGGGCTATCAGCACCGCCATTCCCTCGAGAGAGTAAACTGAGGCTTCGCGTTTCGCAGGGATCTGAAATCAAGTCCTGATCCCCCAACTTCTGCAGGCAGGTCTCTTTAACCCACCAGACAAGCCCTTGCCAGGGATAAAGGTTCCCTGGAATCGTTTGGGGACGCCATCCATTCACAGGTGCCCCTCTCCCTTAGGGCCACGCTCCATCCACTTGACGCTAGAGATTTTCAGAGCAAAGATTTCAACAGGCCCGGACAGATCAGGCAGGAGAGTGAATCCTGCCAGAGAGGCGACGACGTGCAGTCCTCACGTCCCTCCCACCCACGGGTGCCCCCGCCCCCGCGGCCTCGCTTCCCCTTTTCTTTGACCGCTGTGAGTTCATGATAGCTCCCCAAAATGGAAACAGTCTGATGCTGTGGCGTGGAGCCCTGCACCGTCCTTTCCTGGGCTTGATGGGAAACTGAGGGCGACTGGAAAGGACAGGCACCTTTCAGAGGAGAGGGACGTGTCCCCCACCCTCCCTTCACTTCTCTCCCTCCCTCTCTCTCTCTCTCTCTCTCTCTCTCTCTCTCTCTCTCTCTCTCCTCTCTCTCTCTCTCTCCCTCTCTCTCCCGCTCTCTCTCTCCCTCTCTCTCTCTCTTTCTCTCCTCCCCGCCCTTGGCTGGCCTTGAACTCACAGTGATCCACCTGCCTCTGCCTCCCAAGTGCTGAGATTAAAGGCGTGCGCCATCTCGCCGGCCTCCGTCTCTTTTTATTTTAATTTTTATTTTTTTGAGGCCAGGTGTCAAGTAGCCCAGGCTGACTTCAAACACTCTGCAGCTCAGGATGACTTTGAACTCATGATCCTGCCTCCTGCTCCACCACGCTTGGTTATTTTAACCTTTGCTTTCTGGGGCAGACCCTGAACTCCGATGGGCGAAGAGAGTTCTCCAAGCCTAGTCTTCCGAGAGCCAGGGACTTGCTTAGCTGAACCTTGGGCACCTGAAGCTTCCTGTTGTGGGACGCTGTACCGTTGCCGTGGAAACCGGCTCTGGGCCAGGAGGTCACGATGCAGATGCGGAAGGGAGAGGTTTAGATGCTCTCTTCCTCCCCGGGCCACTCCACACCCACCCCGATAGCCTGGGTATTCCTAAGGAATTTCCACGGGGATCTTTTGATCTTGGGGGGGCTGGGGAGGGGGCATTCAACCCAGGGCCCTGGAAGACTGTGGTGGAGTTACAAGGTGACCTCAGGGAAGTCGGGGGGGGGGGGGCGGAACCCTGGGAGTGGATTTTTCTCGGGGTGTGAATGAGAAGCTTTGGTCCCTACTTCCTGTGTGTGAGCCTCCAGCACTCTAAGTTCCCATTTGCAGCTGGAAGAGGGTGATTATTTAAGCTGTGCCTGCTGTGTTCACAGAGCTGAATGCTGAAAGCCCCTCCCGGGATCCTCAGTGGAGCGGCAACAGGCGGAAAGCAAGTCTACTTCAACAGAAAAGCTGAGCAGCGCACAGCAGCCTGTAACTGTTGCACTCAGGAGATGGGGCAGGACCAGATGGCCGAGGTCAGTCTCCACTACACAGTGAATTTAAGGCCAGCCACACATAAGAATTTGTTTTCAAGAGCTATCAACTGGCACCTAGAAAGATGATGGCTCCACAGCTAAGACCAAATGTTCTTGAGGAGAACCCGGGTTCAATTCCCGTTACCCATATGGCAGCTCACAACCACCTGTATCTCCAGCTCTAGAAATTTGATATTCTCTAGATGGAGAGGTGGCTCAGAGGGTAAGAGCACTGGCTGCTCTTCCAAAGGTCCAGTACTTGGGAGGCAGAGGCAGGTGGATCTCTTGAGTTTCTGAGTTCAAAGCCAGCTAAGGTCACACTGATAAACCCTGTCTCAAACAACAAGCAAACAAAAAAGAACAGTTGCTGCTGTTTCAGGGTACTTCTGTTCAGTTCCCAGCACCCACATGTTGGCTCATAACTATCCATAACTGCGAATCTGGTGCCCTCTTCTATCCTTCATGGGTACCAGGTATACACACAGGCAAAATACTCATACACACAGAATCTAATTTTATAGAATTTTATTTATTTTATGTGTATGGGTGTTTTGTTTGCATGTACCTATATAGCACATGTGTGCAGTGCCCATAGCAGCCAGAAGAGGGCATCAGGTCCCCTGGAGTTAGAGTTACAGAGGGTTGTGAACTGCCATTTGAGTGGTGGGAATTGACCCTTGGGTCCTCTCTCGAAGAGCCCCAGTAAGTGCTCTTAACTACTACTGAGCCATCTCTCCAGCCGTGTGTGTGTGTGTGTGTGTGTGTGTGTATGATGTTTATATAATATATACTTTATTATTTTTCAAGACAGGGTTTCTCTGTGTAGCCTTGACTGTCCTGGATTTGCTTTGTAGACCAGGCTGGCCTCGAACTCACAGAAATCTGCCTGCTTCTATTTAATATATATTAAATAAAACACTGGGAAGGCAGAGGAGTTTCAGGGCAGCCACAGTTACATAGTGAAACCCTGTCTTAAAACAAAACAAACAACTGGGTACCAGTGGCACACACTTGTAATCCCAGCATTCAAGGAGGCAGAGGCAAGTGGATCACTGTGAGTTCAAGGCCAGCCTGGTCTACAAAGTGAGTCCAGGATAGCCAGGGCTACACAGAGAAACTCTGTCTCGAAAAACCAACCAAATTTATATAAAAGATTGAGGTGGTGTTGGCACATACCTTTAATTCCAGAACTCAGGAGATAGGGGCAGACAGATCTCTGAGTTCAAGGCCAGCCTTGTCTACACAGCAAATTCCAGGGCAACCAGGACTACACAGAGAAACCCTGTCTCAGAAAGAAAAGGGGGTAGAGGAGTTTAGAGAGATGGCTCAGCAGTTAAGAGCACTGGCTCCTCCTCCAGAGGTCCTGAGTTCAATTCCCAGTAGCCACATGGTGGTTAACAACTATCTACAATGGGATCTGATGCCCTCTTCTGGCATGCAGGTGTACATGCAGATAGAGCACTAGCCCATAAACTGGTACCCAATGAAACCCTGCCTCCTCCCAGGGTAGAACCATCAGACTTGTTGAGGTTTGGAGTCAGGGTCAAGCACAGTTCCTCTGTACAGGTCTGAGATTCTGGGAGGGCCATTTGCTGAGGTGGGGATGGAAAGGTAAGAGGCAACAGAATGCAGAGCAGCGTATTGTAGAATTGCATTCCTTTGTGGTTTCCTCCCTGCCCTGCGCCTGTGTCTGCAGGAAGGCCATAACTTCCTCCCTGGTGCCAAGTGGTCTCACACCGACTAAGGAATATTCTGCAGACCAGAAACTTCTCAGACGTAGTGCAGGCACGACCCTCTTAAGTTCTGCTGGGGACACCTTACAGTTCCTTCAGCCTGCCTTGCTTTCTCGCCTTTCCCAGCATGGCTTGCCCTCCTTTCTGGAGCCTCATTTTTGTTTTGTTTTGTTTTGTTTTGAAACAGGGTTTCTCTGTGTAGCCTTGGCTGTCCTGGACTAACTTTGGAGACTAGGCTGGCTTCCTCTGCCTCCTGAGTGCTTGGATTAAAGGCGTCCGCCACCACTGCCCCAAAGGAACCTCAATTTTTGTTTATTTACTTTGAGATAGGATTTTGGTCTGCAGCCCAGTGTGGCCTGGAACTCCTCAGCTTCTGCTTCCAACACTGAAGAACTGGATGACAGCCATGCACTACCACACCCTGCTTATATTTCCTTTATCTTAATGATTGTAAGTGAGCACTCCCCCTCCACCCCAGACTCTCTCTGTAGCTTTGGCTGTCCTGGACTTGCTTTGTAATGCAGGTGAGCACTCTACCAACTGACCTACATGCCCAGCCATGCTGTTTATTTTTTCAGACAAGGCTTCATGTAGCTCAGGCTACACTCAGATGTTTAATCTCCTGGTCTTCCTGCCTCAACTTCCCAAGCATATTCACCACCTTTTCTGACTGCATCCCAATAACTTGAAAGTACATTTGAGAGACAGTATCATTCTTCTTTCTTTTTCTTTCTTTGGATTTTTTGAGACAGAGTTTTTCTTGCGTTATAGCCTTGGCTGTCCTGGACTAACTTTGTACACTAGGCTGGCCTTGAACTCACAGCGATCCGCCTGCCTCTGTCTCCTGAGTGCTGGGATTAAATAAAGGCACGTGCACCACTGTCCGGCCCCTGACTTTTATTTTTTAAACCTGTGGGTAGTGATGGCTCTCAGTGTTTCCTTCAAGTTCTAATGTCGGTGGTCTTGCATATGTTTCTTCGTACAACTATTCCCTAGTGTTACCACTGGCTTGTATGGTGGGTTTTGTTTTTTTGTAGCTGGGCTGTACTGGAACTCACTTGTAGACCAGGCTGGTCTTGAATTCAGAGATGTGCCTGCCTCTGCCTCTGCCTCCTGAGTGCAAGGATTAAAGACATGCGCCTGTCTAGTTTCTGAGCAGAAGAAACATAAGTTTATTAAGAAATAATAAGGGGGCTGGAGAGATGGCTCAAAGGTTAAGAGGACTGTTCTTCCAAAGGTCTCGAGTTCAATTTCCAGAAACCACATGGTGGCTCAAAAAACATCTATGATGAGATCTGGCGCCCTCTTATGGCTGACTGGCTCACACGCTGGCAGAACACTGTATAAAAAATAAATAGAGCCGGGCGTGGTGGCTCAAGCCTTTAATCCTAGCACTCGGGATTAATATATATATATTATAATATATAATAACAATAAGAAGAAGCCTGGCATGGTGGTGCATGCTTTTAATCCCAGCACTCAGGGAGGCAGAGGCAGGCAGATCACTGTCAGTTCGAGGCCAGCCTGGTCAACAGAGTCCCGGAAAGCCAGGGCTGCACAGAGAAACACTGTCTTGAAAAAAGAAAAAGGGAGGAGGAGGAGGAGGAGGACAAGAAAGAAGAAAGAAGAAGACACCAAGGGGCCAGGGGTGGCACATACCTTTAAACCCAACACTCGAGAAGCAGGGACAAGTGGGTTTCTGTGAGTTCAAGGCCAGCCTGGTCTACAAAGCCTAGGGCTGTTGTTAACACAGAGAAACCTGTCTTGAAAAAGCAAAAACCAAAGCCGGGCGTGGTGGCGCACGCCTTTAATCCCAGCACTCGGGAGGCAGAGTCATGGTGGATCGATGTGAGTTCGAGGCCCGCCTGGTCTACAAAGTGAGTCCAGGACAGCCAAGACTAACACAGAGAGACCGTGTCTCAAAAAACAAAAACAAAACCACCAAGGGTGAGGGGTTCAAGATACCTTTTTTTTTTTTTTTTTTTTTTTAAAGACAGGGTTTCTCTGCATAGCCCTGGCTGTTCTGGACTCTCTTTGTAGACCAGACCAGCACTGCCTCTCAAGTGCTGGGATTAAAGGCATGCACCACCACACTACGCCAGGACAGTCTTTAGTGTTTTTGAAATAGAGTCCATGGCAGCCCAAACTAGCTTCAAGTTGTATAAGAGTGGCTTTTTCAGCCATCTCTCCTGCTTGTCTCAAACGTTAGAATGACAGGTAATGCGCCACCATGCCTGCCTGGCCTTACTATGGAGCCAGGCAATCCTCAAAACTGCAGTTCTCCAGCCTCAATTCTCAAATTGTTGCAACAGACCATGTACCACACAGAGCCTCTGTGACTTTTGTTTTTCTAGTTGCAAACACACCCCAGGGATATTTTCAGCCAGAAGAGGGCTGGCAGCTGCAAGGTGTGACTGAGGCCCTCTGGCTGTATATACACCAACAGAAAGCAGCTCTAGTCAACTTCGGCCTGTGTTCAAAGACGTGGGGTACTGGGTGTTCCCCACTCTCTGGGGGCTCTATCTTACTTTTTGCTCATTAAAAATCTTTTGAGACTGTTAGCATACTGGCCCTAGTCTGCCTAGCAACCTATGATGTCATTACCTGCCTGCTACTAGGTGTGGCCCTACCCAGGATTATAAAGAGGACTAACCTACCTCTCTTGCCTCTCTGCACCTTTTACCTTTCTCCTTTTGCTGTCTGTACCTCTCTCTCTCTTCCCTTGGGGTATCCCACCCGCTTTCCAGCTCTCCCACACTTTTACAAATAAACTTCTCTATATAATATCTGTTGTGGCACATATTTTTTTCTCTTTTTGTCTTTGTTTTTTGAGACAGGGTTTCTCTTCTTGTCCTGGACTTGCTTTGTAGACTAGGCTGGACTTGAACTCACGGAGATCTGCCTGCCTCTGCCTCCCAAGTGCTGGGATTAAAGGCCTGTGTCACCACACCTGGCTTTTTGTTTGTTTTTTGAAACAGAAACAGGTTTTCATTAGCCCTGGCTGTCCTGGATTCACTTGTAGAGGGAGGCTGGCCTCAAACTCTCAGAGATCTGCCTCTGGAGTGCTGGGATTAAAGAGAGACAGGGTTTCTCTGTGGAGCCCTGGCTGTCCTGGACTCAGCTCTGATCTACCTGCCTCCTGAGTGCTGAGATTAAAGGTATACACCCACTGTCCAGCTTAAATTATTATTTTTAGTACATTGATGTTTTGCCTGCATGTTTGTCTGTGTGAGGGTGTCTGATCCCCCAGAATGGAGTTAGAGATAGTTGTGAGCTGAAATGTGGGTGCTGGGAATCAAACCCAGGTCCTTTAGAAGAGCAGCCTGTGCTCTTAGCTT
This sequence comes from Acomys minous, assembly GCF_964271855.1. Taxonomy (NCBI): domain Eukaryota; kingdom Metazoa; phylum Chordata; class Mammalia; order Rodentia; family Muridae; genus Acomys; species Acomys minous. Next base: position 83,660,709 of record NC_140494.1, on the reverse strand, counting down.
CTGAGCCATCTCTCCAGCCCTCACTTTTCACTTATGCATCTATTATCTTTGCTAAAAATAAAATTACATATATATAACCAGACACAGCTGTGTATGTCTATAATCTATGTACTTGGGAGATACAGCCCCTGCAGAGAAACCCTTAAGGAGGGGCTAGGGTGTAGCTCAGGGTTAGAGTGCCCATCTAGACTATGGGCTCCATCCCCAATACCACAGGGAAAAAAATTTGTGCTTTGTGCCAGGAGAGAGCATCTGACTCCCCTAAACTGGAGCTAAAGATGTCCATGAGCAGCCTTGTGGCTGCTGAGCAGCTGACTCCAGTCCTCTCCGAGTGCGGCCAGTGCTCTCCTCTGCCAGCCCAGCTCTCTAGCCCACATTAAAACAAACAGGGACCAGTATATGACATGACTATGAATCTGACATTATGCCAACACTTTCCTTTATAAAAGTTGTCTTGGTCATGGTGTCTCCTCACAGCAATAAAAACTAAGGCATCGGGGCTGGAGAGATGGCTCAGAGGTTAAGAGAGATGACTCAGACACTGCTCTTCCAAAGGTCCTGAGTTCAATTCCCAGCAACTACATGGTGGCTCACAACCATTTATAATGGGATCTGATGCCCTCTTCTGGCCTGCAGGTGTACATGCAGGCAGAACACTGTATACATAATAAATAAATAAATATACTTTAAAAGAAACAAAGAAGCAGAGAATACAGCGGAACCCTGGCAGTGTACCCCTTTAATCCCAAGACTTGGGAGGCAGGGGCAGGTGGATCTCTGTGAATTCCAGGCCAGAGGGAACTGGGCTACACAGAGAAAACCTGTCTGGAAAAAACAAACAAACCAACAACAACAAAAAGCCCTAAGAATTCTGGGGTGGTCTCTTTAAACAGGTTTATTTATTTTACCACAAGAATACAAGACATTGGCTTGTCTGATTCTGTGCCTGAAGGAAGCTGTAAGGAAGTCGGCCTGGCATCCAGGCGGCAGACCCTTGTAGAGGTCAAAGTGCAGTCTGCTGGCTTGGTACCTATGCAAGCTCCAGCACCTGCCTCGGCAGGGAGAAAGTCCTCCTGGCAGTTGTATCAAAGCAAGCTGTGAGCCCTGGAGGAGAGGCACCAAGGATGCCCAGCACTGGATGAACAGCCTAAGAGCTGATGGGATCCCACAGCAGTGGCCAACTCCTTTCCAAGTCTTGTGAAAAATAAAGTTTATTTTTGATGTGACAAAAGAGATCCTAGGCAGACACCCATCTTGGTTCTGTGTAGTTATCCTCTCGTGGCAACAAGGCCCAACAGCTTCCAAGGAACAGCTTCTTTGCAGGATGGCTGGTATGCTGACCTGGGCCCCAGGTAACCAGGACAGAGTTAGGGGAAGTCACTGTAGGGTAAGCGGAAGGGGTAGAGCGGTGTGTATCTTGAATCCTGCCAGAGTAGCTTGTCCTCCAGGAAGGCGATGGAAGGCAGGGTGAGGACCAGAGTCTGGTGTTTGAGCATGCTGTACACATTCAGGCCTAGGATGTGAAGACATGGTCAGAGCATCGCTGCCCTTTAGTCTGGCCCAAGCCCATCTTTCTGAAGCCTGTGCCCTTGCCCTCCTCTGGGTAGAGCTGCCGAGCAACTAACTGCCTTCACATCCACCCTATATCTGACTGTGACCTCCATGGCACAGGACAAACACTGTATCACTAGAGACCAGAATCAGATGGAGTCAGTGTGGCAGGAGGAAAAGGAAAGGCAGGACCAGCTCTCACCCAGGCACTCACAGTTGCCCTGCCAGGCTATATATGGGACATGACTTTGGAGTGTTTCTTTAGAAGGAGCAGCTGAAGCCGGGTGCAGTGGCACTCACCTTTAATGCCAGCACTTGGGAGGCAGAGGTAGGCGGATCGCTGTGTGTTCGAGGCTAGCTTGGTCTACAAAGCAAGTCCAGGACAACCAAGGCTACACAGAGAAACCTTGTCTCGAAAAACCAAAACCCAAAACAAAAAAAAAAAGAGCAGCTGAAGGCTGGAGGGGTGGCTCTGGGTAGATAGAGCAGAAGCCGAGCACAGGAGGCTGTGGGCCCTGGCTTCCAGCCCAGCACCACGACTAAATGGTAAATTCCTCCCCCTGCCCCCCGAGACAGGATTTTTCTGTGTAGCCTTGGCTGTCCTAGACTCACTTTATAGACCAGGTTGGCCTCAAACTCATAGTGATCCTGAGTGCTGGGATTACAGGCGTGTGCCACCACACCTGGCCTACATGGTAAATTCTTAGCCATGCCATTCAGCCATGCTGTGATATGTACAGGGTGTGAAACACCCAAGATTAACAGTGGGATCTGTGCCAGTTTGCTCCAGGGTTCTGGGGTGAGGGTTGGACCTATCACTCACCAACTGCAGGGATCAGGTTGAAGCTTTTGAGGCCCGAGGTGGCCGCCACGACATTCTTGGGCATTTCCTCATGTGTCCTGGAACAGATGGAGGCTGAGAGGGTGAGCCTGGAAGGACACAGGGGACTTGGCCCTCACTTCCCCACCCTGCCCTGCACTCTCACAGGTCTACAAGGAGCACGGAATTCCCCCAGCGACGGTACTGGGCCAGCTCGGTCAGGTACCGGGGGTCTGTAGTGGGTAACTCCAGAGAATCCACAATGTGTAGGTCATCCTGTGGAGAGAACCAGGACCTTGTACTCCAGAGCCCAGGTCCCAGCCGTTTCCCCTCCCAGCCATACTGTACTATACCTGCATCAGCTTGGTAGTCAAGGCCACCTTGAGGCCCAGTACTCGCACTTTCATGGGCAACATGTAGTAGTAACTTGTAGGGCCCCGGGGACCATGGGCTACGCCTCCTGCAGGGACAGTGCTGTGTGAGTAGGTGCTGGTCACTGCTGCTCTGGGATGTTAGAAATCAGCTTGATGGCGGGCATGAGGTGGTGGAGCGGGCAATGACCAGAAGATCCTGCTAGGTGTCATGGCAAGAGTGGGCAAGGGAAGACTGGACAGGAGGTAGGGCAGAAATGGCCCGTGCACAGGCATGGAGATACAGCCATCCAACACTAGTACAAGAAACCGAAGTAGAAAAGTTCAAGAGCAGCCTGAGAGACTGGAGAGATGGCTCAGAGGTTAGGAGCACTGATTGCTCTTCCAGAGGTCCTGGGTTCAATTCCCAGCAACCACATGGTGGCTCACGACCATCTATAATATATCCTAATACCCTCTTCTGGTATGCAGGTATACATGCAGACAGAGCACTATATACTTAATAAATAAATAAGTAAATAAATAAATAAATAAATAAATCTTTCACTGGGCATAGTGGCACACGCCTTTAATCCCAGCACTTAGGAGGCAGAGGCAGGCGATCGCTATGAGTTCGAGGCCAGCCTGGTTTACAAAGCAAGTCCCGGACAGCCACGGATAACACAGAAAGACCCTGTCTTGAAAAACAAAATACAAAAAACAAAATCAAGAGCAGCCTGGGACACACAGCAAAACCCCATCTCAAAGAAAAAAGAAACAACCAAGATATCAAAAGGGGCTAGTGCTTGTCTAGTGTGCACAGAACTTTGGACTCCATCCCCAGTGGGCTAACATGCTAGGGACGAAGGTGTCCCCTATCATGGCAGTGCACACCTGCATGGAAAGGCTCATTTGGAACTCCCTCCCCACAGGGCCCTACTCACCTCCCCGCCATAGGGGGGAACGGATGCTGCCATGCCGGGCGCGGCCACTGCCTTTTTGTTGCCAGGGCTTGCGGCCACCACCACTCACCTCAGCCCTGGTCTTGGTCTTAGCATAGCTCTGTGAGTACAAAGGGGGCAGGAGAGGGGTTCAGGCAAATGGCAGTGACCATTGTGTAGGGGATAGTGTGGGGCTCTTAGGGAGGCAATGGGAGAGTAAAGGGACCAGAGTCCTCCACCAACGCCCTCAAAAAGCAGGTCTCTGCTGCCCAGGTCACAGGAGCTGTCATTTCTAGTCCTGCCTTGTCAGCTACTTGTTGGACCTATAGATAGAATAAGTTCAGTGTCCCTTTATGGATGGAGCGTGGCTCAGCAGCAGACATTCCAAGTACGGCAGCACTGGCTTATTGGCAGAGCAGCTGCCCAACCATCAGGGCTCTGGGCTCATTACACATGCACCAAGTACCTGCCTCTAGAGAGACTGCTTCTAGTGCCGTGTGCCCAGTCAAACCACTGACTTTCCGTCACTTCTCCCACTAGACTGTGAGTGCTCGGGGGAGGGATCTGGTGAGTTGCAGCTCCCCTAACACAATCCCTACAGTGATGGGTGCTGAAATATGACCTGAGACGCGAGCTGCCGGCTTGAGCTGGGTTGTTTGCAGAGAGCACACTCACAGGCCTCTGAGCCCAGTGGGATGCTCTGCCATGCTACTCAGGACACTCACGATTCTCTTGAAGTTCCTCTGCCAGATGGCAACCTGGTGCAGAATGTCCAGCCTGGAAGAAGGGAAGGGAGACCTAGCAGGGATGCCCCAGCTGACTCGCTCCACAGCTGCATCCCAGTGAAGGAACCTGGCTCTTCCTTTGGACAACAGGACCCTATGGCCTCTACTCTTCCCTGACCACAGCTGACACCACTGTAGCTCAAGCAAGTCTCTGTACTAGACATCAGCCAGGGCTGGTGGCTATGCCTGACCTCCTGGTACTCAGAGGGTTGAGGTAGGAGGATAGAGAATTAAAGGTGTACCCCTGTACTTCACCGTAAGACTCCGCCTCTAAAAAAACAAAGTGGAGTTGAACATCAGCACCTTTGTACCCGTTCTTACTCACTGCGATGTCCTTGGCTGGCTTCTGTGGGTTCAAGTTCAAAGTACTCAAGAGGGGCGAGGGGTGGGGAGGGGGCTGGAGGCATGGCTCAGTGGTCAAGAGTACTTGCTGCTCTTGTAGAGGTTCAGGTTCAATTCCCAGCACCCAGAACAGCCCAAAGCTGGTTTTAACTGCATTTCTGACCACTTGCTTCTTCTGACCTCTGAGGGCACCATACACAAGTGGTACACAGATGCATTCAGGCAAACACTTGTACACACGAAAGTCTCAAAATATTTTTTAAAAGATTTATTATGTATACAGTATGCATCAGATCACATTATAGATGGTTGTGAGCCACCATGCGGTTGCTGGGAATTGAATTCAGGACCTCTGGAAGAGTAGTCAGTGCTCTTAATCACTGAGCCATCTCTCCAAGCCCCTCAAAATATTTTTTGAGTAAACAAAAGCAACAGACAATACAGAGCCCAGAAACACAGGTGAGAGTGACTGGCATTACATGGAGCTGGAGGACAGCTTTGGCTGCTGGTCCTTGATTTCTACCTTATTTGAGACAGGGCCTCTTGCCTGCTGATGCTAACGCCACACTAGCTGGCATGGGAGCTTCTACAGACTCTCCTGCGCTCACCTCCCATGCCCATGCTTATGTGGATTCCGGGATCCAAACTCAGGGACTTATATTTATATGGCAGACACTTTACCTACTGAGCTGTCTCCTCAGGCCTTTTGAATATATTTTAGACTAGTATGTCTAAACATTTTATTTCAGTATTCAGCTGTGTCTCTGGTAAACAGTGGTCAAATGCTACAAGTGCCTACTGTGTGAGGGCAGTATGTCCAATAAAAGCGATCCTGTGGGCCAGTGAGATGGCTCAGTAAATAAGGGCACTTGCAGCCAAGCCAGATACACACGGTGAAAAGAGAAAGCCAACTCCTGCAAGTTGTCCCCTCACTGCCACACGAACAAAAACCCCAAGTTCATTATGGAGAGGTGAAGAGGGAAGCTGCAGCCGGGCATGGTACTGGGCACACCTTTAACCCCAGCATTTGGGAGGCAGAGACAGGAGAGCTCTGAGTTCAAGGCCTTCTTGGTCTACATGCTGAGTTCTAGGACAGCCATGGATACACAATGAAATCTTGTCTCAACAAAACTAAAATCATTAACCTTTTATGTGTATATATGTTCTAGCTGCATATAAAATCATGTATGAGCATCACATGTTTACCTGATACTCACAAAGCCAGGAGAGGGCTACAGTTACAGATGGTTGTAAGCAGCCATGTTCCAGCCTTTCCAGTGCTGGTATTACAGGCACATACCAACAAATCTGGCCTTCTTCAGGCTAATAGTACTTAGTATTTTTTATTTTTACTTATGGTGTCACAGAGCACAGGCTGGCCTGAAACTTACTATGGAACCTTCACCATTTCTTTCTTTTTTTGGCTTTTCCAGACAGGGTTTCTCTGTGTAAGCCTTGGCTGTCCTAGACTTACTTTGAGACCAGGCTGGCCTTGAACTCACAGCGATCTGCCTGCCTTTGCCTCCCGAGTGCTGGGACTAAGGGGCATGCGCCACCACGCCCGGCTCACCATAAGTTTCTTGATCTTCCTATCTGCACCTCCACAGTGCTGGGAGTAGAGGTGCAGGTATTACCATGTCCTTTGTGTTCAATAGTGGAAGGGAACCAGGGTCTGGCGCATGCTAGGCAAGGCCTCTAACTGCAGCCCTAATAACCGACATTTCTAGACAATCCCGTGTGCTAGACTAATCTGCATAATCATCAACCAACTTCTTGAGGACTGACAAAAACGGGGACGCAAGCACAAGAAATCAAGGCGGGGCTGTGTCCTCCGACCTCCCGCCCTGCAGTGGGGAAACTGACCACCCCCTTTCGTCACGCGGAGAATCCGAGGCAAGTCCTCCCACCGCAGCCAGCACTCACCGGGGCGCCGTGGCAAACACGTCGGGGTGCAGCTCAGTCAGGCCGACGCGCTCCTGCTCGAAGCCTCGTAGAGACTCGACCCAGGCCTGTACCGGGCGTCGGGGCGCCGGGATCCGGTGCTCGCACTTGCGCAACACGGGATCTAGGAGACCTTGAGGGGCGGGGAATGAGCGGTCGAGGGTCAGGATCAAAAGTCAACACTTTCGGTGCCGTCCCCCCCAACTTTGTGCCAAGATGTGAACGCGGCCGTCTCACCTGCGCTATGCCCCGGCTCCGAAGTCTCGGCTGGCCGCGCCGCGTCTCCAGCTAGCGAGTTAAGGACCTAGAAAACGACAGGCCAGGGTCAGAGATGCTCCTCCCGGAAGTTCTCAGCCTCTGACCTTCGACTATACCCTGACCTCAGTTTGGTGCCCTTACCCGGGAGCCAGAGGGTCGAAGCCAGGCCTGTGAAGCGGCCCGGATCAACCGCAGCATCTCTGATCAAATCCCGCAAGCCCAGGAGGTCGCGGCGTCTGTGGACGCTTGTGGCGATGGCTGATGACGCCACACGCGCGACGCCACATGTCACGAAGGAGACTCTGAGGCCAACGGCGCCAGAACGCAAAGCTTCTTGAGTCTAGTGAGCGCCACTTGGCAGCAGGAAGCCCCGCCCCCAGAGAGGGACGCTAACCAATGAGATTTCTCGGTCCCAGAGACGCGCTTCTGTTTTAGCCAATGAACCTTAAGATAGATAAAGGACCCACCCATACCTGGTCCCTGACCAATAAGCATTTATCTTTTTCTTCTTTCTTTCTTTCTTTCTTTCTTTCTTTCTTTCTTTCTTTCTTTCTTCCTTCCTTCCTTCCTTCCTTCCTTCCTTCCTTCCTTCCTTCTTTCTTTCTTTCTTTCTTTCTCTTTCTTTCTTTTGGTTTTTCGAGACAGGGTTTCTCTGTGTAGCCTTGGCTGTCCTGGACTCGCATCGAGACCAGGCTGGTCTCGAACTCACAGGGATACACCTGCCTCTGCCCCCCGAGTGCTAGGATTAAAGGCATGTGCCACAACCGCCCGGGTAATCTTTTTTCTTTTAAGATTCATTTATTTATTGTATATGAGTGCTTTATTTGCAGAAGAGGGCATCAGCTCACCTTATAGATGATTGTGAGCCACCATCGGGTTGCTGGGAATTAAACTCAGGACCTCTGGAAGAGCAGAGGTCTTAACCACTGGGCCATCTCTCCAGCCCTAAGCGTTAATCTTTTGTTTTTGTTTTTGTTTTTTGAGACAGGGTTTCTCTGTGTAGCCTTGGCTGTCCTAGACTTCGTAGACCAGGCTGGCCTCAAACTCAGAGATCCTCCTGCCTCTGCCTCCCAGAGTTCTGGGATTAAAGGCATGCACAACCCCACCCAGCCTATTTTACTTTAGATTTATTTATTCATTTTACAGTATTCTGCCTGCATGTGAGCCACTAGGCCAGAAGAGGGCACCAGATCTCATTATAGATGGTTGGGAGCCGCCATGTGGTTTCTGGAATTGACTCAGGGCCTTTGGAAGAACAGCCCGTGCTCTTAGCCTCTGAGCCATCTCTCCAGCCTCCTGTAAACTTATTTTTGTGTATGTGTGTGGAAGAGGACAAGAGAGTTGGAGCTTTCCTTCCACCTTGTGAATTGAACTCAGGTAGTCTGGTTTGATGTCAAGCCACGCAACCTGTTGAGCCATTTCAAACACACACACACACACACACACCCTCCTCTTCCTCCTCCTCTTCTTTAAACAAGGCTTCTCAGCCCAGCGTGTTGGCACACGCATGTAATCCCAGCACTCAGGGAGGCAGAAGCAGGCAGATCTCTGTGAGTTTGAGGCCAGCCTGGTCTACAAAAAGAAGCCCAGGACAGCCAAGGCTACAAAGAAAAACCCTGGCTTGAAAAACAAAAACACGGCTTCTCTATGTCCCCAAGGCTGACCTTGAGTCCTGAGTCTACCTCTCTTGGCCTCTGGAGTGCTGGACTGCCAGTGGCGTGCACCACTATGCACACATGCGTATCAGAATCTAATTTTATATGTTCTCCCTTTTTGGTGGCTGAGGGAGTCTGACTTGGCTGGTTTTGAACTCTGTGTAGGCCAGGATAGCCTTGAACTTCTGATTCTGCAGCCTTTGCTTCCAGAGTCCTGGGATTATAGATGTGTGCAGGCATGCTGGTTTATTTGGTGGTGGGGACCCAGGACATTGTGCATGATAGGGAAACACTCTACCCACTGAGCCATATTTCTGACCCCTGTGGATTCTATTTATTTGTTGAGCCAGGATTTAAGTATGTAACCTTGAATTTTAGATCCTCCAACCTCCTCTTTCCAAACATGTTTGATTCTTTAAATGAAAGCCTCCTGGCAGAAAGAAGCTTTCAGTATTTCTTAGGCCTCTTTAGATTCTGCCCCCCTCCCCCCTTCTAGGATCCCGGGACAGGGAAAAAGTCACTTGATGAACAGACCTGGATCTCCCCAAAAATAATGTACAAGATCAAGTGGATGGTTTTGGCTCTGTTCCATACTTGACCTTCAGGGGGTGCTGAGAACTCACACCTGGCTCACTGCTGCCCACTAGGAGGTCTGGGCAGAACTTGGATGCTGGTCTCTGAGCCAACTTCCTTTTCATCACCTGGATAATGGGGAAATTCTGAGACTTTAGTGAGTGAGGAACGCAAAAGGTGGAATTCCTGTCACAAGATGAAAATTCAATAGCCAGCATTATTGATTCTAATGTTGAAAGGAGTCTTGTGATGAAAAAGACAAGAGATGACCAAGGCAAGGGTAGGTTGAACTTGGTGAGTTCAGGCTACCTTGGTCTATATAGTGAGACTCTGTCTCAACACAAAACAAAAACCTCAAACCCAAACACACACACACACACACACACACCCCACAGACAGACATACAACCAAAGTAAAAACAACAGCAAAAAGGCAAGAGCCCGTGATACATGGTGGAACAGACCCTGGAGAATTTATTGGGCTAAAGTGTGTGGGGCTTTTGTTGTTCTTCCTGCATTTATTACTTGTTTATTTATTTTGAGACTGCTTTCATGTAGCCCAGGCTAGCCTGGAACCCACTCTGTAGCTGAGAATGACCACGAAGCCCTGACCTTCCTGCCTCCACCTCCCCGGTGCTGGCGTGGCTGTCTTGTGGCCCTGTGCATGTTCATGTGGAGCTGAGGCTGGAGCCCAGGCAAACACCCTCCCTATTCATAGATTTTTTTAAAAATATTTATTTATTTATTATGTATACAGTGGTTTTTGTTTGTTTGTTTGTTTGCTTGCTTGCTTGCATGTATGTCTGCAAACCAGAAGAGGGCACCAGACCTCATTATAGATGGTTGTGAGCCACCATGTGGTTGCTGGGAATTGAACTCAGGACCTTCGGAAGAGTAGGCCGTGCTCTTAACCTCTAAGCCATCTCTCCAGCCCCCTATTCGTAGATTTTTATGAATAGTTCTAGTATATACTATTAAACTTACTAATTGACTATTAAATAGTGGTGAGCTAGTATGTGTGGGGTCCTTGGTTCTATCCCTAACACCAGAAAGAAAGAATGATTTGTTCTAACTAACAGTGTTTTCTGCGTGTGTGTGTGTGTGTGTGTGTGTGTGTGTGTGTGTGTGTCCGTACACACCAAGCTGCACGCATGGAGATCAGAAGACAACTTTGAGTTGTTAGTCCTTTCCTTCCACCATATAGGTTCCAGGGATAAAACTCAGCTTTTATCCACTGAGCCAATCATATTGGCTCTGGAATCCAGCATTTTGGGGGTTCGTTCTTGTTGGTTTACTTACCTTACGACATATTTATTTAATCTCTCTATTTACTTGTGGGTGTGGCATACACATGGGCGTGAAGATCAGAAGACAACTTGTGGGAGTAGGTTCTTTCCTTCTAACAAGGTGGTCCTAGGTCTTGAACTCAGATGTCAGGCTTGGCAGGAAGCACCTTTACCTGGGAGCCCCCTTGACAACCTGAATCCAGGTTTTTGCATGTGCAAAAACTGGGTTTCACTATGTAGCTCTGGCTGTCCTGGAACTCATACGTAGAGCAGGCTGGCCTCGAACTCACAGTGCTCCACCTGCCTCTGCCTCCCGAGTGCTGGGATTAAGGGTGTGCGCCACCACCACCACGCCTGGCTGTATCCAGCTCTTAGTTTCCTCACCAGTGAGAACATGTGATGTGTGTTTCTGTCTGGCTGTTGGCTTATAATGCCCTCCAGTTCCACCCACCATGTATAATGAGAGGGCTTTACTCTTTTCATTGCCGAATAATATTCCATCAAACGTATAGATCACACTCTCCTTCCTTTCTTCCCTCTCTTCCTCTTTTTTTCCCCCCTTGGAGACAGTGTTTCTCTGTGTAACAGCCCTGGCTGTCCTGGACTAGCTTTGTAGACCAGGCTGTCCTGGAACTCACAGTGATCCACCTGCCTCTGCCTCCCCAGTGCTGGGATTAAAGGCGTGCGCCACCACCCCTGGCTCATTCTTCCTTTTTGAAAATTTATTTTTATTTTTTAATAGATTTATTTGTGCTGGGCATGGTGGGACATGCCTTTAATCGCAGCACTTGGGAGGCAGAGGCAGGCGGATTGCTGTGAGTTTGAGGGCAGCCTGGTCTACAAAATAGTCTAGGTTACACAGAGAAATCCTGTCTCAGGCCAGAAGAAGGCATCAGATCTCATTATTGATGATTGTGAGCCACCATGTCGATGCTGGGAATTGAACTCAGGACCTATTAATCACCAAGCCATCTCTCCAGCCCCCTACAGTTGGCTTTTAACATGTGGCATGTGGGAGCTGGAGATCTGAACTCAGGTGTGCAAGCAGCTTACTAACTGAGCCACCTCCCCATTCCTCAGTCCTTGTTAAATTTGACACAGTTTTGCAAAGGTTCCCAGGCTGGCCTCCAGCTTACTATGTAGCCCAGGCTGGCCTCTTGATTGTGTTGCTCCTGCATCAACCTCTGGCATAACTGAGATTACAGGCCGGTACCACCACACCCTCTGTCCACATTTTCTTTACCCATTCATCCGTCAAAGGGCACCTTATTGGACTTCACATATTGGGCCGCAATAAATATGAAAAGAAACCTGAAGAAATATCTCCGTTGGCACAGTGCTTGTAGCTGAGTTGGTAGAGTACTTGTGGGTCAGCTGATCTAGTGCTTATAATTTAGTTGGCACAATGCTTGTAGCTCTTTTGACATGGTGCTTGTCGCTCGGTTGGCACAGTGCTTATATTTCAGTTGTTAGAGTGATTGCCTAGTGTGCTTGGAGCTCTGGATTCAGTGCCCAGCACTGTGTGTTGATACAAAGTTGTTTATTCCAGAGGCGGAAGCAAGATGACCAGCCTTCATGGTGAGTTCTGGGGCAGCCTTGGCTACATGAGACCCTGACTCAAATACACACACACACACACACACACACACACACACACACACACACACACACACATATATAATGGCTCAGTGGGGAAAGGCACTTGCTACACAAACCTGACATCCTAAGTTAAGTCATCAGAACATGCAGAGCACAGTGGCTCACACCTGTAATCCAAGCACTCTGGGAGGGAGAGGCAGGCAGATTGCTGTGAGTTCGAGGCCAGCCTGATCTACAAAGTGAGTCTAGGACAGCCAGGGCTACACAGAGAGACCCTGTCTCGAACCCCCTCCCCTAAAATCATCAGAACCTATGTAAGTGTGGAAAGAGAAAACCATCCTCACAAAGCTGTCTTCTGACTCCCTCGATATACATGTACCTCCCCCACATCTTACACACATGTCATGTTAAACGCATTTTAGGATAGGGAATAAAGACAAATAGGCATGGAAGGTCAGAGATCTTGACACAGCGATTTAATATTTGTTGCTCATGTACTCAGTGTGGGATAGCAGGGTCATATGTTAATGCTATTTTTAGTGTTTTGAGGAACCTTCCTTCTGTTTTCCATAGAAGCCCTGCTCATTTGCATTTCCCAATTTGTGAGTCCCCTTCTGCACCCTCAGCAGTTCCTTTCAGTTCTAGGCTTTTCTCCTACGGTCTCCTACAATGCTGCTTTCCTCTTCTGGTTTTGATTTGCATCTGATTGCCGACAGTGAACATACTTTCATATACAGCGTGTGTTGGCTTACCTTGTGGTTTGTATTTCATTTTGTGTATTTTTAGTTTCTTTGTTTCCTGTGTAGACCAAGTTAATCTCAAACTCACAGAGATCTGCCTGCCTCTGCCTCTCACGTGCTAGGATTGAAAGTGTGTCTCACAATACCTGGATATTTTTATTTTTATTTATTTTATTTCTTTAAAGATTTATTTGTTTATTATGATGTATACAGGGCTGTATCTGCATGTACACCTGCAGGCCAGAAGAGGGCGTCAGATCTCATTATCTATAATGGCTGTGAGCTACCATGTAGTTTCTGGGAATTGAACTCAGGACCTCTGGAAGAGCAGACAGTACTCTTAACCACTGAGCCATCTCTGCAGCCTAACATTTTTATTATTTAAGTTATGTGTGTGTTTGTGATTCTTTATACACAGGAGTATAGTGTGCACAGAGGCCAGAAGAGCATGAAGGATCTCCTGAAACCAGTTACAGATGGATGTGAACCATCTGATGTGGGTGCCGGGAACCAAACTTGGATCTGATGAGCTCTGGACCAGCAGTAGGTATTCCTACTCCATGAGCCATCTCTTCAGTCCCAATATTTTGTGATTTAAAGGTTCTTTTAGGGGCTAAAGAGCTGCTGCTAAGAGCACTGGTTGCTCTTCTGGAGGGTCAGCTCCCAGCACCCCCACAGTGCTCACAATCATCTGTAATTGTAGTTTCAGGGGCGCTGGTGCCCTCTTCTGGGATCCAGTGGACCCCTGAATGGAGTGCACAGACATGCAGGCAGGCAAAATATTCCTGCATAGGAAAGAAAATAAATCTAAATGGTTCATAAAGGATTTATATTTATTTTATATGTTTTGCCTATATGTATGTGTGTGTGAGGGGGTCAGATGCCCTGGAACTGAAGTTACAGACAGTTGTGAGCTGCCATGTGGGTGTTGGGAACTGAACACAGGTCCTTTGGGAGAACAACCAGTGCTCTTAACCTCTGGGGCTTCTCTCCAGCCCCCCAAAATTTTGTCTGTTTGGTTTTTGTTTTTGCTTTCGCTTTTTTTCGAGACAGGGTTTCTCTGTGTAGCCTTGGTTGGTTTGGATTCTCTCTGTAGACCAGGGTGGCCTTGAACCTCACCTGGCTTCTTATTTGTTTACTTTGAGACAGGGTCTTATATGTAGCCCTGCCTGGCATGGAACTAAGAAATCTACTTGCCTTTGCCTCTCCAGTGCTGAGGTCAAAGGTGTGGCACAGAACCCAGCTTCAGGTCTTGCTTGTGTGGCAAGCATCTTACCCTCTGTGCCTTCTCCTTGGCTCCCTAGTGTGTGAAGAAATGAACACGTTAATTTTTTTTTTTTTTTTTTTTTTTTTTTGGTTTTTTGAGACAAGGTTTCTCTGTGTAGCCTTGGCTATCCTAGACTCGCTTTGTAGACCAGGCTGGCCTCGAACTCACAGCGATCCGCCTGCCTCTGCCTCCCGAGTGCTGGGATTAAAGGCGTGCGCCACCACGCCCGGCCTATGAACACGTTAATTACTACGTGTTTCAGCCGAGTGTAGTGGCACACGCCTTTAATCCCAGCACTAGGGAAGCAGAGGCAGGTAGATCGCTATGGCTTGGAGGTCAGTCTGGTCTACAAAGTGAGTCCAGCACAGCCAAGGCTACACAGAGAAACCCTGTCTCGAAAAACTAAAAAAACTAAAAATAAAAAAATAAAATAAAAAATTACTACGTGTTTCACAGGTAGGCACTTAACAACACATTTACATGTATGAACCTTGCAGTTTTGTTACATGTTTATGTATGGAGATATGCAGGCCACAGCACACATGTGGAGGGTTGAAGTCACCTATGAGAGGTGGTTCTATTCCCCTGTATGTTTCTCAGGCATGTAGCTCAACTCATCAGGCTTGTGTCCAGCCCTTTCTGTTCCTTTATTTTGACACAAGGTCTCATGTAGCCGAGGCTGGCCTTGAAGGTCTCCTCCTCCCTCTATTTCCCCATTTCTGGGGTCACGGGTGTGCACTCCCAGTTCATTTTGTTGTTGGTGCTGTTGGCTTCTTCTTCTTTTTTTTTTTTTTAAATGCGGTCAAGTTGATCAAGGTTGACCTTGAACTCACAGTGATCCTCCTGCCTCAGCCTCCTACATTCTGGGATGACAGGCTAGTGTCACCATGCCCAGTCACCAGTTGGTGTTTCCCATGGAGACTGGCTTGTTTGCCTGTGCTGGGGAGATGTGGCTTTTGTGTCCCACGGAGGAATGTCAAGGAGTCGGTTAATGACTTATAGGCCACCTGCTGTGCACTGCAGGGACAGCTCCACAGGGGGAGTGTGAGGGAGCAGAATGGGAATGAGGTGTCAGTGCAGTGTGGGGGTGGGGGTGGGGCAGGGAGACAGCCTTCCCTAGGACATAACTGACAGCCACCCTATTAAGGATCTGTGTGAGGACCCCACTCCATCACCCTGGCAACAGTGGTGATGGATCCTAACCAAGCGCTTCAGCTGCTGTCCACTGGTTCCATTCCCAGCACACACACACACACACACACACACACACACACACACACACACACACCCATTCCCTGTCCATAAGGAGGACTTTGACCTGAAGATAAAGTGTATGCACAGCTGAAGGAAGGAACACAGCTGTAGAAGCTCAGCCAAGGTGAGGGCCTGGGGAGGGGGCCCAGCCAGGAAGAGCACGTGTTCTGCCAGTTGAAGACCTTCAGTTCTAATACCCAGCACCTACACAGAAAGCTGGGTGTAACCCAAGCACCGTGGGGGGAGGGGGAGATGAGTTGTCCCCAAGAGCTCCCTGGCAGGCCAGCCTATTGGAAACGGTGAGCTAGCTTCCTGACCAGTGAGTTTGTCTCAGGGGAACAGAGCAGAGAGAGCGACAGACAGAGGAAGCCACTCTTGTTCTCCGCTAGCCTCTGGAGGTGGGCATCGGGGAGGGTGCACGTGCAAGCTCATGTGTATATATCAGGTCACACCACACACACACACATACACAGCACACAAAGGAATAAGTAAAGCCCAGCATGGTCGCATCCAAAGGCCAAAGGCAGGCCAGTTCCTGCGGAGGTCAGAAGAGGAATCTTGGCTCTGGGAGTCTAACTCAGGTCATGCTTTGGTGACATGTACCTTTCCACAAGAGTCTGGCTTTCAACCCCTCTATCACCCTGTGGTCATTTAGCAAATAAGATATGAATAACTTATTTGGGTATATGTACACATGTCTGCGTATAGTGGACACATGTGTGATCATGAATATGGAGGTCAGAAGACAGCCTTCATGTTTGAGACACGTTCTCTCATTGGCCTGAAACTTCACCATGTGGGCTAGGCATGCCGGCCAGCACTGTCGTCGTCTCCCATCATGGGATTAATACACTGCACCCATCTTTCCCCTGCCCCATGAGACAGGGTTTCTTTGTGTAGCCTTGGCTGTCCTGGACTTGCCTTGTACACCAGGCTGGCCTCGAACTCACATCGATCCACCTGCCTCTGCCTCCCAAGTGCTGGGATTAAAGGGGTGCACCACCACGCCCGGCTTTGCACCCATCTTATACATAGATTGAAAGATAGATGACATTTATATGTATGAATGTTTTGCTTGCATGTATAGATGTATGCCACGTGCATGCCTAATGCCTGAGGAGGCCAGGGGAGGACATCCGATCACCTGGAACTAGAGTCACAAATGTTTGTGGGCC
Organism: Acomys minous; assembly: GCF_964271855.1. Taxonomy (NCBI): domain Eukaryota; kingdom Metazoa; phylum Chordata; class Mammalia; order Rodentia; family Muridae; genus Acomys; species Acomys minous. The sequence goes on along the minus strand of NC_140494.1, from coordinate 83,644,173 downwards.
ACCATGTGAGCTGGGAATTGAACCCGGGTCCTCTGGGAGAACAGCCAGTCCTCTTAACCACTGACCATCCCTCCAGACCCCCCCCCCCATACTCAGTTTAAAAAAAATTTTTTTTTAATTTAACTTTAACTTATGTGCATTGGTGTGAGGGTGTCAGATCTTGGCGTTACAGACAGTTGTGAGCTGCCATGTGAGTGCTGGGAATTGAACCTGGGTCCTTTGGAAGAGCAGGCAGTGCTCTTAACCACTGAGCCACCTCTCCAGCCTCCCCCACACTCAGCTTTATATATCAGTTTTAGGGACTCAAACTCAGGCCTTCCTTTTTTGTGAGGTGCTTAACTGATTGAGCTGTCACCTCACCCAAATGAATTTTGACCCAATGGCCCTGAAGGTTTTTTTTTTTAATTTTTTTTTTGGGGGGGGGGTTTGAGACAGGGTCTCTCTGTGTAGTCTTGGCTGTCCTAGACTCACTTTGTAGACCAGGCTGGCCTCGAACTCACAGCGATCCGCCTGCCTTTTCCTCCCAAGTGCTGGGATTAGAGATGTGCACCACCGTGCCCTGCTGTCCATGGTTTTTTAACCTTATACCTCGAAGCAGGCTCTGTCAATCACAACCAGAGTTCCTTGATGTGGTTAGTCTCCCTGGCCAGCTTGCCTGGGGTTCCTGCCTCTGCTTTCTGAGGTCTCTATGCCCACTTCACAGTTGTAGGTTCCTGGGGATCCAAACACGGGTCCTCAGTTTTGCTTAGCAAGCGCTTTACCCACTGAGCTATCTCCCCAGCCCCTGGTCTCCTAATCTCTAAAAGGTCCACTCACAAGGCCTCCCCTACTGAGCCTCTCTCTTCCCTCTCTCCTCACCCTGAACCTCTTTGGCCCTCAGGGAGCCTGTGGATGCTCTGCAGCCCCCGGGCCCCGCCTTCCCCTCCTCCCACTCTCTAGCTCCAGCAAGCCACGCCCACCTCTGCCACTAACACTTCAACCTTAGCATTTGCACTGGTCTTGAGCTCTTTCCACCTGGATCAGGTCCACTCCTAAGTGCCCTAATGGCTGGCACCTGGCCAACTTGCCTGACTGGCTTTCCCCTTCCTGCCACAGCTCTTAGTGCGGTCCACGCTTAATGGATTTTTGTTTTCATTTTAACCAATGATGTTTTAGAATTCCTTTTTTAGTTGATCTGATGATCTGATTTTTAAAATATAAGATAGGCTTCTTTTTTTTTTCTTTTTCCTTTGAGACAGTAGCTCTCTATTCCTGACTGTTCTGGAACTCTCTATGAAGACCAGGCTGTGCTAGAACTCACAGAGGTTTTCTCTCTCTCTCTCCTACCTCTACCTCCTGAGTGGTGGTACTAGAGGTGTGTGCCACCAGAACCAACCTAGACTTACATTACTTTGTTTATTTGTTTGTTTTTCAAGACAGGGTTTCTCTGTGTAGCCTTGGCTCTCTTGGAACTCCCATTATAGAGCAGGCTGGCCTACACTTGCCTCTGCCTCCTGAGTGCTGGGATTAAAGGTATGCGCCACCACCACCACCACCGGCAGCTCTGCATTAACTTTTAAAACATGTATTTATTATTTAGTGTGTGTATTACGTGTCGTGTGTTCATGTGGAGGTCAGAGACCAATTTGTGGAAACTGGTGCTCAGATTGTCAGACTTGGTGGTAAGTGTGTTTACCGACTGAGCCGTCCACATAGTGAGTTCTAGGTTAGCTAGGAATAAAAATTAAAATTAAAAAAAAAATCAAAACCAAGCTGTAAACAGAGGTTGAGGAGATAGCTCTGTAGTAAACGTCTGACCCACATGCATGAGACCTGAGTTTGGATTCACAGAACCCAGCTAAAAAACTGGGGTGGCAGTGCATGCGTGGTTGGAGCTGATGTTGGGAAAGTGTGCAGGCAGGATGATCCCTGGGACTCCCTGGCCAGCTAGCCTAGCAAATAAACAGACAAGCAGGGGGGGGGGGGTGGTAGAGAGACCTTCTCCAAGGTTGACCTCTTTGGTCCAAGCCTGGTAGAGGGGAAGCAGGTTATAGGCAGTGGCAAACAGACCTGTCCTGTGGGTGAAAGGCTCAAGTGCAGGTGACCTCTGTTCCTATTGGTGTGGAGCCAGAACCAGAGTGTCAGTCTGTGCTGGCTGTAGGCATCACAGCAACTTAGGGGTTCTAACAGGAAACTGGAGGGACCTCCAGCATCTGGCCTCTTCCAGCTCCCTGTATCCCTTCATTAAAACCGGAGATCAGAGTTGAGAAACCGGGGAGTCAGTGACTAGGTAGGAGGTAAGGGTCTGACGGGAGACAATTTGGGCTAAAAGCTCCCCTCCCCCACCAACCACAGGGAACACCTGCTGTGGGTTTCTTCTGGGCTCTGCGGGTGACTTGCCAAACCTGGGGAGGAGAGGCCTCCTTCAGGCCCAGGAGTTGAAGCGGCTTATTTGCATAATCATTTCCATTGGCTGCGGTTGTCTGAGCAACTGGCGAGGCATAGAGGGGCCTTTGGCTTTGAGGTTTTGGGAAACCAGGTGTCTGCACAGTCAGACCTTCCAGATGATGTGGTGGGTAAAAGTGCTGGCCTCCAAGCCTGGTGACCCACGGGTGAAAGGAGAGAACTGACTCCAGAAAGTTGTTCTGTGGTATAAGTGCCTACACACCTACATAAACACACACACACACACACACACACACACACACACACACACACACTAAATGTAGCTGGGCGCAGTGGTGGATGCCTGTAATCCCAGCACTCTGGGAGGCAGAGGCAGGCTGGATCTCAAGAGTTCAAGGCCAGCCTGGTCTACAAAGGAAGTCCAGAACAGCCAAGGCTACAGAGAGAAGGCCTGTCTCAGAAAATAAAAACAAAATAATAGTTTTTGTTTTTTGTTTTTTTCGGTTTTTCGAGACAGGGTCTCTCTGTGTAGCCTTGGCCATCCTGGACTCACTTTGTAGACCAGGCTGGCCTCGAACTCACAGCGATCCACCTACCTCTGCCTCCCGAGTGCTGGGATTAAAGGCGTGCGCCACCACGCCCGGCTTCAAAATAATAGTTTAAGATGCATTATTATTATTATTTTTGTTTTGTTTTGTTTTGTTTTTTGAGACAGGGGTTCTCTGTGTAGCTTTGACTGTCCTGGACTTGCTTTGTAGACCAGGTTGGCCTCAAACTCACAGCAAGCCTCCTGCCTCTGCTTCCCAAGTGCTGGGGTTAAAGGCCTGCATTAGCTTTTTTTTTTGAGACAGGATCTGGAACTCACTTATATAACTGTAGTCCATTCTGGCCTCGAACTCACAGAGATCTGCCTGCCTCTGTCTCCCAAGTGCTGGGATTAAAGGGGCGCATGACCATGCCCAGCTTCTGCTCCTCCCCAACCCCCAACTTTCAATTTTGGAGACATGGTGTGAACTTGAATTCTGTAAGTAGCTCAGGCTGGGCTCAAACTCACAATTCTTCTCCCTTACCCTCTGCGATGCTAGGATCACAGCGAGCCAGCCATTGTCAGCTCTGTTGTTTTTGTGTGTGTGTGTGAGGATGGTGGGGACTTACTGGGAACCAGGCTTCTGCTCCCTCCACTGTCCCAGCCTCCCCGGGATGGAACACCAAATCCCACCCTTCCCAGGCTCCCAGGGCCAAGAACACATCTGGTGCAGACGTGGCAGACTCGTCTCCACCCGGACCCTCCCCTTCATCCATCTTCAGTTGGAACTAGGCACCAAGCCCGCGGGGGCTGAGAGAGACGTCTTCTGCTCTGTAGCTGCCAAGAGTAACATCTGGAAGGTTTCTCTGCAGCCCCGGGCCTCTCTTCCCAGGCTGGGGCTGGGATGACCAAGTACAGGCTCATCTCCAGCCAGTTCCTCCCACCGAAAAAAGCAGAAAGCAGGGGTGGGAGGGCTGTGGAGGCCCACCGAGGATGGAAAACAGACGTGGGCTCCCGACCTGGAGGAGTTTGAGATATCTGAGCTTTAGGATGGGACCTTGGAAGGCAAAGGGCTCCCCAGCACTTGCTATATTAGTAACTTTACAGGGCTGGGGAGAAACCCTGACGAAAGCAGCTTGAGAAAGAAGAGCGTATTTTGGCTCCCAGGTCAAGGGGGTGGGGATGGGGGTGCCTAGGCATGGTGGCAGGGGCTGCTGTGGCGGCCACAGTCAGGAAGCAAAAACCGAAGCCAGTGCCCAGCTTGCTGTGTTTTCAGTCAGTTCAGGATCTCAGCCAAAGGATGGTGACACTGACATTTAGGTTGGGTCTTCCCGCCTCAGTTAAACCAGTCTGGAAACCTCACAGCCAAGACCAGAGGTTTGTCTCCTATGAGATTGTAGGTCCTGTCAAACTGACAATCAAGAGTAACCCCTAGTTGGGCAGCAGTGGCACACGCCTTTAATCCCAGACCGGGAACCAGATGCCAGCCCATCTCTAGGAGTTCAAGGCCAGCTTGGTCTACAAACATGTCTGTAGGAGTTCCCTCTGCAATTGGAACAGCCCGTTGTTGGGACAATCTTTTTGTGCACTGTGAAAGGTTGCCTTTGTGTTATCCAAATGCTGATTTCCGTACCAACAGAGAGCTTTGGTATTAATGAACCATAACCTGTCTCAGTGTTATGTTTTGGTTTTGTTGGGGCTTTTTGTTTAGTTTTGCTTTTTTTGAGACAGGGTTTCTCTGTGTAGCTTTGGTTGGTCTGAACTCTCTGTTGACCAGGCTGGCCTGGAAGTCATAGAGATCTGACTGCCTCTGCCTCTCTGCTGGGGTTAAAGGCGTGCACCACCATGCCTGGCTCTCAGTGGTTTTTTTGTTTTTGTTTTCGTTTTTTTTTTTGTTGTTGTTGTTATTTTTTCGAGACAGAGTTTCTCTGTGTAGCCTTGGCTGTATTGGACTCTGTAAACCAAGCTGGCCTCGAACATCAATCCGCCTGCCTCTGCCTCCTGAGTGCTGGGATTAAAGGCCTGCGCCACCACGCCCTGGCTGTCTCAGTGTTTTGTATGTACACTTCTCTCACCTTCTGATTGGTTTAATAAAGAGTTGATGGCCTATAGCTAGGCAGGAGAGGAAAGGCAGGACTTCTGGGCAGAGATAAGACCCATGGGAAGGGTCAGGCTTGGGAGCCAGAAAGAGGGACTGAGGAGCAGGAAGAGGCTACGTGGCAAATGTGGACTAGAGTAAATGGGTTTTAAAAAAACCTTTCCTTTCTCTCTCTCTGTCTCTGTCTCTCTCTCTCTCTTTTTCAGACAGGGTTTTTTCTGTGTATCCCTGGCTGTCCTGGACTTACTCTGTAGACCAGGTTGGCCTCGGATTCACAGAGATCCACCCGCCTCAGCTCTCTGAGTGTTGGGATTACAGGCGTGGGCCACCTTGTCTGACATGGTCCTGAATGTTCACCACTACTCTCCTGCTACAATCTATGGAGACAGAGATAGGAGCCACCAAAAGAGGCCAGGGTGGGAAACGGGGTGAACTGGGGGACAGCCAGCTAGCCACAGGGATGCTGAGTTGAAGAAAGCCTGGTGGCTCTTTGAATCCAGCACCTCTGTGTAACCCAGTGTACAAATGACCTTGGGAAAAGTGATTTTTATTTCAGTTCAAGGGACCAAACTTAGGGCCTTGTTCATTTGACGTAAATGCTCTTCCATGCAGGAAACCGCATTCATTCTGGCACATGATCGGGTTCAAGGCCAACCCCTACATGAGACAGGGTTTCTGTGTGTAGCCTTGACTGTCCTGGACTCACTTTGTAGACCAGGCTGGCCTCGAACTCACAGCAATCCACCTGCCTCTGCCTCCTGAGTGCTGGGATTAAAGATGTGCGCCACCACACCGGGTTCTAGAGTTATTTTATGAGTACATGCCTGCATGTCTGTATGCGCACCACACGTGTGCCTGGTTCCCACATAGGCCAGAAGATGGCATCAAAAACCTGAAGTTACAGATGAATCTAGGTCTTCTGCAAAATCAGAATTTGTGTGTTTGTCTGTGTGTGTGTTTATGCCAGTGTGTGTTGGTTTGTAATAATTTCTGTCCTTCCACTATCAGGTGGTCTGACTAGGCAGCAAACTCCATACTTGCTGAACCATCTTGGCAGCCCCTTACTGTTTAATTTTTTTGGAGACAGGGTCTCGCTATGTAGCTAGGCTGAGATCCACTTCACACTCACCCTTCCTCAGCCTCCCTAGGGCTGGGGTTGCAGTGATGGAGTCCTAGGACGTGGGGACTCGTCATGAAGAGACCTGACTGAACTCTGCTTTACTAGTTGCTCTTTATCCCCCTTAGTTTTTTCCTACCTTCATGTGGCAGATGAATCCCAGGAGTTAACGTAAGCCAGGCTTTTCCACTTTAAAGCTGAGTCATGCCCCAGCCCCTCAGTTTGGGGGTTCCAGGTATGGCCTCTACCCATGAGCCGCCTTCCCAGGTGTCCCGGTAGCACAGCCCCCTCCCATCCTCCACTCCCAACCGCCCAACTCTTCCCCCCACTCATCCCCCCTCCCACATTGCTGCTCCCCCAGGTTCTCGCTGGAGAATTCTGGGCATGAGTTCTACTGTTGAGCTATTTCCTGTTTCTCTCTTTTCATAAAGCCACTCAAATTCAGGCTGGGGACTCTACCCTGATGTTTCTAATCCTAGTCACCACCCACAGGTCCCACCTGTGGCCACTGCAGTAGGATCAAGTGTCTACTCTTTTGACGCATTCCCCAAAACTTTAACAATGAACCCTTGATTCAGTCAAACATACTCAAACCACAGAATTCAAAACTTCACTTTATAAATTATTATTCCCCCCCCCAAGAGAGAGAAAGAGAGAGAGAAGAGAGAGAGAAGACAGAGGAGAGAGCGAGAAGAGAGAGAGAGGGAGAGGAAAGAGAGGAGAGAGAGAGAGAGAAAGAGAGAGAGAGAGAGAAGAGAGAGAGAGAGGAGAGAGAGTGTGTGTCTTGGGCAGCCACGTACCCGCCACAGTACACATGTGGCTTTATGGCCAGCTCGTGGGGGCTCGTCTTGGTTTTGGGGATGGACTCAAGTCGTCAGGCTTGAAGTAAGCACCTCTATCTGCTAAGCCACGTTGCTAGCTCATAGCTCAGTATCTTTTTTGTTGTTGTTCTTTTTGTTTTTTGAGACAGGGTTTCTCTATGTAGCCTTGGCTGTCCTGGACCTCACTCTGTAGACCAGGCTGGCCTCGAATTCACAGAGATCCGCCTGCCTCAGCCTCCTGAGTGCTGAGATTAAAGATGTGGGCCATTCATACCCAACTGTTTTCCTCATTTAAAAAATGGCTACAAAAAGTGGGGGAGAGGCTGGGCATGATGATTCAGGCCTTTAAACCTAGCACTGGGGAGGCAGAAGCAGGTAGATCTCCATGAGTTCAAGCCAGCCTGGCTTACAGAAAGTTCCAGAATAGCCAGGGCTATGTAGAGAAACCTATAAAGGAATGTTAATTTACAACATGACTGTTCTGGCAAGAGATCACACACATCCAAAGACCTTCTAGGTCTATGTGATCAGGTGGAATATAAACACGCCTTTAGTCCAGGAGACAGAGGCAAACAGATCTGAGTTCAAGGCCAGCCTGGTATAGAACAAGTTTCAGGTAAAGAAAATCTTAGATCCAGGTGTGGGGGTACATGCCTTTAATACCAAACAAAGGTAAAGTTAGTTTGTAGAAGAAAGTACCCGTGTTTGAAAGTGATATTGGGCCTGGAAACATTTTCTTGGGAAGATGGCGGCTGTGTTGGTGTTTCAGGCACCAGTCAGAGGGTTTTCTTTTGATAATTGCCTCAGGAATGCCATCTTGGAAGCTGATTTTGGAAAAAAAAGGAGGAGCGGTTTAAGCTTCCGAAAGCTTGGAAAACTGGCACTGCCATTGAGAGGGTGGTCTATAAGGATGGCATAGCTCTTGGAGCAGACACAAGAAACTGAAGGGATGGTTGTTGCTGACAAAAACTATTGAAAAATTCACTTCATATCTCCTAATATTTATTGCGGTGGTGCTGGGACAGCCGCAGACACAGACATGACAACCCAGCTTATTTTGTCCAACTTGGGGCTCCATTCTCTCACCACTGGCCGCCTTCCAAGAGTTGTAACAGCTAATCGGATGCTGAAGCAGATGTTTTTCAGGTATCAAGGTTACATTGGTGCAGCCCTAGCTTTAGGGGGAGTAGATGTTACTGGACTTCATCTCTACAGTGTCTATCTTCATGGATCAACTGATAAACTGCCTTATGTCACCATGGGTTCTGGCTCCTTGGCCGCAATGGCTGTGTTTGAAGATAAGTTTAGGCCAGATATGGAGGAGGAAGAAGCTAAGAGGCTAGTGAGTGAGGCTATCTCAGCTGGCATCTGTAATGACTTGAGGTCTGGAAACAACACTGATCTTTGTGTCATCAGCACGAACAAGTTGGACTTTCTTCTTCCATAGTCAGTGCCCAACAAGAAGAGGACTAGGTTTGGCCGGTACAGGTGTGAGAAAGGCACTATAGCTGTCCTCACCAAGAAAGTCATCACTCTGGAAATCTAGGTTCCAGAAGAGACTGTCCAAACAATGGACACTTCATGAATGGTGCGGGGGTGGGGGTGGGAGGTGTTGGGTATCTCTCTGGATGACTGGGATCCCCCCACCCCATCAGAAAACATGCATCCGGCTACTGCTTGCCGAGTGAGGCTCAATGAAAGAAAGAAAGAAAGAAAGAAAGAAAGAATGTGATGTCTAATTGAGTGGCGGAAAAGGTAACAAACCAGAGAAGATTTGACAGAATAGGATACACCAAACTCTAAGGGGAAGAGAGAGGAAAGGGCCGCTGCTTAAGAGACAGTTTTTCCAGGACAGTAATTGAGAGATGGGTTGCAGAGAGAGAACTCAGGTGAAGATGGAACTAGCCAGAAAATTAGAAGAATCCAGAAGATTAGAGCAGATTGCTGTGTTAGTATGAGGTCAAGCAGAGCAATTCAGAGGCCAAGAGAGAAGCCAGATTAAATAAGTCAGCTGAGAGAAGATTTGAACCAGAACTACTGAGTTGACCCAGCCAGCCCAGAGCTCAGAAAGAACAAGTAAGGGTGAACTTATTAAGCAGTAAATCTCAGAGGCTGAAAACATTCTAGGCCTAGGTTAGATTGTATCAAGGCTAGAAGCTTCCAGAACTAGGCCTAGGTTAGCAGAAGGAGTCAGATAACAATTGAGCCAGGAGAATAAAATTACTTTTACAGAAACCCTGTCTCAGCCGGGCATGGTGGCGCACGCCTGTAATCCCAGCACTTGGGAGGCAGAGGCAGGTGGATCACTGTGAATTTGAGGCCAGCCTGGTCTACAAGTGAGTCCAGGATAGCCAAGGCTACACAGAGAAACCCTGTCTTGAAAAACCAAAAAAAAAAAAAAAAAAAAAAAAAAGAAAAGAAAAAGAAAAAGAAAAAGAAAAAAGAAAAACAGAAACCCTGTCTCAAAAAATAAATAAATAAAAAGCGGAGATGGGGAGACAAATAAGACCCCCATAGTTGGCACTCCACATTTATAATCCCAGCACTTGGAGGCTGAGGCAGGAGGATTATGAGTTTGAGGCCAGCATGGACTACATAGGAAGAGTTTGTCTCAAAAAACACAAGACTGTAGAGATGTTCAGGATTAAGAGCACAGGCTGCTCTCACAGAGGACCAGGATTTGGTCCCCAGAGCCAACATGGTGGCTCAAAATCACCTATAATTCCAGCTCTGGGAAAATCCTTTATGTTCTCCAGCCTCCATGGGCACCAGACACTCAGGGAATGCACAGACATACATGCAGGTAAATATTTATTCACAAACCAAAATATCCAAATATTTAGTAAACAAACAAAATACCTCATCAAACAAAAGGTGATGGAGCAGGCAGGCTGTGTGGATAGCTCAGTGCGTGAGTGCTTAAAACCTCTGGGTCCAATTCTGAGCACCTTATAAACTGGGCATTTGTGACCCCAGCACTCAGGAATGGAGGCAGGAGAATTAGGAGGTGAAGCTCATCCTTCCATATATCATTGGTGACCCCTTTAGTTAGAAGAAGCTTCTAGAAGCTCTTCCTGCTTTCTATTTGCCTTATCTGAAAGGTCTTCATGGACAGCTTTGCTTGCTTCCTTTTCCTTCTTCATTCAGGACCCTGGAAAGGGCCCAGCTCCTCCTCTGACCTTAAACTACCCAGAAGTTAGGTCATCCAGTCTCCTCCTGGTGACCTGTGTGATGCCCTGAGAATCCACAGGCCACGTGAAAGGTGCAGAAGGTGACTGGAGGAAGTGTCTGTCTTTCCCTGGGGACATCACCTTTGTCTGAAAGTCTCCTGACAGCCAGCCAGATGTGTCTGCAACTTTGACATCACCCCCACCCCCAGGCCTCTAGGGAGATAGTAAATTGCTGAGCCAGCTGAGGTTAGCTTGAGGGGTGGCACTTCCTCTCTGCTGCAGCAGGTTCCAGCATAGTATATTTCTGTTCAAATTGCTCTTCCTCTGAGGACAGGACCCAGGCTTCTTTTTCTCTTTTTTTTCTTTGCTTACCTCTCTCCTCTGGTCAATACCTTGGTTCTAGACTATGTCTTGGCAGCACATCTGCATTGACAGAGGATACATATGTCCAACTAAATGGAGCCATGCACAAGTTGTCATCTGACCTTCATGGATATTATAGCACATACTTGTTGGAGCATGAGTGCCCACAAGCACATGCATGCACGTGCATGCACGTGCGCGCACACACACAAAATACAATTTAAAAAGAGTGTGTAACTTTCTACTTTTGTTTCGATTTTTGTTTTTCGAGACAGGGTTTCTCTGTGTAGCCTTGCCTGTCCTGGACTCGCTTTGTAGACCAGGCTGGCCTGGAACTCACAGCGATCTGCCTGCTTCTGCTTCCCGATTGCTGGGATTAAAGGCGTGCGCCACGACGCCTGGCTTTTTAAAATCCTCTCTTTTAAAATGTATTATATGATGCCAACATATATGTCTGTGCACTTCATACATTTCTGAGGCCAGCAGAGGCCAGAAAAGGCCGTTAATAACCCTAGCATTGGAGTTCTGGAAAGTTGTAAGCTGCCAGGTGGGTGCTGGGAATTGAACCTGGGTCCTCTATAAGACCAGCAAGTTTTCTTAGTGCCTGAGCCATCTTTCCAGCCCTATTTTTTTTTTGTTTAATTGAGGCAGGCAGGGTTCTTGTGGAATGAGCTGAAACGAATGGACCTTAACTTCTGATTCTTCTGTCCCATCTCCTGAGTACTGGGATTATGTGACCTTACTCCAAGACTGATTTTTTTATTTTTATTTTTTTTAATTTTTAGGCTGGGCGAGGTGACACACGCCTTTAATCCCAGCACTCAGGAGGCAGAGGCAGGCAGATCTCTGTGAGTTTGAGGCCAACCTGGTCTACAAAGCAAGTCCAGGATAGTCAAGGCTACACAGAGAAACCCGGTCTCAAAAAACAAAAACAACCAAAATTATATTTTTTAAAATAAATTTTATTTTATTTGCATTGCTATGAAAGTGTCAAAATCCCTGCAACTGGAGTTAAAGATAGTTGTGAGTGGCTGTGTGGGTGCTGGGACTTGAACCCAGGTCTTTTGGAAGAGCAGACAGACTGTGCTCTTAACCACTGACCCATCTCTCTAACCCTAAGACTGACTCTCTCTCTCTCTCTCTCTCTCTCTCTCTTTCTCACACACACACACACACACACACACACACACACACACACACACACACATATACACACACACACACTCATGCGTGCGCGCCTGTCCACTCCCAAGCTGACCTCAAATCCATGACCCTTCTGGCTCTGCCTCTCTGAATGTTGGGGTTTCAGGGGTAAGATAACACACTCAGCTTGAAGCTCACTCAGGGCAAGGATTAAGGTCTAGACCCACTGACTCTGACTTCTGCCTCAACTGAGGGACTCTAAGCAGGTGCTCTCTCACTGAACCCTGTCCCCAGCTCCTTAAGGGAGATCCATACTGTTAGCCGGGGCTGTGCTTGTGCTTGTCACTGAGCTTTCTTGAGTGCAGCTCCCCTGTCATATATGGGTGACACCATCTCTTAATAGGTGCCCTGGTTCTCTGGCTCTTACAGTCTTTCCACCTCCTCTTTTGCAATGTTCCCAGCCTTTTTTTTTTTTTTTTTTTTTTTTTGAGACAGGGTTTCTCTGTGTATCCTTGGCTGTCCTGGACTCACTCTGTAGACCAAGCTGGCCTTGAACTCACAGCAACCCACCTGCCTCTGCCTCCGGAGTGCTGGGATTAAAGGCATGTGCTACCATACCTGGCTCCAGTTTTTTCTTTCCCTCCCCCCCAGCTATTTCTTAAAGTTACTTTTTATGTACTTACTGGGGGAGGGGCATATCGTGCTGCAGCGCCCTTGTGGAGATCAGAGGACAACTTGCAGGACCGAATTCTTCCATCCTGTGGAACTTAGGTCATCAGGCTTGGTGGAAAGTGCCTTTACCCAGCAAAGGACCCTCGCCAGCCCTTTGCTTTGTTTTAGATAGGGGCTTCTTTTGACACTCGGGCTGCCCTAGAACTCACGGCCTTCTTGCCTCAGCCTCAGTTCTGGCACTGCAGGAGAATTTGCCACTTTTATCTTATGAGTATAGTGTTTTGCCTAGTTGTGTGTCTCTGCACCACTTGCATGCGGTGCCAGGGAGGCCAGAAGAGGACATGACGTCATCTGGAACTTTAGATCCAGCTATTTGTGAGCTACTATGTAGGTGTTGGGAGGTGAACCCCGTTCTCTGCAAAATGCTCTTAACCACTGAGCCATCTCCCCTGCTGGGGCGTTTGTAACTAAAATACTCAAAATGCACACAGGCAAAATGCTATTTACTGTGCTGTACTTTGTGTCATCAGGAGCCGGTGTCTCAGCTCCGTCCCACTTTCCCTGTGGTGGTGGCTCAAGCTGCCTGCTCTGTACATAGTGACCCTTGGCCTGCTGTCACGTGAGCCACAGAGACCAAGGGTCTTCTCTTTCTGCTCTGAATTCCTGTGACTTTTTCTGATGGGCTCAACTAGTTCATGTGTCCATCTCAGAGCGAATCACTGCAAAGCTGTGGAGCACAGTGATTGGGTTGCTGTGAGCTCGGGGGAAATGCAAAAGAATATTGGATTAGCCTAAAAGATAGCATTTCTCCTCAGCTCCTCAGGCCAAGGCAGGAAGATCCCCTGAGCCTAAGCTATAAAGATCAGCTTGTGCCACATAGCAAGACCATTATCTCAAGAAATAGGATTTGGTCTTGGTTTTGTTTTTTGTTTCTCAAGACAGGGCTGTGGTGGTGGTGGCGCACGCCTTTAATCCCAGCACTTGGGAGGCAGAGGCAGGTGGATCTCTGTGAGTTTCCTACACAGTGAGATCCAGGACAGCCAGAGCTGTCACACAGAGAAACCCTGTCTCAAAAAAACAAAACAAAACAAAAACAAAAAACAAACAAGCAAACAACAACAACAACAAAAGGACAGGGTTTCTCTTGTAGTCCAGGCTTTAATCCCAGCACTTCAGTGTCAGATGCAAGTGGATCTCTGAGTTCGAGACCAGCCTGCTCTACAGAATGAGTTCCAGGACAGCCAGAGCTACACAGAGAAACTCTGTCTTGAAAAACCAAAAGGAGCCAGGCATGGTGGCACATGTCTTTAATCCCAGCACTCAGGAAGTAGAGGCAGGTGGATCAGATCACTATGAGTTGGAGGCCAGCTTTGTCTACAAAGGTGTGTATGCCTGCACACCAGAAGAGGGCACCAGATCTCACTATAGATGGTTGTGAGTCACCATGTGGTAGCTGGGAATTGAACTCAGGACCTTTGGAAGAACAGAAAGTGCTCTTAACCTCTAAGCCATCTCTCCAGCCCCCTAATTAAAATATTCTTAGTATAGTAAGACCCTGTCTTTAAAAATTAGATAAAATGAATATCGAATTTAAAAAATTCATGTGCTGTGAAGCCGGGCGTGGTGGCACACAGCTTCAATCCCAGCACTCGAGAGGCAGAGGCAGGGGGATCGCTGTGAGCTCCAGGCCAGCCTGGTCTACAAAGGGAGTCGAGGACAGCCAAGGCTACACAGAGAAACCCTGTCTCAAAAAAAAAAAAAATCATGTTCATGTGAGTATGAGCTGGTCCCCCTGAGGTCAGAAGAGGCCATTGGATTCCCTGGAGCTAGAGTCACAGATGGCTGTGATCTTCCTGGTGTGGGGGCTGGGCACTGAACTCAGGTCCTCCGGAAGAGCAGCAAGTGCTCTTAAACAGTGAGCCATCTCTTCCGTTTTAGGATGCTCAGTGTTAAATGAAAATATATGATCAGTGTGACTAGGGGTGGTGGGTTGCTTGATGGTAGAGCACTGACCTACTGTGTGCAAGAGTCCTGGGTTCTCTCTCCAGCACTACAAAATAGCTATTAATTAATGTCTGTTATTAATCGTGACTGCTACAAATATTTTACAACCAGGAGTCTGATAAATCCCTGCTTTTTGTCTTTCATGGTTTCATAATTTTTTCTTTGTAGTCAAAAAAAATTTTTTTTTACATTTGTTTACTTATTTGTGCGTCTGCGCATGCCCACACATGTACCATGGCGTAGTTGTGGAGGTCAGAGGATGGTTTCCAGCAGCTGGTTCTCTCCCTTCCACCACTTGGGTCCTGGGGATCAAGCTCAGGCTGTCTGGAATGGGCCTGAGCACCTTTACCCACTGAGTCATCTTGCTAGTGTGTGTTTGTGAAGGCTGGAGTTAGTACACAGAAGTGGCTGTGTTGCAAGGGTCCTCTAGTGTCCTCAGGAGAAGTGGCTCAATCTCTCCTGGTTTCCCTGTCCCCAGCTTCCGTGACCGAGGTAACAAGTGTGTGGCAAGTGTCTGTTGCCATTTTCCTCGCATGATTTCACAGGCAAATGTGGATGTATTTATACCGTTCTTATAATATGCCCTCAGACGTGAGGAGAAACAATGCATATTAGTTTACGGTTGGCTTTCCCCAATATAGTTCTCTGTGCTAGTTTCACTTCAGTATTTACCTTCTTGTCTCTGTGAGGATGTAAGCTAGGGCCCCACACGTGCCAAGCACACACTGCTGACCTATACTTTACCTGCCTCTCCCCCCCCCCCACCAAAAAAAAAATAGGTTTTATTGATTGGTATTTTTTAAAGCTTTATTTACTTATTTATTATGTATACAGTGCTCTGGCTGCATGTACACCTGCAGGCCAGAAGAAAGCACCAGATCATATTATAGATGGCTGTGAGCCACTGTGTGCTTGCTGGGAATTGAACTCATGACCTGTGGAGGAGCAGTTAGTACACTTAACCTCTGAGCCATCTCTCCAGACCCTTGATTGATGTTTTTGAAAGATGTGATTTTTATTCTATGTATATAAATGCCTTATATGAATGTATGCATATGGTGCCATATGTATGCAGGTGTTCTTGCTGGCCAGAAGAGGGGACTGGGTTCTTTGGAACTGGAGTTATATGCAGTTGTGAGTTGCCATGTGGTTGCTAGGAATTGAACTGAGGTCCTCTGCAAAAGCAGCCAGCGCTTTTAAATATTTTATTTAGTTTTAATCTATGTGCATTGGTGTGAAAGTGTCAGATCTTGGAGTTACAGACAGTTGTGAGCTGCCAAGTGTGTGCTAGGAATTGAACCCGGGTCCTTTGGAAGAGCAGGTGGTGCTCTTAACCACTGAGCCATCTCTCCCACCCCCAGCCAGTGCTTTTCACAGCCAATTCATCTTTCCAGCCATCTCTTTCTCTTGTGTGTGTGTAGGTCAGAGGACAACTTGCAGAAGTGGTTCTCTCCTTTTGCCACGTGGTCCTGGGGCTAGAACTCAGGTTGTCAGGATCGGCAGCAAGTGCCTTTACTAGGCCAGCTATGTAGGCAGGCCTACTCTTTTTTCTTTTCTTTTCTTTTCTTTTTTTTTTTTTTTTTTGAGACATGGATTGATGGTGCACAGCTGCCTCCTAATAGGTTTGTAGTCTAGGGTGACCTTGAACTCCGGACTCTCCTTTCTACCCCCTGAGTGCTGAGATGACAAGTGACCAAGTCCGGCTACATTTTTTTTTTTTTTTAACCAAAGTTTGGGAGTGGAACTTGTTACTTCTTTACCTCTCCTGGATCCCAAGCTGCCTTGTTTAATTTGTTGCTGACTGTAACATGTATGCACTTGTCATCAGAGCTAGGAAGCACAAAGGATTTCCACGATGCGGACAGAGCTGCCTTCCTCCTAGCCTAGCTCCAGCCTCTCAGTTCCTCTCCCAGGAAGCTGAATACTTTCTTTTTCCTGTGCAGTTGTGAACTCATCTCAGCTCTGTGGTCAAGGAGTGTCACACAGTTCACTGATCTGCCTCCAGCCTTTAGTATTTGAATCACGGGAGTGTTTACACGGCAAATTCGAGGACTCAAAAAAAAAAAAAAATTTGAGGACTCTATTTCACTCGCACAAGTGGAACCTATTTATCTTACTGCGTTTTACCTTATTTTCCATGCTGGGGACAGGGATTCAGGGCCTTATGAGTCACAGGCAGGGGTTCGACTCCTGAGCCACACCCTCAGCCTCTCGGCTTGGGGATTCTCGTCCTTGATCTACCATTTCCGATGCCTATTGAAAGGCTTAACCTTGCCCAGCAGGTTGCGGACCCTGGAATTTGCTACATAACAGAAGATGGCCTCCTCAGACTACTGATCCTCCTACCTCCACCTACTGGGATTATAGGCTTTCAAACAGTCACGAGCCTACTTACTTATTTATTTTGGGGGCTGCTGGCCCCTGTTTGGGTATGAGAGGCAAGTATTGTAACACTGGATGCAGATATGAAGCGTGTTCTCTCTCTCTCTCTCTCTCTCTCTCTCTCTCTCTCTCTCTCTTTCGGTTTTTTGAGATAGGGTTTCTCTGTGTAGCCTTGGCTGTCCTGGCTTTGCTTTGTAGACCAGGCTGGCCTCGAACTCACAGAGATCCACCTGTCCTGCCTGTTCCTCCCAGAGTGCTGGGATTACAGGCGCGCACTGCCACCGCTTCAGGCTACCTCTTCTGTTTTTAATTGTGTGTAATTGTGGGTCTGTGCGCATGAGTGCAGGCGCTTGAGGCCAGAGGTGCTGGAGCCCCTGGGGCTGGAGTCACAGGAGGTTTTAAGGTCTGTGGGTGCTGGGAAGTTCTCTCTGCAAGAGCAGTGAGATTTCCTGACCACTGGGCCACCTCTTTGGCAGCTTTTAAAAATTTATTAATGGAGCCGGGCGTGGTGGCGCATGCCTTTAATCCCAGCACTCGGGAGGCAGAGGCAGGCGGATCGCTGTGAGTTCGAGGCCAGCCTGGTCTACAAAACAAGTCCAGGACAGCCAAAGCTAACACAGAGAGACACTGTCTCGAAAAACAAAACAAAATTTATTAATGTAAATTGGGCATGGTAATGCACAGCTTTAATCCCAGCACTGGGAAGGCAGAGGCAGGCAAAGCTCTTTGAGTTCAAGTCCAGCTTAGTCTACAAATCGAGTCCAGGACAGCCAGGGCTCTGTTACACAAAGGAAACCCTGCCTCGAAAAACTAAAATAAATAAATAAATAAATAAATAACTTTTATTATTTGTGTGTGTGTGTGCCCACACACGTATGCCACAGCAGGCCTTGGACAACTTGGGGGAACTAGCTCTCACTTTCCACCATCTGGGTCCCAGGTGACTCGTTACTACTGACAGCTCAGCAGCCTGTTATTCTGTTTAAAAATGTATTTATTATTATTGTACAAGCATTGGTGTGTGAATGCAGGTGGGGCAATGCCATGGTGGCCTGTGGCTTCGCTTTTGGGGACTGAGCTCAGGTCAGGGTTCCAGGCAAGCACTTCCCCTGCCTAGTGAGCTATATGGCTGACCTGTTGTTACCCCTTAGTTTTAGAATTTTTCACTCGGAGTTGTTTGGAGGGAGGGAACCAACAGGATCGTGTAGCAGTGGTTGGCCTGAAACTATAGAATAAATCTCCTGATTCTAGGCTGGGCGGTGGTGGCACAGGCCTTTAATCCCAGCACTTGGCAGACAGGCAGGTGGGTCTCCGTGAGTTCGAGGTCAGCCTGGACTACAGAGGGAGTTCCAGGACAGCCAGAGCTGTTACACAGAGAGACCCTGTCTTAAAAAACAAAACAAAACAAGACAAACAAAATCTGATTCTACTTCCCAAGTGCTGGGATTAGAGGCCCAAACCACCAAGTCTTATTTATGTGTGTGAGGATGGAAGTTAGGGCTTTGTGCATGCTGGGCCAACACTCTCCCACCTGAATCCACATCCCAGCCTGTGGTTTTCCAGAAAGAGTCTCATACAGGCTGGCTAAGGCATCTAGAACAACCTTGAATTCCTGATCCTCCTACCTCCCAGGTCCCACGTGCTTGGAAGACAGGCGTGTGTGCCACCACACACAGTTGGGTTTGGGAGTTCCTACCAAGTCAACAAACAGTTCTGTTTTGGGGCCTGAGCATGGTACATAACTGGAATTTTTTCTTGTAGAAACACAATAGTAGGTGCTTAATCCTGATTTGCTGAGCCTCACGTAGTAGGTAAGCGCTATCTCCTCCACTTCCAGGTCCCATGCATCAGCCTGGAGCTAAGCCTTGAGTGTATTCCAAAAGGAACAGTTGTTTCAGGTCTAGGCCACCTGGATTAAGAAAGCTGTGACGCCATGAGGCCGTGACATCATAGGACAGAGCTTCTCACGGGTGCGGGCTGGGAGGGACAGGGCGGGGAGCGGGGGGAGTGTGGACAAAGGGGCCCTGCTCTTCCCCGGTGCGCGCCCTGTCTGACTGGCCGGCCACATCTGGAATTCATTGCAAGTCGCCGCCGGAAAGAGGAGGAGAGGAGGGCGGGGCGAGCAGGGAGTGGGGGCGGGAGGCGGCGGCTCTGCCCGCCTCTCTCTTGTCCTGGGTCCCCAACTCCGGGACATAGACGGAGCCTAGCCAGCAGCTTCCAAAACCACCCACTGGCTGTCCCCGGGCTCAGACGCCAAGGCCACTCAGGCCAGGGCAGGGACCCCGGCCGGCCTAGCCAGGTGAGCGTGCGGGGCAAAGGGGAGGTTTCGATCGGGGCAGGCCGCCGTCCTGAGACCGTGGGATCCCAGTTTGGGGGCCCAGCCTGAGGTCAAGCGCTCATACAGGCATTGCACGCGCTGCTACAGTCTCTGTTGCACCGAGGGGACCGGTCACCCACCGTGCGCCCCTTTCCACCGCTCCAGGCAGCTTCCCACCTACTCAGTGGCGCACCCCTAGACCGAGCTCCCCGCCTTCCTCTGGGCAGGAAGTTGGCGCTGAAGAGAAAGGCGGAATCTGAGCTCTTTGGGTTGGCGAGTTTGCAAGACGGGGTGGGGGTTCTCAGAAAGCAGGGTTTAGGGTAATGGGGTTGTTTGGGAGAGATGCAGCATCCCTTCTCTGTCTGCGGCTTGAGCTAGGACTAAGGGTGCTACTTACGAGCGGCTGATGCTCGGAGTTCATGGGCGGGGTCCCGGGGAAGACCATCGCCTCACCACCACCAGTTAGGCTATTTTTTTTTTTTGCCTCAGTTTCCCTGAATTGGCCCTCTCCACCCTCCCTTTCGGGAGCATCGCTTTGTTTCGAAGGAAAGGAACAGTAACTACAAAGTCCAGGCGCGTCTTCTTCTCGTCCTAGCCAAGGGATGGGGCGTAGGAGTGAAGGAAGGCACGAGTGGCGTGGAGTCCGCATTGTCGCGGGCTCCACAGCGTTGGGACCTCGCCCCCTTCTCTGGCACAGGCTGACTCACCCGGGGATTTCCATCTCCCCTCCCTAACCCCGTCTCTATTCTTGTTAGACGCTCTAGGCGACACTCTCTGAGGCTACTGTCCCCTGTAGCGCGACGTGGGAGCATCACTGAGGGGGGGGGGAGGGAATGCAGTTGTTGCCCCTGGGGTCTTCCCCTCTCCCCAGTGCCCCGGGGATCTGGATGTGAGGGGCTCTTTGGTGGGGTGCAGAGGTGTCGCCTCCTCCTGTTGCCTTGTGCAGGGTGGGGGCATCCTGCGCGTGTGTTGGGGTCTCGGGAGAGAGATGGCGCCGCCCCAGCCGGAGCGAATGTGGATACCGCGCATTCCTCGGCCTGATAAGGAGCGGGAGAGTGCTGCCTGGGCCGGGCGGGTCTTATTGTCGTCTCCATGGAGACGAGTCTGGCTTGGTCTAGTGGTTGGGTTGGGGTGCTGCTAGGGGATTGAGATGTTCCCACGCCTCACCTGCGATTCCTCCCACTTCGGGCGCTTTCATTCATTCGTGTGCCTGCCTCCTTTCCAACAAGCACTAGAGGCTGTGGGTGAACTTGGTAGATGGCCTCGTGGCCTCATATAGTACTAAGGAAAACAAGATCATTTCTGATTATCGAATTTGAGGGTGGGTGGGCTGTGCTGGGTAGGATGCCCCATTTCTTTAAACCCAGCACTCAGGAGACCAAGGTAGGAAGATCTTTGTGGGTTCAAGGCCAACCTGGTCTACATAGTGAGTTTCTGGTTAACCTGGGATACACAGTAAGACCCTGTCTCTAAAGCAAAACAAAAAGAGAAAGCAGTTCCTGAAGACCTAGAAAGTGACATTCAAAGGAAACAAACCTAAAGATGAGATTGTCTGGCTGAAAAGGTATTTGTGTCAGGGGTGGGGGAGGGGGTTGCTGTAGGATATACCAGAGGAAACAGCAGCAGTCCTGAAAGCCCTGAGGTTGTGATTCAAATGGTCCTTGGGAGACTAGTGGGTGTATCCCCCGGGGGGCCCTGGGGAGCCATAGCCAGAACGTGGAGGTGGAGAGTGAAGATGAAGTTCTAAGTTCAGTCAGTTTCCCCTGCAGGCATGGTGGGCAAGAGCAGTGTAGGAGGGGCTGCAACCACACAGCAGGGGGTGGGGGCGGGGTAGGGGATGTAAGGTGTGTGTGCCTGTGCGCTCGTGAGTGCGTATGTGTGCGAGTGTGTGTGTGTGCGCGTGCGCGTGATGTGTGTATGTGTGTGCGCGGGTGTGTGCTCGTGTGCACAGGGATGAGCTTGGCTAGCTGCTTGGGAAGGATGAGTGGGCTTAGGTGGAGCTGGGAGGGAGAGGACGGGAGCCATTAAGCCACCAGGCTTTTCCTCCAGCCTTCCTCTCCCCTAATCTCTAGCTCAGCAGTCATGTCCTGGTCTATCTCTTTTCCCTCACTCCAAACCCTTCCACTTGCCCCTCTTCCTTGAGTATTTTCTGCAGTCCTGGAAATCCAGGGCTTCAAAACAATGCAGTGTCCCTAAGCTACACCAAGCTCTCCTTTTAAAATGTCTTTGTTTACAGACAGGGCCTCACTAGGTAGCCCTGGCTGCCCTGAAGTGATGATGTAGATCAGGCTAGTCTCAAATTCACAGAGATCTGCATGCCTGTCTCCCAAGTCCTGGGGTTAAACACCAGTACATGGTGTATTTATTTATTTATTTATTTATTTATTTATTTATTTATTTTGGTTTTTTGAGATAGGGTTTCTCTGTGTGTTACTCGCTTTGTAGACCAGGCTGGGCTTGAGCTCACACTGATCCATCTGCCTCTGCCTCCTGAGTGCTGGGATTAAAGGCGTGCGCCACCACCTCATTATCTCCCAGCCCTCCCCTTGAGTTTCTACTTGAGTCAGGCTCTCCTATGCCACCCAGCCTGACCTCCAACTCATATATAGCCTTGGCTGGTCTTGAACTCCCCATCTTCCTTCCTCAGCTTCCTGTGTAGCTGAGATTATAGGTGCAAACAGGGCAGGTTCATTCTCAGTTCAGAGTCTAGTCTCTAGTGACAACTTCCTGTGTCTCTGAGAGGCAGTCTGGACCACTGTCATGGAGGGGGACAGGAGACCAGGGCTTTAGCTAGGTCTTGGAGTCTGGACAAAGGGAGGAGGCCAGGCCAACCTCCATCCGCCTGGAAAGTGACTCTTCCTCCAAGGCTCCAACCCCTTTGGGCTAGCTTCCTCTTTCTAGGAGTCCTTAAACTGCTTAAGCTCCTGTCTTTTGTTAGCAAGGTTCTAGGAGGGAAGATGAGACTGGGGAGACAGAGCAGCCTGGACCCCATCTCCCCTTCCTTTCTAGGAGTGTGTGTGTGTGTGTGTGTGTGTGTGTGTGTGTGTGTGTGTGTGTGTGTGTGTGTGTGTGTGTGTGCTGGGCAGAGTCTTACCATCTGCATAAGCTGTGAGTGTAGCGCACACAGTCTTCCGCCCCGGGAGACAGACTTTCTGGTCAGTCCCTGGGGTGCTCCGGCAGCGGCGCTGGTCACATTTACTTCTGCAGGAAATGGCCGTAATTCTTTCTCTTCTACCCAGCCAGACTGGAGAAGAGGTGGGAGTCTAGGGGGTGGGGGTGGGGGACTAAAGGACACACCCTGGGCTTCTTGCCCACCAGGCTTGCAATGGAGTGGGGGGGTCGATTCTCTATCATGAACCCCAAGAGAGGGCCCAGATGAACACGGTGGCCTGGAGGCGTCTGAGGGAGGGTGACCCAGCGGTCAGGCAGTGGTCCAAACAGCCCCACAGGGACAATCACACAGCTCCTGAAGAGCAGAGTCCCAGCAGCTCGCAAAAGGCACCGATTGTAGGATTCTTCGCAGAGCGCCCCCAGCTGGACCAATCGGATGCCGAGGATGCACAGAAAACGAGCCAATCAGGCTCCAGGCTACTTAGCCTTGAAGACCTGGCTTGGTAAAAAAGGTTGCTTGGCCTGTGCCCGGCTGCAAGGAGCTGAGGGCATTGGGCGCCCAGGGCTCTGTCCAGGGGAAACAAGGGGCCTCTGTATGAGGATCTGGGTGGGGCAACTGTCCCCGAGGACACGTACAAGCTCTTCTCTGTTCCCAAAGTAGGACGGATGTCCCCTCGCCCAGGGGGTGGGGAGCAGCTGTCTCTGTAAACGCCCCTTAAAGACCAGAGTGTCCCACCGAGGGGGCATCCGGGAAAGGAGATGGCTGGGCGACCCCGGAAGCCCCCATCATTCTCAGCGCTCACCAGGAACCGGCTCTACCAGCCAAGCTTCTGGAACTGTACTCTTCTGGGAAACACGTGGCCCTTGTCAGGCCTCTTTCCAAGCCCTGGCTGGGGAGAGTTTTTAGCATGTGGCCCCTCCCTGTAACTGAGGACTGCAGCATTCTCCTGCCCTGTGCCAGCCCCCTACTCCGCTCTAGCTGGCCATGGTGTGCTCTGCTCGGCATCTCACGCTCTCTGCCCACACAGATCCCCTCCCCTATCCCTTCCCGGGCTCAACTCAGTTTTTTTTATTGTTGCAAAGGAGGGGTGGGTGACTCAGACTTGCATGGAAACAAATTTCTAACCACCGCCTCCCCCCCTCCCCTCCCGCCCCGCGCGTGCACTGGCTGCTGGGGGGGGGGGCGGGGGGGCCCTTCTCAGCTCACGTGACTTCAGCAGCTGCCCCGTCTTCCCAGCCAGGACCTCCCAGACCTGGTCACTGATTACCCTCCTCATTCTCTCCATTCCCATCCCCAGACTTCCTCACACCGGATGTGACAGGGTCTCCGCCATGTTTGCTCCAGGGGCTTCACACATCTGGATTGCATCCTGGCACTGGAGGAGGTGCCAGCGCCCTGCCCACCCCCTAGGGACCCAGTGTCCTTGATTAGTGTGAACCGGTGGGGATGAGAACCGCCTGCTGGAGTTCTGTTTTTCTGACTTTTTGTTTTTGGCTAAGTCAGTATCCCTTTCCAGAAGGGGATGGGGGCAGCCCAAAGCTTGTGCGTGTTGGGAAAGGGGCACTGAGGACATTAGCTAATGCCTGTTGTCTGTTTCCTATGCTCTCTGTGTGTTGTGTCTGTAGGTGCCTGTGAGTGTGTGCGCACACATGAGTGTGTGTGCCAGAGGACAAGCTCACCTATTGCTCCTCAAATTCCATCCCATAATGTTATGCTTTGTTTTTTTGAGACCTGAAACTCTCCAGGTAGATGAGGTTGAAAGACCAGTGGGCTGGGGATCCTCCTATAATCCCCGCTTAACCCAGTGCTGGAGTTAGACAAGGTTTCTCTTTGTAGCCCTGGCTGTCCTGGTACTCACTCTGTAGCCCAGGCTAGCCTCGAACTCAGAGCTCCACCTGCCCCTGCCTCCTAAGTGCTGGGATTAAGGGTGTGCACCATCGCTGCCCCCCTCACCCTTCGCTTTTTGTGTGTGCTGGGATTGGACTTGGTCCTCGTATTTGCAAGGCAAACATTCCACCTACTCACATCTTTTTAGGCTCTGCATCTGCCCTTTTCTTTTTAAAAAATTTCCCCCCATTGAGCTTCCAGAGGGATCCACCCATCTTAAACTCCCACAGGCTACCATTATTGGCTTTATTTAACATGGGGCTCGAACTTAGGCCCTTATACTGAGAAGGTGAGCCTTTTGCTCACCAAGCTGTTTCTCCAGCCCCTGTGCAGTGTTCTCCATTCTTTCCTCCCTCCTTCCCTTTGTTTTTGTTTGTTTGTTTGTTGTTGTTGTTTTGCTTTTTGAGACAGGGTTTCTTTGTGTAGCCTTGGCTGTCCTGGACTCGCTTTGTAGTCCAGGCTGGTCTCGAACTCACAGCCATCTGCCTGCCTCTGCTTCCCGAGTGCTGGGATTAAAAGTGTGCGCCACCAAACCCAGCCTTCCTTCCCTTCTTAAAGCTTATTATGTTTGTTATTATGGGGGATGCATGATTTGAGTATGGACACACCCATGCCACTGGTACCCAACATGGAGGTCAGAGGACAATTTGGGGGGGGGGGTTCAGTCCTTTCCTTCTTCTGTAGCTTTGGGGACTCCAGCTCAAGGTGTCAGGCTTGCTCAGCAAGTGTTTTCACTCACTGTTCTCTCCATCCGTCTTTTGTCTGCTTTCTCTCACTCTCGCCCAGGCTGGTCGTAAGCTCTTGGGCTCAAGTTCACAACACCCTGGGGTGCTGTGATTACAGATGTATAGCACCACCTAGGTTTCCTGCTTCCTTGAAAAGGACTTTCCCATTCCTTAATGGAGGGATCTTCTTTGGTACCCATTGTACAGATGGGTATGTTGAGGCTAAGAGGCCGAGTCCTCAGCAGCTCACTCTGAGTGTCAGAGTTGGAGTGTGAACAAATGAACTCTGCCTTGCCACCCAGGTCTCTGTCCTTCAAGATAGTGCAGCTCTGGGAGGCTTGGGCTTTAGGGCCGTCCTGGTGTCTCCTCAAGTCCTTATCTTTGGGTGTGCCCATGACCTCAAGGCTTAGACCCAGCCTGGCATGGGGTAATAACCAGGGGTTGGTGCTGCGGGTAATAAGAATCCTGCTGACCCTGGTCAGCAGGCGGCATGAAGCCTGAGGCGTCTGTGTGTAGGAGAGAAGTGACAGGCTGTTGAAGCCCTACTTGAGGCTTGTTCTATGGGAAGGAAGGCAGGTGAGGTTTCTAGAAGTCCAGAGAATCTTGTCCTTTTCTTCTTCTCCTTCTCCTTCTTCTCCTCCTCCTCCTTCCTTCTCCTTCTCCTTCTCCTTCTCCTTCTCCTTCTCCTTCTCCTTCTCCTTCTCCTTCTCCTTCTTCTTCTTCTTCTTCTTCTTCTTCTTCTTCTTGAGACAGGGTCTTGCTATGCAGCTCAGGCTAGCTGGAATGTGTAGCAGTCCTCCTGCCTCTGCCTCCTGAGTGCACCACTATGCCTGACTTGTTAGTTTTTTGTTTTTGTTCTTTCTTTCTTTCTTTTTGGTTTTTCTTTTTTCTTCTTCTTTTTCTGGTTTTTCGAGACAGGGTTTCTCTGTGTAGCCTTGGCTGTCCTGGACTCACTTTGTAGATCAGGCTGGCCTTGAACTCACAGCGATCCACCTGCCTCTGCCTCCCAAGTACAGGGATTAAAGGCATTTGTAATCTCAACGCTGGGGGAGGCAGAGGCAGAGGCAGGCAGATCTCTCTGAGTTCAATGCCATGAGTTCCAGGACAGTCACAGGTACACACACACACACACACACACACACACACACACACACACACACACACACACAAAACCCTGTCTGGAAAAAACCATATAAAATAAACAAACAAACAAAGTTAGGTATAGCTGGTTAGTGGTGGCATATGCCTTTATTCCCAGCACTCCAGAGGCAGAGGCAGGGGGATCACTGTGAGTTTGAGGCCAGCCTGGTCTACAAAGTGAGTCCAGGACAGCCAAGTCTACACAGAGAAACACTGTCTTGGGAAAAAGAAAAGAAAAAAAAAAAAAAAAAGAACTGACTTGTCTAAGCATTCTAGCTGTCACGTGGAAGGACAGGATTAATGCGGCTTCCCTCGGGTCACACACCGAGAGCTAGAGCTAGCCTCTGAACCTCTGCCGTCCAAGTTCAGAGTCCCTGTAAAAGCCACAGCTCTGATCTGTTGTCCTTTCTCCTTCCTTTTCTTTTCTCTGCAGTTCCCAGCCCCATGGCCCCAGCCGGCCGCTGAGCCCCACCATGGGCAGCTTATATTCAGAGTACCTCAAGCCTGAGAAGGTTCTGGAACACTACAATTACACCAAGGAGACGCTGGACATGCAGGAGACCCCCTCCCGCAAAGTGGCCTCAGCCTTCATCATCATCCTGTGCTGCACCATAGTGGCGGAGAACCTTCTCGTGCTAATCGCAGTGGCAAGAAACAGCAAGTTCCACTCAGCAATGTACTTGTTCCTCGGCAACCTGGCAGCCTCCGACCTGCTGGCAGGTGTGGCCTTCATGGCCAACACCTTGTTCTCAGGGCCTGTTACTCTGTCACTGACTCCCTTGCAGTGGTTTGCCCGTGAGGGTTCAGCCTTCATCACCCTCTCTGCCTCAGTCTTCAGCCTCCTGGCCATCGCCATAGAGAGACAAGTAGCCCTTGCCAAGGTCAAGCTTTACGGCAGTGACAAAAGCTGTCGAATGTTGATGCTCATTGGGGCCTCGTGGCTGATCTCGCTGATTCTGGGTGGCTTGCCCATCCTAGGCTGGAACTGTCTGGATCACCTGGAGGCCTGCTCCACTGTCCTGCCCCTCTATGCCAAGCACTATGTGCTCTGCGTGGTCACCATCTTTTCTGTTATCTTACTGGCTATCGTGGCGCTGTACGTCCGAATCTACTTTGTGGTCCGCTCCAGCCATGCCGATGTCGCTGCTTCCCAGACTTTGACCCTGCTCAAGACAGTCACCATCGTGCTGGGTGTTTTCATCGTCTGCTGGCTGCCGGCTTTTAGCATCCTTCTCTTAGACTCTGCCTGTCCCGTCCGGGCCTGTCCTGTCCTCTACAAAGCCCATTATTTTTTTGCCTTTGCCACACTCAACTCACTGCTCAACCCTGTCATCTATACGTGGCGTAGCCGGGACCTTCGGAGGGAGGTGCTGAGGCCCCTGCAATGCTGGCGGCGGGGGAAGGGAGTGACAGGTCATAGAGGTGGGAACCCTGGTCACCGACTCCTGCCGCTCCGCAGCTCCAGCTCACTGGAGAGAGGCATGCATATGCCTACGTCACCCACATTTCTGGAGGGCAACACAGTGGTTTGAAGGGTTAGGGTGAGCTGATAGATAACCAAAGCCACAGGCAGCTCTGTGGGGAGAGACCAGGTGACCTCACGGTGTCCTCAGCGCCACAGGCCTGATGGAATAGATCAGGTGGCCAATGGAGGCACTAAGTTATCGGATCGTAGTGTCCTGACTGTGGGGACCATTAAGGGTCTAGGGGGAAAGCAGGCTGGAGCTTAGGGCTAGAGCATTTGCTACTTGGTACAAAGGATGTTAACATCCTGTCCTACCTTCCAGCCAGCCACTTGGCTCCCTTCCTGCCTCCTTTTTTCTTTTTTTTTCTTTTCTTTTTTTTTTTTTTTTTTTGGTTTCTCGAGACAGGGTTTCCCTGTGTAGCCTTGTCTGTCCTGGACTCGCTTTGTAGACCAGGCTGGCCTCGAACTCACATCGATCCGCCTGCCTCTGCCTCCCGAGTGCTGGAATTAAAGGCGTGCACTACCACCGCCTGGCTCTGCTTCCTCCTTTTAAGAGCCTCTCTATATAGCCCTGGCTGGCCTAGAACTGCAGTGCAGCCCTGGCTGGCCTAGAACTTGCTATGTAGACCAGGCTGGCCTGGAACTCACAGAGATCCACCTGTCTCTGCCTCCCGAGTGCTGGGTTGTTAAAGCCGTGTGCCACCACACCCAGCTACTGCCACCTTCCATAAACAACCTTAGGCCACTTCTCGTTCAAACACTGTCCCCACGGGACCCAAGGCTTCCTCCGTGTCTCTCTGAGGCCTAAATCCACAGCTTCCCCAATTTCATCAACGCTGCTGCTGCTTCTTCCTTTTCCTTTCATGTTCGAGGAAAGGAAACCGCTGTGTGTGTAGGGAGGAGGCCTAGAAGCCCAGTCTCTTCTCAGAGCTCATTGGCTACTTGTTCTATTGGAGAGCGCAGAGGAGTCAGCTGAGGGCTGAGGAAATGAATGTGAGGCATACGTTGAGGACGTTTTGAGCTTTCTGGTGAGAAAATGCTAGGGAAAGTGTTGGTCATTCCTGGAACTCCAGGCCAAACCCAGCCTCCCTCCCCCTGAGCTCTTCCCACCTTTTTCTGGCCCAGGTACTAGGTTCCCTAAGGCAAGGAAGCCTTGAGCTGGAAGTGGCTGCTTGCAAATTGTCTTTGTTGGTGGTGTTTTTTTTTTGTTTTTGTTTTTTTGTTTTGCTTTGTTTTGTTTTGTTTTTTGAAAAATTGTGACAAGGTCTCATGTAGCCCAGGATGGCCTCCAAGTCACTATGTAGCCAAGGCTGGCTTTACACTTCTTATCCACCTCCCTCCGCTCCCCAAGGGCTGATAGAGCAGGGGTGCGCCACCACCACCTGTCTGGCAAGCTGTCGTGAATAACATAGTTAACATAACATGGGTGGTCAAGGACATTCCTGGGTACTCTTACGGCCTCTTCCTTGAAGGACTTTGCTAAATCCTGTGGAGGAGTAGAAAATCCGATGCGGTACAAACTGTATTTATGTATGTGTCTGTGTGCCAGTGGTTCAGGTCTGTGACCGCCTATCCCAGCATGGGTGTTGTCTGACCTCTCATGTTCACATCCCTGTTGAAACTGCCAATAGAGATAGGCAGGGGGGGGTGTGTGTCGGGTGGGGGAGGGGGAAGGGGGGAATGGTGTGGTCGTGCTGAGGCCCCTTGGGAATTGCTGGTTCATCTCTCCCACGTGTAGAAACCTCTGCCTCAAGAAAATCTGTGAAAGAAAAGGCTGAGGAAGGGGAAATTTGGGAGGCAAGGAGCCAGTCGGGGGGCGTGTCTCCCCTCATTTAGCTTCCCAGATGCCCCCCCTTATGCTGGACACCCAGATCTGGGCCAATAAAACAGTTCAATTTCTCTTGCAGCTGGTGGTCATGGGTTTGTGTGTGTGTGTGTGTGTTTGTGTGTGGTTTTAGGCAGACATTTCCCTCCATGAGTGTCCTGTCAAGGCACTCAGCCATTTCCAGTTCTCTATTTCATGCCCCACTCCCCCATCCTTAGCTTTGCCTGAGCTGGAATTACATTCAATGGCTTCTGGGAACACAGGGGCCAACCTTGACCTTTTCCCTGGGTCTGTTGGGAGGCTGTCTGGCTCCTGGCGGTGACTCATTAGGCCCGGGGCCTCCGTGTTTTCCTTCAAAGGTACACTTTAGCAGGTGAGCTGGGGCTCTTCTCCATCCCAAATCTGTACAGTCTGGGCAATTGGAGAAGTGGTCTCAGGGGTTGGCACAAGCCCAGCCATTCCTACACAGTTACTGTTTCCCCCAAATCATGGCTGGCCACCATCAAAATGCTTTCTTTTATAATGTTTATTTTATTTTATTTTATTTTTGTTTTTTTTTTCGAGACAGGGTCTCTCTGTGTAGCCTTGGCCATCCTGGACTCACTTTGTAGACCAAGCTGGCCTCGAACTCACAGCGATCCGCCTACCTCTGCCTCCCGAGTGCTGGGATTAAAGGCGTGCGCCACCACACCCGGCTTGTTTGTTTTATTTTAAAGTGTGTGTGAGCTGGGCGTGGTGGGGCATGCCTTTAATCCCAGCACTCGGGAGGCAGAGGCAGGCAGATCACTGTGAGTTTGGGGCTAGCCTGGTCTTACAAAGCAAGTCTAGGATAGCCAAGGCTACACAGAGAAACCCTGTCTCAAAAAAACAAACAAACAAACAAACAAAAAGTAAAAAGTAAAATAAAATAAAGTGTGTGTGTGTGTGTGTGTGTGTGTGTGTGTGTGTGTGTGTGTGTGAAGATTATGGGTATATACATGTGTGTGTAGTTCCTGAGCAGGCCAGTATTGGATCCTATGGTGCTGGAGTTACAGGCTGTTGCAATCAGCCTATTGTAGGGACTGGGCATTTTGATTCTTTGGTTGGTTTTTGTTTTTCAAGACAGGGTTTCTCTGTGTAGCTTTGGCTGAACCTGGACTCACTTTGTAAACCAGGCTGGTCTTGAACTCAGAGATCCACCTGCCTCTGTTGAGATAACAGGCATACACCACCACACCGGCTTTTTTTTTTCCCCCCTTCAACACGGTCTAAAGCAGCTCAGGTTGGCCTAGAATTCACTATGTAGTAGCCGAGGGTGCCTTGACCTTACGATCCTCTTACCTGCGCCTCCCAAGTGCTGAAATTATGCTACCAAACCGGGTTTATGCTCTGCCAAGGATGGAGCCCAGGACTTCCTGCTCGCCAGGCTATAGCTCTGAGCCCAGCCCAGCCCCGGCCACAATTATCTAGCTCTTTGTGGTTTTCTTCTATTTTCCTAAACAGGCTTAAGGGATGGTCTTTCCTCCACTGCCCAGAGGCAGGGGTCTCTATGGCCTGATCCAGGGCTGAAGCTCCTGCCGTGAAAGTGAGGCTAGAGTTTGCATCTCTAGGAAGCACATGATACTGTAAGAACTGGGTGGGTTTGGACTGCCTGGAATCCCTACACTGGGGAAGATGAGGCAGGCAGTCTTGGGGGTGGGGCAAGGGAGCTAATGCAGACCAGCCTAGCTGGTGAGCTCCGGGATGTGAGAGACTCTGCTTAAGTGAAGAGAAGAAGGATGAGGGAGAGACCTAACGTCGGCGGATGGCCTCTCTGCACACCTGCTCCTGTGAACTGAGGCATATGCAGATGCACACACACACATATGCATAGAGAGGCAGGCACACACACCCCACATACAGGCACATATACACAGGCAGACACACACCACATACAGGCACATGCACACCCACAGGCAGACACACACACACATAGAGGGGGAAAATCTGAGTTACATGTCACATCTGTAGTCTCTGCACTGGGAAGGTGAAAGCAGGAGAATTTGGAGTTTTGAGTCTGTCCCAGACTACACACTGAATTCCAGGCTAGCCTGAGTTACATACCAGGACAACATGTGTGTGTGTGTGCGTGTGTGTGTGTGTGTTCACTTCAGAAGCACATATACTAAAATTGGAACAATATAGAAAAGATTTGCATGGCTCCTACTTGAGGATGACAGGAAACTTTATAGTGTTCTGTGTTTTCAAAATGGCTTAAGGAAAAAACAGCAAAACAAAAGCAAAGTGGGGGGGGGGGTTAGGCAGTGGTGGCGTGTCTTTAATCCCAGCACTTGGGAAGCAGAGCCAGGCGGATCCTGTGAGTTCGAGGCCAGCCTGGTTTACAAAGGAAGAACAAAGGGGGACTAGTGTGGACATTCAGTAGGTAAAGGTCTTGTTGCCACCTGACCAGCTGACTTTGCCCCCTGGGGCCCAACAGTGGAAGGAGAGAACCAACTCCTGCAGGTTCTCCTCTACCTGCACATGTGCAATGCAGCACAGACACGTTCACATGCACACGCGTGTGCACACATACACACAGGTACACACATGTACACACATATACACATGCACACACAAACACATGTATGTATACATGTGCACATGAGTGAAAGCACACACACACACAGTCTCTCCAGCCTGGCCTCCAACACAGCTCCAGTCCTAGACAGAGTTCAAGTTACCCAACAGTGTTCTCGAGAAGGGAAATTCCTGTAGGGTGCAAGCTCGTGGCCTCTGTCCTCTGCACATGCAGCTAACGTTTTGACATTGCAACAGACAGTTGACAGAGTTCACACGCCAGAAGCAAGCCAAAAAGTTAAAAAGAAAAAAAAAATTCCCAGCACTTGGGAAGCAGAGATGGGGATAAATGTGACTTCAAGGCCAGCCTGGTCTACAAAGTGAGTCCAGGACATCCAAGGCTACACAGAGAAACCCTGCCTCGAAGAGCCAAAACACAAAACAAAACAAAACAAATCCATGATCTATAAAAGGGTCTTTAGGCATAATAGCCACTCCTGTAATTGATCTTGGGCTGGGGTATGGTTCCATAGCACAGCTCTGGCTCCACAAGACCCCTGGGTCCATCACTAGGGTGGAGGTGGACGACTCTGGAGGGTCTCCATATGTTGGTTCACAACCGTTTGTAACTCCAGTTCCAGGGAATGTGGCAACTTCAAACCTCCACAGGTGCCAAGCATGCACATGACAAGAAAAATAATAAATACAAGCATTCTTGCCCGGTGTGGTGGCTCACACCTTTAATCCCAGCACTCAGGGAGGCAGAGGCATGGTAGATTCTGTGAGTTCGAGGCCAGCCTAGTCTACAAAGTCTAGGACAGCCAAGGCTACACAGAGAAACCCTGTCTGGAAAAAACAACCAATCTACCTACCAAACAACCAAACAAAAAATACAAGCATTCTTTAGTCCTGAGCAGTATGGCTCATGGATGCTTAAAGTGTGGTTAGCACAAAGCAAAGATTGAATTTTAAATTTTAATTGACTAGCTAACACTTCAAATTTCTTCTTTTTGTCATTGTTGTGTTTTGTTTTGGTTTTTGGTTTTTTATGACAGGGTTTCTCTGGGTAGTCTTGGCTTTCCTGGACTCACTTTGTAGACCAGACTGGCCTTGAACTCACTTCGATCTGCCTACCTCTGCCTTCCTGAGTGCTGGGATTAAAGGCGTGCGCCTGGCTTCAAATTTCTTTTTTGAGACAGGTTATTATTCTGTAGCCAGAATAGCCTAGAACTTGTTAAGTAACTCAGGCTGCTCTCAAACTCCCAGAAATTGTCCTGCATCAGCCTACCAGGTACTGGGATTACAAATGAGAGATCAGGCCGGGCGTGGTGGCGCACGCCTTTAATCCCAGCACTCGGGAGGCAGAGGCAGGCGGATCGATGTGAGTTCGAGGCCAGCCTGGTCTATAAAGCGAGTCCAGGACAGCCAAGGCTACATAGAGAAACCCTGTCTCGAAAAACCAAAAAAAAAAAAAAAAAAAGAAAAGAAAAACAAATGAGAGATCAGATGTGTGTGTGCACGCGCGCGCGCGCATGTGCTGACAATAGCATTTAGGGGCTCACACATGCTAGGCAATTGTTCTACTGAGCTATTCTCCCAGCCTTCTTCTAATTTTAAGTAATTTAAATTAGCATATGTGGGCATTTGCTATAGTATCATGTTTTTTGTTTTTGTTTGGGTTTTTTGTTTTTCAAGACAGGGTTTCTCTCTCTCTCTCTCTCTCTCTCTCTCTCTCTCTCTCTCTCTCTCTCTCTCTCTTTTAGACAGGGTCTCCCTGTGTTAGCCTTGGCTGTCCTGGACTCACTTTGTAGACCAGGCTGGCTTTGAACTCATAGCGATCCACCTGCCTCTGCCTCAAGAGCGCTGGGATTAAAGGCATGACCACGTTCGGCAGAGACAGGGTTTCTCTGTGCAGCCTTGGCTGTCTTTGTTCTGTAGACCAGGCTTACCTTGAACTGACAGAGATCTACCTGCCTCTGCCTCCCAAACGCTGAGATTAAAGACATAAAGGCATGAGCCACCACTGGCTGTTTTGCTCTCTTTTTAAAAATTAATTTATTTTTCACTTATCTCTTCACTCTCTCTCTCTCTCTGTGTGTGTGTGTGTGTGTGTGTGTGTCTCAGTGGCATGGGTGGAT
Organism: Acomys minous; assembly: GCF_964271855.1. Lineage (NCBI taxonomy): Eukaryota > Metazoa > Chordata > Mammalia > Rodentia > Muridae > Acomys > Acomys minous. The sequence goes on along the minus strand of NC_140494.1, from coordinate 83,610,348 downwards.
CTCAAAGGAAAGCTTTCAGTAGTTAGTTCTCTCCTTCCACCAAGTGGGTCCTGGGGAGAAGAAACAGGTTGACAGAGTTAGCAGCAAGGAATTTTACCCATGATCCATCTGACCGGAGCAGCATCAGGTTTCTAGGATGGAAAGCAGGGGCCTTGAGCCAGCAGCCCTTCCCCATGTATTGGACCATATAATTCTGCCTTGGATCAATTTTTCTTTTGGCATTGTATTACCATAGCAACAGGAGTCCACCATGCCTATTGCTCTGATTATGATGACATGGTAACTTGTACATTTTGCTTCATGATTCGGAGGTTAGTTCTTTCCTCAGTGGTATCCAAATTAGTCACAGCTGTGATCCATAATCATTGATACAAATCCACTGAATGCAATGGCAGGAAAAGTGACTTTTCTCACTTCTTAAAGAGATTCAAAGACCTAACAGTTTAATCTTCTATCTATTTATCCATCTACCTGCATATCCATCCATCCATCCATCCATCCATCCATCCTCCAGTCTATCCATTCAACTGTCTTTCACCTGTACATTTATCCATTTACCTACCCATCCATCCACCCACCCATCCATCCTCCTATTCATTCATCTATCCATGCATCCATCTACTCATCTGCCCACCCACTCACCTATCCATCCCTCCATCCACCCATCTATATGTTCAACATAAATACTCGGGTGAGTTCGCCGAGATCTGCAGACCCTCGGTAACACTAAGGGGCAGCAATCTGCAGTCTGCACTGTGTTTCCCCAGTCACCTCTTTACTGATCAAGTCACCCCTGTGTCCAGCATCTCTCTCAGTTAGAAGCGTCATTGGCTTCTTGTCTTTCATGACCTTGACACGTTGGGAAACAGAGGTGTGTGGCTGGTGGGATGGCCTTTGCCGTAGGATTCTGCAGTATTTCAGCACTGCTCAATTTGGACTGCATTTAAGCAGTCATTGTGTTTCCCTTGCAGGGCCTTTGCTGGCAGCTCCATCACTGGCCATACGTACTGTTATCCTTTGCAGTCCCCAGCACCAGAAAAGTCAATTTCTTCTGATCACTTGGCTGAGTTGGTGACTGTCCGTTTGTCGTCTGTTGTGTCTTCTACCCTTTGGAGAAGCTATTTCCTGATTCATAATTGTGAAGGGTCCTGTGGTGAGATCTGAGGGTGCAACTTCCTGTATGACTCAGCCCTTCCTCACCGGCTCTTTCTTAGGCCTATCCTCATTATTTAGAAATGAAATAATTTATTTGTCAGCATTTTTGCTTTATGTCTCTAAAAGATAGCCAACACTGGGAGAAAGAAAAAAAAAAAAAGCTTAGTCACAAAACCAGCATCGTCTTATCAAGAGTATTAGAACTGGCCAGGCCGGGCGTGGTGGCACACACCCATAATCCCAGCACTCGGGTGGCAGAGGCAGGCGGATCTGGGATCTCTGTGAGTTCAAGGCCAGCCTGGTCTATAAAGGGAGTCCAGGATAGTCAGGACTACACAGAGAAACCCTGTCTTCAAAAACAACAATAACAACAACAACAGACACAAAACAGCTTCAGAACTGATAACCTGGTATATGGGCACTTGTCACTGAGGCTGAAGACCTGAGTTCCGTCCTTAGAACCACGTGCTAGAAAGGAAGGAGCTGACTCTAGTGAGGCGTCCTCTGATCGCCATGACCACACAGATAATAAATAACTTAATGAAAATATTGTTTGTTAATCCTGACTGTCCAGAATCTCTCTATGTAGACCAGGCTGGCCTTGAACTCACGGAGATCCTCCTGCCTCTGGAGTGCTGGGATTAAAGGCACGTGTCACCACACTGCTCCTAATTAAAATGTTTTCTAAAAGTATCAAAGTTGAAAGCCCCCCATACGGACTTTTGGGAAGGAGGACTGAGCAGGCCTGGGATGGAGGAGAGAGGAAGTCATGGGGTGTAAAGGACCCCATTTATACACATGGGGAATTTCCCAAGACTAATAAAGGAAAAAAAACCCCAAAAGTTAAAAAATGTCTTGGATTCCCCCCCCTTCTCTCTCTTTCTCCCTCTTTGTATTTATTTATTTATTTATCTATTTTATTTATTGGCTTTCCGAGATAGAGTTTCTCTGTGTAACAGCCCTGGCTGTCCTGGACTCACTTTGTAGATCAGGTTGGCCTGGAACTCAAAGAGATCCACCTGCTTCTGCCTCCCTGAGTGCTGGGATTGAGGGCATGCACCACCATACATAGCTTAATAAATCAATCTTTTTAATTTTAATTTTATTTATTTATTTTATTTATTTATTTTGAGACAGGGTTTCTCTGTGTAGCCTTGACTACTCTGGACTCACTCTGCAGACCAGGCTGGCCTCAAACTCACAGCAATCTGCTTACCTCTGCCTCCCAGGTGCTGGGGTTAAAGGCGTGTGCCACCAGCACCCAGCCTCAACCTTTTTTAAAAAGTTGAATAAGCCAGGTGTGGTGGCACATGCCTTTAATCCCAACAATCAGCAGAGGCTGATGGATAGCTGTGAGTTCGAGGCTAGCCTAGTCTACAAAGCGAGTCTAGGACAGCCAAGGCTAACACAGAGAAAACCTGTCTCAAAAAACCAAACCAAACAGAAAAGTCTGAATAAATAAACCTATAGTGGTTTGTACTTCTGTCATCCCACAGGAGATGGAAGTAGGAGCATCAGGAAATTTGCCTCTTGGGATTCATTCCTAGTAACCATTTGTGGTGTAAGATTGCCTACAGCCCTTCACAACCCAAGTAGGTTTTTAGGCAGGACACCTGACAATGCGCTGCTGTTTCCCCACCCCTGGCCCTGGCCCCTACGCCTGTTCCATCCCTCCTTTTATTTTCACACAGCCTTGATATGTTGTTGTTCAGGCTGACTGGCCTTGAACACGTCTGTTGCCCCCTCCCCTTCCAACCAAGGATCTCATGTGGCCCAGGCTGACCTCAGACTCACTGTGTAGCTGAGATGCCCTCCTTTTTTTTGGGGGGGGCTCTTTTTCTGAGGCAGGGTTTCTCTGTGTAATAGCCCTGGGTTTCCTGGAACTCTCTTTGTAAAACAAGGCTGGTCTGGAACTCACCCCAATGCCCTGCCTCTGTCTCCCAAGTGCAGGCATTAAAAGCCCCCCACTCTGCCTGTCTCCACCACACCACGTCAGGGCTGGTTGACAAGCACCACTAAGCAATGCTGGGGATGGAACACATAGCCTTGGGGATCCTGGGCAAGTCTTTGTTCAAAGGACCTAGATCCCTAGTTGCCGTTCTATCTCTGTTTGCTCCTGTGATTCAGAGCACCCAATCCAAGACTGGGACAGTGGAGGAAACTTCTAGAAACGTCTTTAATGCCCTGAGTAGAAAGTAGTGCCCTCTCTGTGCCAGGTGCTCTCGATGATTGGTGACTGCCTTTGGATCATCTGTGGGCTCCACTGAGGGTCGTTTGCGAAAGGAGCCTTCAGGTGTGGGCCCTCAAGTTCGATGGCCAGAGCCTTATATCTACACGCCGGTTGCTCTCACACCTAACCTACTCTTTGCAGCTCATCCAGCCGCTGCTGCCTCGGGTTTTCACGTCTTCAGAAGGTGGGTTACTCTCTGAGCACTCGTGGCTGCTTTTCTCTCGGGCTATAAGGGGCAAAGGGGGCATGGCTGCAGCGGGCCCAGGTGATGAGAGCAGTTTCTGCCTGGTGCACCATAAACTGTGACCACCTCTTTCCTGATTTCTGCCATCGGAGTTTCTAATGTGCTAGGAAAGAAATAGAGCTGTGTCCTCATGTCTGGTTTTGTTTGTTTGTTTTGTTTTGTTTTGTTTTGTTGTGTTTTGTTTTGAGACGGGGGTTTCTCTGTGTAGCCTTGGCTATCCTGGACTCTTTACAAACCAGGCTGGCCTCAAACTCACAGCAATCCACCTGCCTCTGCCTCCCAAGTGCTGGGATTAAAGGGGTGTGCCACCATAGTACGCTCTTATGTGACTGTATTTCTCACTGAAACTGTAACCTACTCCTTCAGGGGGGTGTTGGCAAACTGCCATCTGTAGGTCAAATCCACTCTGCAGGTTTGGCTATTTCTTTTTTCACATTTGTAGCCCAGGCTGGCCTAGTACTCCCAATTTAGTCAAGAATAATTTTCAAAACCCGGTGTGGTGGTGCACGCCTGTAATCCCAACCCTCGGGAGGCAGAGGCTGGCAGATTTCTGTGAGTTCGGGGCCAGCCTGGTCTACAAAGTGAGTCCAGGACAGCCAGGGCTACACAAAGAAACCTTGTCTTGAATCCCCCTGCCCTGCAAAAAGGATAACTTTCAACATCTGATTTGCCTGTCTTCCCACACTCCCTTCAGTGTTGACATTAATGCACTTGTGTGGTCTCACTCGGTTTATGTGGTCCTGGGATGGACCCCAGGGCTTCCTGCTTGCTAGGCAAAGGCTCTACTCACTGACCCACTCTCTCACAATTGCTTATTACCCCTGGGAACAGCGTGGAAGGCAGGTTGGAGTGCTTATGAAGAACTTAATTGGCCAATAGCCCTCTCTGGGTTGTCTGGGCCTTTGATGTCCTCACGAGGCCGAGTTGGTGTTTTGTAACAGAGCCTATGGGGCCCACACACTAAAATAATTTCCTGTTCAATCCCTTTGTGAAACATTTTCTGGGTCTGGGGCTCAGTGGCTCAGAGTGCTTGGCACAAGTGCATAAAACTCAGGGTTCCACCCCAGAACTGCATCAGGTGGGCATCATGGTAGATGCCTGTCTGTAAGCACTGGGGAGGTGGAGACAGGAGGCCATCCTTGGCCATACATCATTTCACATAGTGAGTTCCAGGCTTCCCTGTACTGCTGAAGGAACAATGTAGTGCCACCCTGAGATGCCACATTCCATCATGTGATGAAGTAACTGGTTTGGGTTTGGGGCTGTTGTAAGGAAACCACTTTGAACATTTCTGCATATATTATTCAGTTACAGTGCAAGCACCCAAGGCATGTAATTGCTGGGTCCTAACCTGGGAAGACACTGAACACTAGTAAATGTTGCCGAACAAACTTCCAAGTGCCTTATTAAGTGAGCTGAGTGTGCTGGCACACACCCATAATCCCAGCACTCCGGGAGGCAGAGGCAGGTGGATCTTTGAGTTTGAGTCCAGCCTGGTCTACAAACTGAGTCCAGACAGCCAACGCTACGCAGAGAAACCCTTTCTTGCAAAACCAAAAGAAAAAAAAAAATTGATCACACTTTTCTGTGAGTGTGTGTGCATGTGTGTTGATAAATACATGTCATAGTATATATGTGTAAGTCAGGACACCAGCAGGAGGATGTTGGTTCACTACTTCTACCCTGCAAGTCCCAGGGATTGAACTAGGATCTTTGGGCTTGGCAGCAAACCCACTTACCTGCTGAATCATCTTGCTGATCCTCACGTTTTTATTGGATGTGTATGCTGTGTGTGCATAGGCATGTGGCACAGGCATGTGGAAGTCAGAGGACTGCTTTCAGAAGCTGAGTTTCTTTATGGTCCAAGGCTCAAACACGGGTGGTCAGGTTCCTGTGGCAAGTACTCTTACCTACTGGGCCAGCTCCCTAGCCCAGCTGTACCAGTTTTCAACTTCTTGCAGGGTTAGGAAAGTGTTCCAGTATTGCTAACATTGGAGTTTTTCTTTTTTCAACTTGACCCATCCTTAATGACTAATGAGCTTGGGCTGTTTTGTTCATTTCATGGTCACTGTGAGGAAAAGTATCTTTAGCCCTTACTGTCCCTACAGGCCTATCTTTGAATTTGGAAGAGTTCTGATGGTAGGCTATAGCTAGCCTTTTATCATACCTGTGGGCTGCTGTGGAAGCCGAGGGGGCCCCTGTGAGCTCTGATAAGCCATGTGGGTGCGGTAAGGGAAGGCCAGGTGTTCTGATGCATATGGCTTTTCATGGCCAGGCTGGCATCAGAGGGAGGACTGGGAGCCCAGGGACAGGGAGGGCACCTGGAGGGGCGTTTTGCCAGATGGTTCAAGGGCTCTTTGATACAAAACTGGCAGGTGCTGGAGCCACTACCTGTGACAACAGGGAGAGTTCTCTGCTTGCGCAGGGGCTTTCAAGAAGGAGGTGGCTCTGCCCAGCATACTCCAAGGGACTTATGTGACTATCTCTCTACTTAAGCATGTGGAGTGTGGTGTGTGTGTATGTGTGTTTAAACATATTTTTGTGTTAAACATATTTTCCTTTTAGTAGCCTTGGCTTATTATGGAACTTAGTATGAAGACCAGGGGCTAGTGGAACTTGGATCATCCTGCCTTGGCCTCCCTAGTGCTGAGATTAAAAGCATATGCCATCACACCCAGCTTAAAAGTATTTAAAAAATTATTAGCCAGGTGGTAGTGGCACACGTCCTTAATCCCAGAATTCAGGAGGCAGAGGCAGGTGGATCGCTGTGAGTTCTGTCTCAAAAAACAAAGAAAGAAAAAGAAGAAAAGCACTTTACGCTGGGCCATGGTGGCTCACACCTTTAATCCCAGCACTCAGGGAAGCAGAGGCAGTCAGATCTCTGAGTTTGAGGCCAGCTTGGTCTACAGAGTGAGTTCCAGGACAGCCAAGGCTACATAGAGAAACCCTGTCTTGAAAAACAAAAACAAAACAAACAAACAAACAAAAAACAAAAAGAGCACTTTATAACTGACTAGAATTGTACCTTATCTGTGTATTAGGCACCTTTTGTGGTCGATGTAATGATTTAGCTGGTAGCTGTATCTGGCCCACCATTTTTTTTTCATCAATAAAGTTTTATTGGAGTGGGGTGTGGTGGCTTCCAATCCTCCTACCTCTGGTCTTGAGTGCTGGATTTATGGGCATGCATCACCACATCCACCATCTTCACTGTTAGGATTAAATGTGTGGTTCTGTAGTGTTTAACTACATGCACAGAATTGCACAAAAGATTTCTGGAACTTTTCCTTTTCTGAAACAGAAACCGCATTTCACTACTGTCTTCCACTTCTGCTCAACTTTTGCTACCATTTTGTTTTCTAAGAGTCTCACTATTCTAGAAGTTCATGGATGTAGTATCATGAATTTGTCATATTTGTTACTCTGCTTAGCTCAAGTCCCTAGGGTTGATCATGTTGTAGCTCAGACAGGATTTCTTTCTTTCCCCTTCAGACAAGGTCCTATATGTATCCCAGGCTGGCCTGAATCTCACTATGTCATAAGGCTGGCCATAAATTCCCAATCCTCCTGCCTCAGCTGCTAGAGTGAATGCCCACATCGTGCCTGCCTCAGGCATGCTTTGTTTTCTTGAGGCAGGGTTTCTCTGTGTGTAACCCTGGCTGTCCTGGGCTCCCTTTTGTAGACCAGGCTGGCCTCGAACTCACAGTGATCAGCCTGCTTCAGCCTCCCTAGTGCTGGGATTAAAGGTGTGCACCACGCCCGGCTCATTCTTCTCTTCGTTTATTCACCTGGTGCTAAGGTGGATCCCAGGGCTCTGGGTCTCTTAGGTAAGCACTTCACTGCTGAGCTATATATTCGAAATTGCTTCAGGCCACGTGGATGGTCAATAGAATTGTATAATTTCCCTGTGTTCTGCTTTTTTTTTTTTTTTAATTCAACACCGATTGTGGAAATGGTTCCTGGTCCCTCCACTATACTACATCATTGGTATACTGGCCTAAAAGTCGCTTGCTGAATTACATTAAAAAAAAAAAAAAAGATTTTATTATGTATACAGTGTTCTGCCTGCACATATACCCAGAGGCCAGAAGAGGGCACCAGATCTCATTATAGATGGTTGTAAGCCACCGTGTGGTTGCTGGGAATTGAACTCAGGACCTTTGGAACAGCAATCAGTGCTCTTAACCCCTGAGCCATCTCTCCAGCCCCTGAATTACATTTTTTTTTTTTCGAGACAAGGGTTCTCTGTGTAGCCTTGGCTGTCCTGGACTCGCTTTGTAGACCAGGCTGGCCTCGAACTCAACGATCCGCCTGCCTCTGCCTCCCGAGTGCTGGGATTAAAGGCGTGGGCCACCACGCCCGGCTCCTGAATTACATTTTTATTTTTTCCTTTTTTTTTAAAATTTATTTATTATGTATAAAGTGTTCTACCTGCATGTAGGTCTGCAGGACAGAAGAGGACACCAGATCTTCAGTATAGATGGTTTTGAGCCACCATGTGGTTGCTGGGAATTGAACTCAGGACCTTTGGAAGAGCAGCCAGTGCTCTTAACCTCTGAGCCATCTCTCCAGCCCCCTGAATTACATTTTTAAAGAAGTGCTTTCGGCCCTGATTGACAGATGAAGCCACTGATGAGTCCAGATCGTGTACTCAAGGTCATTTCAGAGGGCAAAGGGGTGAAGATTGAGGCTAGATATGAGGCTTTTTGTCTAAGAGCTCATTTTTCCATTTTCTGGGTTTTGTTTTGTTTTTTGCAGACAGGGTTTCCCTGTGTAGCCTTGGCTGTTCTGGACTCACTCGCAGAGATCCGCCTGCCTCTGCCTTTTGAGTGCTGGGATCATAGGCGTGCACCACCACGCCCAGAACCTGTTTTTGTTTTGCTTTTTTTTTTTAAACAGAATTTCTTCCGTATCTCAGGCTGTCCTAGAACTCGCTCTGTAAAGCCACCTGCCTCTAACTTCCGGAATGTTGGGATTAAAGGCATGCACCACCATCACCCATGCCTAGCTTTTCCTTTTTCAAAAGATTTCTGAAAATGATGTGTTTGTGCATGTGAGTGCAGTGCCCACTGAGGCCAGAAGAGGGTGTAGGATTCCCCTCCTGGAAGTGGAGTTAATAGGGGTTTAAAGGAGTTGGATGTGGGGGGCTGGAAAGCAACCCAGGGTCCTCTGCAAGAGCAGAAGTACCTGCTGTCACGTGTTGGGCCATCTCTCCACGGAAGGTGAGTGGCGCCAGCCGCAGCATGGACGAGCCCACTGCAGCCAGAGGTGTGCCTTGCGCCGTGCTGCGCATGCCTGCTCCCTTCAGGCACAGCTCGGTCTTCCCCTAGTCTTGCCCTGTGGTACACGCTGCTTCCGCTTGCGCCGCCCCCTCCCAGTTGGTTTCCGAGCGCGCGAAAAAGCCGGGGTCTCGTTCAGAGCCGTCCCTGACGACTGCAATCTGCGAGATGCCAGCACGAACAGCCCCGGCCCGAGTGCCTGCGCTTGCCTCCCCAGCAGGCGCGCTGCCCGACCATGTCCGCAGGCGGTAGGTGCCCTGCGGGGTGGGGGTGAGGAGTGGGACGGATGCTGAGGCATTTGTAGGGGCATCTCTTCTCAGGGTGGCCCTGCGGCCGCCGAGAGCCGGGACGCGCATGCGCGGGGCCACGTTTGGCACGGGCCGTGCTTCCGGTCGCGCGTGCCTCTGGCTGTTGGCGCCAAAATGGGTGGAGGCCAGGGTAATGGCGATCTCACTGACTGGAAACTTGAGGGGAAAAGACGAGAGCCCCTCCTAGCGCCCTGAAATAGGACAAGCTTTGGGGGTACCTCCAAGATTCCCGCTTTGGTCAGCCAGACTCCTGGGTCTGCAGGAAGTGGCCCCTTCCCGGTCTGTGGACACCCCTCAGCCCCCCTCCCAGCTCCAGCCGCCACTTCCGGTGCCTTGTAGGTCCCACCGCGCCCACCCCGGGGTCGCTCCCCTGGAGGCCCTAATGCAGAAGGGCTTTCCGTTGCTCTTCTTCCCAGCTCCGCTGCTAAGTTCTAGGAGCTTTCATGGTGCTGTGCTGGGCCTGAGCATCTTGTAGCTCTCGCCCTCGAGGGGTCTTCATGTTGTTATGATCATAAAAGGCAGGGAGCCCCTCCAATCCTGAAGCAATCACAGAGACGCCTTTCCTGCAGAGGGATGGTGCGGAATGGGCCTTCCACTTTGACAGTGACATAAACCAAGTTCTGAGATCCCAGGGCAATCGAGGAAAGCTTTGACACTGTCCAAAGCATGTAACATGGGGAAGAAAAGATGGATGATAATGAGCTGTCTCGCCCCCCCCCTCCCCCCCACTGCATTATTGTAACCGCTGTGAACCAATTCCTTCGATCCTGGCGCCATGGAGGCAGCTTTCTGCATTGTCTAGTGTGTGCTTATTCTGAGGAGCAAGGGATGGTAGGTAAACCCTCCATTTCAGTCCATGTGGAAACCCCACCCCCTCTACCAGAGATCAGGGGAGCTCTTCACTTCCAGGGCCCGCCACGGTGACCTGCCATGCCTCCATGGGTGCTTCTGTGTGCAAGTATTGGCGGGAACACTGGATCCTGCTTCCTGTTCCAGAAAGGCAGCATCATCAGTCAGTTCGTTCCTGAAAACTGGTCCCGCGAGTGCGTTAGTCATTGGTGCCCAGACTAGCTCTGGACTTACTCCAACCCGATCTATGAATCTACTTTTGCACTCTTATTTCCACGGGTTAGTTTACTGGGGTGATGCCAGGCCGATTCCCGTTGGAGCTTCTTGGGGCTGCGGTGGGAGAAGAAACTGAAATTCCCCTTCCTGTCAACCCCTGCGCCCCTCCCCACCCCCTTTGTCCCAGGACTATGCGTGCAAGTTTTCTACCACTGACCTACACCTCTGGCTGTTTCTCTCTCATACTGGCCTGGAACTTTCCCATCTCTGCCTATATCTCCTCAGTGCTATGGTTACTGGCATGTGCCACCATGATTTGGGTTTGGGTCTTGAATGCTTGTTTTTGACGATGGTATAGACGTAAAATGTAGCAGCCTATGTAGCCACCCTTAACAGTTTTTTTTTTTTTTAGCAATTTAATGTACCACACAATTTAATTTGTAACAAAAATACACATAAAACTTGGTGGTTCTTTAAAGTTAGACAATGAGATAACCGACCTTTGTGCTTTTGTCTTTTCTCGTCCTAACTTTTGTTTGTTCGTTCACTTGTGTGAGTTTTTCTTTTCTTTTTTCCTTTCCTTTATTTTCTTTTCCAGAAAGAGATTCTTGTAGCCCAGGCAGCGTGGCCTCAGTAGGGCAGGCTAGCCTTGATCCTCTTGTATCTACCTCTCTTAAACTTTTCTTGAGTTAGGAAAATTCAGTAGCAAAATATCTGCAGTAGGAGCTCTGAGAGGTACCTACATCTGACGGGGTAGTCCAGGGGCTGCATCGGGCCTTGATGGAGCTTCTGTCCATGCTGCTACTCTGTATTTAAGTGTGCATAGGTCTGCGAGACAGATAAAATATTTTAACATTTGGGTTCTAAGTCTTTAGTTTGTGTGTGTGTGTGTGTGTGTGTGTGTGTGTGTGTGTGTGCATACGTGCTACAATGTGTGTGTAGAGGTCAGAGGATACCTTGCAGGAGCTGGTCTCCTTTCCACAAGGGTTCCGGGTATAGCACTCAGGTCTTCAGGTTTGGTAGCATTCCCTTATCTGCTGAACTGTCTTGCCAGTCCCAGCCTGACTATTTCTTTGAAATATTCTAAACCCTGTGCTTCTGAAAAATAAAATCATGCTTTTTAGTCTGATGTGGCCATGGCCTTGTAACCTCAGCCTCTGGGAGGAAGAAGCAGGAGGCTCACAATTTAGAATTTATTATAGGCCTTGTTTGAAAACGTCATGCCTTTCAAGGTGAGGAATTTCTTTTCCTGAACAGGTGGCATCCTTTCCTTGAGATTTCCTTGTTGACACAGGGTTTTTCATTTCTTCCAGTTTTTTGTTTGTTTGTTTTTGTTTTTGTTTTTGTTTTGAGACAGGATTTCTCTGTGTAGCCATGGCTGTCCTGGACTCACTTTGTAGACTAGGCTAGCCTCACACTCAGTGATTTCCTCCTGCCTCTGCCTCTCAAGTGGTGGGATTAAAGGCGTGTGCCACCACGCCCTGCTAATTAGAATTCTTTAAAAATAATTTACTTTTATGTGCATTGGTGCTGTGCCTACATATGAGTTTGAATGAAGGTGCCAGATCCCCTGCAACCAACTGGAGTTACAGACAGTTGTGAGCTGCCATATGTAGTTGCTGGGAATTGAACTCAGGTCCTCCAGAAGAGCAAGCCAGTGCTCTTAACCACCGAACCATCATTCCAGCCCCTAATTAGAGGTTTTGTTTTGTTTTGTTTTGTTTTGTTTTGTTTTGAGGCAGAGTTTCTATATAGTTTCAGTTGTGTCTCTTGAGTCCTATTTTCTTTCTTTCTTTTTCAAGACAGTTTCTCAGTGTAGCCCTGGCTGTCCTGGACTCCCTTTCTAGATGAACCTGGCCTTGAACTCACAGCAATCCGCCTGCCTCTGCCTTCTGAGTGCTGGGATTAAAGGTGTGCACCACCATGCCCGGTCTTTGCTCTTATGTTTTATTTAAACTTGTGTATGAATGGTGTGTGTTTGATGTACATGTGCCATAACACACAGATACATGTAAAAAGACAACTTTACCTCTTAATTTTATTATGTGCATGTACCATAGCATGCATGTGGCAGTTAGGAGACATTTCATGGTATTTACACTTTCTTCCCCCTTATCCTGGATTTGAGATCAAACTGAGGTGGTCAGGAAAGTGTGACAAGTGGCTCTACCCACTGGCCCATCTCACCAAGTCATAGTTATTATTTTTGTTTGTTTGTTTGTTTAGTTTTTTGAGACAGGGTTTCTCTGTGCAGCCTTGGCTGTCCTGGACTCACTTTGTAGACCAGGCTGGCCTCGAACTCACATGATCCACCTGCCTCTGCCTCCCGAGTGCTGGGATTAAAGGCGCGCGCCACCACCGCCCGGCTCATAGTTATTATTTTTAAAGATTTGTTTATTATATATATAATGTTCTGCATGAATATATGGTTGCCAACAGAAGAGGGCACCAGATCTCATTATAGATGGTTGTGAGCCACCATGTGGTTGCTGGGAATTGAACTCAGGACCTTTGAAAGAGCCCCCAGTGCTCTTAACCTCTGAGCCATCCATCTCTCCAACCCCAGAGGATGATGTCTATGAGTCAGTTCTTAGGGGTCTTAAGATGGCACTCAGGTCATCGGATGTGGCAACAAGTTGCCTTTGCCCACAGAACCATTTCATCTGACCTTTTAAAAAAAATGTGCCAGGTATGGTGGCACATGCCCTTAGTCCCAGCACTCGGGAGGCAGAGGCAGGTAGATCTCTTGTGAGTTCGAGGCCAGCCTGGTCTACAAAGAGTTCCAGGCCAGCCAGGGTTACACAGAGAAACCACTGAGTCTGCCTTTTCATGTCCGTTCAAGACTTATTTTTACCTATGTGTATTTCATGTGCAGTCAGGTGCCCATAGAGACCACATGAAGGTGTCGGATCCCTTGGAGCTGGAGTTACATGGGGATGGGTGCTGCAGGCTGCCTTATCCAGGTGCTGAACTTAAGTCCTCTGCAAGAGCAGTGCTTGCTAGTAACCACCAAGCCAGCTCTCCAGGGCTTTTCATATATATATATATACACACACACACACATACATACATACACATACATATACATACATACATACATATATTAATTTTAATTAATTAATTTATTTATTTATTGGCGAGGGACACTGGGGAATAGAACCCAGGACAGATATTTTATCAAATGTGCCCTTGAAAAATGGGCCTGGGGCTGAGTGCTCTGGGGTGCGTTTTGGAGGCCAGCTGAGCTCTTGGTGGGAGTGGGTTAGGGTTCCAGCTTGGGCCATCAGTCATCACAGTGGGGAGCAGGGAACTTCCACCCTCAAGGAGCTAACTGTCAGGAATGTGGAGTCTGCTGTGTTAGCTTTTAATTCCAAGCTTGCTTGTAGAGTGATCTAGGCTTGTTCCTTCTACCGTTCCGCTAGGCGTTTGTGCGCCAGGTTTCAAGTCGCCCTTTTGTTTGAAACTGGATCTTTGTAGCCTGGGCTAACTTTGAATTTTCTGTCTGGTCTCAGCCTTCTGAGCGCTGCTGGGATTACTGGCAATACTGGTTTAGTTTTAGGTCTTTTTCTCAGAGGTCGAGGTGACCTGCTTATTTTCTTTTTGTATCTTCTTAGTGCTGGCCAGGGATCTGGAGCCTTTGGACATGCATGCACAGCAAGTGCTGTGCCCCCGAGCCACACCCTGGGCCAAATGATCTCTTGCAGTAGTTCTGTAGGTCAGAAATGAGGGAGGGATGGGTGGGGAGGAACCAAGCGGCTCCTGGGCTGCACTTCTCTGGAATGTGTCCTCCCTGAGGAACTGACAGTTTATTTTCTTGGATTGCAAGTCTGGGGACTTGATTCTCTATTTTCGTGTCTGTGTGTCTGTGTGTTTTTTTAATTTCAAGACAGGGTCTCGGGGTGATCTTGAGCTTAGTTTGCAGGCTTGTCAGTACACCTCGTGAGCATGGACAGGTAGGAGTGTGTGTGTGTGTGTGTGTGTGTGTGTGTGTGTGTGTGTGTGTGTGTGTGTGTGTGTGTGTTGCACCTGGGTGTGTATGTATGAATTCAGGTGCACTCCTCAACATGCATATAGACTTCTGAGGACGGCTTGAATTTAATTTTCACTTACTTAATCTTAAAAAAAATTGCAATTACTATAGTAAAGGGGCAGGGTTGGCATAGTATGTGTGAAGGACAAGGGTCAAATAGTTGCCACTGACACTCTTTCCACCTTTGTGTGGATTTTGGGCATCAAACTTAGGTTTCAAGGCTCGCATGGCAAACTCCTTAGACTACTGAGCCATCTCACTGGCTGTGTGTGTGTGTTTTAAGATTTATTTATTATTTATACAATATTCTGCCCACACGTGTGCCTGTCCACCACAAGAAGGCAAGAAGGCAACAGATCTGATTACAGGTGGTTGTAAGGCACCATGTGGTTGCTGGGAGTTGAACTCTGGACCTTCGGAAGAGCAGATGGTTCTCTTAATCTCTGAGCCATCTCTCCAGCCCCCATTTGGTTTTTTGAGACAGGGTTTCTCTGTGTAGCCTTAGCTTTCCTAGAACTCAACTCTGTAGACCAGGCTGGCCTCGAACTCGCAGAGATCCACCTGCTTCTACCTCCTGAGTGCTGGGTTTACTGGCTTGTGCCATCATGCCCGCCCATCTGCAGCTTTTTTTTTAATATTTCATTTATTTATTACATATACATATATGTGTGTTCTATCTTCATATAACTCCTGCAAGCCAGAAGAAGGCACCAGATCTCATTACAGACAGTTGTGAGTCATCATGTGGTTGCTGGGAATTGAACTCAGGACCTTTGGAAGAGCAGCCAGTGCCCTTAACCTCTGAGCCATCTCTCCAGCCCCTATCTGCGGCTTTTTACGTGGGTCCTTGCTAAGCCACCTTCCCATGCCTCTTCTGGTATGACCCGAAGCTTGGACATTCCTGTCTCTGCCTCTTGAGTGTTGGGATTGCAGTACGCTGCTGTGTTTGGCCAGTGCTAAACTGAGAGCTGTCTCCAGGTTCTGAAGTGGCCTGGCCATTTTGACTACTATGCCTTCTCAGTCTTTCTGGCCCGGCCCCCCCCCGCCCCCACCCCTGCAAAGCCAGCCTCTCAGGCCAAGTCCTGGTGTCCTCCATGCTTTAGTCTCTTTTGCAATGCAGCTAGAAGGCTCTGTGCTGAGGGAGTTAAGTGACTAGGCTCCTGCTGTTTGTCCCTGATAATCTTGCCATCTTTCATTCGAAAACACTGGAACCTTAGTCATAATCTGCAGAGTCGCTCTTGCCAAATGAGAGTCACGGGTCCTGGGGTCAGAGCAGCAGCATCTTGTGAGGAGGGACGGCATCATTTTGTTACCCAAGATACTATCATCAGACGGCCTCACACCATCTGATTGGCCAGAGGTTGGGAGGGAGGGAGGGGGGATAGTGGGAGACTGTCTTTATAACAATCAAGGTCCTGGCTTCCATCTCCAGCAGCGCACAGAAAAGGCAGGGTGCTAGAACATGGGGCTTGCCTTGTAGGCCTTGTTCTGCTGCCAAATTGTATTTCATACCAGCAGTTCCGGTTTAGGGTGTCGAAATAGCTTAGCCTTTGCAATCTCCTCTCTAGTCCATGTTTCTGTCAGACTAACTTTTCTAAAAGTGTGGCTCCAATATTGTGGTCCCACCTCTCCCATGGTTCCCATGATGATCCTTTGACCTTGGAGCAAGTGCTTCTGGGCTTCTCCTACCCGTTGCTGGCTCCTCTCTGGACCTAACCTTTTCTGTCTGGCACTGTTATGGCTGCTTTCCGGATGTCCCCTGAAGCAGCTGCCACACTGGAGCTCTGCTAGGGGAGGCCTCCTCTACCTGGGTCCCTCCTTGTGCTGTTGGGTGCTTGTTCTCTCCCCAGGGAAGGGCTCGAGTTCTGTGTGTTCCCTCTTCTTGAGGCAAGGTCTCTCTGTGTAGCCCTGACTGTCCTGGAACTCGCTCTGTAGAGCAGGCTGGCCTTGAACTCAGAGATCCACCTGCCTCTGCCTCCTGAGTGCTGGGCCACCGCGTCAGGCTGAAGAGCTCAGGGTTTAACTGTTTGTCTACATTAGAATTTTTTGAAGTTAGGTTTGGGGTGTGTGTGTGTGTGTGTGTGTGTGTGTGTGTGTGTGTGTGTGTGAGAGAAAGAGAGAGAGAGAGAGAGATACACACAGACAGACACGTATGTGTGTGACGTATGTGAAGGTCATATTTCAAAAGTTGGTTCTCGCCTACTTGCAGGAGTTGACTTTGGTCAGGCTTGGTGGAAGGTGCCTTTCCCACTGACCCATCTCACTGGGGACTCTACATTATCTTGTTTGAGGTAGGGCGGAACCATAAAATCCAGGCTGGTCTGGAACTTGCTGTTTTCCTGCCTCTACTACGTGGGTGTTGGGATTGCAGTGCAGTGCTGTGGCACCTGGCTCTGTATTCCTACTTCAAGGTTTATGTGTGTTTTATCTTCCTTAGATGGCTAAGCTATTGGAATTAAGGAATGATTCGCAGCTTGTCAGGTTAGCATACGGCTCAGGATGTTTTGAGTTCTCCATTAGAGAACTGGATTTTCTCATTCATTGTTCTGTTTTTGTTTTTGGAGACTGGGTTTCTCTGTGTAGCCTTGGCTCTTCTGGACTCACTTTGTAGACCAGGCTAGCCTCAAACTCAGAGATCTGCCTGCCTTTGCCTCCAGAGTGCTGGGATTAAAGTCTGTGCCACCACACCCAGCTCATTCACTTTTTTGGAGACTTACTGTCGTCTCGTCCCCTCCTCCATCCCCCCCCAAAGCCTTTGCTGTCTTGGACTTGCTTTGTAGACCAGGCTAGCCTTGAACTCAAAAGATCCGCCTGCCTCTGAGTGCTGGGATCAAAGGTGCATGCCACCACACCCATCAACTTGTAGCACAGGTTCACCTTGGATTTGGGATCTTGTGAACTCCTCATCCTGTGTGCTGAGATTCCAAGCCTGTACTACCACACCTCAGGATCTAGGGACTGTTGAGCTGGTCGCTGTTGCTGTGTCCCACCACCATTTTAAGGAAGAGTAACCCAGTTTGGGAGTATGACTCAGTGGTAGGCCTCTTGCCCAACATATATGAGGTCCTGGTTGATCCCAGCATCAGGTGGGACACACAAGGGATAAGACAGTCACGGGGGCTGCTTTAGCAGCTGTGTTTATGCCTCTGGCTACAGATGTCCACGTCTGCAGCTGCCTTTCTTTGAGTCTTGCCTTTGGCCAAATTACTGTAGGGTGTGACCACCCTACAGTAGTTTACTGAGGTAGAACTCAGGGGCTTTGTGTGTGTTAGGCAGCACTCTGCCACACTCCAACCTGAGCTTCTGAAAAAAAAACACCACTATTATGTAGAATGGTTACTAATAATTTATACTGATTCATATTATCAGTAATGCAGTGCTTCCTCTTTAACCAGCTATCTACCCAAATAACCACTCAGAGAGACTAGGATTTATTTAATTAGCCTAGAGCACAATGCCGAACAATAATTACTCCGTCCTAAATCACCAAGCTAGTCTAGATTCCTCCCATTCAAATTTCCCACATTATACTTGCTTTTTTTTTTTAAAAGATTGATTTATTGTTATGTATATAGTGCTCTGCCTGCATGTATACCTGCAGGCCAGAAGAGGGCACCAGATCACATTATAGATGGTTATGAGCCACCATGTGGTTGCTGAGAATTGAACTCCGGACCTCTGGAAGATCAGCCAGTGCTCTTAACCTCTGAGCCATCTCTCCAACCCTATACTTGCTTTTTAATCATCTCCTAGGTCTAGTTCATTTCTCCAGATGCTTCTTGGTCTTCTCGTGGCTCCATCTCTTATGTCCTCTCCTCTTTCTTCTCTTGATGGACCCAGACATCCTACCCGAGTCTCTGTATTGCTCAGCGCTGGCTGGTTGGTTTTTTTATTGGCAATACAGAGAACAAATGATGGGCATGTTTACACAATCTTGAGACAGGAGATATTTAGAATAAACATCACAAAGCTACGTCTGGATTGAAACTGGAGAGTGGAGTAAAGAAATGAGCATTTGAATGAACAAGGGTAAACTTTACACAGTCCGCAAAAACGTTATGCCAATAACCGTCCCAGAGCCTTATTTATTTTTAAGTCACAGGGAGCCAGGCTAGCCTTAAACTCCTTACATAGTCAAGGCTGGCCTGGAACTCCTATACCTCCTCCCCCTTGCTCCCAAGCTCTGGGTTCACAGGTGTGCACCGCCACACCTGGGTTCCTGGGTGCTGGGACCCACAGTGTGCATACCAGACAAGCACTCTTAAGACCCTGGCCGACCCGAGCTTGAGCCCTGCTGCTACACCGTACCTAGCCATGAGTACAACTGCAAGGCGTGGAGCGTCTTTTCTAAGCGAAAGCCCCTTTGCTGACTGCCAGGTTGGTAGGCAGGTCCCTGTCTGCTGACATTAGTCCAGTTACCAGCTTGTTGCCTGGGAGCAGGGTCTAGTCCCTCACTGTGTTTGCCTACTGTGTCAAGGTCTAGCACTCAGTAGGTACCTTGTGTTTAAGGGTGCTGCTAGCAAGTAGGAGGCGGGGTCTGCCAGTACCTGGAATAACCACAGTGATGACCCTGGTCCTACAACTGCCTGGGAGACTGGCTCTGCCCTCCAGTTCCTGAAACCTGACCACCTAGACTTTGAGCTGCTGGGATGGGGCAAAGATGCACGGGCCTGGCTCCTGTCCACGATGCCCTCCCTTCTGACAGACACCAACCTAGCTGGTTAGACCTGTTCCCCTTCCACTGTCCCCAGCACCTAGGCCGGGTCACAGGTTCCCACTTCTCCTTCTGTGTCTTTAACTTCTTCTAGTCTTCCTCCTCCTGGCCAACGAGGTAAGAAAATCTTCAGTAATCTGACCACATCTTTTTCCAGAGAAATCCAAGAGAATTCTGTGCTTCTGAGCTTGGGTACACCTTCAGGAGGTTGAGCTCTTTGAGATGTTGGCCTGCTTTGTTGTCACCCGCAGTGTCGTGTTATGCGTGGAATCCAGGGCCCTACCATGCCAGGCAGGGGCTCTACTCCTGAGCCGCATTCTCAGCTCACCAGCTGACTTCTCAAATTTTGTCTCTAGCTCTCTCTGTATGTGGGTGTGCCTGATGCCATAGGCGGCTCGTTCTTACCATTTAATCAGTTCTGCAATAGAAGGCTGCCACCCATATCCGGCCTTCAGGAGCCATCAACTGGCTGGTCCCCACAATGCAGCTGTGACTCAGGCTGACATCATCCATGATGTGGCAGGCCTTTTAGAAGCTGACCTACTTAGGAAGAACAGTTGTAGGTCATCTGGGTTATAGGAGGACCCCCTGACTGTGTGGCCTGCTCCCCATTTCCTTTCTTCCCTCTGCTTTGAAACAGGGTCTCCTGTAGTCCAAGCTAGCTTCAAACTCACAATGTACAGCCAAGGATGACTTTGAATTCTGAGTGCTGGGATTACAGTGTGTACCACCACACCGAGTTTATGAAGAGCTAGAGATGGAGCCCAGTGCCTCATGCATGCTGGGCAAGTGCTCTGCTGGCCGAGCCGTATCTCCAGCGCTTTTGTTTGAGGTAGGGTCTCACTATGTAGCTTAGGCTGGCTTTAACTTGAGTTTTCCTCAAGAATGCCCAGAGTTCAAGGACATCCTCAGCCACCCAGCTATATACGACTCTTATATCTAGAAAACAGCCTAAAACCAAAAAGGTCGGGTGTGGTGGCCCACGCCTTTAATTCCAGCACTGAGAGAGTCAGAGGCGGTCTGATCTCTGAGTTCGAGGTCAGTCTGGTCTACAAAGAGTTCCAGGATAGCCAAGGCTGTTATACAAAGAAACCCTGTCTCAAAAAACAAACAAACAAACAAACAAAAAACCCAAAAAAAACCTGATGCTAGAATCCAGGGCCAAACGAGGGTACTGTTTGCCCCAACACTCTGATATTATATTCCTCCTCCTCCCTTTTGTTTTTGTTTTTTGAGACAGAGTTTCCCTGTGTCACCCTGGCTGTCCTGGACTCACTTTGTAGACTAGGCTGGCCTTGAATTCAAGTGATCTGCCTGCTCCTGTCTTCTGAATGCTGGGTTTTAAAATGTGGGCCACCAAGCCTGGCTTGTGTTTTTCTTTCTTTCTTTTTTTGACAGTACAATTCTCACCATGTTGCCTAAGTTGGCTACAAAGTTATGAGCTTGAGTGATCTCCTGCCTCAGCCTTATGAGTGTGGCTAGTACCACAATTCCAGCACCCCAGATTTTTTTGTTTGTTTTAGATTGTGGCACTGATTCTCAAGAGGTAAATGAAGTTACTTATTTCCTTTTTGTGTCATTTCCAGGCTCAAAGACTTGGAAAGAGATGGCTTAACAGAAAAGGTAACTGTATGCATCCTTTAGATATTTCCTCGTGTCTGCACTTTGTATACCTGGGCATGTGTTCACACATACATGAGTACATGTGTTCACACATACATGAGTACATGTGTTCACACATACGTGAGTACCTGTATGCAGTCAGGTGCATGTAGAGGCCAAAGGTTGATGTTAGGTATGTTTCTCAGTCACTGTCCACTTTATTTGCTAAAATAGAGACTCACTGTGTTTAAAAAAAAAACATCTCAATTGTTGGGTTTTACCAGTAAACACTCAGGAGCCAGATGCTGGGGTGAAAACCTACAAGCTCAGAGAGGCAGAGAAAGCACCCAGCTGACCTTCCTTTCTTTTCAACTTACATCCCTGAAGGAAAAATCCCTTCCTATGCAGCTCATGTCCCAGAAGGAAAAAACCAAAAGCCTTTTCTCCAGCTGTCTCAGAGTCCCTCCTTTCTATTTAATCCCTGTCAGCTGGTTGTTTGCTCTGCCTCTTGACCTAGGGTTAACTTTACTTAGTCCTGTTTATAGAAAGCTCTTAGTTTCAAGGTGTGTGCTAGGACTGAGCCACACCAGACAAGCGGGTTTTTACAGTACACAATCTCGGGGTTCACAGTGGGAACTCCAGATCATCATTGGATCTGAAACTCCTAGGTTCAGCTAGTCTTTGATGTTTTTGAGACAGGGTTTCTCTCATAGTCGTGGACTAATTTTGTGTAGACCTGCTGTTCTTTTTTTTTTTTTTTTTTTAAAGATATTTATTTATTATGTATACAGTGCTCTGCCTGCATGACAGAAGAGAGCATTAGATCACATTATAGATGGTTATAAACCACCATGTGGTTTCTGGGAATTGAACTCAGGACCTCTGGAAGAGCAGTCAGTGCTCTTAACCACTGAGCCATCTCCCCAGGCAGACCTGCTGTTCTTGAACTCACAGCCAGCCGCTTGCCTCTGCCTCCCAAGTGCTGGCATTACAGGCATGCACCACCACTCCTGATCGGTTCAGCTAGTCTTAAGTGTTAGCCTGGTCTAGGAATTCCCTATCGCTGCCTACTGCATGCTGAGATTACAGGGTGGCTGGCTACTGTGTCTGCCAAGCCTCTGTGGCAGTACTGGGGATCTGAACTCTGATCTTCATGGTTGCATGGCTAGTGCTGCTTTAATGGCCATGCTATCTTCCCAGGCCCCTAGTGTTTATTTTTTTATTTTTTATTCTTTTGGCTTTTCAAGACAGGGTTTCTCTATGTAGCCTTGGCTGTCCTGGACTCGCTTTGTAGATCAGGCTGGCCTCAAACTCAGTGATTCGATCCACCTGCCTCTGCCTCCTGAGTGCTGGAATTAAAGGTGTGTGCCACCATGCCTGGCTCTTTTTTTTTTTCAAGATTTATTTATTAAAAAAAAAAAAGGTTTATTTATTATGTATACAATGCTCTGACTACATGTACACCTGCAGGCCAGAAGAGGGCATCAGATCACATCATAGATGGTTGAAAGCCACCATGTGGTTGCTGGGAATTGAACTCATGACCTCAGGAAGAGCAGTCAGTGCTCGTAACTGCTGAGCCATCTCTCCAGCTCCCTATAACCCTCAGTGTCTTTTTGAGGCAAGATTTTGATCCATAGCTTGGCCAGACCCTGAATTCAGTAGGTAGTTTGACTGGCCTTGAATTTACAGCCGCCTTTCTTGTGCAAGCCTCCTGGGTGTTGAGATCTCAGGCATCCTGGACCACACCTAGCTTTTATTTAGTTTTTGGCTGAGTCAGGGCCGCCTAGCACCCAGCTCCTGGGGTGCTCAGGGTTCTTAGTCCTGTATTAGTTTGCTAATTGCTAGTTTGGGAGTTTGGGGGTTCTTCAGCTGCGTCCTTTCCTCAGGAGTGTGTGAGAGAGAAACTGAACTTGTTGCGTGAGTTCCTGCAAACAGAAGTTAAGAGCCAATTATGTGACTTGGAAACCAAATTACACAAAGAGGAGTTGTCCGAGGTAAGCCTGTACTGTTTCTCTCTTTCCCGAAAGAGCAAGGAGGCAGAGGCGCCTGTGCGTCCTGCTATGTCCCCCTACTGAGTTGTCCTTTCCTGTTGTAGGAGGGCTACCTGGCTAAAGTCAAATCCCTTTTAAATAAAGATTTGTCCTTGGAGAACGGAACACATTCTCTCACTCGAAAAGCCAACGGTTGTCCAGCCAACGGGAGCCAGCCAGGCCGAAGAGCAGAAATGGCAGACTCAAACCAATCCCCGAAAACCAGGCCCAAGCCTCAGCCATCCAGTAGAAGCAAGTCAGACAGTGAGACCATCTGTAAGGACACGTGATATAGTTGTTTACAGCTGTTTGCTTGTGTGAGGTTTTCTTGGGACAGCACCTGCTTGTATAGCTCAGGCTAGCCTTGAAACTCTGTCCTTCGCTTCAGCCCCCTGAGTGCCGGGATGATAGGCCTGTGTTACCTTGCCTAGTTCACTTGACTTGTTTCTATCTTGGAAGCTGTACTTCATTTGAAGAGCCAGCTTGAACCCCTAGCATGTGTTCTAGTTCTTTCTGTTGGTTTCTGGTGCTGAGAAGCAACATAAGTACTGAACACTAAGCACATGATCATGCTTAGCCGCACCCTTGTTATCTGGCTCCTAAACCTTCCTTTCTTTATGCCTGTCTGTCTGTCCCTGCCTCTCTTTTTGCAGTGCCAGGGTTGGAACCCAGGGCCTGCAGTTGCTAGGGAAGGGCACGTCTATCTGCCAAGCCAAGCCCCAGCTGGTTCTTAGGGTTGGGGGGAGCCCAGGGCCATGTACAGAGCTCTGCCAGGAAGCCGCACTGAGCTCTGGTGTGTTTTCTGTGCACTTCCTACCTAGCTGAGGCTCACACATTGGTCCCTGCATGAGGTTTCAGGTTAGGTTTTTTGATGTTTACAATGGTGTAGACATGGTACATGCTCACTATAAACTGTTCTTGCATTCTGGCCTGTCTTTTCCTGGGCTGTATGATGCTGTTGCCAGATATTGAGCAATGGCAGCTCTAAGGGACTGTTGGCTCACCTGTGCAAGCAGGTGTACACAGTTTATAGTCCAGGTTGAAAGCAAGAAGTGTGCCTTCTTGCTGCACCTGGCCACCTGCTGACCTTTGTTGTTGAAGGTATGCCTTGTCCTTTTTCTGTCTTTTTTTTGTTTTTTAAGCAGCTGAAGCTTCATCTAGTTCCATGGCTACACGGAGAACCCCTGGGCAGACCACCATCACCTCTCACTTCATAAAGGGGTTAGTATGTAACGATGGGATGTTGGCCATTTCTTGGGGCCTGTTATTTTTGGGAAAACATGAATGGAATCAGTGAACTCCCCTGCCTTCTATAATGCATGAGGTTTTTAGTGGGTTTGTTTGTTTGTTTGTTTTTTGTTTTTCCTTTGTTTTAGTACTGAGGATAAAGCTCAGGGTCTGGTTCATGTTAGAACACCACCACTGAGCCACACCCTACCCCCTACCACACCACAGGGCCTTGACTATAACCTTTTCACTGGGGGAGTCTAGGCCGAGGATTTCCCACTGAGCCAGGTTTTGTTCACTAAATATTGACAAACATTACTTGTGAACACCTCATCTTTTTTCACTTAAAAAAAAAATTTACTTAATATTTATACAGCATTCTGCCCGCATGTGTGCCTGCCTGCCACAAGAAGGTACTGGATCTCATTACAGATGGTCATAACCCACCATGTGATTGCTGGGAATCGAACCTGGGACCTTTGGAAGAGCAGACAGTGCTCTTAACCTCTGAGCCATCTCTCCAGCCCCTCTTTTTTCACTTTTTGAGAAAACTTAAAGCATACATAACACAAAACTATAGCATATGGTACATGAACCCTTATGTTCAGAACTGGGGGGATGGTTCAACAGTTAAGAGCACTAGTTCAAGGCCAGCCTGGTCTATACTTCGAGTCCAGGACAGCCAAGGCTAAAGAGAAACCCTGTCTGGAGGAGGGGGCACTAACTACTCTTGGAGAGGACCCAGATTTGATTTTCTCCATCCACATGGTAGTTAATGAACATCTGTAACTCCAGTTCTCCTTGGGTACTGCATGCATGTGATACACAAACGTACATGCAAGCAAAGAACCCATATACATAAAACAACAAAGAGCCAAGTAATAGAAAAATAAAGCATAATACTACTTTTGTGCCTTTTATGAACTATTTTTGTAGTGGAATATTGCTCTCCAACGTCCTATCAGCCAGCTTAATACTGACATAGATTTTTATAAGCACATATACATGTTTGGGTTTTTGTTTTAAATTTCATGTGTATGAGTGCTTTGCCTGCATGTGTGTCTATGTACCACATTGTGCAGTGCCTGTAGAAGACAAGATGTTGGATCCCTTGGAACTGGAGTTAGCAATGTTGGGCCCTGGACCCAGGTCCTCTGCAAGAGGAACAGGTTCTCTGAGCACTGAGCCATCTCTCCAGCTCCATGCAGATGCTTCTATACATATATAGTGTATACGGGTCATGTGTACGCATTTGTGCAAGGTGGTCACCCATCTAGCCTGCTAGGGCCTAAGTTGAACTCAAGTCTTCAAGAGCAGTGGATGCTCTTAAGAACTGAGCCATCTCTCCAGCCCTGCACTGGGCATCGTTAACCGCCGAGCCATCTCTCTAGCACACAGATAGAACATTGCCTGCCACTTGCAAGTCTCAAAGAAATGGATCTAGATTGCAGTGGCCTCTCATTTTACACAGAGAATTTTTTTTTGACAGAGACAACTCTGTCCTTTGAGTCAGCCTCAAAGTATGAAGCTGAGCAGCTGCTTTTCCAGAAGACGTGGTTTTGATTCCCAGCACCTTACATGGTGGCTTACAACCCCCTTTAAGTCGGGGAATCTAATGTCCTTTTCTAGCCTCTGTAGGCACCTAGCACACATAGTGCAGACGTGTGTATAAACAGAACACTCAAATGCATAAAGACTTAAAGTATAAAGCTGAAAACAGGGGAATGTCCTAGTGGGTAAAGTGTTTGCTTTGCAAGCACAAGAACCTGTTGATCAAATCCCCAACCTTCACAGGAAAAGCCAGGAGTGCCAGTGTATGTCTGCAGTGTTAGCACAGAGAGGGTGGAGACGGGCAGATCCGTGCCTTGGCTGGCCAGACAGAGTCTAGCCGAGCCTGTGAGCTCCAGGATCAGTGAGAGTCACTGTCTCAAAAAATAAGGCAAAGTGCTGAGCAGTAGTGCCACATGGCTTTAGTTCCAGTGCTCAGGAGGCAGAGGCACTGGGTTTCTTGAGTTTAAAGCCAGCCTGGTCTACAAAGAGTTCTAGGACAGCCAGGGATACACAGAGAAACCGTGTCTCAAAACAAAAAGCAAAGCAATAAAAGCTGAGGAGCAGCTTTATCCAATTCCAGATGGCTCAGTGATGAAGACTGCCTGGGTTCAGGGCCCAGCACCCACAGTGGCTCACAGCCATCTGTAACTCCAGTTCCGGGGCCTCCAGTACTCTCCTGGCCTCCAAGAACAGATGCACATATAATTTAAAATACTGCAAATAACTATTAATTAAAAAAACCTTTCAGTCCTGGGAAGATGGGCCTTTCCTGGCAGGGAAGATACCTGGACCTTTAAGAGGTTCTTTTTTGGGCTGGAGAGATAGCTCAGTAGTTAAGAGCACTGTCCTCTCCCAGAGGTCCTGAGTTCAATTCCTACCAGCCACATGGTGGCTCACGACCATCTGTAATGTGATCTGATGCCCTTTTCTGGCATGCAGGTGTACATGTAGATAGAGCACTCATACATAAAAGAAATCTTTTAAAGGTTTGTGTTTTATTTATTTATTTATTATGTATACTTAGATCTCATTATAGATGGTTGTAAACCACCATGTGGTTGCTGGGAATTGAACTCAGAACCTTTCGAAAAGCAGTCAGTGCTCTTAACTGCTGAGCCATCTCTCCAGCGCCCCCACTTTTTTATTTATTATTATGTATACAGTGCTCTGCCACAGGCCAGAAGAGGGCATCAGATCTCATTATAGATGGTTGTGATCCACCATGTGGTTGCTGAGAATTGAACTCAGGACCTTGGGAAGGGAAGAACAGTCAGTGCTCTTAACCTCTGAGCATCTCTCCAGCCCCATAAATAAATCTTAAAAAAAAAAAAAAAAGAAGTTCTTTTGTGAAAGAAGGGAGGTTACTGAGGGTCACTGAACAACTTGGGGGATGGGGCTGTGTTTCTCTCAGAACTAACAGTCTCTTTGCTGTGTGACAGTCCCACTAAACGGAAACCCAAAGAAGAGTCTGGAAATAAAATCCCAGATGAGTCCGTTGCAGAGAGAGACCAGGTGGGTCAGTCCTGTTGATTCTGGATACTTATTTTGATGTATTTGCTGGTAAAGTGAGCAAAAGTGGTCTATCTAAAAACAGACTCCTTGTAGTAGGGGTGTCGCAGGGTATGTGCATTAGAGGAAGGGATAAGAGCTGTTGGTGGAATGTGCTCGTGTGGTGGTGGAGCCTGCTGGGTTTGAAAATGGCAGGGCAGCGCAGCAGGCTGGAGTCCTGTAACAGCCGATGCTGTAGTCTGGTCTGAAGGCACCAGGAGGCAGAGTTCTATTTTGTTTATTTTTTTTTTTCAATGTTTGGCTCAAACCTAGGGCCTCACCCATCCTAGGTAAGCACTGTGCCATCGAACTACATACATACTATGCCATCAAACTACATACATACTATGCCCCGGTGTTTGATATGTACAAGTATAGTGAGAGAGTATTATGTAGCCCTGGCTGAACTCTTTGGTTTTTTTTCCCAAATGTAATTTATTTAATTTTATTCTAAGTACATTGGTCTGAAGGTGTCGGAATTCCTGGAACTTGAGTTACAGTTGTGCGTTGCCATGTGGGTGCTGGGAATTGAACCTGGGGCCTTTGGAAAAGCAGACTGTGCTCTTAACCACTGAGCCATCTCACCAGCTCTGTGAACTCTTTGATCTTGCCTCCACCATGCAAGTGCTACGATGACAAGTGTGCGCCCACAGTCATTTATTATAAATAAAATAAATAAATCTTTTATTTATTTATTTTATTTTATTTTTTTTGGTTTTTTGAGACAAGGTTTCTCTGTGTAGCCTTGGCTGTCCTAGACTCGCTTTGTAGACCAGGCTGGCCTCGAACTCACAGCGATCCGCCTGCCTCTGCCTCCCGAGTGCTGGGATTAAAGGCGTGCGCCACCACGCCCGGCAATAAATAAATCTTTTAAAGGTTTATCTACTTCTTTATGTATGTATGTATGAGTGCTCTGGTTGGCCTTTTTATGTATATGTTTTGGGGTTTGTGTAGGTATGTATGCACAAGTATGCAGGTGTCCAGGGAAGCCAGACATCTCTGCTCCCTGGAACTAGAGTTAGAGGGAGTTAGGAGGCACCTGACATGGGTACCGGGACCCGAATTCCTGTCCTGGAAGGGCAAAATACGCTCTCAGTGACTGAGCCATCTCTCCACACACCTTACCCCTCTCTCTTTTGAGACAGGATGTCACTGTGATCCAAGCTGCCCTGAAACACTAGCTCAGGGTGGCTGTGAACTTATGGCTATCCTCCTGCCTCAGTTGCAGATGGGCTAGCACTCCTGGCTCTCCCCACCCTGTTTAACTTGTGTTTGTTGTTGTTCTGCCTTTGAAACCAACACTGTCATATTCTCTGTTCCTCCCTCCGCCCAGGATAAGAAACGCAGAGTTATGGACACGAAGTGGTAAGAATCCTTCTAACCTCCTCTTTGACTTGTCTCAGTTACAGAAACTTTCTGAAAAGTTGAAATAGTTCTGTAATTAATAAGTTTCTTTGGCGACTATAAACCTGTTAAGGATACTGAATTTGGGGCCAAATTATTAATCTTTCGGTTTATGTAGAATTCTTCCTCATCACAAAATGAGTTCAGGTCTCCTGCTGTGATGAGGCCTGGGTTGAAAGTTTTCCCTCAATTCGGTATCCGATGGTAAAAGAGCTCTTGCCCTGACTGTCACAGTCCCGGGATGGCAATTGCTCTTGGTACAGGAAGGTGGGCTCACGAAGCTGCTTCTGGGGTCCTGCCTATGTAATACTCTACTTTGTCTGACAGTGGTGCTGGAGTTCCTGTAGTGAAACTGGAAAGAGTGACACCAGGGACCCTGTTGAGTCCAGAAGAGCGAGGTGAACAGGTAACCAACCCTTCCCCGGCTCTAGTCTTGAGCACTTCTCTCTGGTTCTGAGAACGGGGTGGAGGTGAGAAGATCAGGGCACGGAGGGGTGGGAACTGCTGACTTAGGAAGCCTTGACTGAGGCTTCCTGCAGGTCTCCCTTTTGAGCATGGGAGGTGTTGGAGGTCCCACAGCACCACCCAGACACAAAGCTGCCTTCCTGGGCTGTAACTCGGTGCAGACTATACGCAGCAAGCATGCTTGAGGCTCTGGGTTCCATCCCCAGCATCCTAAACAAGAGACCCTATCTAGCTTTCTCCCCTTAGCTGAGACGAGATCACTTATTCCCGTCAAGCCAGCACTGCCAGAAAATGACACGGAAGGTTCTGAGCTGCACAGATAAACTTTGTTTAGTGGTCAGGCACTGATAAGGTTTATTATTTTTTACAAGCCTAGCTTAGTTGGTGGATACTTGCTTGGCTGCGTTCAGCCTTGGGTTTCATCATCTTCAGGAACAACAAAAATTTCTAGGCACACGTACACTCCTAGTACTTGGGAAGTAGAGGTCATCCTTTGCCTACGTAGCAAGTTTAAGACCAGCCTGGGCTACGTGAGGCTATCTCAAAAAGAAAAAAAAAAAGCAAACTAAAAATTGGTTATTACATTTATTGTGTCTGTTAGGGTCCACACATGTGGATATCAAAAACCACTTAGGGATTGGTTCTTTTTCATCATGGCGGGGCCCCAGATATCAGACTCAGGCCTTCTGTCTAGACAGCAGTGCCTTCAGCTCCTGAGCATCCATGTCACTGGCCCTGGGAATTCCAAGTCAGGTCATTGGACGTCTACGCAGGCCTTTTTACTTGCTGAGATGTTTCCCTGGCCCTTCAGATTTCTTTTCTTTTGTGTGTGTGCTGCAGCCTCTCCACAGGGTTTGCTTTAGTTCTTCCTTCCCTGTCTCGGGAATTTGTCTCATAACAATGCCTCTGCTGTCAGTTGAGTCCACCAAGAGACAGTTGTATTTTATTTTATTTTATTTTTTAAAGATTTATTTATTATGTATACAGTATGCATCAGATCACATTATAGATGGTTGTGAGCCACCATATGGTTGCTGGGAATTGAACTCAGGACCTCTGGAAGAGTAATCAGTGCTCTTAACCGCTGAGCCACCTCTCCAGCCCTATTTTATTTTGGTTTTTAAGATAGGATTTGTTTGTGTAGAATAAAAGAACTTGGCTATCCTGGATCTCCATCTGTAAACCAGGCTGGCCTTGAACTCAAAGAGATCCACCTGCCTCTGCCTCCCAAGTGCGGGGACTAAAGGCGTACATCACCACCACTATCACTAGACTTTTAAACTTTTTTTTTTCCAAGACAGGGTTTCTCTGTGTAGCCTTGGCTGTCCTGGACTAACTTTGTAGACTAGGCTGGCCTCGAACCCCCAGTGATCTGCCTGTCTCTGCCTCCCAAGTGCTGGGATTAAAGGCGTGCGACACCATGCCTAGCTCAGAGTTAGAATTTAATAAAAATAGTTGAATGTGGGCCTCTGTGAGAGAGTAGAGAGAACGACAACACCCTAGAGCCTGCCTGTCGCTCCCTCAGAATCACAGAGTATAAAACAAGTCCAACTGGGGTTTGGGTTCCCAGAGGAGCCGTCCAAAGCAGTTGCCTTGCTGAGTGTTCACCTTACCAACCTAGTGCAGGATCATTGCAGGTCTGTTAATTCCATAGCAGGAATCCAGGACAAATTGGACAATCGGGGTTTTTCTTGTTGGTGCCAGGGTCTCATTATGTATATGTAGCTGACCAGACAGCCTTAAAAAAAAAAATTAACTCTTATTTCCTCTCTTAGGAAGGTGACCTGAGACGTCGGCGTCAAACCAGAGAACTGTAAGTGCGGCTGTGATGCTTCCATCCTGTGACAGGGCTCAGCTGTGCTCTCACAGTTGTGAATACAGGGCTGGTACTGAGCACAGCTGTATTTTGTAGTGTGTGGGAAGTTCTACTGAGAAAAGCCAGACCAAACCAGGCTGGAGAGATGACTCGGTTAAGAACACTAGCTAGTACTCTTCTAGAAGATCCTAGGTTGTGTTCCTGATACCCACATGGAAGCTAACAACTGCCTGTAACTCCAGACCCCAGGGGATCAGACAGTCCCTGGCCTCTGCACATGTGGTGTATGCATAAAATAGTATTAATCGCTGAAAACGGACCAAGGGCTCTCTGGGTGAAGGTGCTTGCCACACAAATCTGACAACTTGAACTCAACCTCCGGGACCCACGCTGTGGAAGGTTGTCTTCTGCCTTCTGTATGTGCTAGACTCACACATCATACAGATAACTAAGTCAATGTTGGGCAGGTGGGACACATCTGTAGTGTGTCATCTTGGTAGGTTAGGGCCTAAGGTAGAAAGGTTGCCGCAAGCAGGGTGTGGTGGCGCATGCCTTTAATCCTAGCTCTTGGGAGGCAGAGGTAGGCGGATCGCTGTGAGTTCGAGGCCAGCCTGGTCTACAAAGTGAGTCCAGGACAGCTAGGGCTACACAGAGAAACCCTGTCTTGAAAATCCAAACCAAACCAAACAAAACAAAAAGAAAGGTTGCCGAAAGTTCTAGGCTAGCCTGAGCTACAGGGTGAGCTGCTGTCTCAGAAGACAAAAAACAAGTAAGCAGTGAGGGGGTTGTGGTGCACACCTTTAGTCCTAGCTCTCAGGAGACAGACAGGTGGATCTCTGTAAGTTCTGGGTCAGCCAAGTTTTAGGCCTGCTAGGACTACATAGAGACAACCCTGCCTCAACAACAAAAAGGAAGTCCAACTACTCCAGCAAAGGCTGACATCATAGTAGCCTGACTCCGACCTTGCCCCAGGGGTCATGTGGCCATCAATCATGTGGCTGAGTGGTTGTAAAAGTTCGATTGTAGGGCTGGAGAGATGGCCCAGCTGTTAAAGCTAGGCCCACAACCAAAAATAAGTTAGTTTGTACTTCAGATGTGTTGCCTGACAGTCCCAAAGCTCAGCCGCCATTGAGCTTGTCCGTGGCCGATCCTGGGGGACTGTGGCCTAACCTAAATGTCCTGTGACTCAGTCCACCTGAGCACATTCTTGTGGCAGTGGAAGGGCTCAAGCAAATAGTGCTGGCCTTTTAATTTAATTGTTTTTTTTAATTCATTTATTTATTTGAGACAAGATTTCTTTTCTTCTGGTTTTTCTTATTTATTTCTTTAAAGATTTATTTATTTATTAAATACAGTGTTTTGCCTGCATGTACACCAGAAGAGGGCACCATATCTCAATACAGATGGTTGTGAGCCACCATGTGGTTGCTGGGAATTGAATTCAGGACCTTTGGAAGAGCAGTTGGTGCTCTTAACCTCTGAGCCATCTCTCCAGCGCCCCTCCCCCCCCTTTTTTTTTTTCAAGACAGGGTTTCTCTGTGTATCCTTGGCTGTCCTGGACTCACTTTGTAGACCATGCTGCTTCGAACTCACAATGATCCACCTGCCTCTGCCTCCCGAGTGCAAGACTGCGTTTCTTTATGTAGCCCTGGCTATCTTGGAACTTGTAGACCAGGCTGGCCTTAAACTTATAGAGAGCCTACTGCCTCTGCCTCCCAAGTGCTGAGACTAAAGTGGTGTGCCACCACTACCACCCAGCTTGTTGGGTGTTTTTAATAGATAGGCTCTCCTGTGTATTCCAGGCTGGTCCTAGACCTGATCTTTCTGCCTCAATATCTGGAATACAGGGATTATAGGCCTGTTCTACTACATCCAAAGAGGGAGAAATCTTTTTTC
Source organism: Acomys minous (assembly GCF_964271855.1). Classification (NCBI taxonomy): domain Eukaryota; kingdom Metazoa; phylum Chordata; class Mammalia; order Rodentia; family Muridae; genus Acomys; species Acomys minous. The sequence goes on along the minus strand of NC_140494.1, from coordinate 83,577,781 downwards.
TTTTTTAATTACATATACAGTGCTCCGCCTACATGTACACCTACATGACAGAAGAGGGCATTAAATCACATTATAGATGGTTGCGAGCCACCATGTGGTTGATGGAATTGAACTCGGGACCTCTGGAAGAGCAGTCAGTGCTCTTAATCTCTGAGCCATCTCTCCAGCCCTTCTTTTTTTGACATGTGTCTGGCTACATGGGTATGTGTAGTAGGCAGAGGCTGACATAAATGTCTTATTTGTGTGCATCTGTTTGCTCTCATAAAATCAGGTCACTGTAGGACTAGTCTTAACGAACCAGTGTGTTCTGGAGCTTCTTGCTGGGCCTGTCCAGCCAGTGTTTGCCTAGGTACTGGGCAGTCTGAACTCTGCTCCTTAACCTGAGCTGTTCGCCCAGCCTCAGTGATTTTTGGGTTTTTTTTGTTTGTTTGTTTTAAAGCTTCTGTTAACACCACTTCAGTGATGTGAATATTGAAGGCCCAAGTCAAGAAGACATATCCAAATATCTGACTCACAGACAGGTGGGCGGGGCCAGGGCTGCTACTGCAGAAGAGTAAGGACAGGTGGGCTCTTGTGAGGCCAGCCTCTGTGCTTGCTGATGCTGACCACACTCCGCTCATTTCATCTCAGCAGTGTTCACAGGGCAGGTGCAGGCGGTCCTGACACCTCTAAGAGCTGAGAGAGGTGTGGCTCATAGACCCAGGGTGTGCACAAGTGTGTTAATCTCAGAGTGTGCATGCTATATCTTGCCTACAGAGGTAAGAGGCCAGCTCCAGGGTTCAGTCCACTCTTCCATGGTGGACTGTGGGGTTGAACTCCGTTCATCAGGATTATGTGGCAAAGTCCTTTATTATTCAGGCATCTGGTGGGTCCCAACTGAATACTTGTCATCAGTTCGTGATGCACTACGTTTGAGCCCTGATTCTGGAAACATACATGATATAACATCATATAAAGGATAAACGGGTGCAGGATAGGAAAGTGGCCTGTTCTCGACCTCTTCGAGGAGCCTGGTTAAACCTTCCTTTTGATTGCTTGCGTGGTGCCCGGAACCTCGGTGACCAGTGTTCATGTGTGAGATTGTCTTGGTTTTTTTGTTTGTTTGTTTTTTTCTTTACGTGGCAGAACATCAAGGCAGATATCGAGGGAGGAATCAGACGGAGAAGCAAGTCCAGGAACTCACAAGGACACCGACTATGACACAGAAGAAAAGGCAGAGTCCTTATCTATCTTACATGGGCCTTGTCTGTGTGGCAGAGATGGTGCTGGGCAGGGCTCTGGGTGCAAAATCTACCCCACTCTCTACTCAGGCAGGTTTGCCTGGTCTCTCTTGGGTGTTGATTGTCACTGCGTGTCTGAGCCTGTCAGTTCAAGCAATCCTGCTCCCTTAAGTCCTAAGTTCAGTTCTTGACCCTCCCTCTTTCTCCCCTCTACTTGCTCAACTGAGCACCCTCACAACCTAAAACAAGCCAGGCAATATGGTACACACCTTAATCTAGCACCAGTAGGGTGGAGGCAGAAGCACGAAACTCATCTCTTTAGCTAAAGATGAGGAGCAAGGCCTGGGCTATAAAAAACGGTCTGGAAACAACCAGAATCATCTCCCCTGTAGAGCTAAAGCATACGGTTGGAGGACGGTGCTAGGATTCCCTCAGTCAGTTATGCTGAGGTTGTGGTGTGAACAGCCCAGTGTTTGCCTGGGTCCTCCATAAGTCCCCTTTAGCACATGAGTGTTGCCTGGTACCCTGTAAATGCTGTTTGAGTTACTGTTGGAGTATTGTTTAGGGAATAGGACAGGGACAGTCCTGGCTGAGGACAGTAGGCTGAGGACAGTTTTCTGAGCCTCTTGATTTGCAGTTGGTTGCCTTTCAGGCCATGGAAGACTGACTGCCGTAGGTGCCATGCCTCTGATAGGGCACAGTGCTCAGACTGTGGATTCCTGCTTTATGAGTCTCTAGGGCAGTCAGTGAGGCCACACACTCATGTCTCGAATCTCCACCTCAGGAGATGCGTGGGAAATGTTTTTCTCGACCCAGTTTCTTCCCAGTGAGATTTAGAGAGTGGGGCTGAGCCCAGGCCAGCAGGCTCGTGAGCATTCTCACTGCTGGCCTGCCAGGAGCAGGCAGCAGGTGAACCTCTGGTAGTGGCTCCAGGGTGCACTGATGTTTCTGTGCCTCCCACTTTCTTTGCCCAGATGCCAATGGGTCAGTGCCAGTGCTTGCCTCAAGGCAGGGAGCTTTTGTTTGTACAGTGTTTTATATTCATGTCTGTGTGGGTTCATGTGTATACCAAGAGGACAGCTTGTAGGAATTGGTTCTTGTCCACCATATGGGTCCTTGTGCTTCTCAGGCTTGTTTGCAAGTGCTGAGCTGTCTTGTTGACTGGCTCTTGGTCTGGGTTGGGTTCTCCCTATGGGACCAGGATGGCCTCAAGCTTGTGTGTTGCCTTGCCCTGAGTACCTTGTGGTGGGATGTGTGTTGCCTTGCCCTGAGTACCTTGTGGTGGGATGGCAGAGTTGAGGTGAACACTCAAGTTGTTGATGTGCATAGACCCACTTGTACCAGATGGGCTTATTATTCAAGCACAGAAAAGGCTAAACTGTGTCTATCGTGTACCCTGTTTTGCTTTTTGTTGGGTTTGAAACAGTCTTACTATTTATTAAAAGGGTCGCCTTGAACTCCTGGTTCCCTCGCCCCTCTCTCTAGCCCCAGTGCTGGGCTCAGGTGCCTGTGCCACCACTCCCAGGACATTATCAGGGCTTGGTAGGCACTGCACCCACTTGGAGTCCCAGTCCTTGATTTTGTTCTGTTTGGTTGGTTGGTTTTTTGAGACAGGGTTTCTCTGTGTATCCTTGGCTACCCTGGACTCACTTTGTAGACCAGGCTGGCCTCCTGTTTTGTTTTTTGAGACAGGGTTTTCACTATGTAGTCCTAGCTGGCCTGGAACTCACTGTTTGACCAGGCTGGCTTCAAATTCAGAGCTCCACCTGCCTCTGCCTCCCAGGTGATGGGATGAAAGGTGGGCGTTACCATGCTCAGCTGTAGATTTGTTTTTGTTTTTAAGGTTAAGTTCTCAGGTTGACTTGGACATGGCCTGCTTCAGCCTCAAGTGTTAGGTTACAGCATGGCCGCCTGACTGGCCTAGAAAGTTCTTCAGTGCCTGCTGATTTGTGGGAGAAGTGGGAGTACAGTCTTGAAGCCTCTGGTGTCCCCATTTTGGCCCAGGGGAGAATCTGTTTTGTGGTGTTCAGAACCAAGATGCTGAAGCTGTGCTGTTCTGCTTGCATTCAGCCTCTTGGCCTCTCAGTAATGTCGTTTTCTCTTATTTCATCCTTTGTCTGCTGTCAGGATAAAAGAAGGCCCGGCTCCAGAAGTCAGCTCAGAGATCTGTAAGTGTCAAAAGTGCTTGTGCCTTGCTGTCCTGTTAACCCCTAAAGTCTCGGCCAGGGGCAGGCCACCCCGGGCCTGTCTGCTCTCTGCATTCTTGTTCAGTTGTGTGTGGCTCAGCTCCGTCCCCTAGCTCAGGAACCTGAGGGGTCCCCTGGGCCAACTGCAGACCTTTTTTCAGAGGAGTCCTGCCTCAGAGTCTTCATGGTGGTTTGGTTTGAGGGGCTGGGGGAGTGTTGAGCTGTGTCTCATGGAGCCCATGCTGACCTTGAGCTCCTGATCCAGTTCCTCTGCCTTCCTGGGACCAAGATTACAGGTGTGCATCACCAATAACTTCTTAAAAGTTTGTGCGTGGGTGTTATGCCCGCGTATATATATGTCTGTGCACTATGTATATGCGCCTGGAGTTACAGATGGTTGAGACACCATGTGAATGCTGAGAATAGAACCCTGGTCAGTGCTTTTAACCGTTCTCCAGACCCATGGATTTAAAAACAAAACAGAACAAAACAAAAACAAAGTCTTCCTTATATGTCTGAGTTGGTCACGTGCTTGAGGTGCTCTCAGAGGCCCAAAGATGTTGGATTTCTTGGAGCTAGAGACACAGGCTAGATGATCTGCCATGGTTGCTGGGAACTGAACTTGGGTCCTCTGGAAAAGCAGCAAGCACTCAACTGCTGAGCTATTTCTTCTGCCTCTTTTGATCCACCCTCACCCCCTCACCTCACCACACCCCCATCAGTACTGAGACTCCAATGCTACCAAGCACTTTACCGCTAAGCTATGTCCCTGACTGAGTTTTTGAGGCAAAGCCTCATTGTGTTGCCCAGGCTAACCTGGGACTCATGATCCTGCCTTAGCCTTCTGAGGGTTAGAGTCGCTAAGCTTGTGTGTGTGTGTGTGTGTGTGTGTGTGTGTGTGTGTGTGTGGCAAAGAGGTGGACACGGGGTCGGTCAGTGAGTTCTAGGGATCCTCCTGTCTCTACCTCTCCAGCCCTGAGATTACAGGCTTGTGCCTGCTGTGCCAGCTTTATGTGGCCGCCGTGTTCAGGCTCAGGTCCTTACACCTGGAAGGCTCCGTAGGCCCTGGGCTGTTGCAGCCGCTGGTGTTCATTTGGTTTTTCAGAGCTAATGTTTGGCGTGTTCCTTGTTTACACACAGAGCTGCCAAACGGAGACCCACTGAAGCAGAATCAGAGCCGACAACTCCAGAGATTCCTGAGGACAGAGATGAAGATGAAAGGGTAAGCGATTGGCTCTTCTGTCCCTCACCCTAAAGAAAAATACGTTCTTGTATGTGTATGGGTGTTTTGCCTGTATGTATGTCTGTATACCACATTTGTGCACTGCCCACAGAAGCCGGAAGAGAGTGTCAGATCACCCGGAACTGCCTGTGGGTGCTAGGACTTGACCCTGGATCCTCTGAAAGACCAGCCAGTGTTCTTACTGAGCCAAATCTTCAGCTTTATCATTTTATTTTATTTAATGACAGGGTCTTGTGTACCCTAGGCTAACGTCAAATCCTGGAAGTTGGTTGCTTCATGCATACCATGGCACATGCACACCCAAGACAGACAAATGTAGTCTTAAAAATAGAGCGTATCTAGTCTGCTTCTCCAATCCTAGTCTTTGTGGGTTTGTTTGTATTGTTGAAACAAGGTCTCCTTTTTTTTCTTTATTTTTTTAAAAATTTATTTATTACACAGTATTTTGCCTGCATGTATACCTGCACACTAGAAGAGGGCATTAGATCACATTATAGATGGTTGGCTGTGAGCCACCATGTGGTTGCTGGGAATTGAACTCGGGACCTTTGGAAGATCAGCCAGTGCTCTTAACCTTTGAGCCATCTCCAGCCCCAAAACAAGGTCTCCTTATAAGTATAGCCTGGCATCTCCAGTGTTTGACACGGGTGTGTGTGCCATGTCAACTAGCTTCCTGTCTGCTGTTTTTTTTTTTTTTTTTTTATAGCATGAGCTGTAAAGATCTAGACTACAGCCAGGCCCAGTGGTGCACTCCTGGAATCCCAGCACTTGGGAGGCAGGTGGATCTGAGCTCTAGGACAGCCAGGGCTATACACAGACCAGCCCTATCTCAAAAAACAAAAACAATCGGGAGGCAGAGGCGGGCAGATTGATGTGAGTTCGAGGCCAGCCTGGTCTACAGAGGAGTCTAGGAAAGCCAGGGCTACACAGAGAAGCCCCATCTCAAAACAAAACAAACAACAACAACAACAAAGATACAGACTACATGCAATTATGTGCTACTTAATGACCTGAATGCGGTTCAAGAAATTAGTCATTGGGTGATTTTTTTTTTTTCCCCTAACAAGTAAAAACCATGACATACAGTTACGCTGATGTGGAAGTTGTGCTCAGCCGGGCTGTGCCTTGTGGAATGTGTCCTGTGGCCTTTCAGCTTCTTGACTGTCTCTTCTCTGGCCTACTTCTGCTGTTGGCCGCTCTCTAGGAGTTCTGGAGGCCGCCAGCCATTGGCCCCCATGACAAGGCTTCAGCCCAGCCTTTTCCACCATGAGCATCATCATATGGCCAGTGTGCTGTCTATACCTTCAGCCTTTCATATTTTGTCTTTTTTAAGTGTGAGAATGAGAGTCAGGGTTCTGTGCCTGCTAGGCAAGTGCTCGGTTACTGAGCCCCACACTGTTAATTCTATTTTTTTTTAAAAAGATTTATTTATTATGTGTACAACATTGTATCTACATGTCCTCTTCTGGGCTGCAGGTGTACACCAGATCTCACTATAGATGGTTGTGAACCACCGTGTGGTTGCTGAGAATTGAACTCAGGACCTTGGGAAGAGCAGCCCTTAACCTCTGAGCCATCTCTCCAGCCCTCACACCCTTAGTTCTTAGGTTTTGTTCTGTTTTTTGTTTTGTTTTGGGGTTTTATGTTTTGTTTTTTGAGATAGGGTTTCTCTGTGTATCCTTGACTGTCCTGGACTAGCTTTGTAGACCACGCTGGCTTAGAATTCACAGAAATCCTCCTGCCTCTGCCTCCCGAGTGCTAGGATTAAAGGTGTGCCCCACCATGCCTGGCTATAGCTCTAACCCAATGTATTTATTCTTTGTTTTTGGTTTTTTGAAACAAGGTCTTACTCTGTGGTCCAGGTTTATCTCAATCCCCCGTTTTATTGTACTGACTGCTGCAATATAGACGTGGGCCACCATACCTGCCTCTTTTAGTGTTACCTAAAACCGACCAGGAGCTGCAGGGTGCAAGAAGCTCGTTCTGTCCTTTGCCTGTTTGTGGGAATTTATCTGAAACTGTTGTTTCTGTGTGTAGCCTGTCTTGGCAGCTTGAGCCATATTCTCAATGCTTGAGGTAGTGTATGTATCGGGTCAACAAACCTCCATGGGGAGTTGCTAGTGAGGCCGCTCTTGGCCCTCTAGCCTGCACAAGGCTCTGGATTCTACACTCAGCAGTGTAGCAGGAGCAAAAAATGAGGCGAAAAGTTGAGAGGGAGCCAAATGTGGTGGAGATACGTCTGTGCTCAAAGCAGCACCCAGGACACAGAAGAAGTTTGTAGTCATAGTGAGCTCCAGGACAACCATCCAGTGGTACCATAGCTACAACCCCTGGTCCACTGTGCTTCCAGATGATCCACAAGAATCATGGTACCACCTCCCACGTTCCTCAGATCAGCCAACAGCTCGGCATTTGCAGGAGACAGGGCTAGCCAGGTCCAGAACCTGGGAAACCACAGTAGGACTGCATATGTGAAACACATAAGCTACATGACAATACTTGGTCAATGGTAGATTACAGATCTGACGGTTGACCTGTAATGGTCACTTAATGCTGCCATCTGTAAGTCCACTGATACTCACAATACTTTGTCTGTTTCTTATATGGTTCCTAAACTGTAGAAACAGCACAAAAGAAGCAGGGCATGGTGGCTCGTACCCATAAGTCCAGCATCAGGAGGCTGAGGCAAAAGGATCTAGAATTCAGTGTCAGCCTGGACTACATAGCCAGACAACTTTGAAAATAAAATTAAGACTGACTTGGACAGTTTCATGCGAGGGCAACTTGAAGGTTGCATACCAACTAACTTGACCACCCTTCCAACCAAGGGGCGTGCGTAAGAAGTCAAACAGTAGCACAGCTGCCAGACAGAGTACTGCTATGTCTGACTGCTTCTGTGAAAATCATCACCCAGGGTGTTCATGCCTCTGGAGCTAGGGTGCTTAGGGTGGGAGGGAAGTGAAGCCAAAGACCCCACAGATTGGGCATTGTAAGGGGAAGGGTCGCCAGGGTTCATTCCAGCGCCTTTACTTACTGTTTAAATTTGCTATTCTGAATCGGTCTCAAGAAACAAAACATAGCAAAGCCTTGTTAAGCCTCACTTACCTCCCTAAGGGCCTTGGCTCCTCATGTGTCCATGCTAAGGGTGGACTCATTTATTCTTTGTTTTTTGAGACAGGGTTTCTCTGTGTAGCCTTGGCTGTTTTGGAACTTGCTCTGTTGATGAGGATCTCAACAGCCTCAAACTCAGAGATCCGCCTACCTCTGCCTCCCTAGTGCTGGGATTAATAAAGGCTTGCACCATCACCACCTGAGCTTTTTTCAAACCCTTCAAACATTGTCTTGGCAAGTGTCCCAGACTGAGCTCCAACGTGCAGTCCTCCTGCCTTAGGCTTCTGAGTACTGGGCTTCGGGCAGACTTTTCGTGGGGTCAGGACACTGGCATGAATTGGCCTCTTTACCTCACCATAACCACCTTTCTCCCTGAATTCTGTGACAATCAACATATAGGAAGTTCTTAACCCTAAAGTGCGTCTAAGCCAAAGAGATGACTCTTTTTTTCTTGCTCTCTCTGTTTAGGAGGAGAAGAGGAGGAAAAAAAAGACACCTAAAGAATCGTAAGCACTTTACCTTTTCCATATAGAGCCGGTGATGGTGTTAGATCGTTCCAGAAAGAGGGGTGAGAGACGGCTGTTAGTGAACTGCCATGCTAACTAACCTTAGCTTTTTGTGGGTTTGGAGACCAAGGTACTGTGCTGCTTCTGCTGGGCACAGTGGTAGAGGACCCCTGAGACCCTCTGACAGTCACTGTGGTTAACTGGCACCAACATGCACAGAGTGGCAGGGCTGAGGTAGTGATGTCACATCGATGAAATTGCCAACAACCTTGTGCTTCCTTCCAGAGTACAGAAAAAAGCCGCTCGAAAAAAAGCACCGATGATCCCAAAGGTAAGGGCGCCTCCAGGAACTTGGCCGACAATAGCACAGTGGTTCCCAGATGTTGGAGAGCTGCCCTGAGGCCATACCTGTTCTTTGCCACAGATCAACCCACCACGGTGCCCCCAGTGCGGCCAGTACCTAGATGACCCTGATCTGAAGTACCAGCAGCACCCTCAGGATGCTGTGAGTCCCTCGCTCCATTTCCCTTCGATCCCCTGCCTCCTGGTACGCCCGTGTCTCACGGTCCCCTGTCCTTCAGGTGGATGAACCCCAGATGTTAACCAGCGAGAGACTGTCCATCTTTGAGTCCAACGAGTCTGGCTTTGAGAGCTATGAGGATTTTCCCATGCACAGGCTGACCTGCTTCAGGTAACCACCATGCTTGGCTGCCTGTGGTCATGTCCTGCTGGTAGGCACCCATATCCAGGGCATCTAAGTATAGTCCTTGGTCTTAAGCATGGACTCCTCAGGCTGTTTTCCCTTTGACAGTAACCAAGAAGCTGATTAAAGCTAGGTAGACGTCAGCCACAGGTATAAAATTTTGATACTGTTGGTTGGTTTTATTTTGTTTTTGTTTTAGACAGGGACTCTCTTACATACCCCAGCTGGCCTCCAGCTTGATTAGGTAGTCATGGATGACCTTGGACTTCTGGCCTTTGTGTGCTGGCGCTACCAGCTTGTATAGTGCTAGAGAGCCAGCCCAGACCTTCACTTATGCTAAGCCAAGCACTTTACCAGCTGAGCCAGGTTTCCAGCCCTGGTTTTTGGTTTTGTTTTTTGAGACAGGGCTTCTTTGTGTAGCCTTGACTGTCTTGGAACTAACTAGCTCGATCAGGCTGGCTGTGAACTCACAGCGATCCACCTGCCTCTGCCTCTCAAGTGCTGGGATTAAAGGTGTGCACCACCACTGCCCAACCTGGTTTTGTTTGGTGTAGGCTCAATTTGTTTTTATCAATTATATATTATTATGAACTTATTAAATGAGCCTACCTCTCTAACAACCCAACTAACCCAAACAATCAGAAAAGGATATTAAAAAACCCTACAATGAAACTTTAAGGATCTCAGTCCCTGGTGTAGTCAGCAGTATTTCAGCGGACCAGCAATTTTACCAAAGTTGCTGCTGGAACCAGGAGCAGCAGCTGGAACCTCAAGCCTCAGCTGGAGCCCAAAGCCTTGAAACTTTCCCTGGAGCAGTTCTCTTTAGGAGCCTCTTGAAATGCAGGGGTGAACAGCCAAAAACCAAGTCCCAACCAAAAGCCTCCTCTCTTGTTTTGGGCTCATATATATATTCTCTCAGTCTGCTCAAGGGTGTTTTTCACCAAGCTTGCCCACTAAGTAGTTAGACTTCTATGTGGAAAAACATGCTTATTATTTTTTCTTTATTTTATTTTTTTAAAAGATTTATTTATTACTTATACAGCATTCTGCCCACACGTGTGCCTGCCTACCACAAGAAGGCACCAGATCTCACTACAGGTGGTTGTGAGTCACCATGTGGCTGCTGGGAATTGAACTCGGGACCTTTGGAAGAACAGATGGTCCTCTTAACCTGTGAGCCATCTCTCCAGCCCTTATTATTTTTTCTTTTTGGAACTAGGACTCATGTAGCCCTGGCTAGAACTCTAGAAATTGACCAGGCTGGACTCAACTTGGATACACCTGCCTCGGCCTCCTCAGTACTAGGGTTAAAGGTGTGTGCCACCATGCCTGGTTCTAAGCCCAGCTTTGTCGTTGCTACTGTTGTAATAAGTTTCCACAGTTCTGGGCATAGAACCTAAGGGCCTCTTGCACGCTAGGCAGGCGATCTAACCCTGAGCCACGCCCCTATGTTTGCTTTTCTGTGGTTGGTGCAGCTCCATATGTTCAATCTTTAGCCTGCTCCATTTTGAAGCTTATCCTTATGCTCACACAAGGATCAGCTCTGTGCAGGGGGCCACAGACGTAGCAACATAGACGACCAGTGTGAGCTCTCAGACATTTGGACACTTGTGACCCAAAACCACTTTGGATCTGAGTTTTTCAATATTTCCATGTATATCACAGGGTGTCCTGGGATCCACATCTCGGCATGACACTCACTAGGGTTTAGGTGCACCTCGTAGACACAACCTGGAGAGGAACCTCTAGCTTGGCTGCTTTGGAGCAACCTGTCCAGACCAGGCTAACTGAATTTTTGGTGATCCTCCTACCTCTGCCTTTCAAGTGCTGAGTTACAGGCGTGCCCCACCATATATATCTCTTGAGTCACCTTTGTTTGGAAGGGTCAAAACAGCAATTCCCATGTGCGTCATGCTCATACTGGGATTGTGGGCTTCGGGGTTAGTAGTGCTCAGCCTAACAGCTCATGAGGGAAGCCTGGGGAGCAGAGAAATGGGAGGAGCAAGGTTGTGGTCAGAATGAAGGCCTGACATGAAGAAGGCCTTAGCGTGACGGCCGGTGGGGCACTGGGAGGAGGTAGAGGCCACAGTGGCTGGTGGAGAAGCAGGGCCAGGCTGTGACTGGGCTGGGACATACAAGTTTCTCTGGGGTCCCCTCAGGAACACCCATTGACATCCCAATAGGTGTTTCTGGGTGGTCTTTCACGTTGAACCCACAGTGGGCTGGAGTTCCTAGGGCCACTTGGATCATGATCCCTGAGTGTGTCTGTGGCAGTACTCGCTACAAGTTGGAGCACTGATTCCCATAAAGTATACTGTCAGCCAGTGATCTCGAGAGCCAGGCCTTAATATGCAGGAGACCTCTGAGGGACAGTTAAAGCTTGCCTGGAGAAAGCGTCAGCTGTGAGAGAGCTGAGGCCAGGCTTCCTGCTCTTCACTCGCTATACAGCCTTCTTTCAGGTAGGGGAAGATGCTGAGGGCGTGCAGCCCTTGTGATGGAAGCCAACGTCCGTAAGGTACTGGAGAGGTGACTGACGCAGCAGTCAACTCCAGTCTGGCTCCTGATACCTATGTAGGGCAGCTCACAGCCACCCACTTACAATTCCAACCTCAGAGGAATCCTCCAGCTGCTCGCTGTGTGCACTTGACGTGCAAGAGTGAGTGAGTGATGGGCAGTGTTGTTGGCAAACACATCGCTGAGCCCAGAGCCTTACTTAATCTGCTAGCCTTGAGTCCGGCAGTGATGTGTGGCCCTCTGTGTTGGGCTGGGTGGTAACTCGATGTTTGTTCCCTGCCTAGCGTGTATTGCAGTCGAGGTCACCTGTGTCCTGTCGACACGGGTCTAATTGAGAAGAACGTTGAACTCTACTTTTCTGGTGTTGCCAAAGCAATTTATGATGAAAACCCATCTGTGGAAGGTACGTGGAATGTTCCAAGGCGGGTTGTTTCGAGAAGTAAGCAGATTTAGCCATGGGGTACTGATTCTCTCTCGTGGGAGAGCTTGAAGTTCGGCCGTTAACTGAGCACAGTGGCCCTGAAGAGAGGCAGCGCGCTGGCTGGGGATGTGAGCTGTGGGTCACCGTGTGTAGTCTTCCTGTTATGGAGAGACCTTTTTTCCACAGGTGGTGTTAATGGCAAAAATCTCGGGCCAATCAATGAGTGGTGGATCACTGGCTTTGATGGTGGAGAAAAGGCGCTCATTGGCTTCAGCACCTGTGAGTATCTGCCCGGCCACAGGGTCCTAGAGCCTCCTGCCTGTCTGGGCTTGTTGGGCTTTATGGGGAGGTCTCATGAGGCCTGAGGAGGATCTGGTGGCCTGTGTTCATCATGACTGGCCTGGAAGCCGGACCTCCAGTTGTCAAGTGCTTACAATCTGAGTGGTTCCAAGTCTAAGCTAGGTCCCCGGCAGGCTCAGGTGGAGCCAGCTAATGGAGAAGTTGTGCTCTTGGAGTTTGGTTGTGGGTTTTTGTTGGGTTGGTTTGGTTTTTAGGTTGTAGAACAAATTTTAGATTGTTCTGGAAGCTCAGAAGACCCATGCTAGCCCTGTGGTCTAGTGAGTGTGTGCACCATAGCATGCACGAGGGTCGAGGACAACTGGTAGGCTTGCTTTTCTCCCTCTTCCATGTGAGTCCCTAGGGTCAAACTCAGGTTGTCAGGCCCTCGTCTGCTGAGCCGTCTCACCGGCCCTGAAGGTGTATTAGCTGCTGGACCTAGCAGATACCTGTTGTCCTAGCTACTCAGGAGGCTGAGCAGTTCAGGGTTAGGTGAGGCAACATGACAAGACCCCGTTACTTAAACCAAACAGCCATCTGCATAAAAAACATGCTGGAGGGACTGCAGATGCTACTGCTCTAACTAGAGTGATATTCCCTCCATGTTCTTTAAAAATCAAGTCCTGTGTCCTTCCCAGCATTTGCAGAATACATTCTGATGGAACCCAGCCCAGATTATGCACCGATATTTGGGCTGATGCAGGAGAAAATTTACATCAGCAAGATTGTGGTTGAGTTCCTGCAGGGCAATCCTCACGCTGTCTATGAAGACCTGATCAATAAGATCGAGGTGAGAGCTCTGCCTTCTGTGTTATGGTTTTGGATCCACATACATACAACATGCTAGAAAAAACCTAGAGTCAGCAGACCCTTCCGCTAGCTACCACTAAAAGTTTGTTTTTGTTTGTATTTTGAGACAGGGTCTCTCTGTGTTAGACTTGGCTGTCCTGGACTTACTTTGTAGACCAGACTGGCCTTGAACTCAGAGATCTGCCTGCCTCTGTCTCCCGAGAGCTGGGTAATGAGAGAGTTTTGATAAAAGACTAATGAAATAGGCCTGGAGGCATGGCTCAGTTATAGAGCCCCTGCCTAAAATCCCCCCAGTGAGGGGCTCGGGGCATGGTGACACATTCATTGCTTGCCTAACGTGCATGAAGTACTAGAGTCTCCCTTCTCAGTGTTACAAGGAACCAAAATATTAGAACTATCTCATCGTGGGCTAGAGATATGGCTCAGAGGTTAAGAGCACCGGCTGCTCTTCCAAAGGTCCTGAGTTCAATTCCCAGCAACCACATGGTGGCTCATGACCATCTATAGTGAGATCTGTGCCATCTTCTGTCACGCACGTAAGTGTACATGCAGGTAGAGCACTATATACATAATAAATAAATAAATCTTTTTTTTTTTAATCTGATCTTTTTTTTTTTCTTCCCCCACAAAGACCACTGTCCCTCCTCCTGCCCTTAACCTGAACCGGTTCACAGAGGACTCCCTCCTACGCCATGCCCAGTTTGTGGTGAACCAGGTTGAGAGTTACGATGATGCCAAGGATACCGATGAGACACCCATCTTCTTGTCTCCCTGTATGAGAGCCCTGATCAACTTGGCTGGGGTCACCCTGGGGCAGAGGTAAGGGCGCAGCAAGAATCAAACGAGAGGCTGAGGCCAAAGGAGGGCAACCTCCTGTTTGGCCCCCTAAGATGGCGATCCTCTCTCTCAGGCGAGCCGAGAGGCGCAACATCAGCAAACACTCTGCCAAGGCGAAGGACAAAGGGCCTACAAAAGCAACCACCACCAAGTTGGTCTACCAGATCTTTGACACTTTCTTCTCAGAGCAGATTGAGAAAGATGACAAGGAGGACAAGGAGAATGCCTTTAAGCGCCGCCGGTGTGGCGTCTGTGAGGTGAGTGGGCCTAGCCATGCCCCCGTGCCATCGCTAGCTCTAACTCCTCAGATGTGGAGAAGAGGAGTCAGTGCTCTGGGGAGTTGTGTGCCTTGAGGAACAGACGGACAGACCCTGGACACTCTTGCTTGCTCACTTCAACCCTATCTGTTGGCTGCAGAGCCTGAGTTTCCATGAGAGATGTTAGCTCTGCCTCCATGAACTGTGCGTACTGAGAGACGGCTGGCCCCAGAGCTGCCTCCCAGGGCACATTCCCTGGGAGTCTGTCTAGAACTTCCACAGAGGTACATTTTTCTCTCAGCGTAGATTTGTGCCAGTATGAAGGCCGTGACTTGGGTCTTGTCCAGCTTGGGGGGGGGGGGCCTGGAAGTCTGAATCCTCCAAGCTCATTCTTCCAAGAGCTGGGTTTCTGTAAAATTCTGCCACCACACTTGGCTCTTGTGAATCTTTTTCATATAGATAGCCTCGGAGTCAACCGACATCACATTAAAAAAAAAAAAAAACAAACAGAACCTCAAAGAAATGTGATTAAGCTATACAAGGAGGCACAGGCCCGTGACCCTGGCACTTGAGAAGTAGAGGTCGGATGGAAGGTCAGGATGTCAAGGCTATTCTCAGTTACATAGTGAGTTTGAGGTCAGCCTGGGCTACCGCGGCCAAAAAAATGAGAGAATGAGTTTATCTTCTGACCCACAGCCTTCACGTGCACACATGTTCTGAGACAGCTGTGTAGACAAGATTGGCCTAAACTGCTGGTGCGCCTTCATCTGCTTCCCGAGTGCTGCATGGCCATGCCCAGGCCTGTGACGTCAGTGTGTCCTGGCACCAGCTCACAGGGGCTCACCAGGCCTGTGACATCAGTGTGTCCTGGCACCAGCTCACAGGGGCTCACCAGGCCTGTGATGTCAGTGTGTCCTGGCACCAGCTCACAGGGGCTCACCAGGCCTGTGATGTCAGTGTGTCCTGGTACCAGCTCCCAGGCTCACCTTGTTTTAGGCTGTACAGGGCACTTGGACATCTGCGGGCTTCGAATGGGAGAGAAAACTTCTATGTGCCGTTCTTTTTTTCTTTTCTTTCTTTCTTTCTTTTTTTTCCGAGACAGGGTTTCTCTGTCCTGGACTCAGCTTTGTAGACCAGGCTGGCCTCGAACTCACAGCGATCCACATGCCTCTGCCTCCCAAGTGCTAGATTAAAGGCATGTGCCACCACCAGGACAGCTAGGGCTATTTTCTTCAGAGGAAGTTACCCTAATGCTGTGACACAGGACTTGGGTGTATTTTGGTATGTTTTTACAGCTTACTGTTTGGCCTTCCCTTGGGTGCAGTAGAGCCTGGCTGGTCTCCACGCCCCACAGTAGCGTCTGCTGTCCCCTGGCAGCCCTCCACAGATGCCCTGTTCTCACTCTTCAGCTGTTCCTCAGGGTCCTTGTATCCAGTGCTTATGCCTTTTAGAGTTTGTGTGTGTTTGTTTTTTGAACAAGCAAGCTGGATGCTTGGTAGCCCCATTTGATTATTTTGTTCTCGTGCCCTGTCGTATTTGGTTGTCCATACTGGTCCTCAGTGACTGGTGGGAACACTGGCTCTGTGACACCTCAGCAGAGCTTGTGAGTTTCTAGGGTACCCTCAGCACCTCCGAATTCTCAGATGCAGACATTCCTTCCCTAAGGGGATAGTGTGGCTGTGGTACCTGTGTGTATCCTTTGTGGGCAGCTGGATGACTTGATACCTAGTACAAGTTAAGGCTGTGTGTGGTTACTTAGGGAACGGGTGAGAAAGGCTGTCAGTGTTCAGCATAAATACAATTAGTGAAGGCGTGTGGTGTGAAAATCAGAACTCTGGCTGGGTTTTTCTGCATTTTTGTGGGTTTTGGGTGCCAAGCCAGCCTTGAGCATGTGTATTTTTTGAAAGTTCCTGGGCTGGGTGTGGTGCCACATGCCTTTAATCCCAGCACTTAGGAGGTCAAGGCAGGAGCATCTCTGAGTTTGAGGCCAGCCTGGTCTGGTCTACGCAGTGAGTTCCAGGACAGCTAGAGCTATGTAGAAAGACTTTGTCTTCAAACCAAACCAAACAAACAAAAAAATGAAAGTTCCTAGTTGAATTGGTGACTGATTGACCCTCTTAATATTTTTCAGGTCTGTCAGCAGCCTGAGTGTGGAAAGTGCAAGGCGTGCAAGGATATGGTTAAGTTTGGTGGCACTGGGCGGAGCAAACAGGCTTGCCTCAAGAGGAGGTAGGCTATGCTGTGTTCTGCTCAGTTAGCACAGGCCAGGGTGGCTAAAGCAAGTGTGCCGTGCAGTGTCCTTCCACGTGGTATGGAGCTAGCAAGATGCTTTTCCCTGGGGCTGACAGCCATGTGCACTTGGCAGGTGTCCCAATTTGGCCATGAAGGAGGCAGATGATGATGAGGAAGCTGAAGATGACATCCCAGAGGTGCCATCGCCCAAAAAGATGCACCAAGGGAAGAAAAAGAAACAGAACAAGGACCGCATCTCCTGGCTTGGACAGCCCATGAGGGTGAGGCCCCTGCCTCTTGCATGCCGCTGGAGCCGGAAGACTAGCTGCTGGCTCACTTGGGAGAGGAGCGCAGGGCCTCAGGCACGCTAGGCTAGATAGAGCTCTATAGCTGGCCCATACTTCAGCCCCTCCCTTGTAAATCCTGAGCTGCATCTGTAGCCCAGGCAGCCTATACATTTTACGATGCTCCATTTATTTCTACCTCCCAAGCGCTAAGCCGAGTGCTGCCATGTCAGGTGTTTTCTCCTTTTTTTTTTTTTTCTTTTTTTTTTTTTAAGTAAAAATAATATAAGCCTGGCAGTGGTGGTGCGTGCCTTTAATCCCTGCACTCAGGAGGCGGAGGCAGACATCTCAAAGTGCTAGGCTAACCCAATCTACAGAGTGTGTTCTACGGTAGCCAAGGCCAGGGAAAGGCATTCCTTTAGATGCTTTGTTTTGTTTTGGAGTTAGGATCTCACTGTATAGCTCAGGGTGGGTTAGAACTTAATTTTTCTTTTTCTTTCTTTTTCTTTTCTTTCTTTTTTTTTTTTTAATTTTTTATCTTTTGAGACAGTTTCTCTGTGTAGCCTTAGCTGTCGCCTTAGCTGTCCTGCACTCACTTTGTAGACCAGGCTGGCTTCCAACTCACAGCAATTCACCTGCCTCTGCCTCCCAAGTGCTGGGATTACAGGCGTGCACCGCTGCTCCCGGCTCTTAATTTTTATTTTCCTTAACTTTTTTTTTTTTTTTTTGAGACAAGGTCTCTCTGTGTAGCCTTGGCTGTCCTAGTCTCACTTTGTAGACCAGGCTGGCCTCGAACTCACAGCGAGATCTACCAGCTCTGCCTCCTGAGTGTTGGGATTAAAGGCGTGCGCCACCATGCCCGGCCCTTCATTAACTTTTTTACACTTCTCATATGTAGATGATTGTTCTGTCTACATGCATGCGTGTGCACCACATGCATTATATCTGGTGCCCACAAAGGTCAGAAGATAATGGAGTCACCTGGGTGGCTGTGAGCCACTGTGCGTGCTGGGACTTGAACCCAGGTTCGCTGTAAGAACACTGAGTACTCTTCATGCTGAGCCATCTCTATACTTGCTGGGCTGAAAATCTTGATAGTTTTTTAGCCTTTCAAGTGTTAGGATTACATGTGCTACAAACCTCAGCAGCTGATTTTTTTTTTTTTAAACTGTAGCTCTGGCTGGCCTAGAACTCGGTGTAGACTGGGTAGGCCTGCCTGTGCCTCCAGAGTGCTGGGGTTAAAGGTGTGTGCCATATACGCCTGGCTTTTCTCTTAATTGTATTACATTTATTTGTGGATGCACCCTCATGCCACAGCATGGGTGTGAGTGTCAGAGCCAACTTGTATGAGTCACTTCTTTCTCTCCCCTCCCCCCCACCCCCCTTTGCAGGTCCTAGAGACCAAGCTCGGGTCATCTGGCTTTGAGGCAAGCTCCTGTGCCCACCGAGCCACCTCATTGGCCCTTATGACTTCATAAAATCACAAGTCATGTTTTTATTTTTTTAGGGTTGCTGGGGATGGAGCCCAGACCCTTGTACCTGTTAAGTGCTCTTGCGCTGCTGACCCACACAGCCTTTAGTCCCAAGTTATTTTCATAGGAAGTTAGGGAGAGCCACCCGGGGAGGCCAGCGAGAAGCGGGGACGTGACTGTCCCCTGAGCTCCAGCGCCTTGGTTTCAGATTGAAGAGAAGAGAACGTACTATCGGAAGGTGTGCATCGACGAAGAGACCCTGGAGGTGGGGGACTGCGTCTCCGTCATTCCAGATGATTCCTCCAAGCCGCTGTATCTGGCCAGGTGTGTGCCTTCCTTCTGCCAGACTTGAGAGCTTGCTTTTCCACTTGAACACCTGAAGTCCTGATAGTTTTGATTTAAAAGAATGCCTTTTTTCCCTCGCGCGTGTGCGTGCTCTTTTCTTTTGGCACCTCATGTAGGCACCAAATGTAGTTTTGTGTTTTTGTTTTTCTTTTCTCCCATTTGCTACTTTGTGTGGGTTCTTTGCGGGTTCTCCTAGCTGTCTCCTAACAGTACCTTCTCTGGCTCAGCTCAGCGTATCCTGGCTCAACTGTCAACAGCTGCCTTCTCTGCCCCTATTCTCCTCTCTCAGCCTCTGCTATTCCCAGAAGTCCAAGAGCCAACCAACACTGAAAGTCATAGGGTCCTTTAAAGGGCCAGGCACACTAAGCCACACTGCATTTCCCAGTTTGGGCCAGAATGAAACCAAAAGATACAGCTGACGTCTGTGTGGTCAGGCTCCGCTGGTTACGTGAGATGTCTGCTTCCTGTCTTGCCTTGCTGCTCCTGCAGGGTCACAGCGCTGTGGGAAGACAAGAATGGGCAGATGTTCCACGCACACTGGTTCTGTGCCGGCACAGACACAGTCCTTGGAGCCACCTCTGACCCCCTGGAGCTGTTCCTGGTGGGCGAGTGTGAAGATATGCAGCTTTCCTACATCCACAGCAAGGTCAAGGTCATCTACAAAGCGCCCTCCAAAACCTGGGCCATGGAGGTGAGTGCCTCCGCTCATCCACGTACTCTGTGCCACTGTGAGAGCCCGGGCTGAAACGTCTTCATTTGCACAGGGAGGCCTGGACCCTGAGACCGTGCTGCCTGGGGCTGAGGATGATGGCAAGACGTATTTCTACCAGCTCTGGTACAACCAGGACTACGCACGGTTTGAATCCCCTCCCAAGACCCAGCCGACGGAGGACAACAAGCACAAGTGAGTGTGGGAGCCAGTTCTGCGCTGCGAGTCACCCCCACACACCCCCAACCCCGGCTCCAGCCTCCCTGGCTGCAGCTGTTTAAGATGTGGACCGCCTGGTGCTGGGTTGTAACCCTGGGCCTGCGTGTGCTGGCTGACCACCCTGCTG
This sequence comes from Acomys minous, assembly GCF_964271855.1. Classification (NCBI taxonomy): domain Eukaryota; kingdom Metazoa; phylum Chordata; class Mammalia; order Rodentia; family Muridae; genus Acomys; species Acomys minous. The sequence goes on along the minus strand of NC_140494.1, from coordinate 83,558,249 downwards.
TAGATGTGCACAGCCTCTGGCTTGTTAGCCAGTGTTAGTTGCTGTGTTTGGGCTGTGTTCCCCAAGAACTCTTCAGAGTGTGGACATAAAAGACACAAAGGACGGGATTTCAGTGACTGCTACAGTCGCCATTCTGTCCCTTCTGAGCTTTGAGTTCCTTCTGCCCTTGGCCTCTGCAGGTTCTGCCTGTCTTGCATCCGGCTGGGGGAGCTGAGACATAAGGAGATGCCCAAGGTCCTGGAACAGCTTGATGAGGCAGATGGCCGGATCCGCTGCAGCTCCATCACCAAGAATGGTGTTGTCTACAGGCTGGGTGACAGCGTGTACCTGCCTCCTGAGGCCTTTGCCTTCAAGTGAGTGTCCCGTGTTCCACGCCAGTCAGCTGGCTCTGTGATGCTCCCGGCTGCTCCCCTTAAGCCAGTGTTTAGCCCATCACACTGGCTTCTGGTGAGAAATTGATACCTAATGGCTGCACTTGAGTTCCAGAGCTGTTAGCTCTCCACTACTATAACAAAATGCCTGATGCAGTTGAATTGTCATGAAGGAAGGTTGCCGTCTACTGGCTCATAAGTTTGAATGTTCCAGTACAAGTGGCAGATTTGTCATTCTAGACCTCTGAGGGCAACAGAGCTCATGTCGCCTCCTGGCCACAGAGCAAAAAGAAGAGGCTCTGTTGCCACCATCCCCAGGGACTTTCCTCTAGGTCTCACCTTGTAAAGGCCCTGTCGCTGATAATGCTCCTCTGGGGACCCAGCCTTTCAGCATCTGAACTGCAGCAGTCTGAGCTGCGAGGGGGCAGGGGGCTGGGTGAGACAGTGTTCCTGCCTCAGCTCTGCCTCTGAGCTGCTGGGAGGCCTCAGGCGCATGCGTCCTCCCTGAAGCTGATGGGGGCTTGGCCGCCAAAACTCGAAGGTCTGAGCCAGTACACCCAGGGCCTGCTTAAGGAGATTGTTTACTGTGAACAGATTGGCTTGGACTCTGCATGTCAGGTGCCAGAACATCATCCCCTCCAACCTCCATCCGCTCTGCACCCTCAGCACCAGCTGGAATTGCAGCTCGTGTTTTCCCAGCACAGCTCAGTGCCTAGACTCGACAACTCATTCCCTAGTGTCCAGTGTAACCACAGCCCCCAAATTCAGCTTCATTGCTTTGACTCATGGAGCTAGGGATGGCGGGATGGTGCCTCCGCCCGGTGGTGTTGAGTGTATTACCCAGTCTCACAGCGGTTGTCTTTGCTGTCCTCTATGGGTTGCTCCCTGTGGTGTCGGCTACCAGGTAGAAGCACGGTAGGTGGACCACACAGGTGCTCAGGGGTGCCTCTGGGACTAGAGCAGACTCTGGAGGCAACTGCTAGGCGATGGGAGCCAGGCTGGACAACCAGCTTTGCCACAGGCTGGACCAGATTCAGGCTTCCTCAGACCCCATCCTTCAGCATCACTTAGCATCACACTTAACATCTGCGCTCCATAGTCAGGACATGAAGATCGTGCCACAGTGAGCGCCCGCAAGGCACAAAGGCCTTCTCAGAGCCCAGGGCTGCTTTCCTGGCTGACACCTGGGAAGGTGCTCCTGCATGCTCTCAGAAGCTGCTCTCCTTCTAGTGAAGTGTTCTCCCCCCCTCCCCCCCTCCCCCCCTCCTGTGACGTTTCAGCCTGTTTTGTTGACAGGACCTTGTCACATACCAGTAAGTTCAAGATGCCACGCATGGCCGGGAGACAGGTCCAGGTGGGCCTGAAACTCAGTAGGTCTCCCAAGCTTGCCTGGAGCTCTGGCCCTCCTGTGTCAGTCAGTCTCCCAGTGGTATTTGGCTTGTGATGAGGAGTCGCCTCGCTCCAGCCTGTCATCTGGACTCTGGCGCCCCGAGCTCAGCTGTGTCCTTGGTAACTCTTCCTCCCTCTGTGCAGCATCAAGCTGGCTAGCCCTATGAAACGCTCCAAGAAGGAGCCGGTGAACGAGGACCTGTACCCTGAGCACTACCGCAAGTACTCGGACTACATCAAGGGGAGCAACCTCGATGCTCCAGAGCCCTACCGCATCGGCCGGATAAAAGAGATCCACTGTGGCAAGAAGAATGGCAAGGCCAACGAGGCAGACATCAAGATCAGGCTCAACAAGTTCTACAGGTGGGTGTGGGTTCTACCTGCTGGTACCCCTTTCCAGAAGGTTCTGCTGGTGGAGGCAGCTGCTTCTAGTTATCCCGAGGGCACGGGTGTATTGGCACAGTTGTGGCTTTCAGGGTTGGGTGTGGATACTGGGAAGCCTGTGTCTGGCAAAGGCCAAAAGCTACAGTGTCAGGGAGGGTGTCCTGGGTTGTCTGGGTCCCTTTGTCTGGCCTCCCATCGCCCTCCAGTCCTTCTGCCCCGTGCCTGCCTTGCTGCCTCTGGGATTTCTGTTTTTCAGCTCTTGGGTTAACTCGACATACCCCACTCCCATCTCCCATCTTGGGCTTCTTTGTTGTTTGAGAATAGTTTTCAGCCGGTTGACAAAGGCAGGCGGACCTCTGCAAGTTTGAGGCCAGCTGAGAACAGAGTGAGTTCCAGGACAGTCAGGGCTACACAGAGAAACCCTGTCTTTGAAAAACCAAAAACAGAGCCGGGCATGGTGGCGCACGCCTTGAATCCCAGCACTTGGGAGGCAGAGGTAGGAGGATCTCTAGGTTCGAGGCCAGCCTGGTCTACAAAGCGAGTCCAGGACAGCCAAGGCTACACAGAGAAACCCTGTTTTGAAAAACCAAAAAAAGGAAAAGAAAAAACAAATAAAGGGGGGGGGGGAGTGTGTTCATTTCGGCTCTCCTGAAACTTACGCTGTAGTCCAGTCCTGCCTCGGCCCTTAGTCTTCTCTTTCTAAAGCTCCTGTAACTGGAAGTGATAAGGGGCTACTGTGCAGGGAAACTGTCCCAGATGGGACCTGGAGTTTGGGATCCCTGTCTCCTTGTCCCAAGTCCTGGGATAACAGGCCCCTGCTACTACACCTGATTTTTCTGCAGTCTGTACTAATTGATGTGGTTACAGAAGAGCAGGGCATCCACCATTGATGGGCAGGATGGCGGCAGAGAAGCAGACCAGGCCCTGATTTGGTGTCCAGGAGTCCCTTTCCTGCTGTGGTATTAGGGCCAAGTAAGGGTGCTGGTCACCAAGCTGATGGAACTGGGGCGTGGTCTCTTCCATGAGTCTGTGATAGGTTGAGCATCCTTAAACCAAAATACTCAAATTCTACAGCTGACCTCATCTCACAGGCTGCCACGGGTATACTACTCGCCACGCAGGGCCTGGAGAGTCGGCTTAAGTGCTTAAGATTTGATAAGTTTGATTCCCAGTGCCCACATGGTGGCTCGCGATCATCTGTAACTCCAGTTCCGCAGGATCCGATGCCATCTTCTGGCCTTCTCAGGCACTGTACTCACCCACCCATACACATTAAATTAAAAGGAATAAATCTTTTTTTTTTTAATTACTTTGATTTTTTGTGTACATTGCTGTTTTTGTCTGCATGTCTATCTGTATGAGGGTGTCGGATCCCCTGAAACTGGAGTTACATACAGTTGTTAGTTGCTATGTGGGTGCTGGGAATTGAACTCGGGTCCTCTTAACCACTGAGCCATCTCCCCAGCCCCAAAGGAATAGATCTTAAAAGTGTTGTCTAAAACAGCCTGTGGCCACAGGATGGTAGCTGATGCCTATAATTCCAGCTCTTGAGATGTTGTGGCAGGAGGGCCACTGAGTTGGAGGTCAGCCTGGGCTGCAGAGCAAGATGCTGTGTCAAAAACCGCAAGTCCTTGAAGCTGAGGTATGAGGTGTAGAGACTAACAAGGTGCCTTTCCTCAGACTCCTCACCCCAATTGCCGGTTCCAGGTGTTCCAAATGAGGGTGCTTCGGCCGGTGATTATGAGCTTGTGGTAAAGCAGTCCTCACCTAGTGTCCTCCTTACAGGCCTGAGAACACCCACAAGTCCATCAAGGCAACCTACCATGCAGACATCAACCTGCTGTACTGGAGTGACGAGGAGGCAGTGGTGGACTTCAGCGACGTGCAAGGCCGCTGCACTGTGGAGTACGGGGAAGACCTGCTCGAGAGCATCCAGGATTACTCACAGGGGGGCCCCGACCGCTTCTACTTCCTCGAGGTGGATCCCAGGCTGTCTGGAGCCAGGCTTCAGGGGCAAATGTGCGAGAGCAGGGTGCCCAAGAAAGTGGCTAAGGCTAGGGCAGGGCTCAGCGGTAGGGCCTGTGTTAGCAAGGGCTAGGCTGGTCCTGGGCGTGTCTTAGGACAGGAGATAGTATGTGGACCAAGGGAGCAGCTAATGTGTATGTGGGGTTTGCTTTGCTTGGTTTTTGTTTTGTTTGTTTGGTTGTTTTTGTTTTTTGAGAATTTGCCTGCATGTGTGTATATGTGGTGGCATTAGAAGCCCTGAAACTGGAGCTACAGACAGTTGTGAGCTGCCGTGTGGGGCTGGGGATTGAACCCAGGTCCTCTGGAAGAGCAGCCGGTGCTCTTTACAGTTGAGCCATCTCTCCAGCCCTGTTTGTTTTGGTTTTGTTTGATCTGAGATACGGTCTCACCACATAACCCTGCAACTCCATGTGTAGAGCAGCCTGACCTTGTACTGACACATCCATCTGCCTCTTCTTCCAAGTGCTGGGGTTAAAACCTTGTGTCATGTCGGTCCCCTCTCCCCCATATAGTCTTAGGAGTGGGATTTTGGCTTTTAAAGAAAACAGGACAGCTGGGCGTGTGGCTTGGTCTATAGAGCTCTTGCCTAGCACCCATAAAGCCCTGTGTCGGGTCCCAGCACTCAGGTGTGGAGGCAGGGTTGGGTATTCAGAAGGGGCTAGGTGACGGCCGGCAGGCTGACTGCTGAGCGTGTGAGGGGACGGGCGCAGTACTTACAGAGCTGCACATCCACGCAGTTACCCACAGCACAGGCCTGTGGCAGCAGGTGGTTCTAGAATTCAACTCTCAGCCTTTTTTTTTTTAAAAAGATGTATTTAAGTATACAGCATTTCACCTTCATGTATGCCTGCCCACCAGAAGAGGACGCCAGATCTCACTGTAGATGGTTGTGAGCCACCATGTAGTTGCTGGGAATTGAACTCAGGACCTTTGGAAGAGCAGGCTGCGCTCTTAACCACCGAGCCATCTCTCCAGCCCCAACTCTCCGCCTTTTAAGAGTAGAAATCGCCAAGCATGGTGGCACATGCCTTTAATCCCAGCACTTGGGAGGCAGAGGCAGGTGGATGGATCAAAGCCACATAGAGAAACCCTGTCTGGGGTGGGTGGGGAGGATGCAACATGTTATTATCTTAACACCATTATCGGAGGGACTGTTATGACATCTACCAGCTGGGCCTAGGGTCTTGATACATGCTGGGAAGGTAGAGCCTTTTAGCTCCTGTTTTTCCAGTTTCTGTGTATGCGTGTTTGTGTGGCACTGGGCAGTAGGCTTTCCTTATAAACTCTAGGTGCTTAGCAGACCACGGGAGGGCTAATAGAACAGTTGAGTTTAGACAGCCTCTGTAGTTGACTGGCCTCAGTCTCAGAATACTTGTGCCTCAGCACCACGGCCCACTGGCTGCAGGTGTTTCCAGTGGTGAGATCCAACTCCATTGGTGGCTGATTGGCTGTGGTTCTACTCACAGCTCAAGAGACGGTTCTTAAACAGTGTGAGGGGATCCACGCATTTCTTCTGGACTAATGTGGCTCCTCTCTGTGCAGGCCTACAACGCAAGGAGCAAAAGCTTCGAAGACCCTCCAAACCACGCCCGCAACCCTGGGAACAAAGGAAAAGGAAAGGGGAAAGGTGCATCCCCACCGTCACTCTCCTGTGTGGGGCTGGGTTGGATGGTTGGTTTTGGTGTTTTGAGACAAGGTCTCTCTGTGTAGCCCTGGCTGTCCTGGACTCTTTGTAGACCAGGCTGGTCTCGAACTCACAGCGGTCTGCCTGCTCTTGTGTGTGGTTTTTGAGAGACAAGGTTGCATGTCATCCAGGCTACACTGGAGCTCAGAAGCTTCCTGCCTCCACACACACTGCCCCCCCAATCCCCAGATTCTGTACTAGGGAGGCCAAATCAGGAAGGTCTCCCAGGGCGGCTACTCTAGATCACATAGCAAGACAGAGTCTCCTGAGTAAGGCCTCTAAGGAGAGCAGTCTGGTGGGCCCTTCTAACAGTGGTGACCTGTTCCTCCTCCAGGGAAAGGGAAAGCAAAGCATCCGGTGTCCGAGCCCAGAGAGCCCGAGGCGGCCATCAAACTGCCCAAGCTTCGGACCCTGGACGTGTTTTCTGGCTGTGGAGGGTTATCAGAAGGATTCCACCAAGCAGGTAAGCAGGGCTAGTGTGGACTCTGGCCTGCCTTTGGGGAGGACTCAGAGTTCGTCTGGCTGGCCGAGGTGGCTGTTCAGCGGGCCTACGCATGTCTGAGCAGATAAAATGAAAACGGTTCCGACAAGACAAACTTCTGACTTTGTGTCTACCAGGCGTCTCGGAGACACTGTGGGCCATCGAGATGTGGGAACCAGCAGCCCAGGCGTTCCGACTGAACAACCCTGGCGCCACGGTGTTCACAGAGGACTGCAACGTGCTGCTCAAGCTGGTCATGGCGGGTGAGGTGACCAACTCCCTGGGCCAGAGGCTGCCGCAGAAGGGCGATGTGGAGATGCTGTGTGGTGGACCACCCTGCCAGGGCTTCAGCGGCATGAACCGCTTCAACTCCCGCACTTACTCCAAGTTCAAGAACTCCCTGGTGGTGTCCTTCCTCAGGTAGGCATGCACAGCTCCCCGTCGCTTGCTGTCTGGCTAGATGCAGCTTTGTGGCTGCCCCTCCCTAATTGGGAGATGCCCGGGACCTGTAGGGGTTGGCAGTGACTGTGTCCCTCCTGCCCACACAGCTACTGCGACTATTACCGGCCTCGATTCTTCCTTTTGGAGAACGTCAGGAACTTCGTGTCCTTCAAGCGCTCCATGGTGCTGAAGCTCACGCTGCGTTGCCTGGTCCGCATGGGCTACCAGTGCACCTTTGGTGTGCTGCAGGTGGGCACCACACAGCGGGCAGAGGGTCACAGTGGCCTCCATCCCTCACCAGGAGGGTGCTCGGGTCTGCTGTGGGCGGCAGAGGTCTGCATGACCACCAGCGTGGTTGTGAGGAGAGGCGGCTCGTAGCTCTGGCAGAAAAAGCGTAGTGTTCGCCAGGTATGGCTGTGCACGCCTTTAATCCCAGCACTAGCGAGGCAGGTGGGCAGATCCGAGTTTGAGGACAGCCAGGGCTACACAGGAAAAAACCCTGTTTTGAAATGTAAACTGAAACGCGTGGGTGACCAGATACAGTGGCCCAAGCCTGTTGTTCTGGTCCTGGAAAGCTGAAGAGGAAGGATCCATGGGTTCAAAACCATTGTCTCAGGACTAGAACTGTGCTGTAGCTCAGTGTGGGGAGTTCCCAGCTGGTGGAGGTCTGGGTCCCTTTCTTGTCATCACATAGACCAGATACACTTTCACACACCTGTCACCCCAACAAGTAGGTGGGGGTGGAGATATGGGATCAAGACTTCAAGATATTGTCTATATAGCAAGTGAGTGGCTAGCCTGGGCTACATGAGACCCTGATTCTAAACTCACACAGCAAAAATGCGCAGTGGGGGTTGTGGGGGCCCACATGGGGCAAGTGCTGTTTCCAACCCTTGCCTGTATGTAGCCTGTGTTAGTGGCCAAGGCCGGTCAGTAGCCAAGGTGTATGACTGTCGGGTTTTGGGGGCTCCTGGCCTCTGCATAGCTCCTGCGAGCTCTACGGTGTTCCCCTAAGAAGGCGGGGCTTGGCAGCAGCCGCACAGATGAAAGGTCAGTGGAAGACGAGGAAAGAGGTGGCCCCACAGGTTAATCCAGAGCAGACTGGGCATAGGAGCTCTCCAGCTGGTGACCCAGCGGTCTTGTTTGCTTACACACGCAGGAGCCACTGTGAGGAGAAGCAGGTCGAGAGGCGGAAGACATAGCGCTGGGTTAGCATTTACTGGGATTGACAGAATTGGAATGACAGGGCCCTATGAAGACCCATGGGCTGGAAATTCAGATTATTGTAGTCTTGGGGGTTGCTGCCATTTAGCCAGTGGCATGGCGCTGGCGAACTGGGGCGAGCTGCCCTTGGTCAGCTTATAGCATCCTTTGAGTTGGAGGTGTGTGTTGCCTGCTTCGCAGTTCTAGTTCTCCGTGAAGAGGCCAGGCGGACAGACACTGCCTAATGCCACCATGCCCGGTCCCCTGTTGCAGGCTGGACAGTACGGGGTGGCCCAGACACGGAGGAGGGCCATCATCTTGGCTGCAGCCCCAGGAGAGAAGCTGCCTCTGTTCCCAGAGCCTCTGCATGTGTTTGCACCCCGTGCCTGCCAGCTGAGTGTTGTGGTGGACGACAAGAAATTTGTTAGCAACATTACTAGGTAGGAGCTATGCTTAACCCCGGTGTGCGGGACAGGGGCAGTGGGTCATGGGGCTGGGCAGCCCCTGTGTGCGGGACAGGGGCAGTTGGTCATGGGGCTGGGCAGCCCCCGGTGTGCGGGACAGGGGCAGTGGGTCATGGGGCTGGGCAGCCCCCGGTGTGCGGGACAGGGGCAGTGGGTCGTGGGGCTGGGCAGCCCCCGGTGTGCGGGACAGGGGCAGTACGTCGTGATGGTTGCCTCACTGAGGAGGCTTGTGCCAGGCTCTGGCTGGAACCTCAAGCTGGTGCAAGTCTGCGCCCTTCCACCTCAGGTTCTGCCTTGTGCACAGGCTTAAGTAGAGTCCATCCTGCAGCTGGCCCCACATCCCGAGTTCCAGCAGAGGCTTGGCATCTAAGAGAGCACCCTCTGTTGCAGGCTGAGCTCGGGCCCCTTCCGAACCATCACGGTGCGGGATACCATGTCTGACCTCCCTGAGATTCAGAATGGAGCCTCGACGCCTGAGATTTCCTACAACGGAGAGCCACAGTCCTGGTTCCAGAGGCAGCTGCGAGGCTCACACTACCAGCCTATCCTCAGGGACCATATTTGCAAGGTCTGGTGCTCCCTGGGGCCTTGCCCATGCCTGAGCTGGCTTCTTTCCTGGGCTTACTTGTACCTCCACAGGCCTCCAGCTTCCACATCTGAGCCCCTACCCCTCTGGCCAGTACTGTCATCTTCAGAGGACCCTGGGTAGCATCCACATGAAGTGCCTCCAGAGTACACCTTTTCTCTTTTTTCTTTTTTTTAAAATATTTTATTTAATTTTAATTTATGTGCATTGGTGTGAGAATGTCAGATCTTAGAGTTACAGACAGTTGTGAGCTGCCATGTGGGTGCTGGGAATTGAACCCAGGTCCTTTGGAAGAGCAGGCAGTGCTCTTAACCACTGAGCCATCTCTCCAGCCCCAGTACACCTTCTCTTACCACCTGTTCTGTCTGGGCTTCTAACGCACCAGATCTCTCACTTTGTGTGCTTCCCTGGCTGACTTCACATTGAGCCTCCGTGTCCTGTGGGGTCCTCTCAGATGTCCCTCCGGGCATATCCCAGCTAGGGGGGCCTGGTTGTCTGCTCCTGATTGGCTCTGAGTGTCTGGGTTCCTGAGCTAGGCTTCAGCTGGGATTCCCTGTTCTCTAGGACATGAGCGCGCTGGTGGCTGCACGCATGCGCCACATCCCGCTATTCCCAGGATCAGATTGGCGTGACCTGCCCAATATAGAGGTGCGGCTGTCGGATGGCACTCTGACCAAGAAGCTGCGCTACACCTACCATGACAGGAAGAATGGCCGCAGCAGCACTGGCGCCATGCGTGGGGTCTGTTCCTGTGTGGAAGGTGGGACCCCAGGCTTTAGTCATCTGCCTTTCCCACAGACGTGAATCCCACTTGCCACAGCCCTCCCTGTGTGTGGTCTGGCTGTTCGGCGGGGGGTGGCCTCCTGGGGTTCCGTAGCAGTCCTCATTTGACAACATCTACTGCTTAAGCCAGAAGTCTGGCCATCCCAGGGGGTGAGGTTACAACAGTTGCGCCCACAGCATAGGGGTGCCACATGCTCTGTGCTTGACTCAAGCAGCCATAAGAGCTCCCTTCTGGAAGCCCCTTTGCAGAGATGAGGCACCCCAGCGAGTCTCCGTGCAGCCTGGCACCAGCCCTGGCCATAGCACAGTGTTCTGTTGCAGCTGGCCAGCCCTGTGACACCACAGCCAGACAGTTCAACACTCTGATCCCCTGGTGCCTGCCGCACACTGGAAACCGACACAACCACTGGGCCGGCCTCTATGGGCGCCTGGAGTGGGATGGCTTCTTCAGCACCACTGTCACCAACCCCGAGCCCATGGGCAAGCAGGGCCGCGTGCTCCACCCAGAGCAGCACCGGGTGGTGAGTGTGCGGGAGTGTGCCCGCTCCCAGGGCTTCCCGGATACCTACCGGCTCTTCGGCAACATCCTGGACAGGCACCGGCAGGTCAGTCCAGCCCCAGAGCTTGTCACCAAGCATCCTCGGTTCTCAGTTAGGGAGTGGGGCCCAGGGCTTGTGAGTCCCAGGGCTATTACTGAGAGTGTGGGTCATCAGTGGCAACACAGTGGCACAAATGCTTTTCCTAGGCTGGCTGCCCCTAGTTAGGAGCTGCTATTAAAAGGGGCCCATGCCAGAAACACCCACCTCACCTGAGTCCCACCCAGACCAGCCCCCATGCTACAGACTGACCCTTGGCTCATAATGGGAGTCAAAGTGGGTCTGGGTGTGTCTGCATTTTTTAAAAGATGTATTTATTTATTATGTAAATACAATGTTGTGTCTGCACATACACCTGAATGCCAGAAGAGGGCACCAGATCTCATTATAACTGGTTGTGAGCCTCCATGTGGTTGCTGGAAATTGAACTCGGGGCCTCTGGAAGGGCAGACAGTGTTCTTAACCTCTGAGGCATCTCTCCAGCTCCCAGATTTTCTTAAAGCCTTTTAAAAGCTCACTGTTGCAGGGCATGGTGGCGCATGCCTTTAATCCCAGCACTGGGGAGACAGAAGCAGGTGGCTCTCTGGATCCCAGCATAGACCTACACAGAGAGACCTGACCAAACAAGCAAAAAGAGCTCCCTGTTAGTGACCTGTGGGTCTGTGAGCATCGACTGAGTGCCCAGGGCCCAGGGCGTGCTTCTGCCTTGGTCTGATCTGAGGCAGGCCATGGGTTAGGCCACAAGTGAGACTGGTGTCAATCTGGTGTCACCTCCGTTCCTACAGGTGGGTAACGCTGTGCCGCCACCACTGGCCAAAGCCATTGGCTTAGAGATTAAGTTGTGTCTGCTGGCCACGGCTCAGGAGAGCGCCTCAGGTACGTGTCCCTCTCCTTGTGGGCAGCCCTGGGCCTTGTGCATGCCACCAACTCCACATGAGGACAGAGCAGTGGAGCCTGGCCTGACCACACACTGGCTGACATAGTCAGCGGACACCGGCCTCGAGTGCCGACCCAAGCACTGAGCGCAGAACCTTCTGGAAAACGTGTCCAGTGCTGAATGTTTCCAACCGCTACAGGTTGTCCAGGCCAGCCGTGAGCACCTGTGCTGCTGTGTGCTCTGGGTGACTTCTCCTTCCCTTTCTCCTCAGCTGCAGTGAAAGCAAAGGAAGAGACTGCTACCATGGACTAGTTCTGCTCTCACCCAGAGCCCTACATGCACTGACGTTAACGTTTTTAACCTGTTGAGCCCCAGCATTTGAAGTGTTGTGCACAGTGTCTGTGGCCATGGCTGACACTAAGCTGTTTGTGTGAGGTTTGCTTTGTGACCAAGCCGTGCAGTACTTTGTGCATTCTGAATTTTAAAGTTTTTTTTTTTTTTAATTCTGTATTTTATCAGATCCGCCACTGTGCAGGTGGCGAGCGAGACTTGATGTAGTTTTTATATGTTGTAATATTTCTTCAAATAAAGCGCTTCTATAAAGTACCCCCAGGTGGTAACTGGTCTCTCTGGCTGCAACCCCCCCAGCAAAGGCGGGAAGGGCACCAGCCTGAAGGCGCCCGAGGACACACATGCTTTGGTAGGATACATTTCAGTGACTCAGTTCTGGCCAGTGAGAGGCAGATGGAACTTTCTAGTAAGTTTTCTAGAATGCCTATTAAGAGACCAGTCTTAGGCCTGGAGAGATGGCTCAGAGGTCAAGAGCACTGTCTATTATTCCAAAGGTCCTGAGTTCAATTCCCAGCAACCACATGGTGGCTCACAACCATCGGTAATGTGATCTGGTCCCCTCTTCTGGCCTGCTGGCTCACATGCAGGCAGAATACTGTATAAATAATAAGGAAATAAAACTTAAAAAGAAGAAAAAGAGACCAGTCTTGGCTGATGTCCATGGCCACTTCGCCCTTTCGGTTTTGGAGTTGGCTGCTGTTTCCTGTGGTGCCTGGTGATGCAGCAGCCATCTGGTGACTGAGGATGCTGAGCGAGAAGAGAGGCAGATCCACGGCTGAGCTGCCCTCCAAACAGCCTGGCTGCCCTTAAGCAGAGCTCCAGTTGGCTTAGGACCCGCCAGGGCTGTCTGCAGTCTGACTTGACGTACTCAGTTCTAAAGTGAACAAAACCTCAGTTTGTCTTTAGGCAATGTCAGCTGTAACACGCAGCGTGTATATAGTCATCAGTTTCCTCTTCACTCCTTGAGTCACAAAAGTGCCAAGAGCAAGAGACGAAATGGTGGAATGCAAAGTGACAAAACTCATTGGGAGCAAACGGATGTGAACTGTGCTGAGATCCTGTAGCCCTTCTCATCTGTAGAAAAATCCAGAAGAGACTGCTGGGTCATTGGGTTTGGCTCAATATATACACATACTTTTTTTTTTAAATGTATTTTGTAATTGTCTGACCACTGTGTTCACTGTGTAGCCTAGGCTAGCCTAGTAGTGGCAATCCTCCTGCCTCTGCTTTCCAAGTGCCAGTGTGTTGTACTAAGCCCAGCAGTAGTTTGTTGAGGCCTCGCTATGTTGCCCAGGCTAGCCTGGAACTCGGTCCTCCTGCCTCATCCTCCCCTAACCGCCCCCATACCCAGCTGGAGCAATCGGCGGATCTATGTTCGCATAAGTGGAAGCTGGCGCCCCTTTGCCTCTATGGAGCAGCTACTGTCTTCCAACGGGGCCATGGGGTGTCGTCTCTTGAGGGAAGTTGCAGGGGTGGCCTCCGTGCTGGCTTCTTGTAATGGCCCTACACTGGCCCTGCTCACCTGTGTGGGCACTGAGTGTGCCTCTGTACTGGACGTTCTGGAGCTCGAGTTCAGGCTTTGCTTTCAGGGACCAGAAGCCAGTCAAACCCTGAGAAGTGCTAGATAATCTGTTTCAAGCGATGTCACATAGCTTGGGCTGGCTTTGATCTACCTGCCTGCACTAACTCCTAGCTGGTGCAGTGCTGGGCATGGAACCCCTGCTAGGCAAGCACACTACCAGCGAACCCAACCCTCCAGCTGTGCCAAGTGTGATGATGGGGGCGGGTGTATGCCGCAGCTCACATCGTGCGCTCTTCCACCTATGTGTGGGCCCTAGGGACTCAGGCTCCTGGCTCTCACACCAAACACTCAAACACTCAACCACGGTGTGCCCCAGAATAGGGGATTGTTTTTTGTATTGAGTCAGAATCTTTTTTTTTTTTTTTTTTTTTTTTTTTTTTTTTTTTTTTGGTTTTTTGAGACAGGGTTTCACTGTGTAACCTTGGCTGTCCTGGACTCACTTTGTAGACCAGGCTGGCCTCGAACTCACAGCGATCCACCTGCCTCTGCCTCCCGAGTGCTGGGATTAAAGGCGTGCGCCACCACGCCCAGCCTCAGAATCTCACTATAGCCCAGTATATTTGCTACTCCTGTGAAGACTATGTTGCCAATACCAAGGCAACTTATTTTTTTAAAAACCCTTAATGGGGGCTGTCTTGGAATTTCAGAGTGAATCCATGACAATTGTGACCCGGAGCATGGTGCTGGGGTGGTAGCCGAGAAAAGCAGGCAGACACTGGACCTGGAGTGACCTTTAAAACCTCATATGCCTGGGCTGGAGAGATGGCTCAGTGGTTAAGAGCACCGCCTGCTTTTCCAAAGGTCCTGAGTTCAATTCCCAGTAACCACATGGTGGCTCATTAACATCTGTAATGTGATATGGCGCCCTCTTCTGGCTTGCAGGAGTACATGCAAGCAGAGCACTGTATACATAATAAATCTTAAAAAAAAAAAAAAAAACAACCAGTGACACACCTCCAATAAGGCCACCCTTCTAATCCTTTTCCAAACAGTTCTACCAGCTAGAGACCAAGCATTCAAGATACATAAGCCCATTTTCATTCAAATCAGCGCACACTTCCTGCCTGCAACTCTATATACCAAGGTTAGGAACAAAAGATCTGCCTGCCCCTGTATTCCAAGTCCAGCGCTAACTGCTCTGTCACGCTGCCTCACAGTTTTTAATTGCATTTTCCACCCCCCAGGGTTGGGATTGAGACAGGGTCTCACTCTGCAGCCCAGGCTAGCCTGAAACTCACAGATCTGCCTGCCTCAGCCTCCCAAGTGCTGGGACTAAAGGTGTGTGCCATTAGGCCCATCTGTTACACTGTAGTGTGTGTCTGTGTGTCTGTCCGTGTCCTTCTGTCCCCTAGTGCACATGTGTAGGTCAGATAATTTTCCGGGTTTCTTTCCACTGCAAACTTGGGGCACTGGGCTTAACTCGAAAACCCTTTCACCTGCTGCGCCACCTGCACAGGCTGAGAATAGTTCTTGTGGGTCAGTAGATGCTCATCTTCACTGGAGATACGTGTTGGTCACTTTGAAGCCATTAAAGAGAGCAACACCAAGCCCTTTCCTGACCTCTCCCTACTAGTTGTGCCTAAGATTAATTTTTTGTTTTTGTTTTCTTTGTTTTGTTTTTTTCTTTTTGGCCTTTGTTTTGTTTTTTTAAGACAAGGTTTCTCTGTAGCCTTGGCTGTCCTGGAACTCTGCCTCTGTACACCATGCTGGCCTTGATCTCCATAGCGATCTTTCTGCCTCTACTCCCAGGTGCTAGGACTAAAAGAGTGTGCCACTGTAGCGTGGCTGTGTAGCTTACTTATTGAATTTCCACAGAACAAGCCAACTGGGGGGCGGGGGGGTGGGGGGGAGAGGAGAGAGAGAGAGAGAGAGCACTAGCAGTTAAGAGCACTGGCTACTTTTAGAAAGCATTTGGTTTTTTTTCCGAGACAGGGTTTCTCTATGTAGCCTTGGCTGTCCTGGGTTCACATTGTAGACCAGACTGGCCTCGAACTCACAGGGATCCACCTGCTCTGCCTCCCAGATGCTGGGATTAAAGGCGTGCGCCACCACCACCTGGCAGGACTGTGTGCCCGTATAATAGTTTACAACCGCCTGTAACTCTAGTCCCAGGGGTCTGGCACCCTCTTCTGTCCTCTTTGGGTACTACACTCATGCATATATACACTGATGCAAAACACCCAGATTTAACAAAACAAAAAAAAAAACCAAGCAGGCAGATCTGAGTTTGAGGCCAGCTCGTCTAGAGAGTGAGTTCCAAGACCGCCAGGGCTACACAGAGAAACCCTGTCTTGAAAAACAAAAACAACTTTGAGATAGTCACATGTAGGCCAGGCTGGCCTTGAACCCCTACTCCTACCTGGGCCTTCTGGGCGCTGAGAGATGACAGGCACATGCCTGTTCCTGAGCTTGCTGATCCACACTTCCTTTTTGGGGCGAGTACTTGTAAAGGGTTAGGACACGCAGTCAGACCCAGCATTGGATGGCCTGCTGGTCCCATTTTTGGTTAGTGCATGTATGTGTTGTACATGCATGTGCCTGCAGGTGTGCATACCCATGAGTGCCTGTGTGCAGTCCAGAGGAGGCTGACAAATGGTCTTTCACTCGCCACGTTATTCCTTGAGACAGGATCTCTCACTGGGCCTAGAGCGCATCAGTTTTGAGCTGAGCTGGCAGCCAGCAAGCCCGAGGGATTCTCCCGTGCCTGCCTTCCTAGCGCTGTGGTTGCAGGGGCAGGAGGCCCACCCACATTTTACATGGTGCTGGGGATCCAAACTCGGGTCGTCCCGTTTGTTCCCTGACAATTTCTCATGTATTATACATCCTGATTTCCCTCCCTACACCTTCTTACCTGCCTGCCACTCCCTGTGTCTCCTTCCCACCTTCCCACCTGTTGGTTTTGTGACCCACTAGTTTTAACCTGGGCCATCTGTGTGACCACATGTTAGGAACTAGCCATTGGAGCCTGCTGGGCTCACCGTGGGGACATAATTCTCTAGAATTCATATCTGCGGGTAATTCAGCGGGGAATGCAGGGTTCGGGGAGCCCCTCTTCATCCACACCCGACTGGGGACAGTCCTGTGCAGGTTAGCTGCCAAAGCTGCTGAGAGCATGTCTGCAGTGACCGTCTTGTCCGGAAGATGCATCACTGCTCTCTGCCTCTTACCCTCCTTCCCGCCCTTGTCTCAGGTTTAGAGATGTGGTGTAAAAGCTTTAGGGCTGAGCACTCAACCATCAATTGAACAACCTTAAGTCTGCACCCACCTCTGTTCACTGTCCAGGCCAGATGCTCTCTGGGCCCCTTTGGTCTCTTAAGACAAGGTCCCGGGGCTGAAGAGATGGCTCAGAGGTTAGGAGCACTGGCTGCTCGTCCAAAGGTCATGAGTTCAATTCCCAGCAACCACATGGTGGCTCACAACCATCTATAATGAGATCTGGTGCCCTCTTCTGTCATGCAGGCAGAATGCTGTATACATAATAAATAAATCTTTGGGGGGGGGGAAGACAGGGTCCCACTTTGTAGCACAGGCTGGCCTTGAACTTGCCTTCATCTTGTTGCTTCAACCTCCTGAGTGCTGGGATTATGGGTGTGAGCCATGGCCTGAGATAGTTCGTGGTAGTTGTTTTGAGATGGGCCTCATTTTGTATAGCCCAGGCTAGCCTGGAGCTCATTTATATAGATTGCCTAGGCTGATCTTGAACTGGCAGTGATCCTCCTGCCTTAGACTTTCTTCCACTGTTGAGGCTGCCCTATTCCCAGGTGAATGTTTCTCTCTGACTCAAGGGATTCAAAGGGCTGGCCAAAATACTATTGCCAATGGCTGCTGTTTCTTTTTAAGGTAAATATGCCTAAAAGTGGGTAGAATGCCACAGGACCTGAGCGATCAAGTCCCCTGTAAACGCTGCAGAAGTATATTCTGTTTCTGAGATAGTCTCCTGTAACCCAGGCTACTCGCAGCCTCGTTACGGAGCTGAGGTCAGCCTTGAACTCCTGGTTTTCCTGCCTCTGCTTCTGGAGTGCCTAGACAACAAGCATGCCTCTCTGCCTCTCCCCACAGCCCAGCCTCTAACGAGAGAGAGGGATTTGAAAGGTAGCCAGGCATGGAGGCAAACAGACAAACAAACAAACAAAAAAAAACATGCAAGCCTCAAGTCGGCCTCCTCAAAGATAATGCCAACAGGAAGGTGAATTTAAGGCAAGGTGAAGAGAAAGGTGATTGGTGATTCCCCACCCCACCTCCTTCAACCCACCCCCACCCGGATTAAAAACTGGTGCCCATGATGGTGGCTCAGTGGACAAACACACTGGAAGCCGAGCCTAGAGGCCTGAGTTCCATCCCTGGGCCCCAGATGATAAAGGGGAGAAGCAATGCCCGGCTGTTGTTCCCTGATCCCCAGCCCCAGCTTTATTTTATTTTTATTTTTTTTGGTTTTTCGAAACAGGGTTTTTTGTTTTGTTTTGTTTTGTTTTTTTGGTTTTTGCGAGACAGGGTTTCTCTGTGTAGCCTTGGCTGTCCTGGAGTCGCTTTGTAGACCAGGCTGGCCTCGAACTCACAGTGATCCGCCTGCCTCTGCCTCCCGAGTACTGGGATTAAAGGCGTGCGGCACCACGCCCGGCCCCAAGCCCCAGCTCTTTCTTTGGTATCTAAAGCCTACTGAAGGGCTGAGCATGGTGGCCCATGCCCTTCACCCCAGAACTTTCTGAGAAGCAGTCGGATCTCTGAGTTAGAGGCCAGCTCAGTCTAAACAGTTAGTGTCAGAATAGCTGGGAGAGAGACTCTGCCTCAGAAAACCCAAAACAACCAGAAGCCAGCTGTGTGAGCTGCTGGTCGCAAACCAGTGAGCAACGCTCCTCCAAGGCCTCTGTTTCAGATCTTGTCTCCAAGTGCCTGCCTTCAGCCCCTGCCCTCCCTTCCCTCAGTTTAGGGCTGCAGACTCAACTAGGAGTTCAAATTAACCCTTTCCTCCCTAAGTTGCTTTTGGTCATGGGGAAGAGAGCTTGCCCGGCATGCACCAAGCTTCATTTCTAGCACTAAATAAACCCGTTGTGACATGCTTGCCTGTCATCCCAGCCCTAGGGAGGTGGGAGGGTCCGTAGCTTTGAGGCCATACTCAGCTCTGCAGCAAGTTTGAGGCCAACCAAGGGGACACAAGACTCTGCTCCCCGGAAAAAGAGCAACACTATCTATAGGATTTTGTTGGCTCTGATACCTCAACAATTCTATTTTATTAGTAATTTATTAAAGGCATGTACCTCCCTTACAACCGGACTACCCTAAACAGGAGGGAAAGGAGATTAAGGAGAACACGAATGAAACTTTCTGGGTATCAGTTCCCCCCGGGGGCAAATCCCTTGGCGTAATTCTCCGGGAATCTAACAGATCCTCTCTACCCGGCAGAAGAAGCCGCACCGTCCGTGGACCGCACCTGGAGGACTCCACCGAGCTCGCCGCTCGCTGGTGAATCTTCCAACTCTGCGCATAGTGGACAGGAACCTCCGAAACCTCTCTCTCTCTCTCTCTCTCTCTCTCTCTCTCTCTCTCTCTCTCTCTCTCTCTCTCTCTCTCTCTCTCTCTCTCTCTCTCTCTCTCTCTCTCTCTCTCTCCCTCCCTCCCTCCCTCCCTCCCTCCCTCCCTCCTGTTCCTCAATGTCCTCCTCCTCCCTGATGGTCCCTTTTGCAATACCATAGCCCGGCCGGAGTCGCCAGTCCCTGTCTTCAATCCTAGACTGATATGGCTCCTCCGAGTCTATCACAGATGCTGCTGCTCAGTCTGAAGAGACAGAGCCTCAGTGGGTAGCATCCGGAGGCTGCCTTCACCCTGGGCCCAGACCCAGGCAAGACCACGTTCTCTCCACAGGTTTTCACTGGGCGGTTCCTTTGAGGCTCCTTGCTGCCACCTCAGCTGCCCGGGCGCCTGATAGCAGGTGTGTGCCACCACTGGATAGACTTCTCACATCTTTCCACAGATTTGCTCACCAGTTAAACTACTAGGTTCCAAGGGAAAATCCTATCTGTACTCTCTTTAGTTTTTGTACTTCTAAAACAGCCCGGTCGTTAAAAGGTGGCTTTGCAGCTCGCATCTTACCTTGGTTCCCCAAGCTCCTCCTTCCTCTAACTGACTCTACTCTGCCCTCTAGCGGCTACTGCAAGGAGTTTTCTCACAGGAAAGCATACTGAGGTTCCACAGAAAACCCTCCAGTGACCCTGTTCTCCAGCGTCGACGATAAAGACTGGTTTTTGTTTGTTACTTGAGGAATTCATACATGAACCAACTATATTTGTATCATTTTCAGCTGACTTTAAGCTCTCAATTTTTCTGTCTTGGAATTTTTTTTATTGCGGTGGGGGGTAACGTTGGGGGTGGTTTCAAGACTGGGTTTCACTGTGTCTTGGTTGTCCTGGACTCCCTTTGTAGACCAGGTTGGCCTCAAACTCACAGAGATCCACCTTATTCTGCCTCTTGAGTACTGGGATTAAAGGCCATTTTGTTTATTGCATCCTTAAAGAGGAAAATAGTTGTGTGTGTGTTTTTTTTTAATTTTCGAGACAGGGTTTCTCTGTGTAGCCTTGGCTATCCTGGACTCACTCTGTAGACCAGGCTGGCCTCGAACTCACAGCAATCTGCCTGCCTCTGCCTCCTGAGTGCTGGGATTAAAGGTGTGCGCCACCACGCACGGCTGTGAGAAAAATAGTTTTAAAAAATGGAATTTAAGGGCTGGAGAGATGGCTCAGGGGTTAAGAGTACTGTCTGCTCTTCCAGAAGTCCTGAGTTCAATTCCTGGCAACTACATGGTGGCTCACAACCATTTGTAATGTGACCTGATGCCCTCTGATGTCATAACAGGTGTACATGCAAATAGAGCACTCATATACAATAAATAAGTAAAATCTTTCTTTTAAAAAAATGGAGTTTAAGCTGGGCGTGGTGGCACATGCCTTTAATCCCAGCCCTCGGGAGGCAGAGGCAGGTGTATCTCTGTGAGTTCGAGGCCAGCCTGGTCTACAAAGCAAGTCCAGGACAGCCAAGGCTACACAGAGAAACTCTGTCTCAAAAAACCAAAAAAAAAAAAAAAAAATGGAGTTTAAGTCAGCCACTCACCTTTTATGACCATACCATCCTTGGATGTTGCCTGACCTTGTCGATTTCATTGCATTTTTAATTCATGTCGGTGTTTTTTTGTTTTTTGTTTTTCAAGACAGGGTTTCTCTGTGTAACAGCCTTGGCTGTCCTGGACTCACTTTGTAAACTAGGCTGGCCTCAAGCTCAGAGATCCACCTGCCTCTTCCTCCCTAGTGCTGGGATTAAAGATGTGTGCCACCACTCCTGGCTCACGCAAGATTTCTTTAAGGTCTAAGTGTTTCTAGAAAAATAACTATTGTCTGATGTTTACCCTAGATACAATAATCTTACTAGAATTCCAGTACAACTCAGTGTGTGAGAGCATGCCACAGCACTCAGGCGGTGGCCAGGAGCAGCCTACTAGAGCCAGTTCTCTTCTTCCCTTCCACTGGATGTGTCCTGGGGGTTGAACTCGAGTTGACTGGGTTGTGGAAAGCACCTTTACCCACTGACGTCACCTTGCCAGGCCAAGATACAAGTTCTTAGCTGGGAGTGGTGGCACACGCCCTTAATCCCAGCACTCGGAAGGCAGTGGCAGGCGGATCGATGTGAGTTCGAGGCCAGCCTGGTCTACAAAGTGAGTCCAGGACAGACAATGCTACACAGGGAAACCGGGTCTCAAAAAACAAAAGAAAACAAACAAACAAAAAACCCAAAGATACAAGTTCTTTTTTTTTTTTTTTTAAGATTTATTTATTATGTATACAATGTTCTCTCTGCATGTGTGCCTGCCCACCAGAAGAGGGCACCAGATCTCATTATAGATGGCTGTGAGCCACCATGTGGTTGCTGGGAATTGAACTCAGGACCTCTAGAGCCATCTATCCAGCCCCAAGATAAAAGTTCTAAGTGCTGGGCATACAGGTCGTCTCTAGTGTGCCCATCTGCCTGCATTCCATCCCCCACCCCAGCATCCCAAGCTAACAATGGCTTTTTGGAATGCATGTTCCTAGAGGCAGAGAATCAAGTAAATGAAGACGATTATCTCAGAGTTCTAGGGGCGTAGCTCTGTGGACAAGAGCTCAGCATTGCAAATAGCTTAAGGTGACATGAGTAGAGCTTGCAAGATGTCTTTGCAGCTACAGAGGCTTGCAGCTAAGCCTCAAGACCTGAGCTCAAGTCCCAAGACCCACACAGTGGAAGGAGAGGCTTCCTGCAAAGTGTCCTCTGACGTACACATGTGTGTTGTGGCAGAAGGCTTCGTGTACAACAAGCATGTTGTCTTCAAACATACAGCGCACAACACACACACACACACACGGTTTTGTGATAAGATCTAGCATGCTACAGAGAAAAGAATGCACAGGAAGCCAGTTGACCCCTTGCTCAGAGCAAGGATGTCCCAGCACAAAGGTTTGCTCTGAGCCTGTTTCTCCCACATCAGGACCAGAATGCTGGTCCTCCAAACAGTACGGAGCAACAGCCTCCTTGACACATGTGCTTTTCAGGCAGGCTTGTTGGCACACAACTGTACTCCCAGCTATTTGTGAATTGCTTGCATTCAGGAGTTCAGGGGCAATCCTGGAAAACAAAGCAAGACAGAGTCTCATGTAGAGCAGGCTAGCCTGGAATCTAAGAGGTAGGTGAGGCTGGCCTTTAACTCATGACCTTCTTGCCTAGTAGTGGGATTACTGGTGTCTGAATACCCTAATTCTCCAGGAGGAGGGAGAGAAGGAATCAGTCTTGGATGTGTTGGTTTCATGTTTGGTTCCAGGACTTGGGAGAAGGGTGGGGTGGGAAAGACCGATGTGAGTTCAAGGCCAGCTAGGGTACAACATGAGTTTCTGACTAGCCTCGGCTTCAAGGCCAACTTGAGTGTGGTGCTCATGCCTGTAATTTCAGCCCTTTCGAGGTTGAGACTGACGAGTGCGGGGAGTTACTATCTTAGCTACAGGGTGAGACACTGACTTCTACTCTCATCACCCCAAAAAGGAGGGGGAAATTTTTTAAGAGGTTCTTGGGCTGGGCATGGTGGCGCACGCCTTTAATCCCAGCACTCGGGAGGCAGAGGCAAGCAGGTCGCTGTGAGTCCAAGGCCAGCCTGGTCTACAAAGGAGTCCAGGACATCCAAGGCTACACAGAGAGACCCTATTTCCAAAAAAACCAAAAAACCAAAACCAAAACCAAAGCAAACCAAAACAAAAACACTCCCCCCCCCCAAAAAAAAACCCCAAAAGAGCCGGGCATGGTGGCCCATGCCATTAATTCCAGCACTCAGGAGGCAGAGGCAGGTGGATCCCTGTGAGTTCGAGGCCAGTCTGGTCTACACACACCCTTTTTCCAGCTTGGCCCCCAGAGCTTCCCGGCGCACGAGACCTGCGTGTCCACTTTTGTCCGCAGGGTGGCGCTGTGCTCCCCGCGGTCTCGCCGCTCTAGGCTGCAGCCGCGGCACCGGAAGCCTCATTCTCCTCGCGCTTCCGCTCTCTACCCGGGCTGGAGCTGCGTGGAGCAAGACTTCGCGATGCCGACTGGCGACTTTGAGTGAGCGTGGGGTGGCAGCGGGGTCGCCAGAGAGGCGATGTGGGGGCAGCTCTGGGGTGTATGGTGGCCCGGGCGGCGCGGGGGCCGGGACCCGCTCACCGATCTCGTGTCCCCGCAGCTCGAAGCCCAGCTGGGCCGACCAGGTGGAAGAGGAGGGAGAGGACGGTGAGTGTGCGCGCCTCTGCCCGCAGCGATACCCCCGTGCCCACGTCCACGCTAGAGCCCCGCGTGGCCTGCCCGCTGCCCTCCCCACCCCTGCCTTGCGCTCTGCCCCCGAAGCGGGTGTCACCCCCCCCAAAACCCATCCACCTTGGCTTAAAAGTTCCGGTCCTGTGGCTCATTTTTCTTCCCCGCTGCGTCCCTTCTGGCAGACAAATGTGTCACCAGCGAACTCCTGAAAGGAATCCCTTTGCCCACCGGTGACACCAGTCCAGAGCCGGAGTTACTGCCTGGAGGTGAGCGACGTCCATCCCTCCCACCTCCCTTCCTACCCTCGAGCCTACTTTCTAGCCATTACCCGGAACTCTGTTTCTATCATCTTCCTCCAGACCCCCTGCCACCTCCCAAGGAAGTCATCAACGGGAACATAAAGACGGTGACCGAGTACAAGATAGATGAAGATGGCAAGAAGTTCAAGGTGAGGTTGATGGGCGCAGATGTTCCCTGTGCCTTTGTGTTTGGGGGGGGGGACTTAGATTGAGGGTGAGGGGCCTGAGTGGATGGTTGAGGAAGTTCCTGACATTCTGAAAACACTCCCCCTCCCCCACCCCCGTCCACATCTTCAGATTGTCAGAACCTTCAGGATTGAGACCCGGAAGGCATCAAAGGCTGTGGCAAGGAGAAAGGTGAGACCCTCCTACTTCGTTTTGTGGGGGCAGTGTTCCCCAGGACTGACCCAGGGGAGTTTGGGAAGCTAATTATTTTTGTTGTTGTTGATGTAGAATCAAGGTTTAGTGTCTGGCCGTGAAAGTTTAAGGCCTGGGAGGAGATGAGGTTGGATCCCCAGTTCCCCGTGGTGTGTGTGTGTGTGTGTGTGTGTGTGTGTGTGTGTGTGTGTGTGTGTGTGTGTGTGTGTGTGTGTGTGTGTGTGTGTGTGTGTGCGCGCGCGCGTGTACAGTATAGGTTGGATCCCCAGTTCCCCATGGTATGTGTGTGTGTGTGTGTGTACAGTATAGGTTGGATCCCCAGTTCCCCCATGGTGTGTGTGTGTGTGTGTGTGTGTGTGTGTGTGTGTGTGTGTGTGCGTGTGTGTCTGTCTGTGTCTGCCTTTCACTCACCCCTTTAATCCCAGCACTCGGGGAGTCAGAGGCAGGTGGATCTCTGTGAGTTTGAGCCCAGCCTGGTCTACAATGCCAAGGTTGCACAAGGAAATTTAGTTTCAGAGAGGGAGGGAGGGAGGGAGGGAGGGAGGGAGGGAGAGAGAGAGAGAGCGCGCGTGCGCATGGTGTGTGAGGTGGGGGGGGTGTTAATGCACCTGTACGCACACATGGACCAGAGGAGGATGTTGACTGAATTGCTCTATCATTTCACTCCCTAACTTACTCTTCTGGGGTGGGGTCCCTAACCCTCATGCCTAGTTTTTTATATATGAGAGTTTGGAATCAAGCTCAGATGCAAGTGCATGGTAAGCACTTTTACACACCGAGCCACCTTACCAATACCTTTTTTTTTTCTTCTGTTTGTTTTTTGTCTATTTGTGGGGGGGCAGTGCCTCATATAGCTCAGGATGGTGTTGAGCTTGTGGAGTTCAGGGTCCTCTGGTTCCTGTTTCCAAGCACCACCATGTCTAGCTTAGGAAGTGGGAATTATCAGCTAGCACTCAGGAGGCAGAGGCAGGCGGATCTCTGTGAGTTCGAGGCCAGCCTGGTCTACAAAGAGTCCAGGACAGCCAAGGCTACACAGGGAAACAAGGAAGTGGGAGTTGTCAGCATTATCTCATGGACGGCCTCCCTGGAGACTAGAGTGTGGGGTTTCAGGCCCTGGCGTGGCTGTCTGTCTGGGGTACTCTACTGTGGGATCTCACCTGCCTTTGTCCTCACTTCTCCCCATCCTCTGGGAGCCCAGAATTGGAAGAAGTTTGGCAACTCAGAGTTTGACCCACCGGGGCCCAACGTGGCCACCACCACAGTCAGTGATGACGTCTCCATGACATTCATCACTAGCAAAGAGGTGAGCAGGGTGAGGTTGGGACCAGAGCTGCAGTGCAGTGGGCTGGGCAGGGCCTGGCAGCCCCTCTGAGCCGTTCCCCCCTATGTCCCCCCCTCCAGGACCTAAACTGCCAGGAGGAGGAGGACCCAATGAACAAGCTCAAGGGCCAGAAGATTGTGTCCTGCCGCATCTGCAAGGGCGACCACTGGACTACCCGCTGCCCCTACAAGGACACACTAGGACCCATGCAGAAGGAGCTGGCTGAGCAGCTGGGCCTGTCCACTGGGGAGAAGGAGAAACTGCCTGGAGGTGTGGCCTGGGGCCGCTGGGAGGGGCCTGGGGCTGCTGGGAGGGGCCTGGGGCTGCTGGGAGGGGCCTGGGGCCGCTGGGAGGGGCCTGGGGCCGCTGGGAGGGGCCTGGGGCTGCTGGGAGGGGCCTCACTGTTCTTTTGTAGTGTGCTGTTTTCTTTCCTCACAGCATCTATAGCCAAGTTTGAGCAGCTTGGGCATGGTCATTCCTGTGTAGTTTGATAGACGACTTATTCTAACGTGTGTGTGTGTTGGTGTGTTGCGTGCAGCGTGCATTTATATACAGGCGATACCCTGTTCTGGCCCTGTTGTTGAAATCCTCTGTGTTTCTTATGACTCGAGTGGAACTTTGTTTCTCACCATTATAGATGAACGGCCTAGGGACACCCCTCACTTTGTGTGCCTGTAGTCTGGATGCTGTGGGCTCTGCAGTGCCGGGCTGTGGGTGCAGGATCATGTCTGTTCTGTGGCTTGTTCACTTCGTGGTAGCTTCCTGGACATGACATTTGAGTCACCAAAGGATGACTGGGTGCCTGTAGCTGGGGGCATGGGCTGAGTGTTACCTTTGCCCACTGTTTTCCAGAGCTGGAGCCCGTGCAGGCCGCCCAGAACAAAACAGGGAAATATGTGCCCCCGAGTCTCCGGGACGGGGCCAGCCGCCGTGGGGAGTCTATGCAGCCAAACCGTAGAGGTGAGGAGGGTAACCAGGCGAGTGGGTAACCAGACACCCTATAATTACTTCTGCATTTGGGCGTGGGGTCCGGCTATGGCATTCTTCTCACTGCTTCCTCGCCCTTTCCTGCCCACAAAGCCGACGACAATGCCACCATCCGTGTCACTAACCTGTCTGAGGACACTCGTGAGACTGACCTGCAGGAACTCTTCCGGCCTTTTGGCTCCATCTCTCGCATCTACTTGGCCAAGGACAAGACCACTGGCCAGTCTAAGGTGGGCGGGCTGGTCTGGGGAGCGGGTGGCTGGGTCATAAGGGTCCTGTGACCCACTTCTTACCATCCGAATATCTGCCCCTCCCTGGCCTCCAGGGTTTTGCTTTTATTAGCTTCCACCGCCGGGAGGATGCTGCACGAGCCATTGCAGGGGTGTCTGGCTTTGGCTACGACCACCTCATCCTCAATGTCGAGTGGGCCAAGTAAGTTCCACCCCTGTCCACATTTTCCCTAGCCCAGTTATGTGGTACCAGGCCTGTCTGAAGGACAGTCCTTTTATTGTCTCTGGGGAAAACCTTATCTGGCCATTGGGCCTAAGCAGGCAAGGCCTGGGCTTCCCTGGTACAAATGTAGTCTCGGGTACCCTTTAGCATCACAAGTCCCCACCTTACCACCTCTCCCCCTCCCTCCCTCTTTCCAGGCCATCAACGAACTAATAAAGACACTTACTACCTGCTGCTGTCACCCAGACCATCAAAGACAAAGCCTCCAGTAAACAGACTTCAAATAAACTTGTGTCCTGCTTGTTTTCATGAGTCTCCCTGTGGGGGTTGGGGGTATGAGGGTGGAACTGGCCTCTTCCATCAGCCTAAGGTCTTTTTTTTTTTTTAAAGATTTATTTATTTAAGCTGGGGTTGGTGGTATACACCTTTAATCCCAGCAAAGGCAGGTGGATTTGTGAGTTTGAGGCCCGCCTGGTCTACAAAGTGAGTCTAGGACAGCCAAGGCTATACAAAGAAACGCTGTCTCGAAAAACCAAAAATAAAAATAAAAATTTATTGAATGTATGAATATGCAACCTGCATATAAACCTACAGGCCAGAAGAGAGCATCAGATCACATTACAGATGGTTTTAAGCCACCATGTGGGTGCTGGGAATTGAACTCAGGACCTCTAGAAGAGCAGCCAGTGCTCTTAACCTCTGAACCATCTCTCCAGTCCCCAGGACCTGTCTGCATGAGAGGCATCCTCCACTGGTTAAGATACCAGCCTTGAGGGGGCTAGCTAGAGCACCCTTGGCATTTCAGAGCTGTTGTCACAAACCAGTTTGTGGCAAGGAGGCTTCAGGTAGATCGGGTAGGCTCGGCTGCTTTTGGGGTGTGGTTTTGCCTGCTACAGGCAGGTCTTGGTGAGGGCTCTTGTGCTGAGGCTTTCGGTTGCATGGGTGGCAGCCCAGGCTGGGTGCCACAGCCATGTAGAGCAGGGGGTGTATGCATGTGGCCAGGGCCACAAGGATGCGTGTCAGCTGATAGCCAAAGAAGGGCCCCAGCTCTGGCTTCAAAATCTGTGACTCCTTGGGGAGGCTGGAGCATTGAGTCAGCCAGCTTAACAAGGTGTTCAGAAGGATCACTACTGTGATGTGGTAGGGCACATATGAGCAGGCATAGAGAGCCACACCGCTGGCCACCAGCACTACCACACGCAGTTTCTGGGCTGTGGTCATGCCCTGGCTGCGCAGCACCACCCACCCCAGGGCACTGTATGCCAATAGTGTGAGCAGCAGAGGCAGGATGCCACCCAGGACTGCCAGTACCAGGTTGTAGATTCTGAAGGCCTCTAACTGCCTGCTTCCCATCGTCAGGCACTTGACACAGGCTTTAGGATTGGCCCTGCTGCATTTTCCAAGGCCTGGTGGGGGCTGTTCCAGGCGGGAGAAGCTGAGCATGGGGGCAGCCAGCAGGATGGCCGTGATCCAGCCGGCAACACTGACAATCCAGGCGTGTTTGGGTCGCAGGCGTCTCCGTGTGAAGAAGGGGTGCACTACCACCATGTATCGGCTGAGGCTGATGCAGGTGATGAAGATGATGCCACCTAGCAGGTTGCAGATGGAGACAAAGCGCTCCAGGCGACAGGCCAGCTCTCCGAAGCTCCAGTTTCTGGGTGGGTAGAAGTAGGCAGCCAGAGGCGGCAGTGTCATTGCATAGCACAGGTTGCTGACTGCCAGCTGCGCAGAGAAGACCACAGCTGGGTGCCAGGGCCTTTGCTCTTGGGTGATAAAGCGGTACAGGGCCAGGCCGTTGCCGCCGACCACCACCAGGAACTCTGCCATCAGGATGGCCCAGAGGGAGCCCTGCTGGGCACGCCTGTACACCTCATCAACAGCTTCCAAGCAGGCTGTGGATAGAGTAACTGACTGAGCCACATCTTGGCTCCTAAATTTGCATATCAGTTCCTACAAGTGAGTGCTGAGCAGGTAGAGGCCTGAGCGGCTGCAGACGCAGTCTGACAGGTCCTAGTCTGATGGGAACAGCTTATCTTGAGGTGGAATGGGCCAGGACATTAAACCTGGCTTGGAAACAAGCTGGGGTAGACACAGGACCCTCTCTGCCCACCCCTCCTTTAGGTGCCAGGCCCCCCACAACCACCAGAGGGTCCCCAAAGATGTCAAGGGTCCCCACTCAGCCTCAGCATTCCCAACAACTCTACCCCCAACTTACAAACCTTGCACTGTTCCCCTCCCCACCAGCCATCAACACCAACCAGGTAGCATCTTGAAGAACAAGACTTGTACTATGCAAGGCCACCTCTGGCCTGGCCACCCCAAAATGTCTTAACAGCCAGCAGCACCCTCCCACCATCCTTAGTCCCTTAACCACTGTCCCTCTAAGATGGCAGACATGTGGTGGATTGGTCAGCCCCACTTTAGCACATGTCCCCTTTCTTAACTGGCTGAGTGCTGGCTCACCTGAGTGATTATGGGTAGCCATGGTCCTCACAGCGGCTCCTATACACGGTCCTGTTTCCAGCAGTGGCCAACAGCTCATCTCAACTTGTATAGCCAGTCAGGGTGACACCTCCCACCTACCCCACTTCCTCCTTGTACTATCTGGGCTGGGCCTGTCTCTTGGCCTGTCACAACCAAGTTAGCTCTGCCCCACCCCAACCAGAGAGAAGACTCAAAAAAGTGCCATGTTCAGGTTTATTGTAGGTAAGAACTGGGCAGTTCCTTTATGAAAGGAAACCGGGCTGCGCTGGAGGTCAGGGCAGCTCCCGGGCCCCAATCTGGGGCATCCACGGTCCATCCACTGCCAAGCAGGCTCAGGCTCCTCTCCTTGATGTTGGACCCTTGTCCTGGCGTGTGGCTCTGGGTCCCAGCTTGGTCCTGACTCTCTGGGATTTGCCCTGAGGCTTTGGAGGCCGCCAGCTGCCACCTTGGCCCCTGCCTGAGCCATGCCTTTGCTTGCTCTCGCCCTGCTTCTTGCGCTGCTTCTTGCCCGGAGGCCCTTCCTGTCTTCTCCGCTTGGGCGCTCTGGGGAACATGTCTGTAGGGAAAGAAATGGTCAAGGTCCTCAGAAATAGTGAAAGGGCCTCGTGTGTCACCAGCACAGGGCCTGCCACACACCTTCGTCAGGCTCCTCGCCCACGGCCTGGCGAAAATATTCAGCATCATCTTCATCATCCTCAAGCTGGCTGGCCCCCGCTGCCTCTGGAGGTGCCCCCGGGTCCTCAGCGTCACTGTCCCCGTCAGCCTTTGCACGGGCTCGCTTCATACCTGCCAGGCTCTTCTTCCTGGAGGACAGATGTGTCACAAGCCAGCTTGCCCAGGTGCCCAGGCTCCCAGCCACCTTTCTGCCCAGTGCCTGTGTACTTGTGGGCCTCACGCAGTTCCTGCTTGCGCTGCAAGTTCTCCGCCTGCTGGCTCTGACGCTGTGCCTTGAGCCGCAGCTTCTCCTCCTTGGCTGCCAGGATGGCCTGCAGCTCCTCTTCGGTCTTGTGCACTGGTGAGAAAGACCAGACGTATCTGTCAAGGTCACAATGAGACTGAGCACTGCTCTCACAGGCTGGCCTCACCCGTCCCCTCACCAAAACTGTGGAAGAGGACACTGCCGTTCCCAACACCCTCCTGGATCTTAATGAGCTGCAGCGTCATCCGGGGCCCTATCTGGAACATGGATGGGAAGAGAGTCAGGCTAGCTTCCAGCCTGGGGGCTGTGAGAGTCACCATGAGCCGCCCCTTACCTCTGTAAGCCGGATGGCGCTCTGCTGGGCCTGCATGTTGCCCCGTCCGGCCACAGCCTGGGGCAGTTCTGTGATGTTGTGTTCTCCATCTGGCTCCACCTCACTGTCTGACAGCCCTATACTCCTGTGTGGGACAGCAGGTTAGCTTGGGTGCTCCACCTGAGCTGCAGACCCCTGCAGGGGCACCTGCCACCCACCCACTTCCTCACGTGGCCAGCAGCTCACTGATGTCCTGCAGCCGGCTCATGTTGGGAAACTTCTCCTGCAGAAGCTTCTTCATGCCCCGGCTGGCACCCACAGGAACCACCTTGATGCTGCTGCAGTGGTGAGAGCAGAGGGAGGGGTCAAGGGTCACGGAGTCCAGGGTCAGTTCCTTGCCCTCTTCCTTCTGTGCGTGCATCAGGGCGTTTACTTTGAGTCTGAGCAATCACACGAGTCTCAGCAGCAGAGTTCTCATCAGGTGCACGAGGTGTCCCGCCTTAAGTCCCGTGCCCCCACCAACACTCACTAGTGTCGGAAGTCCAGCTCTTGGGAGTCGGGGTTGTAGTTAATGAGGAGGCATCGCTTAATAGTGTTCAGGTTCACCTGGGGGTCAGGGAGAGGGGCCTGTGAGCTGGTTCTCTCCAGCAGTCCTGTCTAGGGTGAACACTAGGAATGTTCTAGGGGTGTCTACAGACTGGAGCCCTGGCTAGAAGTCTCAGTTGCAGAAGCCACCAAAGCCACCCATCAGACTTCTTACTAAGCGAGGTCTTATAAGAGCCCTGAGAACTTCAGTGCCAAGAGAGTATTTGAAGCTTTAGTCCTTCTGGGTGGCTGAGGCTAAGCCTAGCATGGGCTAACCTTTGACCTTGGGTCAAGAAAACCAGGTAGAGCTCAGTTGGTACAGTGCTTGCGCACCAACTGTACACCTCTCAAAGTGGACTAAGCAAGGAAGGGACAGAGGATCACAAGTTCAAGCCCAGCCTCAGCCACAAAGTTGGACGCCAGCCTGAAATATATGAGATCCTGTCTCAGTAACAAATTCATGCCAGCTCCAGTCCTGCCTTTGAATTTAAGGCCAAGCCAGTTGCATCTTGCCAGTGAGTCTCTCCACACGAGGACCCAACATAGGGCCTGCAATACCCACTCCCAGCTGCCCACCGCCCCCACCCCCACCCCGGCAGCAGCCTGGAGATCTGGCCCACCGTGTGCACGTTGATGGATGGGAACAGGTTCTGGAACATGGAAGTCATGAGCTTGATGTGCATGCCCTGGGAGCCGAAGCTGTTGAGCACCAGGAGGGGCGGGTGGTTAAACTGCTGCTCATGCATACGGTGCCGGCGCAGGGAAGAGACGACATCCCGGACCAGTGTGTACTGAAAGGGAGGGCAGAGGCTAAGGACCATCTGTGTGACCAGGGCCCTCCCCAGGCAAGCTGGGCTCTAGCATCACCTCTACCACTCACCTTATTGATCTGGAAGGTCAAAGTGGGGCCTCCTGGGAGGCGCATCAGCTTCTGCCAAAGAAAAGATGGGTGAGGGCGGGAGGTGCCTGGCTAGGGGGCAGGGCAAAGGGTAAGCCTTGCTCCGTTGCTTCAGAGCGTTTACTTTGAAGCCAGCATCAGAACAGATCAGGGCAGTGACTCATCACGAGACAGGAGCAGCTAGGGCAAGGAAGGGAAGGGCACGGTGTGGCGCCCACTCACCAAGTATACACTGTTGTCTGTTTTGCTCAAGATAAGGAAGTGTGTGACCCCGAGGGGACCAGCCACCGCCACACAGTCCTTCAGTGTGTTCTTCTTTCGAACCTGTTAATTACAGAAAGGGATGGATACAGGTTATTTATCAAGCAAAGAAGCTTAAACTGAGGATTCTGAGATGCTGTTTCTGACCACCACTCCGGTTTTGGAGGTCCTGACAATTTAACCTAAGCTATTGTCCCAGCACTCAAAAAAAAAACTTTCATAAAGCGTTTATTTTGTATGTAAGCATGTAAAGGGGCACAGGTGGAGGTTACGAGGGCAACCTTCAGGAGCTGGCTCACCCCCTCCACTACATGGGGTCTGGGAAGTGAACTCAACAAGCCCCTTTTAATCGCTGAGTCATCTCTCTCGGTTGCCCACCCCCCCCCCCTCCCGCCTGTATTTATTACAGAAGACCTCACTATGTGACCAAGGCCGACCTCCAACGTGGTCTTACCCCACCCCCACTTCCCGAGTGCTGCGATGTCGCCTATACACCATTACGCCTGGTTCAAACGGTGCTCCGGATTCAGCCGGGGGTGGGGGGCTTCCGACATGGAAGGAAGGAGCCCTGCTACTTAATTTAACCATCAACCTCGGGCCCCAAGTCCTCGCCGGAGTCCCTCGCTGCTGCCACGAAGCCAAGGCCCGGGGCTGGAGGTGAAGGGCTGGGGGGCGGGGGGTGCCCACCTGCAGGCGGGTGGCGGTGAGGGGCTCCATGACCCGCCGCACATCCAGGCTGAGCTGCTGGACACTGCGACCTGCCCGGCCCCGCGTGAACACGAACGAGTGCGGCTGTGAGGCGTAGGCTTCGAGGTTGCGGAGCTGCGCCTGGGCGCGAGCGCGCTTCTGGTGCCGGGACTGCGAGGACGACAAGCGGGCGGTGAGAGCCCCGGCCTCCGTCGCGACCCCACCGGCGCCCCATGATGCCCGCCCCGGCCGCTGCGCCTCACCCGTCCCGACTGTCCCATGCTGCCAGCTTCTCCACGAGGCCGCCTCTCTAGCCGCTTCCGGCGCACACCGCTCACTTCCGATGCAGGAGGTTCAATGAAGCTCGACTCCACGCGCTGTGTGGCCGACTTCCGGTGACGCGTGGCTCGTAGTGCTTCCCACTTCCGGTGCGCCCTCCAGTGACGTCATCCAGCGCTAGTTGGCTTAAAGGATAAAAGTCTTTACGGGGGTGTTGGGTTTTTATTTTGTTTGGTTGGTTTCGGTTTTTTTTTTTTTCCCAGACAGGATTTCTTTCTTTCTGTAGCCCTAGCTGTCTGATTGATTGAATAAACAGAATGAGCTAATTGCGACGAAGCTGTAATACATAAAAGCAGGTTTATTAGAAGCGGCACGGGACGGGGAAGGGAATGGGGAGTGCTGAGAGTGAGCGAGCGCAGGCCCCGCCAGCCATGCCCTGCAGCTCACTCTGTACACAAGTCTGGCTTTGAACTCACAGGCGTCCATCGCCACCGCTAGGCTTTTTTTAAATTTAATTTTATTTTATTTTGGTTTTTCGAGACAGGGTTTCCCTGTGTATCCCTGGCTGTCCTGGACTCGTTTTGTAGACCAGGCTGGCCTTGAACTCATCCACCTGTCTCTACCTCCTAAGTGCTGGGAATAAAGGTGTGGGCCACCTCTTTCTAGCTGGGCGGGGAAAGCCCTGTCTCAAAAAACGAAAAATAAATAAACAAACAAACAAATAGTTTAAGAAACCGAAATTCTCCCTATACTCTCTTGCATTTCCTTTCTTCCTTCTTCCCTGTCTCTTCTCCCTCTTCTTTCCCATGCAGCCCATGGTAGCCTTGGACTCAGCATCCGCCCTGCTGAGTTGGCTCCTGCCTCGCCTTCTATTATATTTTAACAACCAACTCTTAAGTGTCCTGTGTTAGGGTTCTGCCTCAGTCTGCCTACCTGTGATGTCATAGCCTACCTGTGATGTCATAGCCTACCTGTGATGTCATAGCCTACCTGTGATGTCATAGCCTACCTGCCACTGGGCGTGGCCCTGCCCAGTATATAAAAGGACAGTCCCCCCTTTCCCCCCCTTACCTCTTCTCTCCTCCTCTCCCTCTCCGTCTCTGTCTCTCTGTTGTGCCCCTCCCCCTTTCCTTCTCTCCCATGTTCATTTAATAAACTCCATATAATATCTGTTGCCTGGCATCTTATTTTTTAATCATTAAATCCTGTCTCCCTGCCCTTAATGAAGAAAGATGCCATACTGATCCTGGGCAAACTGGTCCCTGGCACTTGGGGCTCAGCCAGTCAAGAGACTGGGCCCTGAGAGATCCGTTATCCTTGTCTCCCAGATCCTAAGGACCAGTTCTGCTCCCCAGGATCCCTGTCTGCAGATGAGCAGAAGCTTGGAAGCTTCCTTTGGAGGCCAAATGCTCTAACCTCTTCCCATTTGTCCCACTCCCTCCCACCCCTCCCCCACACTCTCTCTCACAGCATCTCAGCTGCAGGACTCTGGCTTCTTCCCAAAAAAAAAAAAAAAAAAAAAAAAAAATCAGTGAAGGGAAGAACACTCACCCCAAGGCTGAGCATCTTGTCTCTTCCTAGGAGCTTGTATCTATAAAGCCTCTTCCTAATTCTTCGTCTTTACTCTCTATTTTGCCACCCTATCCCATCTGGCTTCCTATTTGTTTTT
This sequence comes from Acomys minous, assembly GCF_964271855.1. Classification (NCBI taxonomy): domain Eukaryota; kingdom Metazoa; phylum Chordata; class Mammalia; order Rodentia; family Muridae; genus Acomys; species Acomys minous. Next base: position 83,523,707 of record NC_140494.1, on the reverse strand, counting down.
TTAGAAAAGATTTATTTATTTATTACTGTGTTTACAGCGTTTCACCTGTAGGCCAGAAGAGGGCATCAGATCACATTATAGGTGGCTGTGAGCCACCATGTGGTTGCTGGGAATTGAACTCAGGACCTCTGGAAGAGCAGCCAGTGCTCTTAACCTCTGAGCCATCTCTCCAGCCTCCTGGCTTGCTATTCTTACCCCTCCCCTCACCAACTGCCCCTTTTCATTACTTCTAAAGTTTTATCTTTTTCCTGTTCCTGACTCCCTCCATCTCAGGCCTGTCGCTGCCTCCTCAGCTCCCTTGTCCTTTAGCCCTTTTCTGTGGCTTCTGCGGTTTCTTCTCTCTGCTGGTAATGGAGAAGCAAAGGGGCTTCTCCACAGTCCAGCACTGGCTGCTGCTTTCTATCCTAGAACAGGCCTTTCCTCTCTTGGCCCTGGAGTGTGCTCAGTTTTGGGGAGTTGAGAACCTTGCTAAGCAAGGAGAGGCCACTTTGCCCAGTGCAGGCCTGGTCAGGGGTCCTGGGTCTAGGGACCCAGGATCTCTATCTCTGGGAAGTGACGACATGGACTTTTCACTCTTGTTCTGTCGCTGTATGGGTTGACTGATATGAAAATGTGACTGTGTTGGAGAAAAACAGAGAGAATCTGTAATGAGACGTGTGAGCTTTGGTTGTGCTGACTGGAGTGTGTGCTGGATTGGACGGCCCTAATGCTGCTATGGCTACACAGGCCCAAGCTATTTTTCCTTTCCTTTCTTTTTTCTGGGTTTTTGGATACAAGGTTTCTCTGTGTAGCCTTGGCTGTCCTGGAACTAGCTCTGTAGACCAGGCTGGCCTCGAACTCATAGAGGTCCCCCTACTCCTGCCTCCCAAGTGCTGGAGGTGTGTGCCACCCCACCCAGTGATTGATTGTGGTGGATTGAATGCGGCTCACATATTTGAACATTTGATACCGAGGTGGCAGAACAGTTTGGGAAGGATTAGGAAGTGTGGCCTCATGGGAAGAGGTATGTCACTGAGGCTGGGCTTTGGGGGTTGCAAAAGGTCACTCCAAGCCCAGTGTCTTTCTCTGCCTCCTGCTGTGCATCAGCCCTCAGCCACTGCTCCAGGACCATGTCTGTCTGCTGCCACGCTCCCGCCGCGATGCTCATAGACTCACCCACCCTCTCAAACTGTAATCAAGCCCCCAGTTAAATGCTTTCTTGTCTAAGCTGCCTTGGTCATAGTGTCTCTTTACAGCAGCAGGACAGTGACTGAGACAACGGTCTAAAGCCAAGAGCCTCAGACAAACTCAGAAGCTCCCTGTATACTGGTAACACCTTGTCTGATAAGAAAGCCAACACAGTAGTGAAAACATCAGCAGGCAAGAGCCAGGAGAAGCCTGACAAGGCCCACATATGATTAAAAACATCTGCTGGCAGGCGTGGCGTCGGCGTCGTACGCCTTTAATCCCAGCACTAGGGAGGCAGAGGCAGGCGTATTGCTGTGAGTTCAAGGCCAGCCTGGTCTACAAAGTGAGTCCAGGACAGGCAAGGCTACACCAGAGAAAACTGTGTCGTGATAAACCAAAAACAAAACAAAACAAAAACAAAAATAACATTTGCTGGCATGCCTCAGCCCCGAAGAAGGAACAACACACAGATAAAAATTTCCACCCCATAGTTTTCTGTCCTCTAAAACCCAATCCTCCTGTACTTGGTACCGACTCCATTTCATTGTTGTAGTAAAAAGCACTCTGTTTCTGTTGGGGTCGGTTTCCTCTTCCTTTTATTCTCACATTGCCACCATCAGCCCAGATCTAACACTCCCCCCACACCACTCCCCCCCCCCTTTTTTTTTAAGATAGGGGCTCACTGGCTGGCTTGGAACTTCCCAAGATCTAATTGCCTCTACCTCCCGGGTACTGTGATTAAGCGTGCACCACCTCATCCTGAAGTTTTGTTTTTTTGTTTTTTTCCTTCTTGCAATACAGGGTACCAACCCAGGACCTTGCAGGTGTTCTACCACTGGGCCACACCCCAGCCCCTCACTCGGGGCATTAGGCAGTTGAGTCACACCCTAGCCTGGGTACTAGGATTAAATGAGAAATAAGTTTTGCCCCTTAAAGGTGTCCCCAACACTAGGGAGGTTGCTCACTGATAGCCATCATTATCAGTCCGGTATATCATGGTTGTCTGAGTCTGGATCTCACAAGAGCTACAAGAGCCCAGGGCCTCCCGTGCTCTGTGAACCTCTGACAGAAAGGAGGAAGCTGGTGGAGGGCAGTGGCCTCTCTTATCCTGCCCTGGAGGCCTGGACAAGGGGATCTGGCGTTTCTGCTCTGGGTTCTCACACTGGAAATACTAAATATTTACACTTGCTGTGCTCCCAGGCTCCATCCCAGGCCGGGGGGTGGGGGGATGGGGTGGGAGTGGGGGATGGGGGTGGGGGGCTGGGGTGGGGTGGGGTGAGGATGGGGGGGTGATTTCCAAGCCTCCTCCGGGCTTCTGTTCTTCCAGCCTCCTCTACTGAGACAGCTCAGAGGCCCCTCCCTCAGATTTTGTGCGCTTGCTGCAAACCTCACTGGAGTCAGCATCTGGGCCATGAGAGGTGAGCGTGGGCAGTGGACACAGGTAGATGCTGTTTGTCTAGAGACTCTCGGTCTTGATTTGGGGGTGTAGTGTGGTGGGATCTCAGGCCTCTTCTTTACTCCACGCATGCCAAAGAGATGCTTTACTCCCTGCCCAGTGCTTGGGAGCTCGGCCTGACGCGGGGCTGCTGTAGCTACCGCACCCTGCCTCGAACGCAGAAATGTCCACGGTTTCAAGTGCTTTGCTGTCCTCTGCTCCCTCCCGCCTCTTCCCTTCTATGCCACCCTCACAGGCCTCCTTGCTGTTTATTCTTTTCAGCACATCGGAAATGAGATCCGACCCCAGGACCTTTGCATTCATGCCTCCTTCTGAGCAAGTATGTGAGCCCGAGTGCCTGGGCGTGGTGGCATGAGGACCTAGGCGTGCCGTGAGCTCTGCGGGGGCAGGGATGGGGTCGTGAATAAGCTGGCTGAAGGCGCTGTGTGAAGCGTAGCATGGTGGCACGCCTGGACCATCTAGCGATGGGGACGCTCAGGCAGATCTCAAGTTCAGAACCAGTCTGGGCTACATGGTGACCATGAGTGAGGTCTAGGGTTTTAGACACACACACACACACACACACACACAGTGGTGACCATGAGTGAGGTCTAGGGTTTTACACACACACACACACACACACACACACTGGTGACCATGAGTTAGGTCTAGGGTTTTAGACACACACACACACACACACACACACACACACACACACACAATGGTGACCATGAGTTAGGTCTAGGGTTTTACACACACACACACACACAAACACACGGTGATGACCATGAGTGAAGTCTAGGGTTTTTCACACACACACACATAAGGTATTTTCCTGAGGTGGAAGCCACCGAAGGTTCTGAGGGCAGAGGGGTGATTGGGCCCAGGCTCAGGAGTCTGGAACCGGGGAATTCTGAGTGAAAACAGATGCTGCTTGCTGGATCAGCTATGGTAAAAAGTCTGAGCTGCAGCTAGCTCAGCTCTGTCGTCAAGTACTACCACGGGAGGCGAGGCCCGGGTATTAAGACTTCAGTGTCTTCCTTGGCTACCTGGGAGTTGTGAGACCAAACTGGGCTAAAACAGGTAATACCCTTCTCCTTCTCCGCTGCAGGTGGCCATGGGGGCTGCCAGGCTGCGCACACTGCAGCTGCTGGTCCTGCTGGGCGCTTGGCGGGCGCTCGGAGACGCCGCGCGGTGCCGCGTCACACTGGTAGTGTCCCCGCAGAAGGCGACTGGCGCCGTCTGCGGGAGCTCCGAAGCTGCCCACGACAGCGAACTGGCCGCGCTGCGCACGCGCGTGGGCCGCCACGAGGAGCTGCTGCGCGCGCTGCAAAGGCGAGCGGCAGAAGAAGATGCACTCGCAGGCGAGGTGCGCGCGCTGCGCGAGCACAGCCAGGACCTGAACGCGCGCCTGGGCCAGCTGCGCGCGCAACTGCAGCAGGAGGCGGGGGCGGAGCCTGACCCGGGGGCGGAGCCTGCGGCAGCGCTGGGTCTCCTAGCGGAGCGCGCTCTGGACGCCGAGGCCGAGGCTCGCCGGACGACGGCGCGCCTGCAGCAGGTGGACGCGCAGCTCCGCGAGCATGCGCAGCTCATGAGCCAGCACAGCAGCCTCCTCGACCGCCTGCAGCGCGCGTGCGCGGGTCCGGACCGCGGCCAGCAGCAGGTACCTCCGCTGGGGCACGTGTGTGTGTGTATATGTGTCACAGATCCCAAATCCGAAACCGTGCCTTTGGCGCCACCCACTGCTCATCCGGGTAAACAGCCGGGGAGAACCTCATCCACTGCATGAAAAATATTCATAGGTGCCTAGGCTCACACGGACTATCACCATAGACAAGGACTGTATATATTCTATTTAAAAAAGATTTATTTTCATCTTAATGTGTATGAGTGTTTTGCCTGCACGTATGTCTGTGCACCACGTGTGTGTGCAGTGTTCACGGAGGCCATGTGGATGGTGGGAATTGAACCTGGGTCCTCTGGAAGAGCAGCCAGTAGTCTTAACTGCTGAGCCAGCTCTCCAGCCCTAAGACAATATATTCTTGTCATGAGGCTTCTGCTTGTTTTTTGCAAAACAGCTTTTTGCTTGTTTTTTGAGACAGGGTTTCTGTGTAGTCATGGCTGTCCTAGAACTCACTTTGTAGGCCAGGCCGGCCATGAACTCGCAGAGAGCTGCCTGCCTCTGTCTCTTGTATCCCTGAGTGCTGGGATTAAAGGTGTGCACCACCACCGCCCAACTTTTAAAATTACTATTCATTTATTTATTGTACACATGGATCTTGGTTTCCCCTCCCTCTTCTCCTCCCAGCCCTACCCTCTCGCCTCACCTCCCTGCCATTCTCCCATGGGAGGCTTCTCATGGAGATCAAGCTGCTTTGACACTTCAGGTTGTAGTAGGACCAGGTACGTCTGTCTATCAAGGCAGCCCAATTAGGGGAAAGGGATCCCAAGGTGGGCACCAGAGTCACATACTGCTCCTGCTGTTTAGGAGTCCCACATGCTGAAAACTGAGCGGCACCTCTGTTGTGTGTGTGCAGAGGGCCCAGGGTAGTTGGTTCTGTATGTTTCCTTGTGTTGTTATTTTTGTTTGTTTGTTCATTTGTTTTTGAGACAGGCCTTCTGTCTGGCTGTCCTGGACTTGATTTGTAGACTAGGCTGTCTTTGAACTCACAGTGATCCAGTTGCTTCCGCCTGAGTGTTGGGATTAAAGGTGTGTGCAAGTATGCCTGTCAGTTTTGTTTTGTTTTGTTTTGTTTTTTAATTGAGACTGGGTCTCCTGCAGTCCAGCCTGGGTCCTAGCTCCTGTGTGGCTGAACATGACTTTGTTCCTCAAGTTCTGCCTTCTAGGCCCTGGGATGGCAGGCATGGGACAACAGACCTGGCTGGGTTTTCATCCCTGGTGGTTTTGGGGTCTCTGGGGCCTCCCCTATATGGTTCCTGCTGAACCACACCCCCACCATTGGCTCTGAATTTTGGATTAGTGATGATTCTGTAGATTTTCCTACTTCGTCCAAGGTCCATGTGCTCCCGCTCAGCAGACAGCTGCAGTGAAATGGGGGTCACCGGCACAGAGGAAGCCACCAGCACGGTGGGAATCAGCCCAGCTTCCTCTGCGCTCAAAAGCACAGAGCAGAGCAGGCATACCCACACCTGCAATCCCAGCATGTAGGGCGCAGAGGCAGGAGGGTTGTCACAAGGTCCAGGCTGGCCAGCTGGAGTGAGACCCCCTTCTCAAGCAGAAAACCCAGAACAAACCAAGTTCAGCAGGGGTGGGAGGTACCTCAGTGTGGAGGAGTGCTTGCTATGGACGCCTGAGGCCTGGCCTGCCTGCCTGTGGTGGGCAAACAGGTGGACTGCAGCTTGCTGGCTGCCAGGCCAACTCAGAGAGTGACAGAACAGGAAACCCAACCCCCTCTTTGCCCTCCTTGCTTGTGTTAGGATGGGTGGTGAAGCTGAGACACTGCTCTGCCTGATTTTCTGTTTATCTGGTAGGAAATTTAACCTATTGACTCTGCTTGTCATTGGTACCCTACCCCCAACCCCACCCCCACCCCCAGGTCAGGGGATGCCTGGCCTCTTCAGCTGAGAGAGTTTTTTGTTTTTTTTGTTTCTTTTTTGGAGACAGGTCTCTGTGTAGCCTTGGCTGTCCTGGACTCACTTTGTAGACCAGGCTGGCTTCGAACTCACGGAGATCTGCCTGCCTCTGCCTTCTGAGTGCTGGGATTAAAGGCGTGCGCCACCACCATGCCTGGCTCAGCTGAGAGTTAATATAATTATGTCTGATTGTATGGCCCCAGGTCCTGCCACTGCCCTTGGTGCCTTTGGTTCCTCTGAGTCTAGTGGGCAGTGCCAGCAACACCAGCAGGAGGCTAGACCAAACTCCAGAGCACCAGAGAGACCAGAATTTGAGACAGCAGGGGCCTCCATCTTCTCCCCTGCCCACAGGACACCTTGCTGTCCCTACCAGGCCAGTGGGTAAGTCAAGGCAGGCCAGCTGGGAGGTGTCTGGCCGGGGGTTCCAGTGCCATGTGGGTAGATGAAAATACTAAGAGTTAGGATTTGGCTCCTAGTGTGAGGACTAGGATAAGGGGAGTAAGAAGAAAGCCTTGGGCTGGAGAGATGGCTCAGAGGTTAAGAGCACTGATTGCTCTTCCAAAGGTCCTGAGTTCAATTCCCAGCAACCACATGGTGGCTCACAACCATCGATCATGAGATCTGGTGCCCTCTTTTGGCCTGCAGGTGTAATGCAGGCAGAGTGCTGTATAGATAATAAATAAATAAATCTGAAAAAAAAAAAAGAAAGAAAGAAAAAAGAAAGGCTTATTAGTCTGTGTGAAGAACAGGCCGGATATGTGGTAGAGTAGCAAGGTCTTCAGTTGCCTTCCAACAGTACAGAAACAAAACAAGACCAGTCCTTTTACTATAGCATGAAAATAGGAAGAGAAAACAGGGTTTCTCTGTGTATCCCAGGCTGTCCTGGAACCCGCTCTGTAGACCAGGCTGAGAGTAAAGGCGTGTACCACCACTGGGGCACTCTTATTTTGATGAGGGCATGAGAGCTTAGGACTGCTCTTTTGGTGAGAAGCTGACTCATAGGGCCATGTTTACTGAGAGAAGAGGGACTGGTAAGAATATGGCTCTCTCTTGGGTGGAGATAGAGGAGGACTTTTAGGGCTGGAGAGATGGCTCAGTGGTTAAGAGCACTGACTGCACTTCCAGAGGTCCTGAGTTCAATTCCCAGCAACTACATGGTGGCTCACAACCATCTATAATGTGATCTGATGCATACTGTATACATAATAAATAAATCTTAAAAAAAAAAAAAAAGAAGAAGAGGACTTTTATTTGGGTAAGGGGATTGTGACCCAGTGAGGCATTGGTTGGCTCAGTCTGTACCTTGCCACAGGCCCATGGAGGGATTGTGCAGAGGCTCACGGGGCAGGCCACCTGCAGAGCGGCGTGTATGAGCTGCGGCTGGGCCGGCGAGTGGTGTCCGTGTGGTGTGAACAGCAGCAGGAGGGCGGCGGCTGGACCGTCATCCAGAGGCGGCAAGATGGCTCTGTCAATTTCTTCACCAACTGGCAGCACTACAAGGTGGGTGCTCGTGGCAGGGGTGACAGACATTGTGCTGGGTGTGGGAGGAGAACCCGTCCTGTTCCTCCTGTCCTTCCAGGTGGGCTTTGGGCGGCCAGACGGGGAATACTGGCTGGGCTTGGAACCTGTGCATCAAGTGACCAGCCGTGGGGACCACGAGCTGCTGATACTCCTAGAGGACTGGGGGGGCCGCAGGGCACGCGCCCACTATGACAGCTTCTCCTTGGAACCGGAGAGTGACCACTACCGTCTGCGGCTTGGCCAGTACCACGGTGATGCTGGAGATTCTCTCTCCTGGCACAACGACAAACCTTTCAGCACTGTGGATAGGGACCGAGACTCCTATTCTGGTAAGGAGCACTTTTATTCTGGTGGGAGGGCAAGTATGGCAGCGGTGTGGGGGTGGGGTGGGGGACAGGACGACTGCTGTTCTGGTTAGAGAGAAAAGTTGTAAAGTTCTCCCTTCTGGGAGGCTGGAGACGGCTCATTAGCTAACAGCACATACTGTTCTTTCTGGGTTCGGTTCTCAGCACCCACACTAGGTAGCTCCTAACAGCTTGTAACCCTAGCACCAGGGGATCTCCTAGCCTCTGTGGGCACCTACACTAAAAATAAACACAAAGTTTGCCTTGTGGCAAGTTGCGTGTGGCGGGAAAGGGCTGCCATCCCAGCTCCAGGAGATAGAGGCCCGAGGAACAGGAGTTCTAGGGCATCCTTGGCATGGCAAGTTCAAGGTCAGCCTGGGCTACAGGATACCCCGTCTCAGAAAGAAACTCCCATAAGGCTAAGTACCTCAGCGTTCAGGAAGTTTCCGTGCTAACTAGAGAACAAGAGGCAGGGAGCCCAGAGTCCTTCTCTGATGACTAACTAGGGACCCTGGCACCCTATACGGTTCAGAGGGTTGAGAATGAAAGCTAAGCTTCCTTTAATGCAGGGACAGAGCTGGCCCCCTATGCAATCTAAGCTGTATCCCCAGTCTATGTTTGTTTATTTTTGAGATAGATCTCACTATGGAGCCCAGGCTGGTCTGAAACTCCAGACTGTCTTGCCTCTGCCTCCCACGTACTGAGATTACAGGTGTGTGCCAGTGCCCCTAGAAGTAGAAACAATGCAGGAACCCCCTCCCGGCCCCGCCAAAGGAACGAAGGATAGAGCACTACTTTGCAGAAAGTACGGGAAAGGCATGCCTCTTATTTTGGTAAGGAGATAAGAGAATTAAGGCTATTACTCTGAAGAAGAAAGGGAGAAGCCAGAGCCTTTTATTTGGTGACAAGGTGGAGGGTCAGGGCTTCTATTCAATACGATAGGGAAAGTTGAGGGATGCTTGCAAAAGCTTTGCCCAAAGAAGTGCTGGCAGAGACTTTTAATTTGGTGGAAACACACATTCTCTCTCTCCCCCTCAGGTAACTGTGCCCTGTACCATCGCGGGGGCTGGTGGTACCATGCCTGTGCCCACTCCAACCTCAATGGCGTATGGTATCATGGAGGTCATTACCGGAGCCGCTACCAGGACGGGGTCTACTGGGCTGAGTTCCGCGGTGGGGCGTACTCTCTGAAGAAGGCTGTTATGTTGACCCGGCTTGTGCGGTTGTGACTGTCCCATGAGTAACCCCAAGGGTGTTCCTATCTCCTTGAGCTGGTATCTTATAACAACACAAGGTGTCCACACAGAGTGTCTGTCTTTCCTGGGTGCGCCTGGCTAGGGTCACTCTCGGGGCCCGCCATCCCCTTCCTCTTCCTCTTCCTCCTCCTCCTCTTCCTTCAGGTCCTCCAGGATGAGACGGTCCAGGTCATCCAGGAGGCCGCCTTGGCTCAGGCACGTGGCCACCGTGGAGCCGCTGCTGATGTGGGGGTTGCTGGGGTGCAGCACTTTGGGGAGGTGGTTCTGCTTACGGCTTTTGGGGTGGGCACAGGATGTCCCAGGCACATGGGGCTCTAGGGGAAGAAGAGTTGCTGAGGTCCCCTGAGACTCTGGGGCCCTGTAGGGTGACCCGCTGGAGCCGAATGACACAGAGGTCCTAAAACTTACAGGTGTCGAAACTCGCTAGGGAAGTGGGAACTTGGTGACAAAAACAGACTCATGGGTAGTGGGGACCATGGGCTTGACAGGCTGGACACTCCATGGGAGGAGAGAGCAGCCCCAGGGGTCAGTTCCACAGGGGATGCAGAATGTAGGGTGCATTCCAGGGCCTCACCTCTCCGGTTGTAGCAATCTGCAGCTGAGCAGGAGTGGGTGTGAGTGCTGCGCCGATCCAGGTCACGGTCCCAGCGTGGGGGCAGGATCCGAGTGGGATACACAGGGAAGCCGCACCCGTAGCAGGGTGATGGGGACCCCATCTGTGCCCAGCCCCTGGGGGCCACAGGGCTGTGAGGGGCTGAGGGGCGGCTGGGCCCAGGGGACGGGAGGAGGGACTTGGCTGGGACAGGGCTGACAGGTGGGTTGGGGTGGGCACAGGGCTGAGGGTAGGACGGGGTCTGGGCCCTCACCGGAAGTTGTGGCGACACTTTGGGCAGTGGAACTCTGCCAGGCCCCACATCTTGTCTGCCGGCACTGGTTCATACCGCTTCCGACACTTGCGACACCGTGACACCTGAGGAGGGAGGGAGGGAACCAGATCAGTCAGGGCCAAGGTCCAGGGCTCAGCTAGGGTCTCACGTGGTCCGAGCTCTTTTCAACTCCTGATCCTCCTGCTTCCACCTTTCAAGTGCTGGGATGACAGGAGCTGTTGGAAACGAGGAAGTGGGGGGGGGCGGCGGGGGGGGGGGGGAGCAGCCAGCTCTAGGGAGCCAGGGAGGATTCATGGAAGCCGGGGCGGGGGGGGGGGGGGGGGGGGGAAGGAGGGGCGCCTGTGTCCCTGTGCCTGGAACGTGGCGTTGGGGAAGGAATCAGGGCTTCATGAGTGCTAGGCTGACACTGTATTAATGGAGCCACAGCCTCAGCTTTTATCAGACGCACACTAATAATCCAGAGGTTAGGATGCCAAGCCAGGCATGGCAGTGTACGCCTTTAATTCCAGCACTTGGCCAGGCAGATCTCTGAGTTCCAGGCCAGCCACGACTACATAGAGAGGCCCTGTCTAACAAAAAAAGAACGAAGGAAGGAAGAATAGAGGTTAGGAAACCAGGTTTGGGTTTGATTTGTGCCATAGCTGTCAAAGCCAAGTTCAAGGATGGATGACTTCAGTTGGATGTTGAAGCTGGGTTCGCCTACCACACGTGAAGCCCCTGGCTAGGAGCCCAGCCCCACAAGAACCAGCTGTGGAGGCATAATGAGTCTGAGACCAGCTTGGACTACATAAAACCCTCTCAAAAACAAGCAAGCAAGCAAACAAACAACCCTCAAAGAAACCCAAACCAAATCAAACCAAGGGGCTGGGGAGATGGCTCAATGGTTAAGAGCACTTGTTTTTTCTGCAGGGGGTCCAGGTCCAATTCCCAGCACCCACATGACATTGTGGTCACAGACATGTATATGAGCAAAATACTAATAGGCATAAAATAAATAAACCTAAAAAAAAAATAAACACAAAAGGGTAAAGAGATGGCTCAGTGGGTAAAGTGCCTACTATGCCGCTGGGACTGAGTTCAAGTCCACAGTGCCCATTAGAAAAGCCAGGCATAGGGGTTGGGGATTTAGCTCAGTGGTAGAGTGCTTGCTTAGCAAGTGCAAGGCCCTGCATTCGGTCCTCTGCTCTGGAAGAAAGAAAGAAAGGAAGAAAAGCGAGGCATAGCTAAACGCACCTATAACCCTAGTGCTGGGAAAGCGGAGACAAGATGCTTGCTTGCTGGCGAACCCTTTAACTGAACTGATGAGCCCCAGGGTTCAATGAAAGGCCCTGCCTCAAAAAACAAGGAAGAGGGCAACTAAGAAACACATCCGGGATCTAGAGAGATGGTTCAAAGGTTAAGAGCACTGACTGCTCTTCCAAAGGTCCTGAGTTCAATTCCCCGCAACCACATGGTGGCTCACAACCATCTATAATGTAATCTGATGCCCTCTTCTGGCATGTATCTGTACATGTACATGCACACAGAGCATTGTATTCGTAATAATAAATAAATCTTAAAAAAAAAAGAAACACATCCACCACCAAACTCTGGCCTACACTTGCATGTACACAAACATACACACACACATACACGACCCCCCCCCCCAATTGATAACCTTCAGTCAGAAACATAATTTCTGGACACAGAGGTCAGAAATGAGATATGGGAGGGAATCAAGCCACATCTAGGGTACCACCTCCTTCCTCTGGGGCACACGGCGCCACCACACATGGTCACAGGAAGAGCAGGCAAACTGTCGATCCACGGCAGGTATGAGGTCGTCTTGGGCTCTTTGGAACATTCGAAGATTGGCTTCCGTCAGGGGCAGCAGAGAGGTGGCCACTGCCTGCAACATGGATGGATGCAGACGAAAAAAATCACCTGTGCCTCTAGATCCCACAGTGAACATCCTCCCTCCTGCCCCACGCATAGGTGGGGCATCCGCTCCTGCATCTCATCCCAGCCACCAACGCACCTGGATATCTCGGTCTTGCTTCATGTCCTCCGGTGGGTCCTGAGGGGAGATACAGAAGGGGAGGGCAGAAACCAGAAAAGATCTTGGGGTGCTACACCTTTGTTTAGAGGGGAGAAGCCCCTGTATGGGGCTCCTGGCTTAGAGACGGGATCCTGGCTCTATATACAAAGATGAAACATTGTTGCCGGTGTTGAGAGCACGCCAGTTAGCAACTTGAGCTGGGTCAGGTGGCACAGGGATGTCATTCAAGCTACTTGGGAGGGTGAGGCAGGGTTACGAGTAAATAGAGTAAATAGCCGAGGGAGGGGGCCGGCTCCCCGTTAGAGCCCTTGCCTACAAAGTATGAAGTCCCAAGTTCAATCCCCAGTACTGTAAAAATACACAAAAGCACAAACAATGTCCCAAATAGCCTTGACAAGTGAAGACATTTGCTATTCTAATTTCCCAGATGGTCCTGAATCTAAAATCACTCAGCGAGCATGGCCCATGGAACCCAGAGCCCTGAATGACCTGCAGAGGCCACACATGTGACACCTGGCCTCTGTATGGCTATGTGTGTCCCCGTGTACGTGTACACACATGTGGCGCCCATGGAGGCCAGGAGAGGGTGTCAGATCCCCTGGGACTGAGGTGGTTGTGAGCTGTCCCGTGTGGACGCTGGGAATTGAACTCAGGACCTCTGTGAGAGCAGCAAGTGCTCTTAACAGCTCAGCCATCTCTCTGCTCCCTGGCCACATGGCTTTAAAATGTTCAGGGCTTTGAGGCTTGCAAACACTATTGCTTCCTGCTGGGGGACCATCGTCACGTCCCTCTTTCTGTGTGGGTCCTCACAAGGGGACCCCTCAAAGCACAAGTTTCGTTCCGAGTGGCTAGAGGTTGAATCTCTGAAGTGAACTGCTGGTCTCGGGAACCTGGTGAATGTCCTGACCCTGGGCTGTGCTCGCCTGTAGCTGGATTGCTTCCTGGGACCATAAGGAAGGGTATGAGATGAACCTACGGGCGCTCTCCATGAAGGCTACTTGCTGCTATTATTATTATTTTTATCATATTGCGTATAGACCTAAGCCTATAGAATACTATTTGTTGGATTCTTTTAGGTGCCCAGCGAGGTGGTGCAAGCCTTGACTCCCAGCACCTGGGAAGTAGAGGCAAGTGGATCTCTGAGTTCAAAGCCAGCCTGGCCTATATAGTGAGTTCCAGGACAGTTCAGGGCTACATGGGACACTGTCTCAAACAAAACAAAACTCTGGTATGTCTGTCTGTCTGTCTTTCTTTCTCTTTTGGTTTTTTCGAGACAGAGGTTTTTTTTCTCTGTAGCCTGGCTATCCTGGACTCACGGTGATCCTCCTGCCTCTGCCTCCCAAGTGCTGGGATTAAAGGCGTTGCTCCACCACGTCCGGCTCTGGTGTGTCTTTCAAGCAAGTTAAACAGACAGGTCCAGCTACGGAAGCTTAGAAGCAAAACAACCATATTGCATTGATAGATTCATCCCTTTTCCTCCAATCAGATCTCTTTCCTTCCCAGCTCAAGTCAGCCCAGTCTTTCTTCTAGCGCAAGGGACATCCAGGACCTCCACTTGAGGTAATCAGCTTACACATAATGAGCGCCTCCTGAATGCAGGCTGCTTGAGAGGGCAGGCTGCCCAAGAGGAAGGAGATTCTCCCCTTCCTGTGAGAAGAGAGGCAAGATAGGTTACCTGAGCGTCCAAATCGTTGCTCAGCTCCTGTCCATCTTTCTGCTTGACACCTAGTGGGAGAATATGGGAGGGGCTCTTGAAGGGTGTGTAGGAGTTTCAGGCGGCTGGAAAACCTCCACTCAAGGGGAGCCAGGGTCGCTAAAGCGCTACCGCGATTGTTAAACCACACCCACTCAGTGTTCACCCCAAGGCTGACTCACCATACACGATAGAACGCCCTACTCCGGTGTGGTCGCTGCCAAACTTCCTCATAAGAACCCCTGCCTTCTTGGGGGACACTTTTCCATGAAACTTCTCCCGGAGGCGCCTGACGCTCTTCTCCAACTGGGAGGGATGGGGGGTGAATTCTGGTGTTGGGGGGCGACCAGGAGCGCCGCCCGCACCTTTATTCTCCTGAACATGACCCTGGCTTCTGGTCTCCGCATCCCCCTCCCCCCTCCCTTTAAGCCATTTCCTGGAAAAATCCAAAGTTCTCCAAGCATTGGGGGGGTGGGGGGATGGTGGAGACTGCGGCGCGTCCCAGCCTCCCCCGTGCGAAATTTGCGGTCTGGCGGTATGTGTGTGGCGGGATGCAGGCCAGGCTACCCACTTTGCTTCTGACCTCTGACCCGCAGCCCCGCTTTGCCCGGGGATGGAGGAGGGAGGCGGCCCGGGTAGCGGTGTCCCCGGGAGCCCTCTCCGCGCGGCCTGTCGCCGGTGGCGCGGCTGTCCTACCTCCACGCCATCCTGAGCCATGGTGGCCGGTGCACACCTGGCCGCGCCTGGGTCCGGGCCCCGCAGGGCTGGGTGGCGCCGGCGCGGCTCCGCCTCCCTCGGGCCCCTCTTTCGGTTTCGTTTCTGCGCGAAGCTGGGGACCCCGCGGGGACCCCGCCCTGGCCGTGAGGCCGCGCGTCTACTCGCGCGCCCGGCGGTGCTCCCGGTCGGTGCTCCCGGGCCTCGGCGCGCGCCTCACCGCGTCCTGCGCAGCAGCGCGTCGGGGCCGGGGATGCAGCGCGCGGCCTCTGCAGTCGGTCACATGTCCCCACGCTGCGCGGGGTCCGCGTCTTCACGTCCCCCGTGGGGGCGGGGCCGCACCGCTCCGCCGCGGGTGTAGGTGCTCCCGCGCTGCTCCTCCCACGCAGAACCCAAAGCTTCTTAGGAACCCCAGAGCTCTTTCCTATACTCAGCGGCTCCAACCCCTGCAGCATCTCTTCCTATAACTCCCTCCCAGCCTCAGTTTTCCCTTCTGTGAAATGGGCATTCAAGCCAGGCATGGTAACACACCTCTCACCCCAGCATTTGGAAGGTGGGGGCAGAAAGATCAGTTCAAGGTTGTCCTAGTCTACGTAGGACTTTTATTTAAAAAGAAAGAAAGAAAGGAAAGGAAAAGAAAGAAAAGAGAAGGGAGGATAGCCTAGAACAAAATGAAAAAACTTTTTTGGGGGCAAGCTTTACAGATTTCTCAAGCGGAGAATGGGCCCCAGATTCTAAGAGGCCTGGATTTTTTCCTGGGTTCAAATCCCTTCTTCCCGGTCACTCTCTTCCTTGGCCCTTTTTGTACAGAGGTTGGGGCTCACTGTGATCCAGGAGCGCAGAAATCTTTGACTCCTGTCGACAGTCAGGGTGGATGCGGCAGGTGCAGATAATGGTTTAACAGCGAAAACGGAGTAAACAGCAGAGAGCAGGAAATGGAAACTGATCTGCCCACCCCCTCTACCTCTTTTCAGGGCCCCGCAGTTTCAATGGCGGCTCCCATAGTGCAGGTTACCCTGGGGCTTTCTATGCAGCTGAGGATAACCTTGAACGTTCCATCTTGCTTCCATCTTCTGAATGCTGGGATCACAGGGGGTTCACCCTGGATCTCATGGTATAGCCCCGCTGTCCTTAAACGTATGGTATGGCCGGTCGTGGTGGCGCACACATTTAATCCCAGCACTTGGGAGGCAGAGGTACGTGGATCGCTGTGAGTTCGAGGCCAGCCTGGTGGTCTACAAAGTGAGCCCAGGACAAGCCAAGGCTGCACAGTGAAACCCTGTCTCAAAAACAAAAAACAAAAAACAAAACAACCCCCCCAAAAAACCCCCAAAACCCCAAAAACCCAAAACCCAAAAACAAACAAACAAAAATCCTAACAACAACAACAACAACAAAAGTATGGTATGTGGTCCTCTAGCCTCAGTCTCCCTATTTGAGATTACAGCTGTGAGCCACCATGCCTGGTTCTCCAGGGGGACTTAATGGCACTTAGCACGATGTGGGACATAAGTATTGCACCAGTCATTGTGTGACCTTTGGAGTGTCATGCAGGTTGGAGACAAAATAAGAAGGTGAAGAAGAGCAGACTCCTGCTCCCTAATATCCTTGCAGACTTCCGGCTCCTAGGTCTCCACTTGGCAAATCTACAGGCTGAGTGAGAATCTTGTGGATAGCATGTGTGAGGCCCTGGTTCCACTCAACCTGAAAGGAACACCCTCACATGGAGAGTCATCAATAAATTATTGAAATTCTATAGCTATTATGGAAAATGGAATAAAAGTTCCTCAGGAAATAGAATGAACATAAGATGTGTCAATCAACTATTGGGGAGTATTCCTGTAGGAAAGGAAACCAGGGGAAGCCGTATTATTGGCTGTAATAGGCATAAGGCTAGAGGGCGTTATGTCAAGGTACATCAGCCTTTAGGCTTAAGTCAATGGAGACTAAAGCAGAGAGGTGCACACTGCAGCAGGGCAGTGCAGAGGCGGGAGGGTGAGGAAGCCTGGTCAAGGGTTACAGTGTTGCAGTTAGAATGCAAGAGTAAATTCTGTAAAAGGAGCTTTTATTCACCTGTTTCGGATGTTGCCTCAGAGGCTTACTGCCTCCTTAGGCTAACCTAGGCTTAGTCCTGGAAGCTTCTAGGCTCTGTACAATCTAATCTAGGGCTAGAATGTTTTAGCCTCTGAGACTTACTGCTTAATAAGCTCACCCTTACTTGTTCTTTCTGAGCTCTGGGCTGGCTGGTTCAGCTCAGCTGTTCTGGCTCAAACGCCTCTCCCAGCTGACTTATTCAATCTGGCTTCTCTCTTGGTCCCTGGATTGCTCTGCTTGGCCTCAAACTAACTTGGCCTCTAAATAAGAGCAATCTGTGCTGGGCGTGGTGGTGCACACCTTTAATCCCAGCACTCAGGAGGCAGAGGCAGGTGGATTGCTGTGAGTTCGAGGCCAGCCTGGTCTACAAAGTGGGTCCAGGACAGTGAAGGCTACACAGAGAAACCCTGTCTCAACAAACAAACAAACAAACAAACAAACAAAAAACCCCCAATAAAATAAAATAAAATAAATAAATAAGATTAATCTGCTCTTATTTCCTGCCTCCTTCTCATTCTCTGGCTCCTTTGGTCTTCACATGAGTTCTCTTTCTCCAATCTGTCTCTCTATTACTGTCCCAGTAAAACTGTCTCCTCCCTTTCTCTGCATTGCCCCTTAAGGAGCTTCCCTCTCCTCCTCCTCCTCCTCCTCCTCCTCCTCTTATTATTACTCTTTTTCTTTCTGAGATACGGTTTCTCTGTGTAGCCCTGGCTGGCCTGGAACTCTCTTAGTAGACCAGACTGGCTTCAAACTCAGAGAGATCCATCTGCCTCTGCGTCCCAGAGTGGCGAGCGCCACCACACCCAGCTGCCCCCCCCCCCACAGGGTTTCTCTGTGTAACAGCCATGACTGTCCTACTCCCCAGCCCCCAGCCCTCATGCCCAGCTCCTCTTTCTTCTTGTGAGAGTTGGGCATATCCTGTTCTGTCAAATATTCCTTTGATTTGTCACCTTTTCTGTCATTCAAGTAGACATCACTTTCAAACACAGGTGCTTCCTTCTACAAACTAAGTTTACCTTCATTGTTTGGGATTAGAGGCATGGACCATCACACTTGAACCTAAGCTTTTCTTTACTCGAAACTTGCTATGCCAGGCTGGTCTTGAACTCACATCTACTTGCCTCTGTCTCCTGCATTAAAGAGGTTTGTATTCCAGCCGGATCACATGGACCTAGAAGATCTTTGGATGTGATGATCTCTTACGGGAGCAGCCATGTTCTGAATTAGCATTCCTCTACAGAATTCCATTGTGCTGATTTGCTGGTCAGGAGCTGCTGCCTGTTTCAAAATAGGTAGAAGAGACCCTGCAGAGTCACAGGGGGAAACATCTATGTTTGCTTTGGTGACCATGCTAATGCTCCATTTCTATCGTAATTCCATGTTCACAAGTGGCAATCAGACATATTGCAGACATGTGCCAACCAGAAAGAAAAATCAGAGCCAGGTGATGGTGGTGGTGGTGCACACATTTAATCCCAGCACTTGGGAGGAAGAGGCAGGCGGAACTCTGTGAGTTTGAGGTCAGCCTGGTTTACAGAGCGAGTTCCATGACAGCCAGGGCTGCACAGAGAAACCCTGTCTTGAATAACCAAAATAAATAAATAAATCTATATCAGAGCAAGGCTGTAGCTTAGTTGGTAGAGCCCTGGTCCCCACATTTCAAACCCTGTCTTTAGTCCCTAGCACTGCATAACCTGGTGGCATGTGCCTACAATCCCAGCACTTGGGAGGATCCGTTCCAGGCAAGCCTTGGCTACATAGTGAATGGGAGGCCAGTCTGGGCTGTGTAGCAAAACCTTGTCTGTCTGTCTATCTGTCTGGCTGTCTATAAGGGTATTGTATGTTTACGTGTGTGCGGGGAGATGCATGAATGCCATGGAACATGTGTGGAAGTCAGATGGCAATTTGTAGGAGTTGGTTCTCTCCTTCCACCATGTGGGTCCTGGGGCTTGAACTTAGGTCTCCAGACTTGGCTGCAAGCACCTTTACACACTGAGCCATCTAAAGGCCTGTGTGCTGGCTGCTAATGAATTGTGTCATTTGTTCTTTCGAGAGCATCTAGTACGAGCCAGCGACAACCAAGTGAAGCTGAGTCACTCCCTAATTTAGCCTCTCAGATTACGAGGCCAAGGCAGGGCATGGTGGCGTACGCCTTTAATCACAGCACTCTGGGAGGCAGAGGCAGGCAGATCTCTTGTGAGTTCGAGGCCAGCCTGGTCTACAAAGTGAATCCAGGGGACATCCAGGGCTACACAGAGAAACCCTGTCTTGGGGAAAAAAAGATAACGTGGCCTCACTCTCATAATTGTCTATGTTCAAAGCCTGTTAGTGGGTCCTGCCTCCAAGGGGGGAGGTAGGAGTAAGATTCTGCTTTCTCTTCTCTTTTGAGCCCCAGGCTGCTCTTGCGGAGGACCCAGGTTCAATTCTTAGCACTCATATGGTAGCTCAAAACTGTGTACCAGTTAGATCAGTGGATCTGACATCCTCTTTTGGGCTCCGTGGGCCTGAACACACATAGTTCCCAAACATACATGCAGGCAAAGCACTCATATACATAAATTAAAATAACTACACCTATGAATGAACAAGCAAAAAATTACTAGAGCTGGTGGCACACACCTGTAATCCCAGCACTCAGGAGACAGAAGCAGGTGCGTCTACATAGCAAGTTCCAGGATATCCAGAGCTAAACAGTGAGACCTTGTTTCAAACAAACAAACAAACAAACAAGGTGAGCGTGGTGGTGCACACACTTGGGGAGGCAGAGGCAGCTGGATCACTGTGAGTTCAAGGCCAGCCTGGTCTACAAAGTGAGTCCAGGACAGCCAAGGCTACACCGAGAAACCTTATCTCAAAAAACAAAACCAACCAGCCAAACAACCCCCCCCCAAAAAAAAACAATGACAAAAAAAAAAAAAAAAAAAAAAAGGGACAGGCTGGTAAGATGGCTCAGTGGGCAAGTGTGTTTACTAAGCCTGACACCCCAAGGTCCATCCACAGAACCTTCATGGTGGAAGAAGAGGACAAACTATCTCAAATTATCCTCTGAATACCACCATGTGCTGGGGCACTTGAGAGCACAGACACACAGACAGACACAAGGACACATAGAGACAGATACACACACACAGAGGCACACGTAGACAGACAGACAGACAGACAGATACACACACACAGACATACATACAGACATACACACAGAGACATACACACAGACAGACAGGCACGCACACACAGACACACACACACACACACACACACACACACACACACACACGGGGAAAGATTAACAGAGACTTAAACAGAATATTGAACTGTAGCATGAGTACATGAGCCAGAGCACACAGCAACACCACCACACCAAACTGCCCCCCTCTTCACCCCTCCCCCTAAGCCCCCCACAGCCCCAGTCACCACAGAAGCTGCCTATCATCAAGAGTTCCATTGTGAGTTTTAGAGGTCACACTGACTAGACATAGGAAGCTTGTGTGCCTAGCAGTGTGTGTAACCATGAACTTTTTTATTTTAATTATGGGCATGGACAAAGAAGAAAACACATTTGCCAAGAAAGTGGAAAACACGGTAGCTATTGACACGCTAGTATAATTGGTTCAAAGGAGGCTCTCACTAGCCCTGTGTGTTGCTTAGTGTGAGGTTGTTTCTCTGGAGCTCCTTAGGCTGCACCGTGAGACCTGCTCTCAAAACAAACAATTGCTGTTTCTGCCGTTTTGGAGCTCATGATCTACCCGCTCCCTTCCCACAGAGGGTTTCTCTGTGTAGCCTTGGCCAGCCTGGAATTTGCTCTGTAGGCCAGATTGGCCTCAAACTCAGAGATTCACCTTCCTCTGCCTCCCGAGTGCTAACCCTAAGCCTGACCCTCACCCACTGAGCCCTCTTATCAGCCCCTCTCATGCCCTCATCTTTCACCATGTGATGCTCTGGATGCCAGGGAATTAAGCCAGCACAGAGGTCATCATCTGCTCTTTGATCTTGGCTCAGAATCTCTAAAATAAATAAATCTGTGGTCTTTTAAACTTAGTCTCTGTTGGTGAGTTATCAGCAATGGAAAGCAAATACCATGTGTCAAAGAGTAAGAAAACTATGTATGTCTGTTCTACCTTTTTTTTTTTTAGTTTTTTTTTTCAAAACAGGGTTTTGTGTGTGTGTGTGTGTGTGTGTGTGTGTGTGTAACAGCCCAGGCTGTTCTAGACTCTGTAGACCAGGCTGGCCTCGAACACACAGAGATCCACCTGCCTTTGCCTCCCGAGTGTTGGGATTAAAGGCGTGCACCACCATGTCCAGCCCTACCTTCTTTTTTCTTTTTCTTTTTCTTCTTTTAAGGGCTAGGTATAAACCCAGGCCCTCATACAGGCTACATAGGTACACTACCGCAGAGCTATATCCCCAGCCCCTCACTGGGGGATTCTAAGCAGAGGCTCTACCACTGAGTCATGCCCTCAGCCCTACATTTTAAAGGGAGAGGTCTTTGAAGTGGTGATCTTCAAGCAGAGCCCACTGTTGAAATGGCTCAAGCTCTGCAACGGGCTGAGGAGTGTATCTGGCAGAAGAACAGAGAGTGCAAAGGTTCTGTGGGTGAAATCAATATGGGTGCTGGGAGCACACAAAGGAGGTTCGGTCAATCCAGATGACATCAGACAGCGGCAGGGGACAGGCAGGTCACGAGTGATAACCACTGAAAACTGGGGCAGAATGGAATGTCGGCACTTTGGGTACCACAGGATGTTTTCTTTATTTAAGGTTTAGCCAACAGTCCAGGCTTCCTTGGCGATTTCTCTTCTCTCCTTGGACTCAGGACTCAGTCGGCCTGGCCTGGGTGGAGACTTGATATTTCAGCTGGTCTCGCCAGTCACTTTGGCTGAGGGGCCGCCCATAGGAAGGTGGGCTCCCCTTAAGCCATGCTAGGGAGATGGGTGGGGACAATTAGTCCTTTAATGAGATGCTGTGCTTTTCCTTCCCAGGATGCCCAATCCTTGTGAAGGAGCTGATGGATAGCAGCCATGGAAGCTTGCAAGTCTGCCCTTGAGTGGTGGTTTGGTAAGACTGGCTCCCCAGGCTTGAGCCGGTCGTGGTGGCGCACGCTTTTAATCCCAGCACTCGGGAGGCAGAGGCAGGCGGATCGCTGTGAGTTCGAGGCCAGCCTGGTCTACAAAGCGAGTCCAGGACAGCCAAGGACACACAGAGAAACCCTGTCTCGAAAAACCACACACACAAAAAAAGACTGGCTCCCCAGGCTTGTATATGCTTATGTTTGGTTCCCAGTTGGTGGGATGTTGGGAAAGATTAGGAGGTGTCTCCGTGTTGGAGGAGGTGGGATTTAAGGTTTCAAAAGCTCCTGTCAGGCCCAGTGTTACTTTCTCTCTGTCTTCCTCCTGTTGGTGTTGGTCAGGGTGTAAAATTCTCAGCTACGTCTCCGGAACTATATCGACCTGCCTGCGGCCTATACGCCCCGTCTTTGATAATGGTCTAAACCCTTGAAGCTGTAAACTGGTTCTAATGTTTTTTTTTTTGTAAGAGTTGCCATGGTGTCTTTTCATAGCAACAGAACAGTGACCAAAACAACAATTTTCTAAATTATCCAGAAAAAGTGTAACTGTTCCTCTGTGTCTTTCCTTAACACGCTTTCCTGAATCATGGGGTTTCCCCTCAACACTTGCAGCTTCCTTACTGTTTCCCTAAAGCTTCCCCTACCATCACGTGTCTGACCCTCAGTGCCACGGCATTTCCCCTTTTCTCCAGCCCTCCTCCTCTACAGCTGGCCCTCACTGGGATTTTCTTTTTCTTTAACTCCAACAGACTGCCTCTGTGTCTCTATTCGAGTCCAGTATTAAATTCTTTTATTATGGAGACTAATAACTCAAAGGAGGACCCCAGTTTCCTCTGTTTCACTGCGGCCATGGGTGGTCATGTACTCTGAGAATCTCCAAAGCTGGCCCAGCAGTGTTCTCTGTGCCCCACCACCTGTCCATTGGCCAAAGCATGAGGAATATCTCCTTGGCCAAGAAGTAAAGGTACCTGCGGGTGGGAGACGGGGAGGTGGGAGGATAGGCCAGGAGAGCATGGCGTCCCCTCCCCGCCTCTCCCATCTGTCCTGCTACTCTGACTATGAGATTCTCAGCTTTGGGCCTGGGATGGTGGTGACTCCCTCAGTAAGGGGTTTGTCAGGTGTGGGACCTGCAGTGCTGGGTCCACACATGAAAGGCAGGCAGGTGTGGCAGCTGCCTGGAACCTAAGCACCCAGGAGGAGGCAGAGCTGAGATCCTGGGACAAGCTGGCCAGCTAGACTGGCCAGAAGCAACGAGTTCCGAGTTAAGTGAAAGGCTCCACCTCTCTGTAGAGAGGAATCAACCTCTGGCCTCCAAAGGCACAAGTACCCCCCACTCCATAAACACACACACATGTGAGCACACACTCATACAAGAAAGTCATCGTGGAGTGTGTTTGCTATAAGATCTCTTTGGTCTCCCAGCTGCTAGTCCCTATGACTGGAGATTTGGGGGAAATGTCCCCTTTTTCCTGTCCTCTGCCCTCTGTTGGATAAGCCAGTCATAACACACACTCCATCTCCACTGTCTCAGAATTATCCAGTGCCCACCCTGTGCCTCCACTTTAGGCAGAACTGACACCCTAGGCCTGTGGGTGACGGATCCGGTGCAGAGTCCCCCATATGCACCTGCCGTGAGTTACCACTTGAGCTGGCGGGGGCTTTCTGGTGATGCATCCTCTCTGAGACAATCCCTGTTCCCTCACCCAAACACCTGTTAGCTCTCACACATGTCCAACAAGGAGGGGGTATTCTTCTAGCTTATGGAAATGCTCCCGTGGCCAAGAAATGGCCCAACGTGTGACTGATGCTCATAGATGTAACTTGAGTGATTGAACGAAGTTGTGGTTATGCTTAGTGGGAAGCAGTCAACCAAACCAACACAGTAGCAGCGGGAGGCTGGCTGGGCACAGCTCACTGTCAAGAGCGTGTTGCAGAATCCCATTTAGCCAGATTTCTTCTAAGGTTCCCTCCCAGGCCTCTGGGGACATGTAGTTCATGGTCAGAATCTACCAGGCAGAAAAGGGGTACTGTGGGAAAGATTAAGCTTTGTCACAGGTGGAAGCAGTCTTAGCAGGCTTTACCCTTGGGGCAAGCCATGAATACCTTGTGACAGACTGTTTGGAGCCTTCCTGGGCTTGGAATTCAGGAAGCCGACCTGGGAGCCCCACCGTGGCTATTGTTTTCCTAATTGACCCTCGAAGGGAGAAGGAGACCGCCCTTTGCTTGTGACTGGGAAGGTGGGGAAAAGAAAAACAACAGGTGAAGGCGAGCAGGGACGCGGAGAGAGGAAGGGACCAGCTCGCGGGACAGAGACACCTAAGGACTCGTCCTGCGGAACGGATTCCAGAAGGTTTACTATTCTGTCCCTTTAACCTTTTTTTCCTTCTTGTATATGCTAGTTGGGTTGTATAATAAAGTTTAATTGTTAATAAACAGAGCCAACAGGGACCTCCTATCCTCACTCATTGTCTCCTCCCTCCCTTCGCACGTTTGGAGCCGTGTGGGAATCCAGCTCAAATTCTGTTCATCTTGAGCCCTAACCTTAGCTTACGAGAGCCTCTAGTGTCCAGAAGACCCACAAAGGGCCAGTGAGAAGGCTCAGTGGACAATGGCGTTGCCGTCAAGCCTCATAACCTTTGATCTTTGGAAATGCACATGATGGAAGGAGAGAAGCAACTCCGCAGAGTTGAACTCTGACCTCTACATGTGCATGCACACATGAGTAGAATATTAAAAAGTAGCCAGATGGTGGTGGCGCATGCCTTTAATCCCAGCACTTGGGAGGCAGAGGCAGGCAGATCGATGTGAGTTCGAGGCCAGCCTGGTCTACAAAAGTGAGTCCAAGACAGTCAAAGCTACACAGAGAAAACCTGTCTTGAAAAACCAAAACCAAACAAACAAGCAAACAAACAAAGAATATTAAAAAGTAAAAGAAAATGACCCAGACACGATGGAACACACCTTTAATCCCAGCACTCAGGAGGCAGAGGCAGGCAAATGTCTATGAGTTTGAGGCCAGCCTGGTCTACAGAGTGAGTTCCAGTCAAAGCTGCATAATGACACCCTGTCTGAAAAAAAAAAAAAAAGAACAAGAAAATTAAAAAAAGAAAAAGATCTTTAATTCCAGCACTTGGGAGGCAGAGGCAGGTGGATCTCCAAGATTACAGAGAGCGTTCCAGGACAGCCAGAGCTGTTACACGGGGAAACCCTGTCAAACTCCCCAGAAGAAGAAGAAGAAGAAGAAGAAGAAGAAGAAGAAGAAGAAGAAGAAGAAGAAGAAGAAGAGGATGAGGAGGATGAGGCACTATCTGTGAACTGACTCCTCCAGCACTACAGAACAGCTAGGAGTCTGCCTGCTGTTGTTAATGACGCTCCTAAGTTCTTATAAAGATGTATTTATTTATTATTATATATACAATGCTCTGCCTGCATGTACACATGTATGCCAGAAGAAGGCATCAGATCACATTATAGATGACTGTGAGCCACACTGTGGTTGCTGGGAATTGAACTCAGGACCTTTGGAAAAGTAGTAAGTGTTTCTAACTTCTGAGCCATCTTTCTAGCCCGCCCCCTCCTAAGTTTATGACAGCTTTTGTTGTTGTTGTTTTGTTTGCTTGTTTGTTTGTTTGCCTTGTTGCAACTCACAAACTCATGAATGCTAGGCAGGTCCTGCAGGGTTCAGCGATGCCCCCGTCCCTCACTAGGAATTCTGGGCGGGTGCTGGCTGCTGAGCTCACCTTCAGGTGACAGTGAGCACACTAAGGTGGTGGAGATGTCACACTTACCTGATGGTGTCTTTGCCCCTGACACTGGCCTTGATGTGTGGTTCACCTTCAGCTAAGAACTGAGGGAATGCATTGGAGGATGGAGGACGAAGCAACACAGCCAGCCATTAGGTAAGGTAGGGAGGAGAGCACTCACAGAACCTTGGCCTTCTGCCATTTTCCCAACCTGGAATTTATTCATTTCTGCCTTTCTCTATTAGAAACCTCTTTTTAAAAAATATTTATTTATTTTATGTATATGAGTACACTATCTTCATGCACACCAGAAGAGGGCATCAGATCGTATTACAGATGGTTGTGAGCCACAACGTGGTTGCTGGGAATTGAACTCAGGACCTCCAGAAGAGCAATCAGTGCTCTTAACCACTGAGCCATCTCTCCAGCCCCTCTGGAAGAGCTCTTAACGGCTGTGCTTTTAGTCACTGAGGCATCTCTTCAGCCCATAGAAAGAGTTTCTTTCTTTCTTTCTCTTCTTCTGAGTTTGATGGTGCTCAGGACCAGGCCCAGGCCCATCATACTATCAAGTGCTAGATCTCTGAGCCATGTCCCCAGTGCCTCACTGGGAGACTCTAGGTACACATTTTACGGCTAAGCCAGGCTCCTAACCTCTCCTTGGGGGATTCTAGGCATGGGCTGTAGCACTGAGCTAGGCTCCCAGCTACTTTATTTTGAAACAAGGTCTTGCTGAGTTGCCCAGGCTTGCCTTGAACTCGCTCTGAATCCCAGGCTGGCCTTGTGATGGTTTTGTCTCAGCCTCCCAAACAGGCAGGATGACAGGCCTGTCATCAGGCTGGGCCATGGCTGAGGCTTCATGGCATCCGGGTCATGGAAGGATTCTTACTCCCTGTTTCCACAGTCTCCTCCCTCACACACTCACTCCTCTGCTCTTGTATTTAGAATATTAGGATGGAATCTATTAAGCACAGACTGTAGTGTCTTTCTAGACTGTAAGCTCTGGTTGTCAAGGGCTATGGGGATTTCAAAGTGTAGGGCTTTAGAAGAGCCCCAGAAAGAACCAACAGGGTGACATGTTGACAGATGGTCAAATTGCCCATGGTTATGAGGTCATCCTATGGTGGAAGGATGGCAGGGACACGGCTTTTGGTCTTAGCCCCAGTATCACTCTGCATGTTCATCCCTCAGAGCACTGCCTTTGCTAACTGCTGCTGGTGGGTCTTGTGATCGGTGGGTGCTCCACTGAACATCCAAAGTTCTGTTGGGGACATTCATTTCCACACGGGGATCCTGGGTACCCTCAAAGAATACAGCTTGTTTGAAGTGGATCAAGGCTTCAAGGGTCACCATGGTGGGCTGAGTGTTGGAACACAGACAGCAGTTCAGTACCACAAAAAGTGACCCATGCAACCAGGCCTCTGTGCAGCATCCCAAAGGGCTCTGTATGGATTGATGGCCGCCATTAACCCTCCTCGTTTCAGCACCATGGAGAGACACCCTTGTGTTGGTCTGAGAACCTCTGCTGACCCACTTCCCAAAGCCCCATTCAGCACCACAGACAGCTGCATGGGTTGGGCGGGACACAGCGGCACGTCAGTCACCACACCACGCCCCTCTCCTCAAGGTCCTCAACGCCAGGGACAGATCTCCGCCAGGTTGTCAGGACGTCCACAACCAGCCTCCTCTAGGTCCCCACTCAGCACTGTCTACCGATCTGCTGGTAGCTCCCTTCAGATCGGCTGGGTGAGCTAGCTCCTGGGTTAGCACCTCTTTCCCAACATTCTTGTCAGCACTGCGGACAGCTTTCGGTAGGACACCTTGGGGACTCAGGACCATGGACAGCGAGAGTCTGGTTGGACCAACACCTAGGTTCATTCCCTGCCCCTGTCTTCCCCACGTCTGTATCACCTGGGAGGACCCAAAGCCGCCTCTCAGTCCCTGTTTGTCAGTCAACCACTCTACAGTGGCATTTGTCTCACTGTGCCGACCCAGCTGCGTCTTCTGGGTGAGTGTGTAGGCTGTCTCCTCAATGATGTTCAGCGAGATGAGGTTTTGATCCAGTTTGTCCACTGGCCAATGGCTTTGCTCTACTTATGCAGAACTGGGCTACTCAGCTCAACTGGCTTGTGGGTCACCTAGCATTGTTTTCTTTGCACCTTCCTTCAAAAAATTTTGGAACAGGGTCTTATAGGCTGGCCCCACAGTCACCATGGAGACATAGTGCACTCCTGACTCTTCTGGATCCACCTCCTGAGTGCTGAGGTTATAAGTGTGCACTGCCACACCCAGGTCATACCATTCTGGGAATGGAATCTAGGGCTTCATCTGTGAAAGGCACACACTCTACCAACTGATCCACATCTCCAGCACTGTTTTGGTTTGTTTTCTTTTATTGTTTGTTTTTGTTTTTGGAGACAGACTTTCTCTGTGTAGCTTTGGCTGTCCTGGAGCTCACTCTGTAGACCAGGCTGGCCTCGAACTCGCAGCGATCTCCCTGCCTCTGCCTCCCAGAGTGCTGGGATTAAAGGCGTGCGCCACCCACTGGACCCAGGCTTATCTTAGTAATTATACACTGATGTTTTTGTCACCTGCATGCTTCCCCTGGAGACAATGGGACCTTGAAGGGAGGCCACCCTGTCTATCTTGCTCACCGTTGTCTCTCAGATTCTGAGCTCAAGACATTTGGTCATCAGCTGGCAGTGCTGGTTCAGAAGGTTGTGGAACCTTTAGGAGGTGGGGCCTTGTGGGAGGTGGTGGTTAACTGGGGGTGGGTGGGCTTAAGGCTTTCAAGCATGGCCCCGCTTCCTGTTCACTCTCTGCTTCCGGACTGTGGATGCAATGTGACCAGCCTGCCTGCTGTTCCTACCACTATGCCTTTCCCACCACAATGGTCTGGTCCCTGTGGGTAACAAGAACAGATTAGCAACTGGGGCATCCACACTTGCCACAGCCATCAGCTTTTATGGAAGGAGCTGCCCACCCAACCTCAGTGTCAGGTAGCCTCTCTGAGCAGTGAAGACAGGTATGGCAGGTCTGCCCTTACCACCTGCTTCCTGGGCTTGCCTTGGTGATATGGTAGCCTATATGACAGGTCAGCATCTGGGTGTGACCTGGAGGGACAGAGGAGGGGTGTTCTCTGGTGTGGGTGAGGTGACCCGGAAGCTAGCCTCAGTTTCCAATGAGAATCCAGAGCATGGTGGACAGGGCATAGGTGTGGCTTGGGTTCACACCATGTTTAATTTTTAAATTTCATTTACTTATGTAAGTGTGGGGGTGGCACACACATGTCACAGTGTGAGTGGAGATGTCAGAGGACAACTTTCAGGAATTGGGTTTTACCTTCTGCCATGTAAATCCCAGGGATAGAGCACAGGTCAAATGCTTTTATCCACTGAAACATCCTGTCATTGTGATACAGTTGGGTGACACCCGGGGAGGAGACTCATCCAGGCATGCGAAGGAGGGGGCTGTAGAGCTCAATAAACTTGGGAGTCATGGCCAGGAAACTGAGGGCCCAGTTACAATTGTGTGGGAGTCCCTTTGGGGATGCTAGAGAGAGGTATGTGTCGAGGGATACTGCCAGACAGACTGCAAAAGGTCTGCTCGGGTGTGGCTGTGGAGGGGCAGCGTGGGGCCCTTGAGTGTCCTTGAGCTGCATCCTGAGTGAAAATTCAGGCCATCACTGTGTCTCTGCCAACAGAAAGGTGGTCTCAGGGTGGTACATGCGTAGAATCTGATGCTTTTAATATTGCTATTTTTAAAAGAGTTATTATGTATACGATGTTTTGCCTGCATGTACACCTACACACCAGAAGAGGGCACCAGATCTCATTATAGATGCTTATGAACCATCACGTGGTTGCTGGAAATTGAACTCAGGACCTCTGCAAGGGCAGACAGTGCTCTTAACCTCTGAGCCATCTCTCCAGCCCCTGCAGCCAGTGAATGCTCTTAACCACTGAGCAATCACTCCAGCCGCGCCCCCCCCATACCTTGATACCTTTTAACCAAAGTTTGGGAGCAGAACTTGCCACTCTTAGTTCCATAGCTATTTTTAGATTCAGTACAGGGACTCAAACTCAGAGCCTTGTGAATACTAGGCAAGAACTTTACAGCCGAGCCCAGTTCCTCACTTGGGGACTCTAGACAAAGACTCTACCAATGAACCAATTTCCAGCTCTCCCCCCCACCCCCCCACCCCCGTGCGTGTGTGTGTGTGTGTGTGTGTGTGTGTGTGTGTGTGTGTGTGTGTGTGGTCTGTGTGCTCACCTATGTATGTGTGTTTGGAGGACAAAGAGGTCAACTGAAGGCAATGCTCTGTACCTCTATTCACCTCTTTGTTTGGTTTTTGTTTTCTGAGGCAGGTTTCTCTGTGTAGCCCTGGCTGTCCTGTAATTTGCTCATAGGGGTCCGTTTGCCTCTGCCTCTTGAGTGCTAGGATTACAGGCATGCAACACCACTGCCCAGCTCTTCACTTAATTTTTGATAGTTTGAGACAAGGTTTCTCTGGGATCTGCCTATTTCTGCCCAGTTCCCGAGTCCACTGCTGAGGTTACTGGCACACACTGTCTCAGCTGCCTTTTTGTGGTGGGTGCTTAGAATCCAAACTCTCCAGGCAGCACTCACCCTCTAAGGTATCTCCCCCTCCCACTTGGGTTTTATTTTGAGACAGGATCTTGCTATGTAGCCCAGGCTGGTCTTTCCATCCTTCTGTCTCTGCCTCCTTAGTACTCAGCAGGGGTGGGCCATCACACCCAACTTTGACTAATGCGACTTGGGCGTTATCAAAAGCTGCCTGCAGATTTGGTATTTGGGTGATACTGGGGAGTCAGCATCTGGGGATGAGCTGGTTGGCTGGTGCCTGGGTGTGTCTGACGTCCATCTCTGATGGTCAGCCGGGGGAGGTGTCAACGTGCAAGCGCTCTGTGATGCCATCCGCAGGCACTACTCTGCAGTTTGCTGTTTTGCCTTCTCTTGGCCCCGAGGGGGACTGAGTGCAGCTTCACCTGCAGGGACATTGCTTGGGGGAAATCATGGAATCTGATGTCAGATTGCAAGGGGGCAGACCAAGAGTAACTGGGGATGACGGCTCATCTGGGGGACTGGGGTACCGTAGACGCCTTCCAGAGAGTCCATATCCTTTGTTAAGGCCCCACAAGGGCTGTACTTACAACTTAGCTCTGACAATGTTTCTTCCCAACCTCGCCCCACTGGCCTGTAGCATCCAGGTAGCTGGTCAAGATAATCACGGGGCCAGGTGTGGTGGTGCACACCTTTAATCCCAGCAGTCTGGAGGCAGAGGCAGCCGGATCGTTCAAGGCCAGCCTGGTCTACAAAGTTAGTCCAGGACAGCTAAGGCTACACAGAGAAACCCTGTCTTGAGAAACAAAAACAAAACAAAACAAAACAAAACAAAACAAAAAAAGATAATGACGGAGAGCCAGGCGATGGTGGTGTGCACCTTTAATCCCAGCATTTTGGGAGGCAGAGGCAGATGGATCTCTGATTTTTAGCCCAGGTTGGTCTACGGAGTGAGTTCCAAGACAGCCAGGGCTAGACAGAGAAACCCTGTATCACAAAACAAAACAAAACAAACAAACAAAATAAAACAACAAATAAACTAACTAACTAACTAAAAGAAAATCCAAGCCAAACCAACAGCAATAACAAAGATAATCACAGTGCTTGCCATTTGGGCAGCCCTTGGGGACCTGTAGCGTGCCCTGTGCTTCATTGGATGTCAGACAGGGTTTCTGTGTGTAACAGAGCCCCGCATGTCCTGGAACCCAATTTGTAGACCATGCTGGCCTCAGACTCACAGAGATCTGCTTGCCTCTGCCTGTGCTGGGATTGAAGTCATGCACCACCATGCCTGGCTACACACACACACACACACACACACACACACACACACACACACTCACACACACAAATATATGTATATATGTATATTTTTTTCTTTAAAATTAAAAAAAATATATTCATTTGTTATGTATACAGTGTTCTGCCTGCCTGTAATGGCTACAGACCAGAAGAGGGCACCTCTACCCTCTGCAGCGAGCTCTGGATGGTAATCTGGTGGGATTATCTGATGCTGAGGATGGCCAGCACACACCCATGCATAGGCTTGTTGAAGACACACCTGCAGAGCGAAGGGTCTCTTGCTGACTGGGAGACACCTACGATCTCATTATTTCAGAGGGTGATGCTCAGGCCTCACTGCATTCAAAGCATTGCCTGGGCCTGGGATGTGGCTCCGTTGGTAGAGTACTTGCCTAGCATGCATGAGCCTTGGGATCCATCACTATACCGACTAAAATAGGCAGAAGCCTGTGACTCCGGCGCTTGTGGGGTGAACCAGATGGGCTGCCCAGTAGCAGCACAGCTTTGGAGAGGCCAAGGTGGCTTTTAAAAATGAGTACAGGGGATAAGGGGCCAGAGAGGTGGCTCAGCAGCTAAGAGCACGTTCCTTCCTTCAGTCTTTTTCTTGTCACAGCAACGGGAGTCAGCTGTCACAGAACACAGCAGAGAAGTAGTTTAAAGGACTGTTGTGGAGGTTTTGGTTTATATGTAAACATGTTTTTGTTTTAATCCCAGGTGTGGGAAAAGGGGGGTGCTCCAGTTTTTCCACATCTGATAGCTGCCTCCTGAGAGGACACGGAATGCCCACCTCCCCACCCCCAGCAGCTCCTGGTTGCTGCTGATGCAGTTTGATGAGAAGAAATTGGAGATGTCCTGAAACAGGGATTGGGCTTCCTCCAAGGAACCCGGATGACCCTAAACAGCAGGAAGCAGCTAAGGAAAACTACGCCCTCTCTCCCCACCACTCTCCTACCTGGTGTCGGGTGGGTGTTGGAAGGGATTGGGACAGACTAGGGAGAAAGAGATTTAAGGAACCCAAAATAAAAATAGTTTTAAAGAGTATCTCTTTGGGTTGATTTCACCCAGAGTTTTAGGGGTGCTTCAGCCAGTGATGGAAAGAAAGACATGGTGGGATTCAAGGCCCATGGAGTGTAGGACCCTCACAGTTGACAGGTTGCCGAGAGCTGGCAGGAAGCAGGACAGTGACCCACTTCCTTGGATAGGCTCCACCTCACAAAGCCTCAACAGCACCCCATGGCAGAGACCAGTGTCGCAGCACATGAGCTCACAGGGGACATTCCAGGGTCACACTGTAACAGTTGCAAGTCCTCTGTATGTCCACTTTGTTGGTGTCCCTGGTCCTCTGGCGGGGGCGGGGCTGGGGGACCAAGGGGACTCACTGGGCCTGGATGCCAACGCCATTGCTTCATTGTGAAGGTGGAAGAGTGAATGTCTCGTTTGGCTTCGGCCTGACGTCAAAAGATGGGAGCACTGGACACGATACAAGCCATGGGTCCCTCAGCACGTCACTTGTCCCCTGTGTTCCTCCTCTGTAGCTTCTCCTTGCTTCCCCTCTGGCCTCCATATGTTCTACCCACTCTCTCCTCACTGGACTCCTTCACGTCAAAGGTAGCTTTGAGAGGCGGGCGGTGGTGGTGCACGCCTTTAATCCCAGCACTCGGGAGGCAGAAGCAGGCGGATCGTTGTGAGTTCGAGGCCAGCCTGGTCTACAAAGCAAGTCTAGGACAGCCAAGGCTACACAGAGAAACCTTGTCTCAAAAAAAAAAAAAAAAGCTTTGAACTTCTGTTCGTTGTTGTTCTGTTTCTGTTCATTGGGTTTTTTTGTTTGTTTGTTTGTTTGTTTGTTTTTATCCCAGCCTGGATTTCTGAGAGATTGCGTGCACTGACTCTGGGCTTCGAGATCCTTGTGATTAGCATTGGGGACACTGGGAACCGAACTCGGGTTGTTGGGTTCTCTGCTATAAAAGGCATGTTCATAACCTCTGAGCCATGTCTTCAGCCGTGAACTTTTGTTTGTCTGTGCTTTGGTAATCGGTCTCCACGATCCAGGCCCCTAAACTGTGACG
This sequence comes from Acomys minous, assembly GCF_964271855.1. Classification (NCBI taxonomy): domain Eukaryota; kingdom Metazoa; phylum Chordata; class Mammalia; order Rodentia; family Muridae; genus Acomys; species Acomys minous. The sequence continues at coordinate 83,490,207 of NC_140494.1, read as the reverse complement.
GAAAGTTGGCATAACTTCCTGTGCTGCTCGGCTTTGAGGGATACACGAGGCTTTTGGGGACCTGGGGAAAGATGCTCGTGTTCCTCAGGTTCTCTTGGGTTCTCCCTCCCTGGGAGCAAATCGCTGGGCCAGACCTTGGGAGAAGAAGCTGTTAAGGTCTCTGTTGTTGGGGGCAAGGCTGCCGTGTGCGGTTGTGCAGGTTGCCCCATCACACAAGGACAATCCCCAGTAGAGGAATGAGATACAGTTTACACTCAGTTCCCTAAATTACCAGCAGAGGGCGCTTCCTACCTGAGCAGTTTCAGCAGGTGGAAAGGAGACTTCTGTCTGGGTTCCTCTGCTGGCACAGGGGGTGGGGCTTTTAACTGTCCTCCGACAGGGTCTTGATGGCCGGTGCATCCAGCACACAGCTCAACTCCAGCTCACAAGACCTCCTTCTCCTGTCAAGGTCCACCTTGATGTCCAGTGTGAGCTATCTGGATACAGGATCCATTCCATGGTTCACAGTAGTAAGCACTAGGACTCAGAGAGACTGGAAGACTCTGAGTATTTGACAGAGGACAGGAGGGACAGAGGTCTCGGGGGAATGGGGCAGCTCCCTCAGAGTATGGGAAGAGGAGGGAGAGCTTGGAAGCTGGTGAGGATTTTAGGGTGTTTGAGAAAGAGCTTGTGGCAGTTTGAATAAAATGGCCCTCATAGGTTTAGAGGGAGGGGCATTCTTTGAAAAGATTAGGATGTGCAACCTTGTTGGAGTCAGTGCCACCTAACTGGAGGAAGTGTGCCATGGTGGTGGTGAGGGTGGGGGTGGGGTGGGGATGGGAGGATGGGGGGGCAGGGGGGTGAGGAGGAGGCTCACTGTCTCTTCTTGCTGCCTGCTGATCCAGAGGTAGAATTCTTTTTTTTTTTTTTTAAGATTTATTTATTTATTACTTATACAGTGCTCTGCCTGCATGTACACCTGCCCACCAGAAGAGGGCACCAGATCTCATTACAGATGGTTGTGAGCCACCATGTGGTTGCTGGGAACTGAACTCAGGACCTTTGGAAGAGCAGACAGTGTTCTTAACCTCTGAGCCATCTCTCCAGCCCCAGAGGTAGAATTCTTGTCTTCTTCTCCAGCACCATGTCTGCCTGGATGCCACCATGCCTCCTGCCATGATGATAATGGACTAAACCTCTGAACTGTAAGCCAGCCCCAGTTAAATGCTGTCCTTTATAAGAGTTGTTGTGGTCATGGTGTCTCTCCACAGTAATAGAAACTTTTAGTTAAGACAGAGAGAGCTTCTGCCTGCAAGAGCCCAGCAGGGGTACAGGTGGTCTCCTCTGTCTGTCAGGATGGCAAAGCTCTAACACCATCTTTTGTATGTATAAGGAGTCGGAGCTAGGAATCCAAGCCAATTGGATGATGACATGTTGCTGTCCGTGTGTGTGTGTGTGTGTGTGTGTGTGTGTGGTACACCAGGTTCTCAGGGAGCTGGAGAGAGACACCCACTTCCCTCAGGTCCTGTTGGGAGTTCTCCCTCCCTATGGGTAAAGGTTTTTGCCATGTTTTTGGAAAGGACTGGGGAGATGACCCAGCAGGTAAAGTGCTTGCCGTGCAGGCATGGGACCTGAGTTCAGATCCGCAGCACACCAGCAAGCCGGGCATGGTGGCACACGCCTTTGATCCCAGCACCCAGGAGGCAGAGGCAGGCAGATCTCTGTGGGTTCAAGGCTGAGCCTGGTGCAATGTCCGGGGGCAGGAGGGGTCTGAGAGCTGCCTCAAAAACAAAGGGAGGGGCCAAGAAGATGGTTCAGTCACTAAAGTGCTTCTTGCAAAAACGTGAGGATCCGAGTTCAGATCCTCACCACTCTACCAGTCATGTAAAAGCCAGGCATGGTGGCGTGTGCCTGTCGTCCAGTGCTGGGGACAGAGACAGGCGGATCCCCAAGGGTTCACCACTGGCCAGCTAGTTAGTCTAAACATATCAGCAAGTCTCGGGCTCAGTGAGAAACCCTGTCTCAAAGAATGAGGTGGAGAGCAGGACATAAATACATGCACATGCATAGGCACACACACACACACACACATGCACAGACAGACACACACAGACACACATACGCGCGCGCACACACACATGCAGACACACATGCACACACACAGACACACACACAGGCACACACAGACCCACACAGGCACACACGCAGACACACATGCACACACACAGACACACACACGGGCACACACAGACCCACACAGGCACACACACACAGACACACATGCACACACACAGACACACACACAGGCACACACACACACACACGCACATACGCCTCCACACTCAGCTCTTGCTAAGCTCGCCTTCAATTTCTGCACCCAGCGAGCACCCACTGGGCTCCCCCTCCTTCTAGGCAATGGTTGCTCTTGGTGAATCAGGTCCATTGTCCATTGTTCCTGACCTACGTCACCCTCCGTTTCCAGAAAGCAAATGATACATATTAAAGGCAGGGAGGAAAGCACGGCACACTGGGCACATTCCTGGAAGAAGGCTTGCTCTGTCCCCAGTAAGTCCCACTGGCTGGCGCGTGTGTTAGCGAAACATTGATTTGGCTTGGACACAGCTGGAGTTGCAGAGAATTTCTCTCTGAGGTTTTTGTCTGGCAACTTGGAGAGTTGACTACTACAATTATTATTTTAGTTTTGAGACAGCCTGTCATGTAGCTCAGACTGCCCTTGAACTCGCTATGTAGTCAAGGAAGTCCTGATCCTCCTGCCTCTAACCTGGAGTTCTGGGGTCACAGGCGTATCTGCTGCAGAAGGTTTGTGGTGCTGGGGGTTTAACCAGGGGCTTGCAGCATGGCGGGTGATCACTACCAACTGAACTACAGCCCGGCCTCTGCTTGATCTTGCCTCAGCGTGCCAGCTGATGTCCACAAATGACTCTAATATACATTTGTCTAGGAAGCAGTTTCTCTGAGGCACACCAGGAACATAGCCATGCGTGTGACAAACAAAATCACTCCCGTGAGTGTGGACATTTTTTGAGAATTTAAAAGCCTGAGATGCATTTTTCCTCCTTAAATCTTACAGCTCACAGTGAGTTGGGTAAGGCGGTACAAGACCGGAATCCTGGAACTGGGGGCAGAAGGCCAGCCTAAGACACATAAGTCCCTACCTGAAAACAAAGAAACAAACAAACAAGACAAACCAAAAAAGCAGGGCTCTGCGTGGTTGGCGCTTGCCTTTGTCTCAGCCCTCAGAAGCCAGAGGCAGGCAGTGAGACCCTGACTCAAAAACAGAAGAAAACGGGGCCGGGCGGTGGGGGCGCACGCCTTTAATCCCAGCACTTGGGAGGCAGAGACAGGCGGATTGCTGTGAGTTCGAGGCCAGCCTGGTCTACAAAGTGAGTCCAGGACTGCCAAGGCTACACAGAGAAACCCTGTCTCGAAAAGCCAAAAAACAAAAACAAAGCAAACAAACAAAAACAAAAAACAAAACAAAACAAAACAAAACAGAAGAAAACAAGTAAACAAAAAATTTAAAAAGCATATATAAACAGGGAGCTGGGAAGATGGCTTGATGGGTAAGAGTCCTTGTTGTGAAAGCAAGAGAACCCAACTTCAAATCCCCAGCACACGCACAAAATAACCGGGCATGGGGCCACCCAGGTAGCTCATCGGATAAGACACTTGTCAGCAAGTTGGTGAACTTAAGCTTGGATCCTGGGACTCACAAGGTGTGAAAGGAGCAAATCAACTCTTTTTTTTTTTTAAATGAGGTACTCGGTTGGTAGAGTACTTGCCTAGCCCACAGGAAATCCTGGCTGTGGTTTTGTTGTTGTTGTTTTTTAAATAAAGATTTATTTATTTATTATGTATACTGTATTTTGCCTGCATGTCAGAAGAGGGCACCAGATCTCATTATGGATGGTTGTCAGCTACTGTGTGGTTGCTGGGAATTGGACTCAAGACATTTAGAACAACAGACAGTGCTCTTAACCTCTGAGCCATCTCTCCAGCCTGAGAGTGGATTCTTGAAAGGCCTTCTCTGACCTCCATATGTTTGGGGGCCAGCAAGATGGCTCAGTAGGTAAAGATGTTTGCCTGAGGTCTGTCCTTGGGACCCTCAGTATAGGAGAGAACCAGCCTCCGCTAATTGTCCTCTGACCTCTGCCCAGGTGTGCGTGGTTTCTCTGTGTAGCTCTGGCTGTCCTGGAACTCACTCTGTGGACCCGCCTGGCCTCGAACTCACAGAGATCCGGCCGCCTCTGACTCCCTGAGTGCTGGGATTAAAGGCGTGTGCCATCACACCTGGCTACAAAGACAACACTTCTTGTCAGTTATTTTATTACAACAACGAGAAAAGTAAGTAAGACGCCCAGTTCTGAGTCACTGGACAGCCCGGAACAGGACAGAAACAAAGGGTCCTGTGGCATGGGTATTTCTACCTTTGATTGTTTCAGTCACCAAATGGATGGGAACATCATTACCCACTCATTTTGCAGATGAGAAAACACTGAGGCCTGCATGGAGGAACTACTCGCCATAAACTGTGTATGTGAGAAACAAGGCAAAGAGAGGCTGAGCGTGCTGCACAGCGCCACACAGCACGCTTGATGATGACACTCAACTCCAGTTCCTGGCTTGAGGAGGGGCTTCATGGAGTTCAGGTGGGTAGGTGGCCTGGCTTGTTTTCTGTGCCAGGACCAAAGCAACTTTGAGAGCAAAGGGTTTAATCTTTCGGGCTACAGTCCGTTATGATGGGAACCCAAGGCAGGAACCTGGAGGCAGGAACTGAGGCAGAGGAGAAACGCTGCTTAATGGCCTGATATCCATGGCTTGCTCTGCCTGCTTTCTTATACACCCCAGGACCACCTGCCCAGGCATGGCACTGTCCTCAATGGGCAGGGCCCTGTCACATCAATCATTAATCAAGAAGATGCCCCACAGACTTGACCCCATGGGCCAATCTGATGGCGGCAACCCCTCTTCTTCCTAGATGACTCTAGCTTGTGGCAAGTTGACAAAGCAAAAGAAAACAAACCCCACCCAGGACAACAGTACAGCAGGAGCCTGGGAGAGGAGGGGTATAGGCCCCCCTGAGTCAGACTAAAGTCCAGGGTGTGGGCTGGTATAGAATTACCGTTTTAAAAAATACCACCCCTCCCCACCCCAAGACAGGGTTTTCTCTGTGTAGCCTTGGCTGTCCTGGACTCACTGTGTAGACCAGGCTGGCCTGGAACGCACGGCGATCCTCCTGCCTCTGCCTCCCAGAGATTAAAGGTGTGGTGGCACACGCCTTTAAAGAATACATTTAAAAGGTGTGTGCCTGGCCTGTGTGTGTGTGTGTGTGTGTGTGTGTGTGTGTGAGAGAGAGAGAGAGAGAGAGAGAGAGAGAGAGAGAGAGAGAGAGAGAGAGACAGAGAGACAGAGACAGAGACAGAGACAGAGACAGAGAGACAGACAGAGACAGACAGAGACAGACAGAGACAGACAGACAGACAGACAGACAGAGACAGAGACAGAGACAGAGCACGCACGCACATGCAATGTGCCACACTCACGTGAATATCAGAGCACAGCTTGCAGGTTTTGTCTTTTTCCTTCCAGGATATAGGCCTAGAGAGCAAACTCAGGTTCTCAGCTTGGCAGCAGGTGTTCTCACCATCTTGGCCACCTCACCAATCCCCCTTTTTGTTTTGTTTTGAAACAGGGTCTCATGTGGCCCTCAAACTCACTATCTATCCTAGGATGACCTTGAACTCCGATTCCCTGCCTTCACTTGACAAATGCTGGAATTACAGGCTGGCACTGCCTAGCCCAGTTTATGTGGTGCTGAGCATGGAACCCAGGACTTCCGGCCTACTAGGCAGGCTGTCTACCGACTGAGCCACAGCCCCTACCACCCACTTGCTGGAGTTTTGATTTTTCAGAGACGCCTCCGCCTCTGCAATGTTGGCAAGACAGGCGGAGGCTACAGACTTGTAAATGGTCAAGTTCAGCTGTCTCACATGTGGCCACCAGGAAGCGCCAGCGAGCCGATGACTGGTAGGGCTTCCCGCTCCTGCGCCCCGCAGGAATGCAGCTGGTGGAGCGAGGCGGCCGTGTTGGCCTCCATCCCGGAGCAGCTGCTGCTGCGGCGGCTGCCATCCAGCTCGCCTTCCCCTCCCTGGGACCTGGGGATTTGTAGCGCAGAGGCACGGGCGGGAGGAGCGGACTTGCAGGGACTTATCTGAGGCGCGATGAGTGGCCTGGAGCCTCCCGCCTCCTCCAGGGCACTCAGCCCAGGGCTTCCCGGGAAAAGGCTAGGCAGGCTTCAAGAGGCCAGAAGATATTACCAATGTCCATGTAACTGACAAGGGCTGATAATTGATTAAACACTTAGCCGGTCCAGCATGGAGCAGTGGAGTCTTCCCTAGCGACGCCATGAGCTTACAGATGAGGAACTGAGGCCAGCCTGAAAGGCTCTATTTTTGTCTAAATGGACCCCACGGAAAGTGCCTCAACACAAAGGTACCAAGTGCACAGTCACTCCCAGCGCCAGCCCTGTAGTTCTAAGGACGTCACCTACCTTAGGCTGGCTAGCCGAGAATGGCCTTGCCTCTGCCTCTACCTCTTGAGTGCTGGTCTTAACAGGTGTGTGTCTGCTTCATTCCTGACTTTTTAAAAATAAAGTCTTGCCGGCCCACTTTCGGGTCTTGACTCCAAGATAACCTCGCACGAACTTCGAACACTGAGTGTCCAAGAACAAGGCCACCAAGAAGTTTGTCATTCGGGCTGGAGCTTGGTGGTACACGCCGAGGCAGGCTGATCTCTGTGAGTTCGAGGCTGGTCTGATCTACATAGTAAATTCCAGTATATCCAGGGCTATTACACAGGGAGACCCTATATTAACGTACAGGGGAAAAAAAAAAAAGAGAGAGAGAGAGAGAGAGACGTTTGTCATTTACAACATTGTAAGGGCTGCTGTCAGGGACATATCCGAAGCAAGTATGTCTTCAGTGCTATGTGCTTCTCAGTCTCTGTCATTCCTGTGTGAGCTGTGCCAGCTGTGCCATTCATAGCAAGGCAGTCAGGAGTGATCTGGTGAGACTGGGAAAGACAGGACACTCCGACCATGATTTAGACCTGCTGATGCTGCGCCATGACCGCCACCAAAGCCCATGTAAACAGGTGGCTTCATAAAGAGCATCTTGGGGGAAAAAGAAAGGAAGTTATACTTTATTTTTTGAAGATTTATTTATTATGTATACAGTGTTCTGCCTGCAAATACACCTGCACACCAGAAGAGGGCACCAGATCTCACCATAGATGGTTGTGAGCCACCGTGTGGTCCTGGGAATTGAACTCAGGACTTTTGGAAGAACAATCAGTGCTTTTAACCACTGAGCCATCTCTCCAGCCCAAGGAAGCTAAACTTAAAAAAAAAAAAATTCACAGCTAGGTGGTGGTGGCGCACACCTTTATTCCCAGCACTCAGGAGCCAGAGGCAGGAGGATCTCTGTGAGTTCGAGGCCAGCCTGGTCTACATATTGAGTTCCAGGACAGCTGGGGCCACACAGTGAAAGCCTATGCCAAAAAAGCCAAACCAAAACAATAACAAAACCTGTGCGTGTGTCTGTGTGTATGTGTATGTGTGTGTGTGTGTGTGTGTGTGTGTCTGTGTGCACCTGCCCATGTACGAGTGCCTTGGCTTATCTGTGGTGGTCAGAGGTTACTGTGGTGTGGGGCACACCTCCTACCTTGCTTCAGACAGAATCTCCTGTCCTTCATCAGCTTCTGGGCATGCGGCTTCCATCTCACTGAGGACTAGGGACTGCAGCTGCTCTCCTACTGCACCCGGCATCCTGTGGATTCAGGATTTCAGCAAGTGCTTTCCAAGCCATCTCCACAGCTCTGTTTGTATTCTGTAGCCTAGGTTGGCTTTAAACGCACCATGGAGCCCCAGCTGGCCTGGAACTTGCTATGGAGTCCAGGCTGGCTTCAAACTCACCATCCTCCTGCCTCAGCTCCCGCTGCTGGGATAACAGGAACCTACAGTTATAATGGTTCCCAGAGGGCTTCGGGTCACTGCTGCAGATGCTGGCCTGGACACCGGATGTCTCCCTGCCTCCTCTGCAAGGGGCCCCATCTAGGCCTCAAGGATGTTCATGAAGGGCTGGTGTTTGGTGTTTGTCCTTTTGGGTGTGAAAGCCTGGCAGGAAGACAGAGCTTCTCACTGCATTCGAACTGAGCTTGCAGGCTGATGGTCCAGGACAGCTGTGAGATGTGTAGTAGTGGGGGCCGGAGGGACCTGCCATCTTATTGCATCTGGGCTGTCAAGGAAGGCCTCCCGGAGGAAGCAGTATTTCGGCTGCAATCAGAAAGTCATCTGCAGGCAAATGCTTGTGGGCCCAACTATTCAGGAAGGCTGAGGCAGGAGAATGCCCAGAATCTAGGAAGTCAAGGCTAAACTGGGCAACATGTGTGAGCCTTGTCACCTGGGAGACATGTTGGGAATGAGGAGATCCTTACTGGGAAGTGCTTGCTACACAGCCTAAGGACCTGAGTTCAAATCCCCACAATTGACATTAAGCTGGCTGCAGTAGGATGTAGTTGGAAAGAGAAATATTGTGTTATTTCACAGAGGTAATGGAAAGACCTGGAAAAGGGCTGGATGTGGTTCATTGTGAGTTCAAGGTCAGCCTGAGCTACATAGTGAGACCCTGCCTCAAAACAGGCGGGGCTGTGGCTCAGTTGGCAGAGACTTTGCCTAGCACGGGCAAGCGCTGTCCTCCCCACTGAGTAAACCAGGCGTGGTTGTGATCTCTAGAAATGGAGGACGGAAGATTAGGAGGTCAAGGCCATCCTCAACTATATAGTAAATTCAAGGCCAACCTGGGCTACTTGAGACCTTGTCTTACAAAACAAATGAACAAACAAACATACCAACAAACCTAAGGCCAGGGAGAAAAAAAGAAGAGAGAAAAAGAAGAAAAGCCGGTGTTGTGGTTTACACTTTTAACCCCAGCACTGGTGTATCTCTGAGTTTGAGGCCAGTCAAGTCTACAAAGTGAGTTCCATGACAGCCAGGGCTACCCAGAAACACAGAGAAACCCTGTCTCATACAACAACAACAACAACAACAACAACAACAACACCCAACCCAACCAACCAACCAACCAAAACCAAACCAAACCTAAAACCCTAGGACCAGGGAGATGCTTCATCAGGAAAAAGCACTTGCCTTGCAAGCCTGAAGACCTGAGTTCGAGCCCCAGAGCTCATGTGAAAATCCAGATGCAGAGGTGCCCATCTGTGCTCAGCACTTCTCCGGTGAGGTGGGAGGCAGAGACTAGAGAATTGCCCAGAAGTCCACGGAGCAGCTGGCATGGAATATTCACACCACAGGAGCAAGAAGATGGAAGGAGAGAAGAGACCCCGGAAGTTGTCCAAAGACCTACACACACACACACACACACACACACACACACACACACACCACACACACACACACACACACACACACCACACACACACACACACACACACACACACACACACACATACACATACCACACCCTCCATGTCCCCACACACTTTCCCTCACACCCCCACATCTCTCCATCCCACATACCACACACACACCTCACAAACACCTCACACCACACACACACACACACACACACACACACACCACACACACACACACACACACACACCACACACACACACACACACACCACACACACACACACACACACACACACACACATACACACACACACATACACATACCACACCCTCCATGTCCCCACACACTTTCCCTCACACCCCCACATCTCTCCATCCCACATACCACACACACACCTCACAAACACCTCACACCACACACACACACACACACACACACACCACACATACTCCATACACACACTACATCCCCCCATTCCCCCTCACACCCCACACCCACACACCACACACCTCAAACACCTCACACACATACCCCATACACTCACACCACACACACACACACACACACACACACACCACATCCCCACACACCGGCACATCCCCCACATCCCCCCCCACCGCACACATCACACCCATACAAATCTAAAAAACAAAACCCCAAGCTAGATAAATGAAAATGACTCCAGTCTGCGATACTGTTTTTCAGAAGGGATGTGTTTTGTCTGTGTGTGCAGTGACGCAGTACCCTGGGTGGGTAGAAAAGGGTGTGGGTCCCCCGAAGCTAGAACTGCAGTTCGTTCTGAGTTGCCTAATGTGGGTGTTTGGAAACCAACCTGGGTCTTCTGCAGAAGCAGTGAGGGCTCTGAACTGCTGAGCCACCTCTCCAGATTTTGTTTGTAATTTTAAAAAGTGACTAAAGCTGGGGGCTGGAGAGACGGCTCAGTGATTAAGAGCACTGGCTGCTCTTCTCGAGGGCCTGGGTTCAATTCCCAGCACCCACATGGCAGCTCACAACTGTCTGTAACTCCAGTTCCAGAGACTCCAACATCCTCACACAGACATACATACAGGCAAACCACCAACACGTATAAAATAATCATTTAAAAAAAAATGACTAAAAGCTGGGCACAGTGGTGCATGCCTGTAATCCCAGCACTCAGGGAGGCAGAGGCAAGTGGATCTTTGTGAGTTCAAGGCCAGTCTGGTCTACAAAGTGTAGCCAAGGCTACACAGAGAAACCCTGTCTTGAAAAAACAAACAAACAAACAAAAATGATTAAAGCTGGCTGTGGTGGCTCAGGCCTGTAATCCTAGCATTTACAGGTAGAGGTGGGAGGACCAGGGACTGGAGACCAGCCTTGCCTACGTAAGACCCCGAACTCAGAAAAGAAAATTAAGATGGTAAATTTTTTTTCAAGAGAATTAAATCATTTATTGATTACACATGATAAGGGATGATACACAAGCTTCATTCCCATCTGTTATTTTATCTGATACCATTATTCAATTTTGATATTTCATAGGGTGTGCCAACACCATTCTATAAGCACATTGTGACCTTGCTTGGATGACCTTTTCAATAGTGAAACTATTGTAGTCACAACAGTAACTACACCAAGGTTTCTGAAGACAATGGCTTCTTTACCCAAGCAACCGTAAGTAAATTCCAGATGTAACTTGGCACCACCCTGAAGGAATTCTAGCTTCACACTGTTGGGGAAGTTTACCAAGATGGCTTCAGAGACTAACTTTACACAGCACATTAAAAAGAAAAAAAAAAAGGCCCATTTATTTAGCGTCATGATCAGACTATTACATTTAGCAATCAACAGCAAAGGTCTACCGTAAAACCCTTTGTTGGAATGCTTTACACTTTCCACAGAACAGAAACTAAAATAACCTGTTATACAGTTAGTCACAAATACAGTCCTGGAGTTCTTTTTGCCCATGCACATGAGTATTGTCTAAAAACATGTCTTCTTTGTAGTGGCTAGGCCCTGCCACCACTGTGCTTGGCTGCGTTCACAAATCTGTTGTAACCTGTAGCTTCCCTGTCACTTCTCTGGCTCTCCTCTCTCCTGCTAAGCTTTGTTTCCTGGCTGTCATGTATGTAATTTAGAGCCTCCTAAGATGGTAAATTTTACACTGTACATATTTTACCATTAAAAAAAAATTAGGACAGGAGGTTTTAATGAAAAAAAAAAAACCCCAAATATATCATTATTTTCCAGCTTTTCACTGAAAGTAGCCATCTTGTTGGTCTGTTGAGTGAGTTCTTGAATACCGTATCTTGAAGTGTTTTCTGCGGAAACCCAAACAGGCTTCCTCATTCTCTTTCAAGCCTGCAATGCATTCCGTCGTGTAGAGAAATGGCCATTTCTGGGGCTGGCCTGCTACTGACAGATCCCTGGGCAGTCTCCAGGGTGTATTTTGCTGTTATATAAACACTAAAATGAATACATCATTTCCCACATGTGCCAGAGCTCATGAGATAACTTGGCCGCAGCGTGTGCCTTTGTGATTACTGTATGAGCGTCCTCAAGCCTTCCTGAAGGGCCGCTGTCTACGTGCTTGCTTGCTTCCCGGAGCATCACGGTGGGTGATATAGGACTTCTACACTGACACCAACAGCTGATACCACTAGGCTCATCGGCTAAAAGCACTTGCAACTCTTACAAAGGACCTGGCTTGGGTTCCCAGGACCCTTAATGGTTGGTTCAGCCACCATCTGTAAATTCAGTTCCTGGTCTGGCGTCCTCTTCTGGCCTCCTCAGGTACTGCATGCAATTAGTGATCATATAAGTGGTGGTGCACTCCTTTAGTTCCAGCACTTGGAAGGCAGAGGCAGGTGGATCACTGTGAGTTCGAAGCCAGCCTGGTTTACAGGGTGAGTTCCAGATCAGCCAGGGCTACACAGAGAAACTCTGTCTCAAAAAACAAAAACAAATGAGTAAAACCAAAACCAAAACAAATGAACAGAACCAAAAAGTAAATAATAAAGGATGGTAGAGTGCTGCTCAGCGTTAGAGCACAAGATTGGCACCCTGGAATCTCCTGGGAGTGGGAGGAAAAAAGAAGAGTAGGGAAAGTAAGAAGGAAGATGGGCCGGGTGGTGGTGGCGCACGCCTTTAATTAATCCCAGCACTCAGGAGGCAGAGGCAAGCAGATCTCTGTGAGTCCAAGGCCAGCCTGGTCTACAATGAGTCCAGGACAGCCAAGGCTACACAGAGAAACCTTGTCTTGAAAAAAAACAAACAAACAAAAAAACCTCCCCCAACCCCTCCCCCCAAAAAAAAGAAAGAAAGAAAGAAAGAAAAGGAAAGGAAAAAAGAAGGAAGATGAAAGGAAGGGAGGAAGGGAGGGAGGAAGTCATAGCTGTGCTGTCAAGATAGAAACGCAGGTGATTTTTAGCCTGAGCAGCTGCACGATGGTTTGTCCTGGCTGAGCATGGGGCGTTCAGGGTGCAGCAAAGCAGAACCAAGCGTGGGCCTGTCTCCAGCATCGTCTGAACTTGGGCCGGTTTCCCCGTCAAGTCAGCAATAACACCCCGCCAGTGTCTAGCACCAGCTTCCCCTTGCTGTGTTTGTTTGTATAGTTACCACTCTTAGCGATGGGGGCTCTTTCTTCTGTGCAGCTGAGTCTGACTCAGGGTGAGTTCAGCAGCCTAGGAATGTATGGTGAGTCCAGGGGCGCCCAGCCTCAGCCTCGGGAAATCCAGAGTGACGCAAAGCCACGGCCTGAGCCCCCTCACCCCTCTCTGCCTCCCACTTGACCCCAAACTGAGATAATTACACTCTCTCTCTCTCTCTCTCTCTCTCTCTCTCTCTCTCTCTCTCTCTCTCTCTCTCTCCTTCACCTCCCACTTTCTAATGCACATATATCATTCAGGATCTCAGGTGGAAAGGCACAGCACACTGAAAACGGGTAATGTGGGGAGTGACAAAATCAGATGAGGACAGGGTGGAGGGACCCTTAGGGAGAGGCTGCTGCTCAAATGGAGGTCTCAACTCCAGCTTTAATTAAGCCTAAAGATCAAAGGAATAGTCCTGAGTTCCTGGTCCTCCAGCCTCTGCATCCTGGTCGGCTATGGATGGAGATGAGCGGCAACACACCTAACTCGTGTGTTGCTGGGAGACCCCGCCTCAATGTAGAAAAGAAATAGAAGGATCCAGGAAGATGCCCAGTGTCAACCCTGGGCCTCCATTTGTACATGCACACAGGTGCCCATGCACATGCATCCACACATAGTCATATACATGTGCACTGACACACAGATGAACACACACACACACACACACACACACACACACACACACACACACACACACACACCTTCTTCCCCAAAAAAGGTTTGGGTTGGAGAGGTGGCTCAGTTGCCGTTACCAGTACTGGGCAGTTAGTTCACACAGACCGTATTCCAGCTCTAGGGCCCCTAATGCCCCTTTTTGGCCTCTGAGGGCACCCCTGGCACCAGTGCAAACATACCTATCAGCAAAGAAAGTTAGCTGGGTGTGGTGGTATATGCCTTTAATTCCAGCCCTTGGGAGACTGAGTCAGCCTGATGTCTGTGAGTTTGAGGCCAGCCTGATCTGTATATCGAGTTCCAACGCTACATAGTGGGACCTTGTCAAAAAAAAAAGTTTCCCACTGGCCTGGCTGAGTGAAGAAGTCAGTCTGCACAAGCTAGGGGCAGAGCCATGCTGTTCAGGCTGGGAAGGGAGGTTCTGCTCTGTTTATCTAGGCCGCACACGTGTTGGGAGGCAGCCGCAGGCCAGGCATCGGAGACCAAGGCTGAGAAGGCGAGGCCAGCGGAAAAGGAGCCTGTGGGTAGTCCTCACATACAGGCTTCCAGAGGGGTCGATGGCCTTAAGCGCCGTCAGTGGGAGGTAGCGATGGTTGGTCTGTCTGCGGAGTGGGGGTCTGGGGGAACCGATGACCTTGGCAATGACCTGCGGGAGGAAGGGCAGCACTCTGAGTTCTGGAACTTACCGAGCTCTCCGACATCTGGAGCCACGGTGCTTGTGTTCACTTACCTGGGCCACATCCCGCGGGCTCTGTCCCACAGAGCGGAAGAGCTCCCTGGAGGCTGGGAGATACAAATCCCGGAAGTAGCCAACGGTGTCAGGGTCAGTGTCTGGAAACTCTGCGTCCGATACCTGAGCCAGGAGTTTTCCTTCGAATTCAGTGGTGACTGGGCCCGGCTCCACCATCGAGATGCTGGGAAGGGGGTTGGTGTCATTGTTATTGTTGTTGCCGGTTTTATTTATTTACTTATTTACTTATTTACTTATTTTTTGAGACAAGGTTTTACTGTGTATGGCTGGCTGTCCCAGAACTTGCTAAGCAGCTCGGGCTTGCGCTGACTGCACAGAGACCTGCCTGCCTCTGCCTCCTGGGTGCCGAGACCCCGCCACAACACCTGCACCCTCCGCAGTACTTGTTACTGCTGTTGTCTCTATTCTGCAGCACTGGGATGGATGGGCCAAAGGTTCGAATGCTCCACTGCTGAGCTGCAGGCCCCAACCTCTGTGGTTGTTAGTTCATCTTTCTTCACTCCCTATCGCCCCGCTCAGCCTGCTTCCCTCTCCTCCTCATTCATTAACATACATAAGTTATGCATAGTAATGGGTATTTTATGTACATAACGTAGCTTGATCATATGCACCCCCTCTCACCCCTCCCACTCCTGCTGACCCTTTCCTTTTCCCAACCAGACCCCCTTTTATTTTCCTGTTCTTTCTTTCTTTCTTTCTTTCTTTCTTTCTTTCTTTCTTTCTTTTTTGGTGACCCCGTGAGTTTTCTGGGGTTACCTACTACAGAGTGGGTGAGGGGCTGTTTGCAGGGCTGTGAGTTGCTCGCCAGTGGCCACATCTCTGAAAAATATCTCTCCTTCCCCAGCAACTGTTAACTGCCTGTCAGTCCTCAGAGAGGGGCTGGTCCCCTGCTCTATTGACTTGGCTTCCATACTCTCTCCTTCACTGTCTCCAGCATCACCATGTTTTCCTTCCCCCTGGCTGCCCAGGTGCCTGACTCACAAGATATTGAATTGTCGCAGCTGGATAGCCAGACTCTCGAAGAATCCTTCCAGGGCAAACTTGGAGGCTGCGTAGATGTCATTGAACATGATGCCTGGAAGGGGAGGAGCGAGGAGGTCTCAGGTGTGTGTGTGTGTGTGTGTGTGTGTGTGTGTGTGTGTGTGTGTGTTAGACTTTGTGGGTCCCAGGGTGATTTGGGCATTTGAATGAAGGGATGCTCAGGGCCAGAAACACAATGTATGGAATTGTGCAACAGGCACACATAGCATCAGGACAAGGGCATTATGCACAATGTGTTACCCCTTTTCAGCTCCACCTGCCCCCCCATTGCCCTCCATGTATATCTGTGGTTCATTTACTCATGGAGTCCCAGGGCCCATGGGCACAGTGATTATTGATGCTTCCCCACAGCAGATACAGTTGGAGGGTGCCTAAGGAAGGAGCCAGATCACAGACAGTGTCAGGATGAGGAAGGGTTTGAGGAGGGAGAAGATACCAGGGCCATAGATGGCAAGTAAGTGGTTTTTAGAGTAGGTCCATGGTAGACATCACAAATAGATCTCCTGTGTCTTTTCTGCTGAATCACCAAACACTATATACATCCCTATGGCATTACAGGGCTTTTTGTCAAGGAGGGGGACCTCTGATGGTTTATTGGATTCCAGGGGAGTGAGTGAAAGGCTGTTTTGGGTATATCCAGAAGTGGAGTTTATTCTGGGATGTGGATGGCTGTCGATGACACGCATACCCACTGCTGCCTACTCTTACACCAGGCAGACAAGGTAAATCAATCCCAGAACACTTCCCTTGCTTTCTTTCTTTTTTAAAGATTTTATTATATATATATATATATATGAGTGCTCTATCTGCATATACACCTGCATACCTGAAGAGGGCATAGATAGTTGCCAAAAATTAAACTCAGGACCTCTGTAAGAGCAAACAGTGCTCTTAACTGCAGAGCCATCTCTCCAGCCCTTCAGAGTCCTTTTCAATGCAACTTCATTTGAATATGAACTAAAACCTACTTGACAACCTTCTAATCCTGGATGCAGTGGTCCCCAGACTTACCTTGGAGCCCCATAACACTGCTGACCACCACGATGTGGCCCTGACGCCTCCTCTTCATGCCTGGAAGCACAGCTTTGACCAGACGGACAGCCCCAAAAAAGTTGGTGTTGAACACGTTCTGCATAGTAGCTACGCTGATTTCCTCCAGGGGCCCCACAAGGCCTATTCCTGCATTGTTCACTAAGGAGATGCAAAGAGAGTGTTGCTTGAAGTCACCTCACGGACCTGAGTCCTTAGAACAAGCCTAGGAGGGGACACGTGGAACCTAGGGGGTATTATACAATTTGGTTTTTGAACAGGCCTCTGGGCCTGGGAGAGTGGGTGGAACAGCTCCTGGAAACCAAATCTTTGTCATACTATACATGAGCAATTTCCATCTGCTCCCAAATTGCACCAACATGGCCAGACCCACCCACCTTAGCAGGCTCCATTAGGACATGAGTGGCTGCTTCATCATCCTCTTGTCTTCAAGTGACTCACCGAAGTAATTTTCCCAACCACATATGGTTTTCTCCTTATGTGAGGCTGTCTCTCCTCTGTAGTCCCTCCCCCAAAAGTTGGGCATCTCTAATTAACAGATTGGTACTTTTGACTCTTGGTCAACTGGTCTACCACTTTATCCAGGG
This sequence comes from Acomys minous, assembly GCF_964271855.1. Classification (NCBI taxonomy): domain Eukaryota; kingdom Metazoa; phylum Chordata; class Mammalia; order Rodentia; family Muridae; genus Acomys; species Acomys minous. The sequence goes on along the minus strand of NC_140494.1, from coordinate 83,473,044 downwards.
CTACAAATTGTCATCTTGCTGACTGATAGTGTATACTTAAGAGTCTGTGTGTGTGTGTGTGTGTGTGTGTGTGTGTGTGTGTGTGTGTGTGACCCCAGGGGCTGCCAAGTCTTACCCAGCACGTCCACTCGTCCACACTCGATGTGGTTGAGACAGTTAGCCACTGACTCATCACTGCATACGTCCAGCTGGGCCACGGTGAGAGTCTTTCCAAGAGTCTCTCCAGCAGCTGCCTCCAATGGCTCTTTCTTCCCGAGGTCCCTCATGGTGGCCACCACTGGAATCAGAGAACAGAGCTGGACAGGTGTTGGGCTCTTCTGCCCTGTGTGTTTCTCTAGGATGTGTGTGTGTGTGTGTGTACAGACCACTGGATAATCCTGGCTGTCATTTCTTAGGAGACAACTGCACCCCCCCCCCATGAAGTGTGTGTTGTGTGTTTATGCTTGTTTGAGCACACATACACGTGCACACACACCATAACACATGCATGGAGGCCAGAGGACAAGTGAGGAGTCAGTTTTCTTTTTACACTGTGGGTCCTGGGGTGTAAACGAAGGTTGTCAGGCTCGAGAGGCAAATGGTTTCACCTGATGAGCCATCCTGTCAGCCCCCTCTCCCCTCTGAGAAAGTCTCTCTGTGAATTTGGAACCCATCAGATAGGCTAGAGTAAGTGTCAAACGAGCTTCAGGGGCTCCTCCTCCCTCTGCCTCTCAAGTGCTGAGATTACATGGACATGCCACTGTGCCTGGCCTTTTTACCTGGGCGTGGGATTAGAACTCAGGCCCTCATGCTTGTATGGGGAGCACTTTATTGAGCTCTCTCTCTCTCTCTCTCTCTCCCTCTCTCTCTCTCTCTCTCTCTCAGACCTATTGCTGTTTAAAAATTTTTTAATATGTATATTATTTATTTTTAATGTGTGTGTGTTTTGTCTATAAGTATGTATGTGTGTTATATGTATATTTATGGGTAGTTGTGAGTCACCATGTGGATGATGGGAACTGAACGCAGGTCCTCTGTAAGAACAGCAAGTACTCTTAACTGCTGAACCTTCTTTCTAGCCCTCCTATTTTTGTTTAAAGACAGGGCGTTGCTATGTACCTTGGCTGGCCTGGAACTCAATATGTAGACCAAACTGGCCTTGAACTTTTGGAACTCTTCCTGCCTCAGTCTCCTGACTGTTGGCATGACAGCTGTGAGCCACCATGCCCAATTGTGTCTATGGTCTTACATAAACAGTCCCAGATGGAGTCTCACATGTTTGAACACTTACATTTAGCACCAATCCAACAAATGCACACTTATATACCTATGTCCACAAATTCCAACAAACATATATACACACATAATTGGCCAAGGTTGAGCCTCCTGCCTCCAGCTCCTGAGTGCTGGAATGGCAGATCCGAAGCTCCAGGTTTTCTTTTGTGCTAAGCGAGTCCCCAGCCTCAGACCTTCAGCTCCATTTTTAAAATAAGGAAGAAGAGAATGAGTGAGTTTCCCAGTGGGTAGGAGTAAATGACAAAGCGGATTCGTTTGGAATGGTCTTAGGTACAGTTAGCTGGGCACATGCCTGCCACCCCAACATTCGAGAAGATCTTGAGTTTGTGGTCATTGTGGCCTACGTAGTGAGGTGGTATCTAAAACACAAGACTAGAGATGCTGCTGAGTGGTAGAGCGACTGCCTAGCAAGCAACTGGCCCTGAGATCTGTCTTTAGCACACACACTGCAACCAACAACAATAAAAAACCCAACCCTCTTTAGCAATATTATATTTTTAAAATATTTTACTTTTGTGTAGAGTGTGTGTGTGTGTGTGTGTGTGTGTGTGTGTGTGAGTGAAGACAACTTGTTGTAACTGGTTTTCTTCTTTCACTGTGTGATGCCAGGGATTGAACTCAGGGCATTGGTTCTGTGGCAAGCCCCTTTCCCTGCTGAGCCCTGTTGTAGGCCCCTGAGCAGTAAGTATAGCCACACACAGGGGAATTCATGCTCTCACACTCATGACTCTAACCTGCCTCTAACCCAGAAAGCTGGGAGAATCAGCTCTGCCAACTGGGGTGATGTCCTCACCCAGGCAGCTGGCTCAAAAGTGACAATGTCTGCCAGCTTCCCCTCTGGGTCAGAGGAGCCAGAGATGGCTTGCACACTGCAGCCACCAACTGCACAGCTGGAGAAGCTAAAGGCCCCTTTAAGGCCCCAAGCTCAGTGCACCGTAAGGCAGCAAGAGTTTCATCCTAGAGCTCTAATCAGCTTAGTGGGGGCATGGTCAGGGGCCAACTCAGATGCTGGAGCCAGCTTCCTTTGAGATGTTTTTTGGGACAGATCCTTCCCCACACTCCCCTAAGATTTGTTTATTTATTTACTTTATGTGTGTGAGTGTTTCGTCTGCATGCGTGTGCCTGCAGGATGCTCTGGAATTGGGGTCCCAGATGGTTGTAAGCCACTATGTGTAGACCAGGCTGTCCTGAAACTCAGAGATCCACCAGTCTCTGCCTCCAGAGAGCTGGGATTATAGGTTTGTGCTACCATTCCTGGTTCCACAGTTCTTCATTTATTTCCACTGGGCATGCTCAGTCCCTCCCACCCCTCCCTCTCCTGTTTTTCTTCCTTCCTTCCTTCCTCCCTCCCTCCCTTCCTTCCTTTCTTTCTTCCTTTGAAACAAAGATCTTGTTATGTAGCCCAAGCTAGCCTTGAATTTACCATGATCCTCTTGCCTCAATTCCAGAATGCTAGGGTTACAGGTGCTTACTACAATCCCCAGCCTGCGATTTCTTTTTCTTTTCCTTTCCTTCCTTCCTTTCTTTTTCCCCCCAAAGACATGGTCTTTTTGTGTTTCCCTGGCTGTCCTGGAACTTGCTCTGAAGACCAGGCTGGCCTCGGACTTACAAAGATCCGCCTGCCTCTGCCTCCGCACACTACCCAGAGTTGAGGCTGTTTTGTTTGCTTGTCTATTTTATTTTGAGACAGGTATCTCCATGTGGCCTAGGCTGACTGTGAATTCAGAATCCTCCTGCCTCAATCTCTTGAATAATAGAATTTCAGATGTGCCCCGTCATGGCTTGATTTGGGGCTGATTTTGTTTTTTCTCCTTTCCAGACAGGGTCTCATGTAACACAGTTTAGTCTGGAGTTTGCTGAGGCTGACCTTGAACTTCTGATTCCTCTGGCTACATCTTGAGTACTGGGGTTACAGGCACGTGACACAACTAGGATTAGAATCCGGGGATTTGTGCATGCTAGGCAAGCATAGTACCAACTGGTCTAAATCTTTACACACACACACACACACACACACACACACACACACACACACACACGCCCTGTTTTTTTGCTCATAACTTTTCCTTATCTGCCATCCAGTACTCAAGAAACACATTGTGAGGGGTTGGAGAGGTGGCTTAGAGGTTAGGAGCATTGGCTGCTCTTCCAGAGGACTGGGGTTTACTTCTTAGCACCCACGGGGTGGCTCACAGCTGTTTGCAACCCCAGTTCCAGGAGATCTGACAACCTCTCTGACCTCCTTGAGCACCAGGTACAGAAGTGGTACACATATTTACACACAGGCAAAACATCCACACACATAAAATAAAAATAAATAAGTCTTTAAAAAGAAAGGAAGAAATATATATGAGGTGAGAGAATTACTAAAGTGATAGACAGCTTCCCTCTGTCTTCTTCCCCAGGCCCATGTGCCCAACCTACACCCATGAGGCTGTGAAAATATCAAGGGTCCTAGAAGCTGTGGGCCCTACCCTGGTAACGTTGTCTGGGGTCATGAGCCAGCTGAAGAGCGAGTTCAAGACCGATCCCTGAAGAGCAGCCAGAGATGAGCACACTCCGAGGCCGGGAGGCCATGCTGATCCTCTCAGGATCCTGTGACGTCACCTGCCCCACCCCCACCGGGCCTAAGGCTTCAGCTCATCCCTCCCTCCTAAACCCGGGCCACCTGGTCCCCTTGCAAAACCCAGAGGCCCAGGGATGGCTTGGCTGAGGCTGATCCCGGCAGGCAGCTGCAGACTGGTCAATTCAGCAGCGCCAACTCTCATCCAGCAGATGTTTCTTCTTAGAGCAAAGCCTAGGAGCACTGGCTTGGGAAGCTGAGGCAGGAGGAGAGATAGAGAGTGAGTCTGGATTATTTATTTACTTACTTGCTTTTGTTTGTTTTTCGAGATAGAGTTTCTCTCTGCAGCCTTGGCTATCCTGGACTTGCGCTGTAAACCAGGCTGGCCTAGAACTCACAGCGATCCGCCTGCCTCTGTCTCCCGAGTGCTGGGATTAAAAGCGTGCGCCACCACTGCCGTTATTTTATTTTTCCATTTATCATCATCATCGTTGTCGTCATCATCATCATCTTTTCTTTCTTTCTTTCTTTTTTTTGGTTTTTCGAGACAGGGTTTCTCTGTGTAGCCTTGGCTATCCTGGACTTGCTCTGTAAACCAGGATGGCCTAGAGCTCACAGCAATCCACCTGCCTCTGCCTCCGAGGTGCTGGGATTAAAGGCGTGCGCCACCACACCCGGCCATCATCATTATTATTTTGGAGACAGGGCCTCTGTAGCCCTGGCTGTCCTGGAACTGATACGTAGACCAGGCTGGTCTCAAACTCAGATCTCTCTGCCTCTAGGATTAAAGGGGCGTGCCACCACATTTATGGGTTGTTTATTTTCTTTTAGGCTGGGCAATTTAGTCTGAACCTGTCTCAACTAGAACAAGCAAGCAAACAAACAAAAAATGGAGATGCGGTTCAAGGCCGAACCCTGATGCACACATATTCATTTTTCAACTGCTGTACTTAGCCTTTTTTTTTAAAACTACATTTGTCTGTGTGTGTGTGTGTGTGTGTGTGTGTGTGTGTTTGTGTGTGTGTGTGTGTGTGGTATATGCATGCACATGGGGGTCAGAGACCAACTTGTGGAGTCTGTTCTTTCCTTCTAACTTTGTGAGTTCCAAGGATGCGAGTCAGGTTGATGTGCTTGGCAGCAAGCGTCTTCATCCTGCGGGCCATTTCAATGTGTTGGCTTTAGAGACATGGTCCTCCCTCTGCAGTCTAGGTGAACTTGAACTTGAGACCCTCAGCCTCTCAGGTGCTGGGGCCGCAGGCCATACCCCTGCTGCCTGGCTGCTAAGTGGTTCTAAGTGTTTCGTTATGCCATGTCAGAGGGAATAGGTAACGCTTCTCTTGCTGACTCTGCATGTAAATCGTCTAGTTGCCCAGAGGAAGACACAGAAAGTGTATTCCTGAAGTCTTCACCGTCAGAAGTCAGTCAGAGCAGAGTAGGGATGTAAGTTGGAGGTCAAGCATACACAAGGTCTGGCATCTGTCCTAGCATTCCCTCCCCTCAAAAAAAAAAAAAAAAGTCAAGAAGTCAGATCAGGGGCAGCCAGATGTCTCAGTGGATGAAGGCACCTACTGCTAAGCCCAAGGACATGAGTTCAATTCCAGGGAGTCAAATGGTAGAAGGAGAAGCGAGAATAGACTCCCTGAGTTGACTGCTGACTCTCCTGGGGGAGCTGTCACATCTGTGCAAGAGTGCACGCAAGCACACATACACGTGGTGCATAAATAAATGTAAAAAACAAGTTAGACTGCCAGAAGAACTTTCTAGCGAGGGGCCAGGGCTAGGGCCCTGTGACAGCCTTCTATTTGGAGAAGGCTGTCTCTGGAGAGAGGAGACTCACTTTTCTCTCCACCCCTAGGGAACCCCATCTCTTCCAGCTACATGGGGCCCCACCCTCTTCTCTTGGGAGACAGAGATTCTTTGTCTGAGGAACCCAGGCTGGGAGGGAGCAGTTTGGCACCTCCCAGTTCCCCCGTGAGGGGCATTTAGGAGCAGGCACACCACTGGGATTTCTCCCCTGACTCCTGCCTATCTGCACTAGTCAACTGCAGAATGCTGGGCCCCTGACTCCCTGGGGTTGGGTACCTGGGGCGTCTCATTTGATGGCGGTTTAAGATTGGGATGGGTGTCTCCCTTGAATGATCTGAAGGTGACGTGGAAGGAATGGAGGCCAGTTCCTTTCTTTGGAGGTTTAAGGGTGCCGCCTGGGGTGTGGCTCAGTGGCATAGTGTTGTTCATAGGATAGGAGGCACTGGGTTCCTTCTCCACTCCATAAAACTGAAAGAAAAAAAAAAAGTTTGAGGGCTGGAGAGGTGGCTCAGTTGGTCAAGTGCTTGTTGCCACAAGAGTGAGGACCTGGATCCCAGGACCCGAGTTCAGAGGTGTGTAGCATCCACGTAAAAAGCCAAGTGCGTCAAGCCATGCCTAGAAACCAGTCACTGTGGAGGAAGAGACAGGAGGCCCCCTGGGGCTCAGTAGCCAGCTGAGCCAAACTGGAGAGCACCAGGTTCACTGAGAGACCTTGTCACAGAGAATAAGGTGGAAGAGTGATGGAGGAAGGCAGCCAATGTCTGTCTGGTCTCCAGATGCGGGTGCACGCATGCGCGCACACACACACAATGCATGAACATACGCGGGGGTTGGATGGAAGGTCAGAGGTGTGTTTTGGGAGTCAATAGTGAGAGTTTAAGGATGGTGCCAGGCACTGAATTCCAAATTTCAAGGCTCACGTAGACCAGGGGAAGTTTAGAGAAAGCCAGGACAGTTTGGGGGTTCTGGAGTAAGGATTATAGAAGAAGTGGGGTCCCAAAGGACAGGCTGGGAATCCTTCCTTTGTGGGCCTTGAGACAGAAAGTGTTAGGTACAGTTTTATGTTTAACCTTAATGCCATGTCTGAGGGCAGGCAGGAGGTGCTTTGCCTTTTTAATCTATCTATCTATATCTATCTATCTATCTATCTATCTATCTATCTATCTATCTATCTTTCGAGACAGGGTCTCACTGTGTAGCTCTGGCTGTCCTGGAATTCACTATGTAGACCAGGCTGGCCTCGAACTCAGAGCATTCCTGCTGCCTCTGCCTTCTGAATTCTGGGATTAAAAGCATGCACCACTATGCCTTTAGTGCGCGTACTTTGATTTTAAAGTTCCATTTATTTATTTAGTGTGTGTCTAGGGTGTGGGGAGTGTGTGCGCTATGACACTCGTGTGGAAGTCAGAGGAGAGTTTTTGAGTGTCAGTTCTCTTCTGCCACCATGTGGGTTCCAGGACAGAACTTGGGTCGTCAGTCTTGGTGTTAAGTGCCTCCCTGCTGAGCTCTCTCTAGCTCTGAGGTTGAAAGCCTTTCAGAGAGTCGGTCAGGGATCAAGCCTTAGTCTGGGACTCCCCTGACCCCCTCCCCCCGCCCCGTCTCCCCGCCTGAGGGCCCCCCACCCCTATTCTAGGGCTGGTAGGCGTAGCTCTTCGTCCCTATCTAGAGTCCTGCAAGAATGCCCCTCTCCTCGCGCCGCCGCCCCGGTCTCAGCCAGCCAATCAGCGCGTGGCTCACACTTCCCAAACTTTTTCCGTGCAGCTGTGGGTCTCCCGCCTCCGGCCCGTGCCCCGCCCGGCCAGGGCGCTCAAGCGCAGGGCGCGGCCAGGGCGGGGTCTCAGGCAGTCTCCCGTGGATCCTCACAGCCTCCGGCTGGCCTGAGTGACTGCTCCCAGGCAGCCCAATCTACATCCACCTTGGCCTTAGAGCACCAGGCCCCGCTGGGATGAGAAATTGCCGGAGATTGGACTGGCCCTGGGCCGTTCTCTGCCGGCTCCTGGTCTCCTTGCAGCTCGTGTCCTGGACGCTGGCTGGTGAGTCGGGACCGAGGGATGGGATAGCATTTGTGGGTGCAAGGGAGAGGTCGTTTACAACGGGTGCCATGGTGATGTGGAGACTCTAGGGTCTAGTTCTTCTAGTTGATGAATGCATGTGACGATTGAGGAGGGGGATGTTGCCAGGGAACGTGTTTACAAGCTGGTGTGTGAAGACGAATGCTGCTGGGTGTGGTGCAATCCCAACACTCAGGAGGCAGAGTTAAGTGGTTTGCGCATTCAAGTCTAGTCTGAGCTACGTACTGAACTCAAGGGCATCTTGGGCTGCATAAGCAGTCCCTGTTTCTAGAAAGGGACATGGTGGGTGTACGGGGCATAGGGCTGTAGTTCACTTGGTAGACCCCTTTCTAGCACGTACTCTGGGTTCCATCCTCAGTACGACATAAGAAAACGTAATGATACATGCTTGCACCTCCAGGATTGGGACTGCAGAGGCAGGAGCATAAAGAGTTGAGAGCCAGTCTGAACTACGTAGTGAGTTTGAGACCAGCACGGTCTATATGAAAGCTTGCCGTTTAAAAACTGTATTTTATGGGGGGGGGGATGTGTCCGTGTTTATGTGTGCACTTGGCTGTGAGGGTTGACTGGGACTGTGTAAATGTAGGTGACAGAGCAGCCTCTGGGAGGGGGTGTGTGGTCACATGTGAGAGTTCAGTGTGTCTGTGGAGCTGTAATTCTTTTTTTCCCCTCTCCTCTATTTCTTGTCTGTTGCATGAAATAGGGTCTCCTGTGGCTCAGGCTGGCCTCACACTGACTGTGTAACCCAGGCTGTAGCTTTGAACTTCTACTCCTTCTGCCTCTGTCCTCCAAGTGCCGGATGACAAGTTCTGTGGTGCTGTGGATGGAACCGAGGGCTTCGGACATGCTAGGCAAGCACTCTCTCCCCAAGGTTCATCCCTAACCCCATGGGGGTGGGTTTGAGAGTAATCGCGTGTTACGGATGTGTTTATGTGTCTTCGGTTGGCTGTAGATGGGATTTAGGGGGTTATATTATTGGTGAGTAGAAGGGACAAATCAGGAATTCAGTTTTCTTTTTAAAATTACATCTATGTCTCTGTCTCTGTCTCTGTCTCTGTCTCTGTCTCTCTCTCTCTCTCTCTCTCTCTCTCTCTGTGTGTGTATGTGTGTGTGTATGTGCACACTTGTGCCACAGGAGTGTGTGTGGAGGTCAGTCAGATAGCTTTCCAGGGTCAGGTCTCTCATTCCGCCATGTGGGCCCCAGAATCAAACTCAGGTCATTAGGCTTGGAGGCAAGCACCCTGCTCCAGCCATCTCACCGACCTGCACAGTTCCCTTTTGCGTTTTTCTCAAGGGCTTCACACAATCCTCTCCTCTTTGCCCGAAATTGGCTCCCACTCCTCCCCTCCCCTCCCCTCCCTTCCCCTCCCCCACTCGGCTCTCCCTAGAGCCACAGCATCAGCACCATGGACAGGGCCCACGGGAGGGTTGCAGTGAGGGGCGAGGCTGGGTGAGGCGGGGTGGGACTGAGCGCTGGCGGGGCGGGGGTGGGTGGGGGACGGCCAAGTAGAAGTTGCATCGCACCCCAGCTGCAGGATCCTGGGGTGATTTTTCCTGAAGAATTTCTCAGGGCCCTAAGGGGGTCCCCAGGGCTAAGGGACGGGTGAGTCACCGCTGACGCATGCCCAGCTGTGAGCATCTGGCCTGGTGCCCTAGCCACGCCCCTCAGGGTTCTGCGGGCGGCAATGGTGAAAGGACTCGGTGACTTTTTTAAGTGATGGATGACCAGATTGCTTCTGCAATCTAGATCACCTCCCTGAAGTAAAGGAAGGTGCCTTCTGTCCCCCGGAGGTCACCTGCATGCACTGACCCCACTTTCCCAGTTTCTGCTGAGTCTGAGGAGGTTGCGGCCCACGTGTTGGCCTATGCCCCATTCTCACGATCACATAACCTCAGGGTCATGCAACCTCAGGCATTCATTCAGAATACAAGACCCCTGGGACTCCAGGAATGTGCAACTCATGGCCACACCCAGGCAACCCCATCTGCCACCCAGACAGGACCCTCCTGTGTTTTCAGATTCTCACACATGCTTCTCCATGGTCCAAAGACAAATGCTGTCATCTTCCACAGCCAGTCGCCCACTCAGTGACTTGGTCATGTTTTCCCTTGCATGGTGTGGGAGCAATCTCCTGGGGAGGGGGGGGGGACGGTTAAAGCCTTCATGTTCTGTTACAAGTCGGGCCTGTGGGGTATATGGTATGGAATTCTTGCTGCCAGGACACCCACTCATGCTGAGCAGTGGCATCAAATTTATTTTCCCCCCCTTTTTTCATTTATTTTGTGTGTGTGTATATGCCACATGTGGAAGTCAGACAAGTTGAAGGAGTCAGCTTTCGTCTTCCACCATGTGGGTTTCTGGGATCAAGCTCAGTTCATCAGGCTTGGCACAGGTGCCTTTACCTGCTGAGCCCTCTTGTCAATCCGCATAGATTTGCATCTAATTAACTGCCTATACCTCAACCAGTGGCAAGTGTCATGCTTGCAAAACTTCCTGCATGCAGTTTTGGGGGAATTCCACGCATGATCCAGTTGGGTCCCTGCCTGCCTCCCTCCACATCTTAGACTCCACCAGGCACCTCCCTAGAGGCCTTGACCAAGGCAGAGAGGGCCGTGTGTATGTCAGGGAGTTTGGGCGGCTTCTGGCCCCTCCTGCGTGCCCCACAGGCTCAATGGCTTTTGTGTGCCTCCTTGTCATGGAGCCATGGGGAGAGAGAGGGCAGTCAGCCACTGGAAAGGTCAGTGTGGAGAGGGCTCAAGACTGAAGTAAGAGTCTTTTGGGTTAGAGGGTAGGAAGGACTTTTAGAATGGGAGTGAGCAGCGACCAAGGGGAGAGCCCTTTTTCTCTGCATAGAAGCTGAGGTCTGTGGGGCTGGAGAGATGGCTCAGCGGTTAAGGGCACTGACTGCTCTCCCAGAGGTTCTGAGTTCAATTCCCAGGAACTGCATGATGGCTCACAACCATCTATGATGTGATCTGATGCCCTCCTCTGACCTGTAGGTATGTATGCAGGCAGAGCACTGTATGCATAATAAAAAATAACTTAAAAGAAAAAAAAGAAGCTGGAGTCTGTGTTAGGAGGTAGCTCAGCCGGTGAAGCATTCATCTAGCATGCACAAATCCTTGCGTCCCATCCCAGCCTGGTGCATGTCTGTCCTATCAGCACTCTGGACGTGGACAACGCAGGATCGGGAGTTCAAGGCCAGCCTGGCCTACAGTAGATCTTATCACAAAAACAAAAACACACCGAGCTGGGCAGAGTCTCTCTACTGGATGATGTTATAGATCGAAATCTTCCCAGGAGCTCCCAGTTGGAGAGGATTGCTGAGATGGTCCACCGGGGAGTGGCCTTGTGGTTAGCAGAGCTTGAGAGCCCAAGCCGCTCCCAAGGGCGGCTGTGATCCAAATACTTCTTTTTAAATTGTTTAAAAATTTATTTTAGCCATGAGTGGTGGCGCACGCCTTTAATCTCAGCACTAGGGAGGCAGAGGCAGGTGAATCACTGTGAGTTCGAGGCCAGCCTGGTCTACAAAGTGAGTCCAGGACAGCCAAGGCTAACACAGAGAAAACCTGTCTTGAAAAACTAAAAAAAAAAAAAAAATATATATATATATATATTTTAATTTCATGTGTGTTGGAGGTTTGCCTGTATATATGTCTGTGTGAGGATGTTAGAGTCTCTGGAGCTGGAGTTACAGACAGTTGTGAGCTGCCATGAGGGTGCTGGGAGTTGAACCCGGGTCCTCTAGAAGAACACCCAGTACTCTTAACCACTAAGCCATCTCTCCAGCACCCCCTGCCCTCAAATACTTTTTTTTCCTTTTAAAGATCTATTCATTTATTATGTATACAGTATTTTGCCTACATGTGCACCTGCAGGCCAGAAGAGGGCATCAGATCTTATTATAGATGGTTGTGAGCCACTGTGTGCTTGCTGGGAATTGAACTCAGGACCTCTGGAAGAACAGTCAGTGTTCTTAGCCTCTGAGCCATCTCTCCAGCACCCCCAAATACTTCTTAATGCCAGCCTGGCCACTGAAGAGATACTTACAGATGATAAGGAGGAGAGACAGAGAGACAGAGAGGAGGAGGAAGAGGAAGAGGAGGAGGAGGAGATGATACCAAGAAAGCAAGACTGACTGTTGACTAATTTCAGACCTGAGCCATGAAGTGGGTCAGAGAGAAGGTAGAAAAGACAGGGTGAGGGGGTGAGGGTACAGGAACTGGAACAGGCCTCTACAAAATTTGGAGGGTAAAGGGGGTAGCTGGGATAGGGGTCTTTATCCAAGTCTGTTTCTCCCCAAGTCTGGTCCCCCAACCCACTTCTCAGGGGTGAGGTCAGCTGAGCCACCATAGTGAGGTCATGGCAGATTTAGCAGAACCTGGCTCCTGCCAAGAGACTGGGTCAGGGGGTTAGTGGGACAGTTTGCTAGGGAGAGGACAGGCCAGGGGCTTTGGGCCCAGGGGAAGCCCTCACCCGCCCTGCCCTAACCATGTGGATCCAGTTAACACTGGCCAAGCTGCCTGGGTGGGGCTGCAAGGATGGCTTGGATTAGGGGCCTTTGGGGCCAGACCTATTCTTTCTTTTCTGAGATGAGAGAGGGGGAGGACCAGGGGGTATCAGAAATCGATGATTAGAAGGTGATGTGGAGGAGCACGGGAGAGGGAAAGGAGGAAGTCAGGGTGGAAGTTAGATGGAAGTCAGATGGAGGAGGTCAGGGGACAGTTAGATGGGTGTCAGATGGAGGAGGTCAGGAGGGCGGGGGGAAAGGGAGGGGGAGAATAAGAAGGAGAAGGCTGTGGGGCTTTGGAGTCACAGGGAGGGGGCCGTGGGGCTGCGGAGCAGAGGGAGGAGGTTATGAACCCCTTTTCTCCTTGTGGATTTTCCCTTGCAAAGGGGCTCCACGCTGGGAAGCAGGAGCCAGTGTGGGGGCGTAGGGAGAAGGAGGGGGGGCGGGAAGGCTCGGCTCTGGGGCTCCGGCCAGGAAGCTTTGATTCATCCTATAACTAGGTCAGCTTTTTTTTTTCTCACCAGAAACTTAGGGGGAAAAAATAACCAGTCAACAGATTGATGTACCAAGAACATCTGTGGGGGAGTGGGGGAGGTGCTGTTGCTGGTCCCAGGCCACCCAGTTCTTCCTGGGCTGTTAACACACTTGTTGAGAGGAGCCCCCAAAACCCATGCAAGTATTATGGAGTTTTGGGCCTTGTTTTTTGTTTGTTTGTTTGTTTGCTTGTTTGTTTTAAACTTCTTGATTTTCAGGCAGAGACTCATTAAGTTGCTCAGGCTGGCCTTGAACTCATTGTGTAGACCAGGTGGAGGATCCTCCTGCCTCAGCCTTCTGAGTAGCTATCAGGACTCGGGGCTGTGCAGCCAACTCCTGTGCTAGTTCTGACCACACCTCCTCGCCTTGGCTTCTCTCTACAGTGGAGCCTGTGGATGTACTGGAAACCCTGGATGTGCATAGGGCTGGGGTTGCCGAGGTGCCTGGCTTCTGTCCCCAGAGGATTCCAGAGGGTGACCGAGCATTCAGGGTGGGCAAGTCCAGCCTGCTCAGTGCCCCCACATGGCAGCTCTTTCCAGGTGAGTCAGGACAGGAAGGCTGGGGTCGGGGTGGGGATGGGGCGGGCATCCTGGAAGGGTAAAGTTACCTGGGCTGTTTAACCTGCTGTCTAACTTCTGCCCACACAGATGGGCATTTTCCTGAGGATTTTTCTGTGCTGCTCACTCTGCGGGGCCAGCCAGCCAATCAGTCTGTGCTTCTATCTGTTTACGACGAGAAGGGTGTCCGGCAGTTGGGGCTGGCATTGGGGCCAGCTCTGGGTCTCCTCGGTGACTCCTTCAGGCCCCTCCCCAAGCAGGTTAACCTTACTGATGGCAGGTGAGTATGGGAGAAGGGAAGGGAGTGCCCTGTGGAAATCCTGTCACTGAGACTCATTCCTTTTGCAGGTGGCATCGTGTGGCAGTCAGCATCAGTGGTGACAAGGTGACCCTGGTGGCTGACTGTGAACCTCAGCCCTCTACGTATGGTCAGGGGCCTCGGCTTATCAGTACAGCTGGACTCACCGTGATGGGAACCCTGGACAGCAAGGAGGAGACTTTTGAGGTATGGAATTCAGTGGCAGGGGAAACTGAGGCAGAGGATGAGGAGCTTTGTCTTCAGCCTAAACTAGAAGAGAACAGAGACGGAAAGTGCCCAGTTTCTGCCCAGCCCCACAGAGCTGATGGAAGGGAACACTACACAAGGGAGTGTCAGCAAATCAACAAGACATCAGGTCACCATCCACATGGAGTAAACACTCATGACAAGTGATTGAGACTGTCACACGATGCAGCGCTGGTTGTCAGGATAGTGTACGACCGTGTGTGTGTGTGTGTGTGTGTGTGTGTGTGTGTGTGTGTGTGTGTGAAGTGAGATAGATGTGGCAGTTTTATGTGGCTCCAGTGTGGAGATTATGCTGTGTGATTTTGAGGTGTGAGGCCTCCAGGAGGCTCAGAGACCTCATCTCTCCAGTGAGCCACCTGGTGTTTAGACCTGGCACATGGTGGTGGCCTGAGAGGAAAGGGATCTTGAGCTTCAGGGGACAGATCCTGAGTGTATTAGTCATAGTTTTCATTGCTGAGACAAAATAAAAGACAGGCCGGGCATGGTGGCGCACACCTTTGATCCCAGCACTCGGGAGGCAGAGGCAGGCAGATTGCTGTGAGTTCAAGGCCATCCTGGTCTACAAAGTGAGTCCAGGACAGCCAAGGCTAACCCAGAGAAACTCTGTCTTGAAAACAAAACAAAACAAACAAACAAACAACAACAACAACAAAATACAAAATACAAGACCAGAGCATGAAGGCGTATTTGGGATGCGGATTGAGGGCACTGTCCATCATGGTGAGGAGTGTGAGGTGGCAAATCATACCGCATCTCAAGTCAGGAAACAGAGATGGCTGCTGGCATTCGGCTCACTGACCCCAGCCCGTGGCATAGTGCCAGCCACAGTTACGATGGGTCTCCTGCCTCAGTTAACTTAATGTAGATAAGGCCTCACAGGCATGGCCAGAGGCTTGTGTAGTAGGCAAATTCTGTCAAGTTGACTATCTAGGGGCCCGGTGGAATGGCTCAATCAGTAAGGGTGCTTGCTGCTAAGCCTTTTGGCCTGATTCAGACCCTGAAATGTATGTGGTGGAAAGAGAGAACTAAATCCTGTGAATTGTCCTTTCACCTCCACACGGGAGTGACCTGGCACACTTGTGCGAGTGTGTACACACACTTTAAGTAAATAAATGTAAATTTTTAAAGAGTTGACAAGGTTAACCATCACACTGGGTGCGTTTTGTCCTGTAGTGTCTGAGGCTGGTGAGATCATCACTTCTCCGGGTTACAGGTGCAAGTGCCACAGGCTTTCCCGCCCTTAGGGTGCTCTGGGTAGGCAGCACCAAAGCTCCATAGCAGGAGAGGGGGCAGAGATATGCTGGGAAACTAGGGTCGGAATCACCCAGCCTGTGGCTGCTTTTCCTCCTGTCTAGGGAGACATCCAGGAACTGCTGCTGATTCCAGACCCTCAGGCTGCCTTCCAGGCCTGTGACACCTACCTCCCTGGCTGTGAAACCCCGAATCCCACAACCACAGGGGTGAGTGAGGGGTTCCAGGTGGCAGGTAAGGCCTCAAGAAAGAGGGGGACAATGACCCAGAAATGAGGAGTTAGGTACCTCAACTTTAGACCCTAAATGCAGGGCAGAGCGCAGAAGATGACCTTAACCTCAAGGGACATAACAAGCCAGGTTTGCTGAGGTACATAAGCACCAGGACCTATTTGGTCCCCAGAGGCTGTGTGGGGCAGTGGGACACGGTGGCTCAATTGTAATCCCAGTGTGGGGACGCTGAGGTTGGTCAGCACGGCTTAATTAGTGAGCTCTAGGCCATCACTCTGTCTTAACAACAACAACCAACAAAAATGTCAACAGTGCCTGAGAAATGACACCCAAGGCTGACCTCTGGCTTCCACATGTATGTGCACACACATCTACACACTCATACACACACTTGTACACACCCAAGCACACACACTCACAGCTAAGTGAACCACAGGGCTGAGTGACAACAACGGACCGTGTCATAGCTCTCAGTGACTCAAGTGATGGCATTTCCAACGGGGAGAGACTCTAGCCCTAACTAGAACGCTTTCCTCAGGCCCCCAAAGATGAACCAGAAACACCCACGGCCCCTCGTCGAAAGGGCAAAGGAAAGAAAAAAGGGCGGGGCCGCAAGGGCAAAGGAAGAAAGAAAAACAAGGAGACCTCAAGGCTGAATCCGACCCCTGGTGCCCCTGAGAACCAGGTAAGATCCTCAGACATCCTGCTTTGCTCTTGGCTGCCTGATGCCCACCCATCTCTGGTCCCTCATCTTTGTACTGGTTTTCAGAGCCTGACTCCTGAGGTCTGATTCTCTCAGCCAGAGGGGATGCCATGTCCTGTGTCAGGGACACTCTCATGTCACTCTGCACTCAGGAGGCACCTCCCAACACAAGAGGACCCACTGATTAGAAGGGACATGATGAAGTCCCAATGAGGGGATCATCAGCTGGGGTAACCGGCTGCAGGTGCATTGGTTATTGTGTCAGTATGCAGGGTTCACAGCTGGGGGTCATGGGTGACCACAGACACTCCCATACCCCCATCAGGAAAGCTCATCCTCTTTGAGCAAAACACATAGAGCATCCAGGGAAGAAGGCGACACCAGCCTAGCCAGCAAGATCAGCCAAGTCGGCCCTGGAGATCAGTGGGATGACAAGTGTCACATCTTTATCACCCTTGCTTCCCGAGGTGGGGGTGGGGGGCTCCAGAGAGGGCTCATTATTTCAGGGATCACTAAGTAGTGATTTTTTTGTTGGATGGTTCCACTGCTTGGGGTCATAGTAGGTCCCCGGATGGAAGGCAGTCTGTTTGGAGCCATTAATGGGAAACATGAAGGCAGAGCTCACGTTGCAGCCATTGGCACTTGGAATAATTTGGGCTAATTTTGTAGGTTATCGGCTAATGTATTACTGGGGAGGGGTCTTGAGTCATTGGTTGGGTCAGTGCTTGAAGTCCCTGGTTGGAGGGGGTCACGGGTTGTAACTACATGTCAGTTCCAGATCTTTCTGTCCCATCACATGAATACCAAGAAGAGTAACATGCCCTCGTTAGCCCCTGGTTCTGACCTACACCCCCGTGGGCTTCCTTTCTCTGCCTTGACCCAGTTCTTCCGCAGCTGTCCAGGCTGGAGGAACTGCAGCCTGGCTGGCTGGCGGCTGAGCTGTCATGGGAGAAGACATGTGGGGCTGGGCTTCCGGGAGTCTGGCCTGAGTGCTGGCTCTTGACTTTAATCACTGGGCCCTGGAGCCAATCCAGTTCTGCTCCCAGGCCTGGGAGACTTGGCCCTGCTCTGCTCCTCTGTGTCTGGGGACACCCGCCCCCCCCTCTGTCCACCTCTGACCAGCTGTGAGAGACATTTGCCTTTCCCCCTACCGGCCTCTGCACTTGGTGGGCAGCTACCTCTAGTCTGCCCACCCCTGAACTGGGGGCTTCCCCAAGGGAGAGAGACCTGGCTCCTCTTTTCTTTCCTCTTTGTCTTGACTGGCCTCACCCCAGATCTAACACTCCTCCCATTGCTGCTGCAGACCTCCCTTCACACCCCTGAGGCGGAGAAGCTGGTTCCTCAGCTGCCTCCGACTCCCACACCTTTGGCCATCACCACCACTGTGACTATTGGACGAAATGCCACTGCCTTGCAGGTTGGTGGGAAGTGGATGGTGCTGGGCCAGCCGGGTGGGGTGGCGAAGGTGATGGCAGACGGTAAGGTCGAGAGCAGACCTTGACGGTTCCCACATGTCCTCAGCAGGGACTGGACTCTGATACTGAAACTGAGCTGAGGACTCCAGAGATGGAAGCTACTGAGGAGGATGAAGAAGGAGGTGGCCCCATGTTCCGGGCAGCAGAACAGTCTTTACATACTGAGTTCCAGATCTTTCCTGTGAGTCTGGAGAGGCTAGATCAGGCGATGGACTGGTGACACATGCTTTCTCTTGACTGTCTTGTGTCACTACCTTTGTGTGATCCCGGTGCAGCTGCAGTTGAAAAATGTTTACCAAGCACTTATAGTGTGACAGAGACTGGTGATGCAACTGGCCTTTAGTCTAAGAAGGGTGAGAAGCCACTTGACTTCCAGCTTCTAGCTCTCTGAGTGCCTCCCCGCTGTGTGGACAGTAGGGGGAGCCAGAGAGGCGATGGAGGGGAAGCAATCATTTTGCTCTTGTTGGAAGTTTAGCATCTCCTAAGCCTCTGGGCATGCCTGTAGGGCTTTGTCTCGTTTAGGTTAAGTGAGGGAAGACCCAACCTAAATGCGAGTGGCACCAGCTCATGGCTGGCATCTTCTTGCTACATTAAAAGGAGAAAGAGACCTGAGCAGACATCGCTCGCTCTTGCTCTGCTCTGACTGGCTGCAGCACGATCAGCTAACCTCACGGTACCCTCCCGGCTGTGGTAGACTGGGTCCCCTCAGAGTGTAAGCTGAAACAAACCCTCCACTGTTAAGTCTCTTCCTCGAGTATTTTGTCACAGCAAGGAAAGTAGTGCCGACAGTGGAGCAAGGCAGACACAGAGCCCAGTATGCCCGGGGGTCTTGAATATGTAAAATCTGTTTGCTGGTCGAGTGAGGTTTCAAACCAGGAACTGCTAGAAGATTCTAGAATCCAGGGGAATCCATCTAAGCTGGGGAGGAAGACTTGGGACAGAATCCCGAGCAGAGAGACAGTGGCCTTAGTCATAAAGCTGTGGGTGGAAGCAGCTAGGAGGGACGGGAGGCCTGGTTCTCTTTGGTGCTGGCGGAGAAGGAGTTAGAGTCGACACTGGCTTCAGAGGGTTGCCACTGCTGCCTGGCTGCACACTGTTTGACGTCATGGACACCGGAGGATGTGGTGGAGAGGTTTCCGTTCTGGAAAGGTTAGCAGTGAGCAGGGAAAGCCGGTTCTCTTCTGGCTTTCTCTTTCCCACCTTTAACTCTGTCTGGAGAAGCTCTGCCATTGTTTCAGAAGCCTCCCTCAGTAGATTCTCTCTGGAAACACCCAGACACACCCATCTCACCAATCTCCTAGGCGGTTCTATTTTGGTTGATTGATTGATAGGCTTGTTCATTGAGACAGGGTTTGCTATGTAGCCCTGGATATCCTGAAATTTGCCATGTGGACCGTGCTGGCCTCAAACTCCCAGAGATCAGCATGCCTCTGCCTCGGTGTACTGGGATTAAAACCTGGCTTCTCCTAAGCAGTTTCAAATTCAGTCAGGTTAACAAGGAGGACAGGGGCTGGAGAGATGGCTTAGCAGTTAAGACCACTGACTGCTCTTCCGGAGAAAACTGGGCTCAAATCCCAGCACCCACATGGCAGCTCATACCTGTCTGTAACTCCATGATCTGATACCCTTACCCAGACACACATGTAGACAAAACACCAATGCACATAAAATAAAAATTAATAAATGTTAAACAACAACAACAAACTCAACAAGGATAGGCATCATCACATGCATCAAATATTGGAACTTATTTGCCCTATGGGTATCACACACTCACTGTCTTCCTGAGTTATGTGTGGATGGCCACAGGGTTGAGTAAGGTCCCACCATCACTGGGTAAGAGGCACAGCCACGATAAGCTCCTTTGGAGTTCACGTCCCTCATCTTGGAGGACTTTCAGGAGTCAGCCCTCTCCTTCCAGGGATTGAGTGGAGTCCAGGGATTGAGTTCAGGTCATCAGTCCCTCACAGCAGTCCCCCTGCCCTCACGCCTCTGTCTCTGCCCTCTCGTCTCTGTCTCTGCCCTCACGCCTCTGTCTCTGCCTTCACGTTTTCTCTCTCCATCCCCAGGGTGCTGGAGAAAAGGGAGCAAAAGGAGAGCCTGCGAGAGTAGAGCAGGTGAGAGGGTGTGGGCCTGTGAGGAGGTTGAGGGGTCTCGTGAGAACAGGGGTCACGCTTGGTTTTTCCCTCCAGGGACAGCAGTTTGAGGGGCCTGCGGGAGCTCCAGGACCCCGGGTGAGTACTGATTCAAGCCCCACAGGCTCTTTCTCCCCATGCCCACACTCACTGGAGCCGTCCGTCCTTCCTTCCTTTATTTTTATATAGCTCAGGCTGGTACCGATCTCACTATGTAGCCCAGGCTGGACAGTATCTCTTGATCCTTCTGCCTCAGTCCCTGCCTGGGTGCTGGGGGTTACAGGTGTGCACCATGGTGCCTGACCCTCCCCCAGGTGGGGAGAAGCTTTGGATTATAGGGCTGTTGCCTGGAGGTCATTGGCTACTCAATACTCAAAAGATCTAGGGTGGGAAGCTAAGAGGTCACTAGACCGTGGTGGGAGCTGAGCTGGCTGAGTGGTAGAGTCAGAAGGTCTGCCTGAAGTCAAGGTCATGGTGCGCGGGGCGCAGGTGTCAGAAGCCAGCTCAGCTCAAGTTCGGTGTCCTCTGACTTTGGTTTTCTCTGTCTCCGCAGGGAACATCTGGTCCCTCAGGCCCTCCTGGGCCTCCAGGCTTCCCTGGGGACCGTGGCCTACCGGTAAGAGACTCTCCACTGGAGTGTGGGGCGGAGTGCAAGGGTGGGGTTTCAGCTTGGGAGTATGGAGGTTTGAATGTGGGGGTCGGGGCTGGAATTAGAAACACCGTCCCCAAAGTGACACTCTCCCTGTTGCTAATAGTGCCCCCGTCTGGACAGTCTCTCTGACTTCGAATTCCATTTTTCTCTTCGTGCCTGTTTTTGTGAGTCTGTCTGTAAAATTTTTTTTAAATGATCTTTTAATTTATCTATTTTGTGTGTGTGCACGTACCCTGGCACCTGCAGCAGTCGGTTCTCTCCTTCTACCAGGTGGATCCTGGGAGCTCAAACTCAGGTCCTCAGGCTTGGCAGCAGGTGCCCTTACCTGCTGAGCCGTCCTGCACTTCAAAATATTTTATTTTATTTATTTATTCCTGTATGTGTGCAGGTATGTGAGTGTACCCGTGTGCAAATGAGTGTCTGTGTATGTGCATGTGTGTCCGTACCTGTGCACATACAGAGACGCAAAGAGGGCTTTGGATCTCTGAAAGCTGGGGTTACATTGCTGTGTGGGATGCCTGGCCTGTCACATGGTGCTAGCATTTAAACTCTAGTCCTCATGATTGTGCTTAATTAATTAATTGTTTTTGAGACAGGGTCTCTCTGTGTAGCCTTGACTGCCCTGGACTCACTTTGTAGACCAGGCTGGCCTCGAACTCACAGTGGTCCACCTGCCTCTGCCTCCCAAATGCTGGGACTAAAGGCGTGTGCCACTGTGCCTGGCCAGATCAAAGGCTTTTAACTGCTGAGCCATTGCTCCAGCCCTCTATGAGTCTGTCTCCTCCCATCTCTCTCTGCCTCCCTTGTTCTTCCATTTCTGTGGCTCTCTTCTTCTCTCCATCTTTCTTTTTCTTTCCTTCTTGCTTCTCTACTTTCGTGTGTCACTTGTCACCTAGGATTCTCTGTCTCCATCTCTCTCCCCTCTCCTCCTCAGCCTCCTCAGGCCTCTTCTCAATCTTCCTCTCACTGCTCCCCTCTCTCAGTCTTCAAAGCTCGCCCCCTCCCTCCCCTCTCCTTTCCCACCTCCCGTGTCCTCTCCTCTGTTTCTTCCCTTCATGCATCCCTCTGTCTTGCTCCCTCTCTCAGGGTCCTGCTGGCCTCCCAGGAATCCCAGGCATTGACGGAGTCCGGGGCCTGCCTGGCACAGTGATTATGATGCCGGTGAGGAGGGAGAGTCCCATCCCTGGGGGTGGAGTTCTGACTCCAGGGGCCACCTCCCGGGGGACCTCTACTTACTGCGGCTTGTTCCTCAGTTCCATTTTGCAGGCAGCTCGATGAAAGGACCACCAGTCTCCTTCCAGCAGGCCCAGGCGCAGGCAGTGCTGCAGCAGGCCCAGGTGAGTGGGACGAAGGGAGCGTGTTTATGTGAGGGATGGCAGAAGCAAAGATTCCTGCAGCACAGCCTGGGAGACCCGAGGACTTCTCTTTCCTGAAGATGCTTGCCGTGAGTTTCTGTTGCTCTAGTTAAGATGCTGAACCTGGGTGGTTTATGGAGAACAGACGAGTCAGGGCCAATGGGTTCTGGAGGCTGGGGATGTCCCAGAACAGCCTGCTGCCACCTCCTTGGGTGCACTGTAACTGGCGGAGGGCAGTCCAAGGGGAGATAGGAAATGTACTAGGAAGAGCCATTACTGGTTGGCTTTATGGGGACCCCACCCTCCGATCTCCTCTAACCCCAATCATCTTCCCAAAGGCTCCCCTCAAAGTCTTATCAACATATGAATCAAATTGGCCACTTGTGGCAGGGACACACCCCTAGCTACAGCAGTGCCTCTGTGCTATTGAGGGGAACTCTTGCTTCTGTCTATCTTTCCAGCTCTCCATGAAAGGCCCTCCTGGTCCAGTGGGGCTCACTGGGCGCCCAGGCCCTGTGGTGAGTAAGGGGTCTGCATTGGGGAGAGGGCTACATCCACGCCAGATGGCCACATTGCTCAAGCCATGTTCCCCCCACCTCTCTTCCTCCAAGGGCCTCCCTGGATATCCAGGCCTGAAAGGTGAATTGGGAGAAGCAGGACCACAGGTGAGTTCCGAGGGATGCTGGGAAATGGATGAAATGCCAAAAGCTTCCTCCAAAGGATACAGGGTCAAATGCCGGTCGGGGGAAAAATAGCAAAAGGAATTAAAATATGCTTTTGAAATGTCTGCCCCTCCTGGGGATAAGATAGGCCCTGAGGCAGCTGGGAAGATGGCTCAGTGGTTAGGAGCACTGGCTGCTTTTCCAGAGGACTTGGGTTCAAATCCCAGCACCCGTTTGGCAGCTCACAGCTCTCTGTAACTCCAGTTCCACAAGCTCCCTCATGCAGACATGTATGCAGGCAAAAAACCAATGTACAGGAAATAAGGATAAATAAGATAGGACCTGGGCTGGCAGCTGGGTTCAGCCAGTAAAGCCCTTGCCTAGCTCGTATGCATGGAGCCCTGGGTTCCAACCCCAGCACCCTGTAACCCTGCGGGACCAGGAGGTCATGGCATCCTCACTTACTTAGATACTTAGCTTGGGCCACATAGGCCCCTGTCTCAAAAATAAAAATAAGTAAAATAAGCTGAGGATGGTGGTGGTGGTGGTGGTGGTGGTGCGGTTTTTGTTTTTTGTTTTTTTCAATCCAGGGTGTAGCCCTGGCTGTCCTGGAACTCACTTTGTAGACCAGGCTGGCCTCAAACTCCCACCTGCCTCTGCCTCCCAAGTGCTGGGGTGAAAGGTGTGTGTCCCTATCGTGGTGGTGGTGTGCATCTTTAATCCTAGCACTTGGGAGGCGGAGGCAGGCAGATCTCTGTGATTCAAGGCCAGACCAGTCTATATAGTGAGTTCTAGGCCAGCCAGAATCATATGGTAAGCCCTTATCTCAACACAAAACAAAATAAAACAATAAAAAAAGAACACATAAGCCTTCCCTTTTAATTCTTCCTTCTTTTTCTCCCCTTAGGGTCCCCGAGGATTACAGGGTCCCCCTGGGCCTCCTGGCCGGGAAGGCAAGTCAGTGAGTAACTTCTAGGTTCTTAAGTTATGCTTTGCTCACCGCCAGCACCCAGCAAGAACCCTGGCTTTGTTCCCGCTGGTCTTGTGTTATCAGAGGGACCTGAGCATTGAAGGCAGCAGTGGATGCTCTATCAGGTGTACAATGAAGGGATGTGGCAGGTCACAGCTTCGGGGGTGCTTGAGGACAGGGGCAATGCTTGGCCTGGGATCTGAAGTGTAGTCAGCAGCAGATAAAGAACAACCTAAGCAGCACAACATACAAAAAAGAATCCTGAGCCGGGCGTGATGGAGCACGCCTTTAATCCCAGCACTAGCTAGCTAGCGGATCGCTGTGAGTTCGAGGCCAGCCTGGTCTACAAAGTGAGACCAGGACAGCCAAGGCTACACAGAGAAACCCTGTCTTGAAAAAACCAGGGGGGGGGAAAGAAAGAAAGAAAGAAAAAGAAAAGAAAAGAAAAAGAATTCTTAAGCCCCGAAGCTGCCAGTATGTGCCTGTAATCCCAGAATTTGGGGGACGAGGCAGGAGAATTAGCAATTCAGGGTCATCCTTTACCTTCTGCGTAGGGTAACGTTCTTGCAGTCAAGCCTGGTGACTGGTGTTCGGTCCTGAGAGTCACCTGATGGGAGGAGAGAATTGACTTCTGCAAGTTTTCTTCTAACCTCCACATATGTGCCGTGGCGAACACCACACATGCTAAATACTTTTAAATTAAAACGCCAGCCCCATGTGGTGGCCCAGGACTTTAATTCCAACACTCAGGAGTCAGAGCCAGGTAGATGTCTGTGCAGGCCTGTCTGTGATGCTACTATACATAGTGAGTACCAGGCCAAGCAGGAGACCCTGTCTCCTCAACAACAACAACAACCACAACAACCACAACAACCACATCAACACCTTAAGAAAGGGCCCATGGGAAAGGAGTCAGTAAAAGGCAGTGCACACCTATCCTAATGGGTGACGCTTGCCCCCATTCAGAGGGAAGGGCTCTGGGGAACCTCATCCTTGACTTTAGCTCTACTTTCTTGATAGGGCCGAGCTGGAGCAGATGGCGCTCGGGGTCTCCCGGGAGACACAGGACCTAAGGTGGGTGATGGGCCCAGGACTGGTTTTGGGTGGGCCCCATCAAGGTCAAGGGTTCAAGGCAGCTGCTGTGTCTTCCAACAGGGTGACCGGGGCTTTGATGGGCTGCCAGGGCTGCCTGGTGAGAAGGGCCAGAGGGTGAGTTGCCCCCCTATATCTGCACCCTTGCTTGCTTCAGTATCCAATGCTTCAGTGGCATCAGCGCTTCATACACCATGCCTGAGCCTTCATGTCCCCCACAGTGAGCTTCCTTTCCAAAGTGAGTGGCTCCCGCATATGCTAATCTATTCAAATGTCCTCCTTCTCCTCTGATCCAGGGTGACTTTGGACCTGTAGGGAAACCTGGTCCCCCAGGAGAAGATGGTGGAAAGGTAAGTTGGAGGGAGGGATAGCAACGAGGCTGGTTTGGAGGCTCAGAAACCTAAGAACCGAGGGCTTGGATCATGGCTCAGCCGGAAGGCTCTTGGCTAGAAAGCCTCAGTGCGCTGGGAGAGAAACTCATTTAGTGACCCTGCATAGAATCAATCCTTCAGTGAGAGGCTAAGGGCATAGCTCAGTGGCAAAGCATTTGCCTACCGTATATGAAGGCCTGACTTCTATCCTTAACACTGAAACAAAACAAAACAAAAACAAAAACAAAAAACAAAACAACAACAGCAAAAACCCAGAAACAGGCTGAAATGGTATCTGGGACTGGGGTCTGCACTAGAGGAGCAGGAAGCTCAGGGTCCCCTCGAGGACAGCACTGGACATGAAAGCCACCTCCAGGGTTAGGTGTGGGATGGTAAGTTGGAGCTCAGCCTGCAGCAATGTGGACACACCGGGTTGACTCTGGGGGAGCTCTGACTCCCCTAGAAGAGGGGAAGTGGTACCCCAGGGGCTGTGCTTCCCCACTCCAAATAATGATGACACTTTTCACAGGGCATGCAGGGACCTCCAGGGCCCACCGGCCAGGCTGGAGAGCCGGTAAGTACTGGGAGACCCTTGTTTAAGCCATAAGTCTTGCGCGTGTATACACCTCCGATGCTGGGATTATATGGCCCTTTCCTTGCAGGGTCCCCGAGGTCCAATTGGTCCCAGAGGCCTCCCCGGCCCCCTAGGGCGCCCGGTAAGAATCTTGCTGGCTCCCTGTCTGTGTTTTATTCTTACCTGTCTTCTTCTTGTAAGTCTTCCACCCCCATGTTTGTTGGTGTGTGTGTGTGTGTGTGTGTGTGTGTGTGTGTGTGTGTGTTTGCGTGGCCCACATGTGGAGATCAGGTTTTCTTCTTTCCATCTTGTGTGTCCCAAACTCAGGTCATCAGGCTTAGGAGCAAGAGCTGTCACCCACTGAGTGATCTCACCGTCCCTTTCCTCTGTCACACCCTCTTTCCCTCACTGTGTGTGAACATGACTGCCCGCTCCTCAGCACAAGTGAAGCGTGGAAACTAGAGGGAAGTTGCAGGAATTGGTCTTGCTTGACCAATTTTTTTGTTTTTGTTTTTTGAGACAGGCTTTCTCTGTGTAGCCCTGGCTGTCCTGGTATTCACTCTGTAGACCAGGCTGGCCTCGAACTCATTGCCGCTGCCTCCCGAGGGCTGGGATTAATTGAGGGTTTTTCTGTTGTTCTTCCACTTTGCCCCTGGGCCTAGCTGTCCTGCAAGGTTTTCAGGGAAATCTGTCTCTATCTCTCATCTCCCTGTAGTGGATTACAAATGTTAATGCTACCAGTGAGGCTTCTGCATGGGTTCTGGGGATTTGAACTCAGGCCTTCATGCTTGTGCAGCAGGTGCCTTTACTCACCAGCATCTCCCGGCCAGAACATACTTTCTGTTGCTGGCATTTCCTTTTCAACATGTTCCTCAGCAGCTGTCACCCTGATCCTGATCTGTCCTGGTCTCACATCCTCTGTCCTCACAGGGTGTGACCGGGAGTGATGGTGCACCAGGTGCCAAAGGCAATGTGGTAAGTGCCGACCATCCGTTCTCTCAACGATCATCTATAACCTTGTCTGCTCGAAGCTTTCCTTACCCTCCACATCCTGACCCCTTCTGGCTTTGCTGAACCTACCCCTTTCCCCACAGGGTCCTCCTGGAGAACCAGGTCCCCCAGGACAGCAAGGAAATCATGGCTCCCAGGTTCAAGCCCTCTGTCCTCACAGTGGGGGTGTGGTGGTCGGCTGAGCCACAGGCCTCCCTTGCCCAGTTTTACTATGCATCTTTCTTCTCATGACTGCCTTACCCTCTTTTTATGTTCCAGGGGATTCCAGGCCCTCAGGGGCCCATTGGCACTCCCGGGGAAAAGGTAAGTGACGTTCTCATGTCATCAGGAGAATCTTCTCTCAGGGGCCCCTTACAGGGACTTCCTGCTGATGAATAGTCACTTTCCAGAAGCCAGTCCAGAGTGACAGAGTGGCATTGTTGGGGGAGGGTGTCCAGGAGAATCTCAACAAGGCTGGCAGACAGAGGCGACATTGTTAGTACAAAGGCCTTCACAGAAGGGACTTCCAGGATGCTAGCAAAGGACAGCCCTTTCTCAGAGTGCACTCATCTTTGTCTCTCTGCACATCTGTGGCTTGCTTCCTTGGCAAATACACTTCATGTGTGTGTGTGTGTGTGTGTGTGTGTGTGTGTGTGTGTGTGTGTGCACATGTGTGTGTATACACTTGTATGTGTGTGTGTACTAGTGTGCCTTTCGCTTGCTGTAATAAAACACTGACCTAAGCCAACATAAGGAAGAAAGGGCTCATTTGACCTTTGCTTTTGTGTCATTGAGGAAAATAAAGGCAGAAACCTAGAAGCAGGGACAGAGGCCTCATGTCTTACCGGGTACGGTGACAAACCCCTGTAGTCCCAGTAATTGACAAGTATGAGCCAGCCTGGACTGTACTGCAGAACCTTGCCTCAGTAAATAAGTAAATAAATGAACAAAATAAAATGAAGCAATGAAACAAAACAAAAGGGTATGTGTGAGAAGCTCCCAACTGCTTTTGCGCTTCTGTGGTACCAGGCATAGAACCTGGGCTTTGTGCATGATAGGCAAGCACTGTACTGCATATTGGTTTGTTTGTTTGTTTGTTTGTTTTTTTGGTTTTGAGTTTTCTGAGACAGGGGTCCCTGGCTGTCCTGGAACTCACTCTGTAGACCAGGCTGGCCTTGAACTCAGAGATCCACCTGCCTCTATCTCCTGTTTGCTGAGATTACAGGCACGTGGTCCCAGCACCCAGGCTCTCATGTTGTTTTTACATCTCTCGTTGATGAGGAGGGTTTCTGACGATCAGGGAGGGCAGGCTGGTTTGCAGGTATCTCATAGCAAACACTGGCAGAGCTGGGACAGACACTTGTGGTGCAGGCTCACTGAGCTGCCTGGGCAGAGCCTCCTGTCCAGGCACTGGGACTCTCAGGCTACTCTGACTGTTCCTCTTCTTTCAGGGTCCCCCTGGAAACCCCGGAATTCCAGGTGTCCCAGGAGCTGAGGGCCCCCCGGTGAGAACCAGAAGCTGGGACAAGGGGAAGGTGGGAATTTGTATGGCAAATTTTAGCCTTTGATGAGTTGATGTGTTTCTTCATCAGGGTCATCCTGGTCCCGAGGGTCCCACAGGAGAGAAAGGGGCCCAGGTGAGTGACCAGGAGGGGAACAAGGCTGGGGAGAGGAGTAGGAAGTAGCTATGGGGCCAGTGAGGGGGCAGAGGGTCCTGGGAACAGGGACAGGGTGGAACAGAATGGCACTGACTTTATTTTCCTTTCAGGGTCCACCAGGGTCAGCTGGCCCTCAGGGCTACCCTGGACCTCGGGGTGTGAAGGTAGGGAACACTTAAGGGCTTGAGGTAGGGTAGTTTGTTAGTGTTGGTGTCAGAAAACCAGCTTAGTACCAGGCATCGTGCACCTGTCTATGATCCCAGTATTTGGGAGGTAGGGTGGGAAGATTGGTGAAAGTTTGAGGCTAGCCTGGGCTATCTAGTGAGTTCTCTGCCAGGCAAGGCTGCATTGCATTATTGTATTATGAGACCCTGTCTCACAAACCAAACATTAAGAAAACAGGGGGCTGGAGAGATGGCTCAGAGGTTAAGAGCACTGACTGCTCTTCCAGCGGTCCTGAGTTCAATTCCCAGCAACCACATGGTGGTTCACAACCATTAATAATGTGATCTGATGGCCTCTTCTGGCCTGCAGATGTACATGCAAGCAGAGAACTGTATACATTAAAATAAATAAATACATCTTAAAAACAAAAAGAAAACAGATAGGCACACAGGTACACACACACACACACACACACACACACACACACACACACACACACCCCTATAATCACATAATTGAGAGAGAAGGATGAAGAATTTAAGATCAGCTTCAGCTATACAAGCCTGAAGCCAGCCTGTCTCAAAGTAAGAATTAAAAAGAAGGCTGGGGCAGATAAGGTGGCACAAGCCTGTAATCCCAGCACTTGGGAGGCAGAGGAAGGTGGATCTTTGAGTTTAAGGCCAGCCTGGTCTATAAAGGGAGGGCAGGCAAGGCTACACAGAGAAACCTTAAGAAGATGGCTGGGGCTGGAGCTTGGTTGGTCTATGGCTAGAACCCTGAGTTTCATCTCCAGCACTCCATAAACTCAGCATGTTGGTACATAGTTGTGTCCTAGTGTTCAGGTGGTGGAGGCAGGGGGATTGGAGCCCAGAGTCATCTTTAGCTATGTAATGAATTGAAATCAGCCTGGGCTTCATGAGACCCTGTCTCAGAAAGAAAATAAATAGAGAAAACCACCCCAGCACTTGGGAGGCAAAGGCAGGAGACCTCTGTGCTTTCCAGGCCATACTGGCCTACATGGTGAACTCCAGGCTAGGTGGGTCTGTTTTTGTCTCAAAAAACAAAACAGGAGTCCCTGTCTCAAACCAAAACAAACAGAAAATAAACAAACAAATGAGGAAAAAAAAGTATACTAGTTTTATTGTTAGTTGGGTTTTTTTTTCATGTTTTTCTTTGCTTAACTTATACATTGGATTTTATCATAGTTTGATGTGTGCATAGATAAAAGCTGGATCTTATCCCTTCTGGCAACCCCTAGGGCTCCTAGCTTATTTTGCAGATAAGTGGAAGGCTGTGGCTGAAGCCTGCCTTGTATCTGAATCTAGTTATTTTGTAGCCAAGGGAGGGAACAGCCACAGCCAAAAGCTCTCTTTACTGTGGTCCAGTGAATTACTGTGGGGCTGCAGAAGGCCCTGCTGTTTCCAAGCACATAGTTGCATCTGCTCCAACTGCTGGTTCATTCTTCAGCTGAGCTCAGTGCCCGGCTGAGCCAAGTGCAGTTTGTCAGTTGTGGTGCAGGCCGGAAGTCAGCCCCGGGTATGCACGAGATGGTCATGCTGTCACCAGGCACAGAGTCTCCTTGTGGCCAGCACAATGGGAGAAACTCTCCCCGGCCTTTGGAATGAGGCTGGGCTCTGGAATGTTCTTTCTGCTGCCAGAAGGGACTGCGGACACTGTGTCCTCGGGAAGTGGAAATGAATGGCACAGACTCATCTTTCCCTGTTCTCCCCACGCACGTGAACTTGGCAGGAGTGGGGGTGGGGTGGGGGTGGCTACCAGGCGTGCAATATGTAGGGGAAGCTAAGCAAGCACACTGAGGGGTTCTGGGAGGCAGGGCTGTTCTCACAATTTTAGGTCAAGGGAGAAAGTCTAGAAACTTCCTTAAGCAGAGAAAGAGATTGAGAACTAATTTTTTTTGTTTTGTTTTGTTTTTTGTTTTTAGGGTACCTCTGGTAACCGAGGTCTCCAAGGAGAGAAAGGAGAAAGGGTGAGAAGGAAGGGGGTTCATTTGGAGGAGAGGGAGCCCCCATATAGTGGCTCTGGCTATATCTCTTCCCTAAAGCCCTGACTTCTGAGTCCTGCCTTCCTTCCTCCATCTCTTTTTCCTCTTCTACTGTTCCTCCCTTCCTTCCTTCCTTCTTCTCTCTTCTTCTCTATCTCCATTTCTATGTCTCCCCCACCCCCCAGGGAGAGGATGGCTTTCCTGGCTTCAAGGGTGATGAAGGACCAAAAGGGGACCGGGTAAGACCAGCTAGCTCCACATGAAGGGCTACATCGGGAAGATACAGGGCGGGGCGGGTGGGTGGTGAACGATGGTTAAACAGAAGATGGACGGAGTAGGAAGGACAAACGACTGATTTCAATCCCCTTCTTTTCTATTTTAGGGAACCCCAGGGCTCCAAGGTCCCAGAGGAGAGGATGGTCCAGAAGGACAGAAGGGGCCCGAGGGACTGCCTGGTGATGAGGGTCCCCCAGGAGCAGCCGGGGAGAAGGTGAGTAGATGGGGTTCACTTACGTTGTTCACTGCCCATTCTCTGCGCCTTGCTGCTGCCTCATTCTCCAATCTGGAGATGGAACCAGGGATCTCACATGTTAGAAAACAGTTGTGAAGCCACGCCCCAGCCCCTCTCGGGGGATGCTAGGCAGAGGCTCTGCCACTGAGCCCCACCCCAGCCCCTCACTGGGGGATTCTGGGCAGGGGTTCGACCATTGGCCCACACCCCAGCCCCTCACTGGGGGATTCTAGGCAGAGACTCTACCACTGAGCCCCACCCCAGCCCCTCACTGGGGGATTCTGGGCAGGGGTTCAACCATTGACCCACACCCCAGCCCCTCACTGGGGGATTCTAGGCAGAGACTCTGCCACTGAGCCCCACCCCAGCCCCTCACTGGGGGATTCTGGACAGGGATAAAAGGCTGAGCTAAGCCCCTGTCATACTTAATTTCTTTGATGAGCATTGTAGAGCAATTCCTTACACATACTTTCATTTTAATCCCCACAGTAGCTTTGTGTAATAGATAGTTTTAAAGATTTATTTTAAAGTCAGGCAGTGGTGGCGTATACCTTTAATCCCAGCACTCAGGAGGTAGAGGCAGGCGGATTGCTGTGAATTCGAGGCTAGCCTGGTCTACAAAGTGAGTCCAGGACAGCCAAGGCTACACAGAGAAACCCTGTCTCAAAAAACAAATAAAAAAATATTTTATCATGGTTGTGCATTCATTTAATTCTAGTGCTGGTGGGTAGGGTGGAGGTGGGCCAAAGGTACATGGATCACTATGAGTTTGAGGCCAGCCATGTCTACATAGCGAGTTCTAGGACAGCCAGAGCTACACAGTGAGACTCTGTCTTGTTTATTTGTTCTGAGACAGGTTTTCTCTGTGTAACAGCCCTGGCTGTCCTGGAACGTAATTTGTAGACCAGACTGGCCTTGAACTCACTGAGATCGGCCTGCGTCTGCCTCCCAAGTGCTGGGATTAAAGGCGTGTGCCACCATACTCTGCTGAGGCCCTGTCTTTAAAAGGGGACGGGGTTTATTTTTGTTTTTAACTCTGTGTCTCTCGACATGAGTCATGCACACGCGAGTGCAGGTGCACTTCCAGGGGCCATATCACAACAGGTGGCTGTGAGCTGCCTGACATGGGTGCTGGGAACCAAACTGTAGGAAACATTTTATCTCCCACCTTACAGATGAGGACACTAGTTCACACTGATTAATGAGCTTCTCACACACTTTTTAAAAAATATTTATTTATTATTATGCATACAGTGCTGAAAAGGGCATCAGATCACATCATAGATGATTGTGAGCCACCATGTGGTTGTTGGGAATTGAACTCGTGACCTCTGGAAGAGCAATCAGTGCTCTTAACCGCTGAGCCATCTCTCCAGCCCCTCACATACTTCTTGTATGTTCTCACTCTGCGGTGCAGACATTTTGACCTTTCCTCCCCTGGTCTCCGGCTTATGGTATATGACTTTTGTTCTACAATCTTTTTTCTTTTTTCCTGCAGGGGAAGCTTGGGGTGCCAGGTCTCCCAGGTTACCCAGGACGCCCAGGACCCAAGGTAAGAGGCCATGGAACTGAAGGTGGGCAGGGGAAAGGTAGGACAGATTGATGCCTGTGGGGCCAGACTGTGATCTGAGGCGGGAGCTGCACAGCTCATGTCCTTGAGGGATAGGACCTTGGCACCATGGACTTTTTCTCAGATGGTCACTGCTCATGACCTACGTGAACTCGAGTGAGGTTCTTGAGCACATTTTCTCAGCTGCTAAATGGAGGTACATGTGATGTCTGCCTTATTGACGTGACGATTTTTGGTATGTTTCTTTGTTTCATCATCCAGAGAGGTGTATTAGACTGTTCTCTATTGCTATAACCAAACATTTGAAGCTGGACGTTTTATGAAGAAAAGAGGTTTTGTTAGCATAGTTGTAGCCCTGAGTTACTTTATTAGGGGATGGGGTCATGGCGAAGGGCAGGTATAAGTTAGAGTGACCCCCACAGCAGCACAGGAAGATGGGGCAGCCATACTTACTCCTTAATAACAGCCCTCTGAAGCCTGGCCAGGTTGCTGCCAGCGCAGAGCTTGCCATGTGTTTGAGTCCCAGCACCCATGTGAGAAGCCATGTGTGGTGGCATACATCCATAACCTCGGCACCGGGGAGGTGGGGACAGGAGGGTCTCTCATCCTCAATGGCCAGCCGGCCTAGCCGTTGAGCAAGCTCCACGTTCAGTGAGAGACTTTATCTCTAAGAGTTAAGGAGGAGGTGCCAAGGAGCTGGGTCAGTGGAGAGAGGTCTTGCAGTAACAATCATAAGGACCCGAGTTCAAATTTCCACCACCCACTTACACATCCAGGCTGGAGAAATGGCTGAGCAGCTCAGGTCTCCACATCCACGTTGGCAGCCCACAACTGCCTACAACCTCAGCTCCAGGGGATCTGACATGGTCTGTCCTCTGCCAGCAATCCCAGTCACCCCCCTCTCTCTCTCATACTCACATACTAAAACAAAACAGAGTTCCTTTAAATACGAAGGGGAAAAAAAAAAGTCAGACCTGTAACCCCAGAGCTGTGGGGGGGGGGGGGCTGAGTCAGGAGGCTCACTCGCTGGCCATCAGACTAACTCCATGCTTAGTGAGAGACCCTGTCTCAAGGAATATGATGGAGACAGATAGAGGAAGGTGTCGGGCATCCTGCTCCGGCCTCTCCTTGGACACAGCCTGTTCATATACCACACAAACCTGTGAGTACACATGCACACACTAACAGGGACTACAGTCAAAGAAGACACCCAGCACTGACTGCCACGTGCATGTGCACACGCAAAAACACACGTACAACGAACAAAAGCCCTCTTGGAATGAGTAAGATAACGCAGTAGATAAAGGTCCTGGCCTCCAAATCTGATGACCCGGCTTTGACCCCTAGCACCCGCGTGGCAGAAGGAGAGAACTGACTCCTGCAAGTTGTTTTCGGACTGCCACATGTATGCTGTGGCACACATGCTTA
Source organism: Acomys minous (assembly GCF_964271855.1). Lineage (NCBI taxonomy): Eukaryota > Metazoa > Chordata > Mammalia > Rodentia > Muridae > Acomys > Acomys minous. Next base: position 83,439,367 of record NC_140494.1, on the reverse strand, counting down.
AACATGATAAAATGCCTGGATCTTACTGAGACAGAGTCTCGCTGTGCAGAACAGACTGGTCTTGAACACACCGAGATCCACCTGCCAAAACTTCCTGAGTATTGGTCATCAAAATGTTTTAAAAAAGAAAAAAAAAAAAAAAAGGCCAGGCGTGGTGGCACACAGTCTTTAATCCCAGCACTCTGGGGGCAGAGGCAGGCGGATCGCTGTGAGTTCAAGGCTAGCCTGGTCTACAAAGCGACTCCAAGATGGTCAAGGCTACATAGAAAGACCCTATCTCAAAAAACAAACAAACAAAAAACAAAAATCAAGCTGGGCGGTGGTGGCACATGCCTTTAGTCCCAGCACTCGGGAGGCAGAGGCAGGCAGATCTCCATGAATTCAAGGTTAGCTTGGTTTACCAAGTGAGTCTAGGACAGCCAAGCCTACACAGAAAACCCTGTTTCAAAACAAAACAAACAAACAACCCAAAAAACCAAACAAACCAACCAAAAAACCAAACCAACAACAAAAACGACAAACAAACAAACAAACAAACAAAAAACCCCACAAAAAACAAAAAAGTCTTCTAAATGTTTTTTGAGATTTTATTTATTTTTATTTTATTTTATTGGTGTTTTGCCTGCATATATGTCTGTGTATCACAGATGCATGCAATGCCTGCAGAGACCAGAAGAGATTGTCAGGGCCCCTGGACTGGAGTTACAGATAGCTGTTCGTCTGACATGTGGATGCTGGAGGAAGCAAACCCAGGTCCTCTGGAAGAATAGCCATTTCTCCAGCCTCCTTTAAAAACCCTATCACGGGGCGCTGGAGAGACGGCTTAGAGGTTAAGAGCACTGTCCGCTCTTCCAGAGGTCCTGAGTTTAATTCCCAGCAACCACATGGTGGCTCACAACCATCTACACTGAGATCTGGTGTCCTCTTCTGGCATGCAGACACACATGCAGACAGAATACTGTATACATAATAAATAAATCTTAAACAAAACAAAACAACCCTCTCACGGGATCTGACTGGATCCCATGAGAGCTATGTTAATCCTTTCCTGTTGGTCCTTATGCCCTAAAGACCTCCCACTGTACTATCCCCCTTAAAGATACCCCATCCAGATTTCTACACTAAGAATCAAGCTGCCAGCGCAGACCAGGGGGCAGGGCACACGAAGACACTGGAATCCTAACAGAGAGGAAACTCACAAAAATGAGATCTTTTCAATCTTGAATTCATTATAACCTAACACGGTGTACTTATACAGAGATGTGGCTATGCAGAAACACACGTGCCAGTGCTGTGAGGGATAAGGGTGTGTGGGAGACTGTGCTTTCTGTCTGAGCCACATCCCAGACTGCATCTTGGATGAGCACGTCTGTTTACGTAAAGTCACTTGGGAACTTGAAGATATATGGGAGCAAATCTGAGCCAGGAATTCTCTTTTTAAAATTACATTTATGGGCTGGAGAGATGGCTCAGTGGCTGAGCACTCTTGCTGCTCTCACAGAGAACCTGGGGTCAGTTCTCAGTACCCACATAGTAATTCCAGCTCCAGGGGTCCCTGTGTCCTTATCTGTGCACACAGACAACCTGTGGGGGTCAGGCCTCTCCTCCTTCACGTGGGTGCTGCAGATCAAGCTCGCATCACTAGGACTGGGAGCGGGTACCTTTACCCACTGAGCCATCTCACCGGAAACAGAATTCTTCCTGAGTTCCATATTTTTGCTGTTCGGAGTTGACATGGCTGTTTTTGCCTGTACCTCACTGGAGACCAGCTTTGGCAGACAAGTCGTATTTGGCTCATGGTCTTGAGTGGCCCTGTGACTTTCAGCTTCCGGTGGCAGGTGGTAGCAATAGGACAAAGGTGGCAGACAGGAGCCACTCACTCCTGAAGCGGGAGAATGGGGGTGGAGGAGAGAAGTGGGAGACAGAAGGGACGGGGGAGAAATGGAGAGGGAGAGAGAGAGAGAGAGAGAGAGAGAGAGAGAGAGAGAGAGAGAGAGATGGAGAAGAAGAGAGAACCAAGGTACCTGATCCCATTGAAAGACACACTCCCAATAATCTGACCTCCTACAAAGTCCCAGCCCTTTTGGTTGACCTTTGAGTTGCTTGGTGCGTGCGCGCGCGCATGTGTGTGTGTGTGTGTGTGTGTGTGTGTGTGTGTGTGTGTGTGTGTTCAGATGTGTGTTGCCCTCTGTGTGTGCAGATATACCTGAGTGTGGAAACTGGAGGTTGGAATTTACTATCTTTCCCCCACCACTCCTACCTTATATATGGAGGCAGGGTCTCTCGCTTGGACCAGCGCTAACTGGTTCTAGTTGTCTTGCTAGCCAGCTTGTTCCTTTGGGGACTCCCTGTTTCTACATCCCATCCAGAGTGCTGGGATTACAGGTGGGCTGCCACACCCACCCACCAGCCTGCCACACCCACCCACCAGCCAGCCCCTCTTGTTTTTGTTTTTGTTTTTGTTTTTGTTGTTGTTGAGACAGGGCCTCATGTACCTCACACTTGGTATGTAGATGGGGTTGACCTTCAAACTCCTAATCTTCCTGTTTCACCTGAGCGTGCACCTGCCCATACGTGTACGCACATATCACATACACATGCACATAAAATTACAAGTGATGAGTGACTGGTGGCTTTTGTGTAGACCTGAGAGAAGAACATTTAAGGTGAAGGGCGGGGCCTGTGCAAAGGCTCTGAGGCAGGAGCATGCAAGCGTATCTGGGGGGTTTGGAGGAGGGCAGCGTGGCTGCTGTAGGATAGGAATCAAGAAATAAGGTGGGGAGGAGGGTGGAGCCAGTGGTCAGTTCTGCCTAATGCTGACTCACCCCCAAATCTCATGTCTAATTCTCTCTGTTCAGGGATCTACTGGATTTCCGGGACCCCTAGGACCACTGGGGGAGAAAGGCAGAAGGGTAGGTTGTGTGCCAGAGGTATGCGGAGGGGAGGCTCGGCCCCGGGGAAGCAGCATGTGCTTGTGAGTGCCTGGAGGTGGGTGTTGGGGCGGCTTGTCTGTGCTTGTTACAGTAAGTCTTTCCCTGTCAAAGCAATTGAGACAATCCCCACCGACATTTGCTCCTTCAGGCTAACCTGGTGTAGACAATCGCTCATTGAGACTGTCTTCCTAGATGCTTCTAGATTGCCTCAAGCTGACAATTAAAACTACCACAGCCAGGGCTGGAGGGCTGGTTCAGCGGTTAAGAGCACGGGCTGCTCTTCCAGGGGCCTGGAGTTTGGTTCTTAGCACTGTCTGTGCCTCTGGCTCCATGGGATCTGATGCCCTCTGCTGGCCTCTGGGAGCACCTGCCCTTTTGACACTGACACACAGACACAGATACACACACACACACACACACACACACACACACACACACACACACACACACAAAAATAAGTCTTACAAAAAGAAACTGACTAGCACAGTCTTGCCTCTTGTCAACAGGACACACAAGCATATTGGTTTAAACCAATAACCTTCCAGTCAGGTGTGTCTCATGACACACAAGGCAACTCTCACTCTCTCTTGTTTGACTTGCTTTCCAGGGCAAAGCAGGGCAGCCAGGGGAGGAAGGAGAGCGGGGCGCACCGGTAAGGAAGTGATGACTGCTCCGCACAGGGGAAGCGGGCTACGGGGAGATGGGATAGTGGGGTCATGAGCAGACAGGAAAGGACAGGTCCTGTCCCTGGAGGAACCCTAGGGGATTTTGGAGGAAGGAACCTGCGTGTGGCATCCTCTTCCCAGGCCCACCCTCCCACTCACTTCAGTTATTTGAGGGTTTTTTTGTTTTTGCTTTTTAAAAATTTCTTTCTGTGCAGGGCACCCGTGGAGACAGAGGACAGCCCGGGGCCACAGGCCAGCCTGGCCCCAAGGTATGGGAGCGAGTGGGGGATGGGATGATTCTCTGTCTATCTCAGACTAACGCCCCTATCTGCCTAGTCCTCCCAGTCGGGTGTGTTCTGGGTTTGAAGCTGATTCCTTCTGTTCTAGGGTGATGTGGGCCAGAGCGGATCTCCTGGGGCCCCTGGAGAAAAGGTGAGTGTGTGTGTGTGTGTGTGTGTGTGTGTGTGTGTGTGTGTGTGTGTGTCTGACACTGAGAGGGGACAAGCCATGAGCTGATAGCACCTTATATATAATGCAATAGAAAGAGTTCAGCCTCCAAGGCCAGAGATCTATGAGTTCAGTCCCCAGTCGTGGCACTTGCCTGCTGTGTGGCCTTGGCAAGTTGCTTACCTTCTCTTTGCTTCAATTTCCCCTTTTATAAAATAGGATAATCTCAATGGGCTGCAGTGGTGAATAAGATTATATAGTACTAGCGAGCGCTCAGCACCAGACCTTGCATACAGTAGCCACTCAATGTGTGCTGGCTTTAAAGAAAAAAAAAAACCCACAAACCTCTCTTTGTCTTCGGGTGATTGTGGAGGTCAGAAGACAACTCAAAGGAGTTGGTTCACGCCATCCACCATGTGGGATCTGGGGATGAAACTGGGCTCACAGGCCTTATCTGAGTAAGCACAAGCGTCTTTACCCACTGGGCCATCTCGCCAGCGCTGTGCTGGCTTTAAGGTCATTTTTGTGAGTCTTAGGTGCGAGACACTTGGGAGGGATGAGGGAATGATTTCTGCTTTCATTTCAGGGTCTCCCCGGTCTGCAAGGTCCCCCAGGATTTCCTGGCCCTAAGGGCCCCCCAGTGAGTGATGTTACCCTGACTCTGAGTCGGTGGGGGAAGGGTACAGGCAGGGTGGGGTGGCTCCAGTTATCAATTTTCATTCCCACTTTGTTCCCCAGGGTCCTCAGGGGAAAGATGGGATACCTGGCCACCCTGGGCAAAGAGGAGAATTGGTAAGTGACCCTTGACCTCTGACTCCTGACCCCCTCGTGTATGGAGTGAGATGCGCGTGCATGTGGGTGTACATGTGGAAGCCAGAAAGGGATGCTGGGACCCTCCTCTATCTCTTGCCATCTTACTTTTTAGGACTGAAACCAGAAGCTTTCCATTTTGGCTAGGCTGGTTGGCCAGCAATTCCCAAGATCCACCTGTCTCTGCTCTGCGGTGCTGGGGTTCCAGGCATGGGAACTGTGCATGGCTTTTATGTGGGTGCTAGGGATTCGAACTCAGGTTCTCTGATTTGAATAGCCATCTCCCTGGCTCCCACCTAATTGTTTGAGACAGGGCCTCTCCCTGGAATACAGGAGATTAGGTTAGACTGGCTGGCCAGGGCACTGGTCTCTGCTTTTGCACAACTGGCTTTTGGCATGGACGCTGGAAAGCTGAACTCTTGCTTGCATGGAGCACTCTACCTACTGAGCTGTCTCACCAGTCCCCTGGGCTCTCCTTTCTTCTTCCCAAGTGACACCCCTTTCTGTTTCTCTCCTTAGGGCTTCCAAGGTCAGACAGGCCCCCCTGGACCAGCTGGTGTCCTTGGTCCACAGGTCAGAGCGGCCCCCTCAGCCTTCCTCCATTTTTCATTACCGAAGAAACACCTGGAGCTGGAGGTTCAACATCTTCCCTGCCCCCAGGCCACTCAAGATGTCCCTTGCTTGTTTCTAGGGAAAAGTAGGGGATGTGGGGCCTCTAGGCGAGAGGGGTCCCCCAGGGCCCCCTGGACCTCCTGGTGAACAAGGGCTGCCAGGCGTAGAAGGCAGAGAAGGGGCCAAGGTAAGAACTTGAATAAACTGCCTGTCCCCAAATCATCACCCAACCCCTGCCCCCCACCCCCACCCCCGCCCCCCACTCCACATTTTGTGGGGAGCAGCTGGGAGTAGTCAGAGACTGGGAGAGGCACCCCGTTTCTGAGGCTCACTCCCCCCCTACTTGGTTCCCTGCAGGGTGAGCTAGGACCCCTAGGACCCCTTGGGAAGGAGGGGCCACCTGGGCCCATGGGCTTCCCTGGCCCTCAAGGAGCCCCTGGAGACCCAGTGAGTATCTTTGGGGAACCCATTGGAGTGTGGTGCTGTGGGGGGGGGGCAGAGATGAGCAAGTGCCTCAAGACTGGCTACAGCGGTGGCAAACAGGAGGGGCCTGGATAAAGATGTTAGTGGTGGCCAGTGAGAGAGAGAGGGGGCTCAGCAGGTGAGGAGGCTTGCTGCCCGATGAGCTGAGTTCAGTCTCCAGGGCCCACATGATAGATGGAGAAAGCTAAATCTTGCTAGTTGTCCTCTGACCTTGACATGTGTGACATGGAAGGTGTGAGCACACACATACACGCACACATGCACACACACACACACACACACACACACACACACGCATGATAGTGGCAGACACCTGGGGTGGTCTAATATACAGAACTCAGGGCCACCTGCTAGAAATGATGAGGGTCCCCCAAAGTGAAGGCAAATCCTTGGGAGTCCCTGGGAGATTCTCTGACTGGTCATTTCTTCCCCCCAGGGACCCATTGGTTTGAAGGGTGACAAGGGTCCCCCTGGCCCTGTTGGAGCAAATGTACGTATAAACACACTGGCTGGGTGAAGAGGGCTGGAGGGGACTGCGTCTTCAGAGCTTGACGTCCTCAGGACGCGGCCTGTGCTTTAGGGGAAGGTGGGCCTGGAACACACTCAATTCTGACCCCCACGGCCTGAGTCTCAGCAGGCAAGCTTCCTCCTCTAGAATAGCTGTCATAGGACTGGGTGGGGAGCTGGCTCAGTGGGTAAGTGCTGATCACACAAGCACGAGGTCCTGAGCTTAGATCCTGGGTGAGTGTCGGGTGTGCGTGGTGGCCCACCTTCAATTCCAGCCTGGGTAGCCAGAGACAAGCGGTCCCCAGAGGAACCTGGTGAGGCCGGACGAGCCATGTCAGCGAGGTCTGGTTTGATTGAGAGACCCTGCCTCAGTAGACATGGTGGAAGACCAAGGATGATTCTTTTTTTTTTTTAAAGATTTATTTATTTATTATGTATGTATACTGTATTCTGCCTGCATGTACACCTACATGCCAGAAAAGGGCACCAGATATCATTACAGATGGTTGTGAGCCACCATGTGGTTGCTGGGAGTTGAATTCAGGACCTCTGGAAGAGCAGCCAGTGCTCTTAACCGCTGAACCATCTCTCCAGCCCCCAAAGATGATTCTTGACATCAACCTTAGACTTCCACATGCACACATGTGTCCACATGCACACACACACATATACTCACACACACACGTTACAGTATTTTGTATCCTACAAAGCAAATAACTGACACAGAGAGACTAAAACGTACTTTAAAGCTGCCAGCACTTTGCCAGGCTGAGTCTGAACTGATTCTAATCTACTCGAAAACTAAACAAACTACTCTAAACCTTATAACATACATATATTCCAAACACTTGCCACTATGACCCCTGGGCCGGTCTGCGTCCAGTTCCCACCGTCCTCCTCCAACCGTCCAAAAAAAATCCCTCTCTCCTCAACCGTCAAACTTTTCTCCTCTCTTCCAGGCAGTCCCGCCTTCCACTTCCTGTCCTTCTGCCCAGCTGATTGGCTAAACAGCGCTTTATTGATGGTTGACAATTCACTTAGCATTCCTACACACACAGACACACACACACACACACACACACACACAGACACACACACACACACAAATGCAGAAAGAAAAACACTATACAGACTGCACGTGGTGTTGCAGGACTGTCCACCTGGCATGTGGATTTGAGGCTAGCCTAGTCTACTTACTGAAGCCCTGTTAAAGGGAAGGCATGGAAGGGAGGAAAGGAAGAAGAGAGAGGGGCAGGAAGAAAGGAGGGAAGAAAGGATTTTAAGCAGGCTGGTTGGGGACGGCATCTCTGAGAGGTCACATTGGAGCCACGACCTGGAGGAGATAGATACCCATGGGTCCTGTGGATACCCGGGGGATGGTTTTCCAGGTAGAAGCAACAGCATGCATAAAGGACCTGGGGGCAGGACCATGTCCTGCAGGTTTGAGGAATAGTGAGGTCTGTGTAGCTGGGTGAGTGAGTGAGGAGAGGATGAGGGATGGTGATGGGGCCAGTTCATGCAGGGCTATGTGGTCCTCAAGTTGAGGAAGGTGGGAGCCATTGAGGTTTGTGGAGAGGATCATACCTTAGTGTGCTCACGGGTGCCCTCTGGCTGTGTATAAGATATGATACCGGTACCCAACGGCCTGTCACTTCAATCGTTCCTGGCCCTCCACCCCTTTTCCAGGGCTCCCCAGGTGAGCGTGGTCCTGTGGGCCCCTCTGGCAGCATTGGACTTCCTGGCCAGAGTGGTGGGCAAGGCCCTGTTGGTCCTGTTGGTGAGAAGGGTTCCCCGGTAAGTGTCTGTTGGGTGACTTTTTCTGGGAGAGATGTGAGCAAGCATCTACTCACTCCAGATAGGACAGCAACAGCCGACAAAAGAACTATCTCTGTGGGCTGGAGAGACGATGGACTCAAAGGATAAGAGCACTTACCGCTGTTGCTGAGCACCTGAGATCAGTTTCCTGCACCCACATTGGTAGGCTCACCTTTGCCCGTAACTCCAGCTCCAGGCGATAGATCAGTCACCCTCTTCTGGTCTCCATGGGAAGTTGCACTCACGTGCACATGCTCACCCATTCACATATACATACGGATGTACATAATTAAAGAGAAAATAAAAATGAAAAATAAATCGCTTCTTAAAATTATCTTTCCCAAGTCCAGTTTAATGAAGCCATGAGTTTATTGGGATCACTTACAAGACCATGGGTGCGGAGTGACTGACAAAACAAGGCTGACTCAAAGGAAGCTGTGTCACTGCATGCCATGCCAGCCTGGCTCGTGGCTCAGAAGAGCTGCATCCCTGGAGCTCCCCGTACAACTTGCAGGCAGCTTGATGGGCCAATGGCTCTCTCCCCAGTAGTTGTTAACTATTTCTGCGGTCTTGAGGAGGAGGCCTGGTGAATGCTGTAAGTTTCAGGAATTTTATGAGACTTGCAGGTTGTTTATATCCCGAGCTTTAAGAAGAGGGATAGTTTCAATTTTACAGTTCATTTATTGTGTGAGGGTGTCAGATCCCCTGGAACTGGGCATTGTAGACCGTCGTGAGCTACCATGTGGGAGCTGGGAATTGAACCCAGGTCCTCTGGAAGAGCAGCCAGTGCTCTTAACTGGTGAGCCATCTCCCTAGCCCCTAGCTTCAGTTTTCAAAAAATTGCTACACAGATGGTTTCTTCTGTGTCTCCTTTTTCTAACATCTCTCTTCCTTCTTTCACCATCAGGGAGAACGGGGTACTCCTGGTCCCACTGGCAAAGACGGTATTCCAGGACCCCCAGGCCTTCAGGGGCCCTCTGGGGCTGCAGGGCCTTCTGGTGAGGACGGAGACAAGGTGAGAGGACCAGGGGGAGGCACAGCCTTGCGAGAAGATGGGTCTGATGGGGGCTGGAGTTTCCTAATGTGTTTGTCCTGCAGGGGGAAGTAGGCATGCCTGGTCACAAAGGAAACAAAGGGGACAAAGGAGAAGCGGTGAGTGGGGACTTCAGGGTGGGTGGCTCTCTGCCTCGCTCAGCCCGATCTTGGCACCTAGCTCACTGGAACTGAATGGCCAAAGACCCCTGTCTGAGCACTGTTAGAGCCCTAAAAACACACAGGAGAGAGAGTGAGACCTCTCTAGGGCTGGTGGGACGGCTCAGCGGGTAAAGGCTTGCCCATAAACCCAGTGACATGAATTTCATCCCCAGCGCCTTCCTGATGGAAGAAAACAATTCGCTCCCTTCAGTTACTACATAAATGCACACATACATGCAAAACACACAAATGTAATACAAATTTATGGAAAGGCCCCTCTTGGCTTAAAAATCCCCTATCCCTTCATGGTGAGACTCTACCTTGGCCTGGGGCCAGCAGCTTTCCCCTCAGAACTTAAGCTCCTGTTCCCAGGGCCAGCAGGTTCCACTCCATCCCAGGGAGAGTTTTGTTTGTTTGTTTGTTCAGATGAAAGAGTTCCCGTAACCTAGGCTGGTCCCAGCCTCGCTCTGCAGCTGCGGCCAATCTCGACTCCTGATCCTTCTGCGTGTGGGATCACAGGAGTACACCACCATGCTCAGCTCTGACAGAATTTCCTGTTTTGCTTCCCCCTTTAGGGCCCACCTGGACCAACAGGGATAAGGGGTCCAGCGGGCCATCCAGGCCTCCCGGTAAGTGCTCCCAACTTGGTGTCTATATCCTGGGTCCTTGAAGTGAAGACAGTGTGCCACTCTCCTGATTAAAATCCCAGCACCCTTACCCAGCCCTGGTCTCCCCTCAATGTCAACACCCGCGATGAACCCACATCCGACCCATACTTGCGGCTGACCGCTTTGATCTTCATCCAACTCAAATACCCACATTAAGCAAATCATAGCTTCCTCTATCCTTGCTCTTACTGTCTTCTGCAACCAGCCCTGCCTGCTCCAATGCTGCCCTCAAATGGGAATCTGAAGTTTGAATTCGACTCCAGCCTTGCCTTAGTTAATTTTCGGTTACTGTTGTGAAATCACTGGAGCTAAATGATTTGGGTGACTCACGGCTCTGAAGGGTGGGAGGTCCCTAATGGTGGTGGTGGCCTCTGGCCAGGGTCTTCTTGCTTTATTATAACATAGTGTGCCAATAGCAAGTATGTAAGCTTGGGTCTTATAAAGCCACTAATACCCCACTGTGGTGCTCATGACTACATCTTATACACTAAGTACTTTTGTAAGGCCCTGCCTCCAAATGTTATCAACAAATGAACTCGGAAGGAGGCGAAAGGTGTGATTCAGTTGGCAGAGTGCTTGCCTATCCCTCACAAAGTCCTGGGTTCCAACCCTAGCCCTCCATAGCGAAGGCATAGTAGTCCATGCCTATCACCCAGCACTGGGGAAGCGGCAAGATCATCCCTCATTACAAAATAAATTTGTTTTCAGCCTGGGCTCCATGACAGCCTGCCTTAAGACAACATGTGAATTCTGGGACCAGGGTTCTAACCCAGGAACTTTTGAGTGTTGTTGGTTGAGTTGGCTGATCCAAGGCTTTCCCCAAGGTCCTGATAATGTGGAGAAAGAATGTAGCTCCTCCTTTAAACCAGGAACATGGTTGGCAGAGCTGGCGGTGGCTTGGGACCTGGGCCTTGAGGGAGTTGTGGCTTTGGATCCTGAGAACCCAACTCTTCCCACCCTAAGGGGCTGTGGCGGTTAATTCCAACGCTTCTGTGTGCTGGTCTCTGATGTCCCAGAGACATCCAGTGCCCCCTTCTGTAACATCAACCTTTTATCTTCTTTAGACTTTGTTCTGTGTGTGATTTTTCTTGACCTTGTCCCATTTTCCATCTCAGAAAAAAAAACCCTGCATATGAGATGTTATATTTCTTAATATGCTTGCTTAGCGTAAGACATAGCTGTGTAAGACCCCAACCCCAGTTCTTTGCCTTCTCTACCGTCTCATCTCCTGGCCACCTCCCTCTTAGGAGACCTGTCCCTGAAGAAAGACCTGATGGTCCAGGTCAGAGTTTCACCAAACCATAGGAGGTCATCACTTCCAACCTAGCCCTAGAGTCCATCTCAACCATCTACAAACCCTGCTCACAACCTTACCCGAGCCACAGCCATGACTTAGCATGTGTCATTTAACTCAAAATGTCACCTGAGCCCCGCATCAAACTAAAATCTGACTCTCATCAAAGTCGACCCTACCCCCTGTCCCCAGTCCCAACCTTTGACTCTGTTTACAACCTTTGATCTGGACACCAACTTTGTTTGTCCCCATCTTCTTCACAGGGGGCTGATGGGGCTCAGGGTCGCCGGGGACCCCCTGGCCTCTTTGGGCAGAAGGGAGATGACGGAGTCCGAGGTTTTGTAGGTGTAATTGGTCCTCCAGGCCTGCAGGTAGGTGTGTGAGTTTGGAGGTGCCACCTTTTCATCCCCTTACCATGGGCTCTAATCTTTATGTGTTTTGTGTGTGTGTGTGTGTGTGTGTGTGTGTGTGTGTGTGTGTGTGTGTGCGTGTGTTGCTATTCCTGTGTCTTAGTGATTTATAAAGATAAAAAACTCAAAGGGTCAGATGTAATGGTGGACGCCTTTAGTCCCAGAACTCAAGAGGCAGAAACAGATGGATCTCTGTGAGTTAGAGGCCAGCCTGGTGTTTATAGAGAGTTCCAGGGCAGCCAGGGCTACATAGTGAGACTGTATCTCAAAACATGAGGGTTGGCACGTATGCACACATACATGTGCATACGGAGGAGGAAGGTTGGCATGTATGCATGTATGCTTGTGCATGTGGCAAGGGAGGCTTGACACTGAGTGTTTTCCTCTATTGTTTGCCAACTAATATTTATTTTATTTTATTTGGGGGGGGGATGGTTCAAGACAGGGTTTCTTTGTGTAGCCTTGGCTGTCCTGGTCTTGCTTTGTAGACCAGGCTGTCCTGGAACTCACAGTGATCCACGTGCTTCTGCCTCTGTCTCCCAAGTGCTGGGATTAAAGGCGTGTGCACTATGCCCGGCTCACCCAGCATTTTAAAACATTTATTGTGTGTTTGAGTACTCACATACTTATTTCACACCATGGCATGTGTGTGTGGAAGTCAGGAGACAATTGCTGGAGTGACTTCTCTCCTTCCTCCATGTGAGTCCCAGGGATCAGACTCAGGCCACCAACTTTTATGGCAAGCACCTTTACCCATTAAGCCATTTCAATGGCCCTCTTTGCTTTATTTTTGAGGCTACGTCTCCCACTGAATCTGGAGCTCCTTGATTTGGTCACTGGCCGCCTCTTGTCACTGCCTCCCAGGGCTGGGGTTGCAGGCAAGCAGGGTTTTAGGATCCAGATTCAAATCCTCCTACCTGTACAGGGGGTGCTTGACCAAATGGGCCATCTCCCCACTGTTTGTACTACATTTGGCTTTTTATTTCACAGGGGCTGCCGGGCCCTCCTGGGGAAAAAGGCGATGTGGGAGATGTGGGATCCATGGTATGAACTCCCAGGGGGGATGTAGGAGGTGGGGGGATGGGAGTGACCACTGGTCCATCTGGGAGCTCACGGGGTACACTGTCCTCTAAAGGGTCACACACATCTTACAGGCTATTTGTGGCTACTGTAGCCTTTCCGGTGGAGCCATGAGGGTTCATTCCACACTATTTGGTTCTTCCACAGGGTCCGCATGGAGCTCCAGGCCCTCGGGGTCCCCCTGGGCCCAGTGGATCAGAGGTGAGAATTCTGGCATGGGCAGAATGTCTCTGGGTCGGCTGCACTCCTAGGGACTCACATTCCCCTCTCTGTCTCTCCAGGGCCCTGCAGGGCTGCCTGGAGGAGTAGGCCAGCCTGGCGCTGTGGGTGAGAAGGTAAGGAGAGAGTTTGAACTTGCCCAGGATGGAGGGTACAAGGCCTGTCCCTATTGGCTGTAGCTGTTTGGGGACCCTCCGTCCTTCCTGTCAGTGGGATGATCTCTTCCTATTTTCTTTGCCTCTCGCAGGGTGAGCCAGGAGATGCTGGAGATGCTGGACCCCCAGGAATTCCTGGCATCCCCGTGAGTCTCTGTAGAGCGTTGCCCCTGTGCCCACCACAGGAACTGCCGACCTCGAGCAGGTCTTGCTGTCATGACCCCCAGGCAGTCCTTAGAGCTTCCCTGACCCCTGACCAATTATCTTGATGAAAGATGCTCCCCCCCCCCCCGCCCGGGAAGATCGGGGATGCTTTGTAGATTCCCACAAGTTGCCCTCTGCACAAGGGTGCAGGGCTGAGGAGACAGCTAGGGGTTTAAAGCCAAGCAACCAGCCTTGAGTTGAGGGTAAAGCTGCCCAAGAGGGGACCATTTTCTAATGCACCCAGAGACAGCACATGGGCTAGGACAGACTAATAGGTGACTTGGCTAGCATCCCTGACTCAGCAGCTTCTAGCTCCCTGTGACCTCTGACACCGTGTGTGCGTGTGCATGTGTGCATGTGTGCGTGTGTGTGTGTGTGTGTGTGTGTGTGTGTGTGTGTGTGCATGCGTGTGTGCTTGCGTGATGTGAATGCAGTTGCTCACAGAGGCTAGAAGATAGCATCGGATTCTCCTGGAGCTGGAGTTACAGGTAGTTGTGAGCTGCCTAATGTGGGTACTCAGAGCTGACTTTGGGTCCTATATAAGAGCAGTATGTGTGGGGCTGGAGAGATGGCTCAGAGGTTAAGAGCACTGACTGCTCTCCCAAAGGTCATGAGTTCAATTCCCAGCACCCACATGGTGGCTCACAACCATCTATAATAAGATCTGGTGCTCTCTTCTGGCTTGCAGGCAGAATACTGTATACATTAAATATGTTGGGTGCAGTGTCACACGCTTGAAATACTAGCACTCAGGAGGCAGAGGCAGGCGGATCTCGGTGAATTTGAGGCCAGCCTAGTCTACAAAGCAAATCCAGAAAGGCCAAGGCTACACAGAGAAATCCTGTCTCAAAATAAAATAAAATAAAATAAAATAAAAAGAAAGAAAGAAAAAAAGAAAAAGTAGTTTGTGCTCTTAATCACTTTCTAACCCTGTTCATCTTAAAAAATATCTATTTATCACTGTGTGTGAGAGAGAGTGGCACATGTGTGGAGGTCAGAGGTCAGTTCTCTTCTACCATAGGGCTCTGGGGATTGAAGCCAGGTTGTCAGGCTCCCAAGGCAAGTGCCCTTGTCCAAGGTGCACTTCATCTTGTTCCCCAAAGAGGCTGTGCCACTCTGACCTTTGACTTCTGGCCTCTGTTTCCACAAAGGGGCCCAAAGGTGAAATTGGTGAAAAGGGGGACTCAGGTCCATCAGGGGCTGCTGGACCTCCAGGCAAGAAGGGACCCCCTGGAGAGGACGGATCTAAGGGGAACATGGTAAGTCCTGGGAGGAGAGAGCAGGGGATGTGGCGCCTTTGTTATATTAAAACCTGATCCCTATGATAGGCCAGAGGTAATCTCCTCCCCCTCCTCCCCTCTTCCTCCCCCTCCTCCTTCCCCTCTTCCTCTCCTCTTCCTCTTCCTCCTCCTCCTTCTTTCTTTTACAATTTTATGTGTATGGGTATTTTGCCTACACATACGTCTGTGCACCACATGTGTGCCTGGTGCCTGCAGAGATCGGAAGAGAGTATTGGATCCTCTGGAATTAGAGTTACAGATGGGTGTAAGTCACCATAGGGGTGCTAGGAACAGAACCCTGCTCCTCTGGAAGAGCAGCCGGTGCTCTCAACCACGGAGCTGTCTCTCCAGCCTCGCTGCTTTCTATTTTCTAATTCTCTGAGCCACCCGGACAAAGACTGAGCAGATAGATGAAACAATAACTGAGTGGATGGACTAGGACAACACACCAGGGCAGCGGAGCCCTCCCGCGGGCCCCACGCCTAGCCTCGTAGGAACGCAGCAAACACTTTACTACCTGAATATAAAATCCCAGCCCTTCATTTTGTGTTTTTGTTTGTGTGACATGTACCCTGTAGCTGGTCTGGGGACACTATCCAGTGTGGAAGGGGGTGACTTCTCACTCAGTGAGATGTGATCAGCAACCCAGCTTTTATTCTAGGGGCCCACAGGACTCCCTGGAGATCTAGGACCCCCAGGAGACCCTGGAGTTCCGGTGAGTATAAACTCTCCCTGTAGCCCAGCCCTAAACGTTTCTCCAGATACCCTATGACCCCTAAACCTGGACAAGCTAAGAGGAGTGAAGGACTCTCGTCCTTTCCAACCTCTGTTCTTCATCCCACCTGTTCTTCATCCCACCTGTTCTTCATCCCACCTGTTCTTCATCCCACCTGTTCTTCATCCCACCTGTTCTTCACCCCACCTGTTCTTCATCCCACCTGTTCTTCATCCCACCTGTTCTTCATCCCACCTGTTCTTCATCCCACCTGTTCTTCATCCCACCTGTTCTTCATCCCACCTGTTCTTCATCCCACCTGTTCTTCATCCCACCTGTTCTTCATCCCACCTGTTCTTCATCCCACCTGTTCTTCATCCCACCTGTTCTTCATCCCACCTATCCCAAGGCTCTCCCACTGTCTCCTCTTCCTAGGGTGTGGATGGCATCCCAGGGGAGAAGGGAAATGCTGGTGATGTTGGGGGACCGGTGAGTGGGGAGCAAAGGGGTGTAGTAATTGGGAACAGCCTAGAGCTGGTGATGGGAGAGTTGGGTACCTAAGGCATCCGCACGGGCCCCCGTGATGTCTCTGACCCCATGGTTGTGAGTGGTTGCGGGGCGGGGGCGGGGGTGGAGGGTGCTGGGTGCCATCTATGGGGCTGTCTTCAGCTGTGAGCGGATACTGCAGCTGCTCTTGACTAAACAGGGGCCACCTGGAGCCTCAGGGGAACCTGGTGCCCGTGGACTCCCTGGCAAGAGGGTGAGTGATATCTACTGCCTGAGGGTCTCATGTCAACCTTTTCTTTGGCAGCTCAATACTTCACTTCCCACACATACCCTCCTCCTCTTATAAGTCTTAAAATTATATTTGTTTACTTATTTAGTGTGTGTGTGTGTGTGTGTGTGTGTGTGTGTGTGTGTGTGTGTGATGTGGTACAAAGTGATTTATAGAGATCAGAGGACAATTTGTGGGAGTCTGTTCTCTCTACCATGTGGGTCTCAGGCAATGTCCTTTATCTGCTAGGCCAACATGTCATCCCCCACACCCCACTTTTGATATAAACCTGAATGCTCCACACTGGCCCTCATGACCCTCACACTTTCCCTCCTCAGGGTTCCCCTGGCCGCATGGGTCCAGAAGGCAGAGAGGGAGAGAAAGGCACCAAGGTGAGCACTCACCTAGGGATGGGTGCTGTGATGCCTGACCAGAAGGCCTGCACCTCCCCCTGAGGTTTCAGTGGTCAGCAGGTGGTCCCTTGAGACTTTTCACCACCCCCATCTATTTCAGGGAGATGCCGGTCCTGATGGGCCCCCAGGCAGGACAGGCCTCACTGGGGCTCGAGGGCCCCCTGGACGGATTGGGCCTGATGGTCTTCCAGGGATCCCTGGCCCTGTGGTAAGTGATATGAAAATGGGGGAGGGGGCAGCACGGACAGGGCTTCTAGCTTGGGACCTCATCACAGTTGAGGAGCCAACCTTGGGGGACAATGGATTGTCCCCATTGGGTGCTGGTAGAGGCCAGACGCCTCTGCTCTGTCTCCTCCTCAGGGTGAACCAGGCCTCCTGGGACCTCCGGGGCAGATAGGCCCTCCAGGGCCCCTGGTAAGAGACCTCTCTATCCCTGTTGTCACAGCTCTGAAAGCCACAATAGGCATCCAGGGACATTGAGTGGGCAGTGGGGCTGATGCTACAGGGTGGCCCCTTGCTGCCATCTACCTGTCCATACTGACTACCCTTGTAACTTATTGGGAACCCACCTTCATGGTCTGCACTGACCCCACACACCAAGCCTTCACACTGACGGCCTATGCTCACCTTCTACAACAACCTCCATCTTGGTAGTCTACATCGACCTTTATCTTGATGGTCTATGCTGACCCCCATGTTGATGGTTTACACTGACCACGCCCACTGGTCCTGACCCCTGGCATCTTCAGCCATCGTCCCTCACACCCCCACTTTTCTCACTCCTCCTCCTGTCCCCTGACTGTCCAGTGGCCCCAGCTTTGGTCATTCACATTTGAAAACCGGCTGGCTGGTTCCCTGGGATACATCCCCACCTCCCGCCTTTCAAGGAATCATATAAGCTGAACTTTATCTTTTCCCAGGGCCCACCTGGCCTCCCAGGGCTGAAGGGAGATGCTGGCCTCAAGGGGGAGAAGGTAAGTCGGCCTCCCTCTCTTGCTCCCCATGTCTCCTGCCCTGGCTGGGAGGCTGGGAGAACTGAGCACTTCCTGGCCCCCGTCCCAACTCATTCCTTCCAAGGCTCCGGAAGAAAAAAAAAATTCCCAACATGTCTGTCTTGCCTGCCTTTCTCTTTCAGGGCCACATTGGGTTGATAGGCCTCATCGGTCCCCCAGGGGAGGCTGGTGAGAAAGGCGATCAGGGGTTGCCAGGTGTGCAGGGCCCTCCAGGCCCCCAGGGAGACACTGTGAGTGTGTGCCCTGTCTGGGAGTGGTTTGAAGGGTGAGGGATTTAGAATGGGGGGAGGGCTGTGTTAGGGGAGGGGGGGCCTGTAATGGACTGTCATGTAAGAAGCTACATCCGGGTACTTGGGGGCCTTCTAGAGGAGTTGGGAGTCTGTGTATGGCTTCAGGGATGCTTTGGAGTGTGTAGAAAGACTTCTGGGAGGTGTTTGGGTAACAGGCCTGGGCCCTATTAAGGCTGACCCCAATGTCCCTTTTCTAGGGACTTCCTGGTCCTGTTGGCTCATTAGGTCACCCCGGGCCCCCAGGTGTGTCGGTGAGTGTGGGGATATTGGTGGGATGGGGAGGGCACCGTGACGGATGGCGTTGGGACCAGTATTCCCTATCTCTTCCCACAGGGCCCTCTGGGAGAGAAGGGCTCCAAGGGGTCCCCGGTGAGTGACACTGGCCCCTGGGCCCCCATGTCCCAGCTACCCACCCCTTTCCGCCTCACCCTCCCAGCCTCCTTCCTTTGTTCATTCGTTCACTCATCCTGTGTTCAGCACCTGTTGCTGCATTCCTGGGATCTGAGGAGCTGTGCGTTGTGTGTGTTGGCGGGGGGAGGGGGGGAGGGGCATTGATCTCTGTAAAATAGCTCTGCTGAATACATTGTGCCTTGCGGGAGACTCTATTGATTTCAGAAGATAAGGGAAGGAAATACACAGCTTAGTTTTATTTAGCACAGGGCCGTGAGAGGCTCTTCTGGGGCCCCGTGTGTGCACATGTATGTGAATGTATAGACACATGTGTACATGTGTGTGCCCTGCTCTGGGCAGGGAGAAAAATGTTCAAAGGGGGCTGGTTTAGAGGAGGGAGGCAGGTCAGGAATGATGGGGAAAGTGGGGGCCTGTAATGGGGATTTTAATGTGGATGTCTTTGTCTGGAGGCTTGGGGGGCAGCTACAGGAGTGCATGTGCATATCTGTATGTATGCACGGTTATATATGCATGTACTACCGTGTGTATGTGTGTGCATATGTGTGGGTGTGTATGCACACACGTATGTGCAAGTAAAACTATATGTTGAGATGTATGTGTGTGCATGTATTTGTGCATATATGTGTGTGTATGTGTGTGTGTGCATGTTGCACACGCATGTGTTTGTGTTGGTAGAACCACGTCTCCACAGACAGGATTCATTTCAAAGTGACCTTTCCCATAGGGATCTCTTGGTCCTCGTGGAGACCCTGGACCAGCGGGTCCTCCTGGCCCCCCGGTGAGTTCCCAGAGTCTGGAGGAGGGCAGGAATCAGGTTTGGGGTGTTGCTATTGGGCTTCCCAGAACCCAGCCCAGTTCTCCAGTCTGTGGCTCACAAACGCAGTTCCTTGAAAGCCGTGGAAGGAGTGCAGTACAGTGGGCGGCTGTGTACACTTATCATTCCAACACTGGGGACATGAAAGCAAGACGATCGGGGCTTCAGGGCTATCCTCAGCTATATAGTGAGTTTGAGGCCAGCCTGGTGTACATGAGACCCTGCCTCAAGACAAACAAATGGGGCTGGAGAGATGGCTCAGAGGTTAAGAGCACTGGATGCTCTTCCAAAGGTCCTGAGTTCAATTCCCAGTGACCACATAGTGACTCACAACCGTCTATAATGAGATGTGGTGCCCTCTTCTGGTGTTAATGTGTACGTAGGTAGAACACTGTATAATAAATAAATAAATAAATCTTTAAAAACAAACAAACAAACAAATGCCCCCCAAAAAACATTCAGTGACAGCCTGAGCTTAGGGGCTGTAGTAGTCCCAGTGGTTCCATCTGTGGGCTCTAACTTGGGCTTATCTGTCTGCTCTGGTCCATCGCTCCCTCAATGCATCTCCATCTCTGTCTCAATGTCTGTTTCACTTCTTTCATCCTGTACTCCCTTTCTTCCCCTGCCACCTCCCTCTCCTTGCTCCTCTTCTTCCTCTTCTGAATCTCTCTGCCTGCCCTGGCCATCTTCTTCTCTGCCCATCTCTCTGATTCTTCCTCTCCTTTGTTCCTGTTCCGCTGTGAGTCCAGGGTCCCCCGGCTGAGCTGCATGGCCTGCGCAGACGCCGACGCCGCTCAGTGTCGGACATTGAGGAAAGTGGCCTGGAGGAGGTGGTGGCCTCACTCAATTCGCTGAGCTTGGAGCTGGAACAGTTGCAGCGACCTCAGGGCACAGCTGAGCACCCAGGCCTCATATGCCACGAGCTCCACCGCAGCCACCCACACCTGCCAGATGGTGAGGTCTAGGCGCCTCCTCCACCCCTGCCTCCTCGGGAAGGGCAAGTGAGCATTGAGCACTCACACCCACTCATCCACTGGGTCTGGCTCTTCGGTAGGAGAATACTGGATTGACCCCAATCAGGGCTGCGCACAGGATGCCTTCAAGGTTTTCTGCAACTTCACTGCAGGAGGTGAAACCTGTCTCTATCCAGATAAGAAGTTTGAGACGGTGAGTGACCATCTTGTCTTTTTCTCACCTCCTCCTACTTTGGCCACCTGTGAGACCTTATTCTGCCTTCAAATGACATATATCCCTCCTGCCTTTGTAGTAGAGGACCCAAATTCAAACCTTCAGGCAAGGGTGCTGCTGCCCAGCTATAAAGCTCTTGCCCAGCATCTATGAGGCTCTGGGTTTCATCCGCAGAACTTTCCAAGCATGCACAGGGGCTGGGGTAGGGTGGGCTCGGCTCGAGTCTATCCCCAAAGCTCAAAGAGCACGCACAGGCCCCGGCTCCATTCTCAAGCAGTACCAAGTCTTCTGTCTTGAGTGTGGGCAGGGACCTGGGTTCAATCCCTTCACCACAGAGAACCCTGAAGGTTGCTGCATGTGGGGGTGAGGGAGCTGTGGACCCACTCACCAGCCCCGCCCCCTCTTGCTGTGCCCTTGTCAAGGGGGCATCCACAGTCCACGACACCCAGTATGAGGAGGCAGAGGGGACTTGGGTGCCTGATGACCTTTCTCATCCTCCCTCAGGTGAAACTGGCCTCCTGGTCCAGAGAAAAGCCTGGAGGCTGGTACAGCACCTTCCGCCGAGGGAAGAAGGTGGGTTGCCAAACACTGACATGGAGGACGGCATGAAGATTGGTGGGAACTGGGGTGGGAATTAGGGGTGTGAGGTGGACAGGGTAGACAGATAAGGACATGTACTTCTCTATGAGACTCTGGGCTTCCTTCCATTCCGAGCACCACATAAATAGGAGCTTTAGGAGTTCAAGACCACCCTCAGCTACATCAGGAACTTAAGGCTAGTTCAGGCTACTTGGCACTAGGTAGAAGTGCCGAGTCTGCCACGGACCGCAGGTGGACCGAGTCTGGAAGCACGGACTGCAGGTGGACCGAGTCTGGGAGCACGTTCCTCAGCAGGAGTGTGGGGCTGATGATGCCCTCACCCTACCTTGCCCCACTGCAGTTCTCCTATGTGGATGCTGATGGCTCCCCGGTGAATGTGGTCCAGCTGACGTTCCTGAAGTTGTTGAGTGCTGCAGCCCATCAGAGGTT
Source organism: Acomys minous (assembly GCF_964271855.1). NCBI lineage: Eukaryota > Metazoa > Chordata > Mammalia > Rodentia > Muridae > Acomys > Acomys minous. The sequence goes on along the minus strand of NC_140494.1, from coordinate 83,417,943 downwards.
CACTTACTCCTGCCAAAACTCCGTGGCCTGGCTGGACGAATCTACCGGCGACCACAGGCGCGCTATCCGCTTCCTAGGGACCAACTGGGAAGAGCTGTCCTTCAACCACACAACATCAGCTACCATCAAGGTCTCCCATGATGGCTGCCGGGTAAGACTGTGGGGCCAGGGGACTGTGGGGCTGGGATGGAGTCAGGGAACCCTCCTCACCCTCCCTCTAACTCACCTCCATGCCTTCTCATGGCCAGCTCCGGAAGGGACAGGCGAAGACCCTCTTTGACTTCAGCTCTTCTCGTGCGGGGTTTCTGCCTCTGTGGGATGTGGCTGCCATTGACTTTGGCCAGACGAACCAGAAGTTTGGCTTTGAACTTGGCCCCATCTGCTTTAGCAGCTGAACTTTGGAGGTGCGAAGGAAGTTGTAGGGAGCCTCATGTGGGGCTACTTGGTGCTGAGGCTTTGAGGCCATTCTCTTTATCACCGAGGACTCTGGGTCCAGGGTTGTGTGACTGTCTAGTCTTTCACCCTTGCAGGGGTGAGGGTGGAGAGCCCAGCTCCCTCCTTCTATTCATCCCAGGTTGGCAGAACCAACTGTCCGCTGGCTTTCTCCCCTCCATCCAACCATCCACAGCCTCCCCAGACCTCCACGCAGTGAGCTTAGAACTCAGAGCTGATGAAAGCCCCGTACCTGCCTCCCCTCCCTCCATCAGTGCCTCCCTCTTCACCCTTTGGTGCTAACCCTCCCCATAGTGAAGCACTGGATTCCTCCCGACCCCTGGCTGGGACCCTCCCCTCTCACTCCTAGTCTTTTCTCCAGTACGAGGTAAAGCAAGATCAAAGCGGGACTTCCCGCCCCTGAGACGTGCCTGCCTTCTGCTTCCTTGACCCAGCTCTGCACACGTTCCTCTCTCTACTCTGTCCCACTCCTATGTCCCCAAGTTTTCTGGGGACCAAGATGTTGGGCATATATCAGGATCCTAAATGGTGCTGCCCTGTTCATAACTGGGAACTGTATGAAAAAGGGAATGAATGGTCTGTGGTCTATTTAATCTGCTTCCTTCTGTAGGAAGTCTGGGATATGATGAGAGATTCCAGAAGGATCTCTCCCCTCCCCCACCCATGATGCATCCCCCCATCTCCCCAGGCCATAGGGCAAAATTGGCATCTCAAGAATAAACCAAGAAACTGTGCTCTTCTTTTCTTTTTCTTTTTTAAAAAGTTTCATTTGTTGGGGGGGCCAGGAGATGGGGTGGGGTGGTGGGCCATACCACAGTATGTGTGTGGAGGTCACAACATGTGTGTGGAGGTCAGAGCATGTGTGTGGAGGTCAGAGCATGTGTGTGGAGGTCAGAGCATGTGTGTGGAGGTCAGAGCATGTGTGTGGAGGTCAGAGCATGTGTGTGGAGGTTATGGTTCTCTCCCTCTGCCAAGTAGGTTCCAGGGATTGAACTTAGGTCCTCAGGCTTGCCTGCAACTCCTTACTGGCTTAACTAACTTACTTACTTTCTCTCTCTCTCCCCCCTCCCTCACTCCCTCCCTTCATTCATTCTTTCCTTCCCTCTCTTCCTTCTTTCTTTCTTTCTTTTACTTTTTGTTTGTTCAAGACAGGGTTTTTCTGTGTAGCCCTGGCTATCCTGGAACTTACTCTGTAGTCCAGGCCGACCTTGAACTCAGAGATCCTCCTGCCTCTGCCTCCTGAGTGCTGGGATTAAAGGCCTGTGCCACTATGCATGAAGACCTAAATTTTCATGCTCCAGAACCAAAAAAGCTGGAGGCCTGGCATGGCGGCACACACCATTAGTCCCAGCACTTGGGAGGCAGAGGCAGGTGAATCTCTGTAAGTTTGAGGCCAGCCTGGTCTACAGAGAGAGTTCTAGGATAGCCAGGGCTACATACAGTGAGACTCTGTCTCAAACCTCCTATACCCACCCAAAGCAAGGCATTGGGGCTGGGGTGGCTCAGTGATCATACACTTTCCTCAGATGTGTGAGTGCTGGAGCCTGGATCCCAGAACCTGTGTGAATTCTGGGTGGGCATGGTGTCCCACTTGTAACTCCAGCCCTGAAAGTAGATATGGGGTCCTCAGAGCAAGATGACTAGTAAGACTAGACATATGGGAAAGCTCTGAGTTTGCCTGAGTTATTCTGCCTCAACCAACAGGGAGGAAAAGGGATGGAGGACAATTCCCAACATCAGCTTCCAGCCTCCATGCATATACACACATACACTGAAACACATGTGCACATGCACACATGCACACACACACACTCAAGCACATGCATACACACACACATGCACTCACATGAGTATACACACACACACACACACACACACACACACACACACACACTTGAGCACACACTGGAAAAAAGAAAAGAAAAAAGCCAAGCATAGTGGTGTGTGCTTATATTCCCAAAGCTGGAGAGGCAGACTCAGGAAAACCCCGGGACTACCCGGCCATCCAGTCTAGGAAGCCAGGAGGCACCAGGTTCAGTGAGTAATCAAGTCTAAAATTAGTAATAATAAAGTAGAGACTAGCCGGGCATGGTGACACACTCCTTTAATACCAGCACTAGGGAATGCAGAGGCAGGTGGTGAGTTCGAGGCCAGCCTGGTCTACAAAGTGAGTCCAGGGCAGCCAAGGCTACACAGAGAAACCCTGTCTCAAAAAACAAACAAACGAACAAACAAAGGTGGAGACTGACTAAAAAAGACATCTGGCATTGACCTCTGGCTTCCACTTGCATACCTGGAGAGACAGACACACACACAGACAGACAGACAGACACACACACACACACACACACACCACACACACAGAGGAATGGAATTCACAGCCCAGTATGGTGGCACAGCACTGGAGGTGGGCAGTACAAGTGACTTGCTGAAATCAGGCAGCCCTAATCCTCACAGTTCTTTGATTTTTTTTTTTTTTTTTTTTACAAACAAAAAAAACACATCTTGGTTGACACACTTGAATTAGTAAGGACTACAGAAGCCAAAAAGCAACATTCGTGCATTTAGGGACTTTCCTGGTTCCTGGGACTATGGACAAGGTCTTTGACAGATTAGGTTTTTGTTCCTATTTTGTCGGGTGTTGGGGCCTGGGTGCTGGCTTTTAAGGTCAGAATGGTGCCTCCAGCATGGCCTCAGTTGTACTAAGATCTGGAGGCCCTATAGAGAGACCAAGGCAACAGGATTATGACTGACACCAGCCTGGGCCACGTAGCAAGACCTGTCTCAGTCATAGTGAGACCCATCTCATTGGTGGATGAGCTGCTGTTGGGATGCTGGGACCTGAGCTGAGCTTAGGCAACTTGAGACTCAGTACAGAGCCAGCTGAGGTGAAGGTGGGCGTGGACGGACTTGAGAGTTAGATGCTGTCTCGTTTTATTTTTTGTTTGTTTGCTTTGGTTGGTTGGTTGGTTGGTTTTTGGAGACAGGGTTTCTCTGTGTAGCCTTGGTGTCTTGGGTTTTTTTTTTTTTTTAAACAGCTTTGTGGAGTTATGATTTACACAACATGTAATTCACTCATTTAAAATATACAATTAAGTGGGTTTTAGTAAATTCAAACTTGTCCTCCCATTACCACAATCTTAGGATGTTCATGTCACCCCAGAAAAAAAAAATCTTATATCCGTAAGCAATCTCCAGGCCAATGAGAGACCCTGTCACAGAAAGCATTGAAGAATTACAGTGGAGGTTGTCCTCTGGCCTTCACACTAAGCTGCCCAGGAGTACAGTGCTCCGCACACACTAACACACACTTGTTTTGTGCCAGTGCACAAAACCAAGAAGCGAAACCCCATACCTCACCTGGGCTCAACGCGTCACACATACTCTGTTCTCTTTAAGACAGAGTCTCCTGTGGTCCAGGCTAGCCTCATACTTGCTTCCTGTGGTCCAGGCTAGCCTCATACTTGCTGAGGATGATGACCTTGAACTCCTGATCCTCCTGCCTCTACCTCCCAAGCGCAGGGACTACAGCTGTGTGCTGCCATGATTGTAGGGCCTTCCTCGGTTTCGCAATCCTCCCCCTATCGCCTGGTGGCTTTATGCAGCGCTGAGGTGGACTCCCTGGATCTGCCCATGCGAGACAAGCTCCTTACCCAGTGAGCTACATTCCTAGTCCATGGTCTCTTTCTTTTTTTTTTTTTCATAGTCTCTTTCTTAATTATCATAGTTCACAAAAGATTAGGGAAGGAAACTGAGTCAAAGGTGTGAAGTTGCCGTGCCCCATGTACACACTCTGTCTTTCTTTCTAGACAGGCCGGTAGCCTAGGCTGCTCTCCAGCTTCCCATGTAGCCAACAATGTCCTTGAACTCCCAGTCTTTCGGCTTCTGCTCCTCAGGGTCCCCTGTCTAGTTTATTCAGTGCTGGAGGCAGAACCAAGGCTTGTGCATGCTAGGTAAGCTCTCTCCCCATTGAGCCAGGTCTCCAGTCCCATGGCCTGGGGTCTGAGTGCAGATCTTCCTCGGTTTTGCAGTTCCACCCCACTTACCCCCAGGCTTGCCTTTTGGAGAAAAGGGATGATTGGTATATAGCTTAACGAGGATGCTTTAATTAGCCAGGAGCTTGTTAATAAATGAGCAACTCAACTTTGTAAATTTCAGATTAATTGACAAAGGTGTAAGGAGGGAATTCCAGTCAGATCTCAGCTCAGAGTTTACCCAGCAGTCATTGCCTGCACTCAGGCTGCCACTGGGAAAGCCCCCAGCTGATTTGCATGTTCAGCAGCTTTAATTAATCACGTTGTTTCCTCAGCATGTACTGATAGGGCCTGTTCCCAGCTGAGGGTGCAGGGGCCAGCAAGGGGCTGCCGGGGCCGCATAGGGAGCCATTTGGGGGCGGGGTGCCCAGTAGGGATTGTGCACCTGGGCACACAGCTGCATCAGGCCAGACACACACACTGACACATGTGGAGCTAGGTAGGACACACTCAACTTATCCTTGTCATTGCTGCAGCTCAGACCTGTGTTTATTGGTTGTTTTTTTTTTTTAGCTTTTTTAAAAATGTGTTTGTTTGTTTGTTTGTTTATATCCTTCCTCCCCTCTTTTTTGGTTTTTTGTTTGTTTTTTGAGACAGGGTCTCTCTGTGTAGCCCTTGCTGTCCTGGACTCTCTTTGTAGACCAGGCTGGCCTCGAACTCACAGAGAAGTCAGGCGATGGTGGCATATGCCTTTAATCCCATCACTCAGGAGACAAAGGCAGGTGGATCTCTGTGAGTTTGAAGCCAGCCTGGACAAGGCTACCCAGAGCAACCCTGTCTCAAAAAACAAAAACAAACAACAACAACAACAACAAAAACCCACACCAAAAACAAAACAAAACAAAACCCCAAAAAACCAAAAATCAAGCTCACAGAGGTCCTCCTGCCTCTGCCTCTGTCTCCTGGGTGCTGGGATCAAAGGCGAGTGCCACCGTGCCTGGCCCCTCCTCTCCTCTTACTCCCTCCTTTTCCTGCTTGCTTTCTGCCATTTTATCCTGTGTGTGTGGGGGGGGTGGGGTGGGTGCGCATGAGTGCCCTTGTTCACGCAGGAAGAGGATGTGAAGGTCCCTGCTCCCCCGTCTTCTTCCCATCAGACAGGATCTTCGCAGAACTTGGACCTATGCTGGCAGCCAGCAAGCCCAGCAGCTTCTACACACTCTGCAGTGCTGGGTACAAAGTGCATAGCCTCACACCTTGTCCAGAGAGCCATTGCCCCAGCCTTCCCTGCTTGTCTCCCTTCCTTTTCTCCCATTCTCTTTCGGTCTTGCTTTATTCCTCTCTCCCTTCCTTTCTTCCTTTCTTGAATTTTTGACAGACTCCTATGTCACCCACAAATTCAACGACATCCCTGGCTAGCTTGGGTTGTCTGTGAAACTTGGTCTAAAGCTGTTCCCCCCAAAAAATGAAAAGATGCCGGTCAACTGCCCGTCTCCCAGGCTGCACCTCCTCACATCCAACACATTTTTGTGTTGCTGGGGATGGAACTCAGGCTTTTGTGTGTACCGGGGAAGTGCTCTAGCCGCTGAGCTGCTCCCAGAGAGACCCTGTGCTATTGTAATTGAGGCAGGATTTGGCTGTGTAGCCCAGGCTGCCCTGGGTCTCAAGATCCTCCTGCTTTTGCTTGTACTGGGATGACAGGCATGCACCGCCACACCCGGCCGATGTACAGCCTTTTTATGTACCCACAAACCAATGCGGCGGCAGAGCAAGGAATAAGCTCTGCCGCCCCTTGCGGCATCCATCTTGGGGAATAGAGCCCAAGGTCGCATATTCAGCTGAGCTAGAATCCTAACTCCAGCCCTTCATAGCTGTGTGACCTTGGCCAAGCAGCTTAGCTTCTCTGAGCCTCACTTTAGTCTCTGGTGAAAGCCATTCTAGAGTTACTGCAGGAGTGGAAATGAACTGACCCCTTCGGCTAAGGAGGGAACGGAAGTGTGACTCCGCAGGGGTAGGAGCTCCTCAGCTTATAAGCCCAGTTGCAAGTTCCCCCTGACCGCAGATGAGGGCTCTGTTTCCTGTCTTGGCAGAACCAGGAAGCCTTACTGGGTCTCCTTGTCCCGCCAGCTCGGACCTCAATTCCCAGGCCTTTGATGAGAAGCACATGCTCTGGCCTCCTGCCCTCCCTCCGTCCCTCCCCTGCTCCCACTGAGGCCTCCTGAATCATCCTGGCCTCCTCGGGCCCTTCTTCCAGGCTCGTTCCCACGCCTCTGGCTGCTTGTGTGTCAGAGGGTGTTACTGTGGTTCCGTGTGTGTGTGTGTGTGTGTGTGTGTGTGTGTGTGTGTGTGTGTGTGTACGTGCACTCTCAGACAGTGATGGGGCTTGGAGGGAGGTGTGTGTGTGTGTGTGTGTGTGTGTGTGTGTGTGTGTGTGTGTGACTACACCCAAACTGTGGTATGTTCTCTGTTAAGGGCCTGTGCTATCTGTGCAAGTATATTCACATGTTAACCATGGATTTTAGTGTTTGTTCTTGAACTTTTTATATGTGTGTGAACATGTGCACACACATGGGGTGGGGCTGTGGTTGTGTGTGAGCATATAATTGGAGACAGTTGCTTCATTGCCTCATTGTTTTGTAGCTCTCCGTTGACAGTTTCCTTTATGTATATAATATATTGTGATCGTGTGTACCCCTTTACCGTCTCCTTCCTCTGCTGAACCCCTTGTTTGAAACAAGACCTCCTCCTACCGTCATTAATTTTTTTTTTTAGGCAGAGTCCCTCCTTGAGCCTGGAGCTCACAGATTCACTGGGCTGTCAGGAGCCTGGGACCCAGGGACTCTGTCTCCGCCTTCCCAGTGCTGAGACTCCAGGCGAGTGTCATCACGCCCAGCTTTTCACATGAGTTTTGAGGCTTGAACTCAGGTCTTCATGCTTCTGCACTAAGCAGTCCACTGACTGAGCCCATCTCCCCAACCTCTGGCTTTTATTTTTTTTTGTCTGTTCTGTTTTGTTTTTCGAGACAGGTTTCTCTGGGTAGCCCTGTCTATCCCTGCAACTCTGCAGACCAGGCTGGCCTAGAACTCACAGAGATCCACCTGCCTCTGCCTCCCAAGTGCTGGGGTGAATGTATGTTTTAAAGGTGTATGTTTTCAAAGCCCGGTGTGGTGGCATATGCCTATAATCCCAGCACTCAGGAGGCAGAGGCAGAGGCAGAGGCAGGGGCAGGTGGATCAATGTGAGTTCGAGGCCAGCCTGGTCTACAAAGCGAGTCCAGGACAGCCAAGGCTACACAGAGAAACCCTGTCTCGAACCCCCCCCCCCCAAAAAAAAGGTGTATGTTTTTAAGACTGGGTCTCACATAGTTCAGGCTGGCCTCAAATTCAGCTGAGGATGACCTTGAACTCTCAATCCTGCTTCTGCCTTCTGCGTGCTGCGATGACAGACATGCACCACCACACCACCGCACTTGCTGGACTGCCCACACTGTGATGTTTGTATGTCAGTTTGCTTGCGATTCTGCCAGGCCAACTGGAGGCCAAGTTCCCATCTCTGTAACTGGGTCAGCAAGCTCATGCGTGTGCCTGATGCTGGCAAGTCCCCCAGTTCCCAGGCAGCAGTGGCTAGACACTGACAAATGACCAAATGGAGAAAGGAGTCTGTGGTGAGCCCGAGGATGTGGGTGAAACTCAAGCCTCCGTTGCGTGCCGCTGGGGACATGGATGAGGCATGTTCTCCCTGTTAGGGAGTCAGGGCTGGGAGACTCTGCTGTGAACGGCATCTGTCAGGACTCCGAGGAGATGTCTGGTGGGAGCAGTGAGGGGGTAACTACCTCACCTGGGTGTGGACAGGCCCCATGGACGTCCCTGCTACCTCCAGATCGGAGTTCACCATAAGTCAAGGGCTAGAAAACTGGGGCTCCGTTGATAGAGAGATTGCCTAGCAAACAAGCTTTGTGCTCCATCCCCAGGACCACATAGATGTGGGGATGCACACCTACCACCCAGCACCTGGGTCACAGAGGCAAGAGGATCTCAGGAGTTCACGGTCATTTTCACACAGGACTTGCAAGAGTACAAGGGGATGAGGCTAGGGTGTAGCTCAGGGTACTGTTTGTCTCACATGCTTGAGGTATGAGTTTGAGTCCCAGCACAGCAGGAAAGAGAGTGGGGGAGAGAGAGAGAGAGAGAGAGAGAGAATGCAATGCAAGGGAGAAAGTGTGGGAGAATTTAGCTCGGTGCTGTGTTTATCCAAAGCTCAAGCCAGAAGGTAGTTTAAATTAAAGGGTGTTTCTGGTGTGGGCAGGAGGCCGGATAGTTAGTCACAGGCCTGAGGTATCAGGGCTGCACAAAGGAGGAGGCTCTTGTCAGCTGGAAGTAATCCTGAATATTTTTTGGGAGGCAGAGGCAAGAAGTTCAGGAATTCATGGTTGCTATTTGGTTACATAGCAAGCCCTAGGCCAGCCTGGCCTACAGGATGTCCTGTCCCCAAACCAAACAACAACAAAAGCACAGCTTTTTTTTTTAAAGATTTATTTATTATTTATTATGTATACAGTGCACATTAGATCACATTATAGATGGTTGTGAGCCACCATGTGGTTGCTGGGAATTGAACTCAGGACTTCTGGAAGAGCAGTCAGTGCTCTTAACCACTGAGCCATCTCTCCAGCCCGCCCCCCTCTTTTTTTAAAAAAATGTGCGTTTGTGGTATTTTGTATGTGTGCTGAGTGTTTTGTGTATGGTATGTCGGGTTATGTCTGTGTGTGGTATCTTTTGTGTGTTGTGTGTATTGTGTTGTGTATGGTGTGAGGCGTGTTAGGTGTGTTGTGTTTTGTCTAGGCTATGGTATATGCGATGTGTTTTATGTAAACTGTGTGCAGTGTGTGTTGTGAATGTGTTATGTTTGTTAGTGTAGGTATGTGGACATGCTAATGCCTATGTGTGTGTGTGCATGTGAAGAGAGGCTGATATTGAGTGTTTTCTCTGTGGCACCTTCTGTTTTTATTTTGTTTTTGAGTGAGGGTCTCTCACTGAACTTGGTGCTCATTGGTTCAACTGTGTGGTGAGCTTCAGGGATCCATCTGGCTCTGCCCCAAATCCAACCAAGTGCAGAGATTAGAGGATCAGTTCGGCTAGGGAATCTGCCTGTCTCCATCACACCCAGGTTTTCTTGTGGGTGCTGGGTGTCTGAGCTCAGGCCTTCATGCTTAGGAAGCAGGCTCTTTATCAAGTGAACCATCTCAGTAGCCCCACAAACCACATTTTTAGAGCATAACCCTGGGAAGCAAGAACCACACTACAAGCTAGGGTTTGATTTAGCTTTCCCCTTTCCCCTCACTAAAGTTTAAATAGTGGAAACTCAGTGGAGAGGAATTGGAACCTTTAAAAGGTGGGGCTTAGTGGAAGGTGAGGCGACCACTAGGGGGCGCCGAGAGATGGTAAGTAAAGAGCACTGGCTACTCTTGAAGAGGAACAAGGGCATATATAGTTATAGGATCCTGCTTACCTTTCTTTTTCTTATTTTGTTTTGTTTTGTTGTTCTTGTTGTTTTTGGTTTTTAGGTTTTTAGTTTTGTTTTGTTTTTTAGTTTTTTTGAGACAAGTTTTCTTTGTGTTATCTTGGCTGTCCTGTACTCACTCTGTAGACCAGGCTGGCTTCGAACTCACGGCATTCCACCTGCCTCTGTCTCCCAAGTGCTGGGATTTGTTTTTTTTGTTGTTGTTGTTGTTTTTGTTGTTGTTTTTTGAGACAGGCTTTCTGTGCGTAGCACTGGCCTGAACTCTCTTTGTAGACTAGACTGACCTCCAACTGTATCTGGGACTGGGTGGTAGCTGAGTTGGTCATCCTGCCAGCTCTCTTGCACCCCTACCACCAGGGGGAGTAGTCTAACACCTCGTGGACTAGCTCACCCAATACCACAGCCAGCAAGGGACGGGGCCAGCTCTCCTGCTCTCATGGCCTTGGGGCAGGCTTGCCTGCACCTACACTACCAGGGCCAGCTTCATCTTGCTGCTCAGGAGAAGTGCCAGGGCTGCTCTCCAGAGTGCTGCAGCTGATGAGGGGCAGGGACAGCTCTCCTGCTCTCATGACCCGGGCGCCAGCTCTCCATCTGCCAGAGGATTGCCTGTACTCCCACTAACAGGATCATCTCTACTGTGCTGCCCAGGTGAGGTGTTGCCCAGGTGAGAGAAGTATTCTGCCCTCCCGAATACTGCAGTTTGCAAGAGGTGAGGTTAGCTCTTCCGAGAGCCACAAATTGGGGCGGGGGACAGGGGTTTCGCCAGCAGCTCTGCATAGCCCTGGAACATTAACACAGTCCTAGGCGGCAGTCCAGACCAGGGACCACATGGCCTTCTATGGTTACATGCATCATGGGCATTGACATAGTTCCCTGCTGCTTCATGGCTGTGGACTCAGACATGGCCCTCAGTGGGTGGCAGCACGGGCCAGGACTTCATCATGGCCTCCGGTGGCAGCGCGAGCTACTCACATCAGGCTGTTCCTCTCCACCCTCACGTCTCCAGTTCTACCTCTCGCTTTCAGTGCTCGGACCGTTCTGCTTCTCTTTCTCTCCCATGTGTCCACCACATTCTTTTTTTTTTTTTTTTTAAAGCTTTATTTATTTATTATTATGTATACAGTGTTCTGCCTGCATGTACACCTGCAGGCCAGAAGAGGGCATCAGATCACATTACAGATGGCTAGGAACCACCATGTGGATGCTGGGAATTGAACTCAGGACCTCTGGAAGAGCAGGCAGCGCTCTTAACCACTGAGCCATCTCTCCAGCCCTCCACCACATTCTTGAGCATCTGATGCGGGTAGGGCCATGTGGTGGGTCTCTAGACCTCTATTCTTTTCTTTAAGTTTAAAATAATTGTGTGTGTGTGTGTGTGTGTGTGTGTGTGTGTGTGTGTGTGTGTGTCTGTGTGTGTGTGTGCATATGTCATGGCACACATGCAGAGGTCAAGGGGACAACTTGTAGAGTAGGTCCTAGGGGTCAAACTCAGATTGCCAGAGTCGGCAGCCGGTGCTCAATGACTCTTTTCTTTCTTTCTCTAATTGCTGCCATTCTGACTGGGAGAGCCGGGATCCCTGCACAGTTTTGATTTGCGTCTCTCTGATGACTGGTGAAGGACAGCCTTGGGTTTTGTATTACAGCAACATAGAGTGAAGTGGGACCCCAGGGAACTCCGTAGTACAAGTTGGCAGAAGGATGGGAGGATGAGACTAGAGGTGGAGGCCAGCTTGCTGATGAGCTGCTGCCTCTTCTCAGCAGGGAGGCAGGAAACAGGGGGCTGTGACACACACACACACACACACACACCCCCCACACACCCCCCCACCCACCCCCCATCCCCCACCCACCCCCCACCCCCCCGCACGAGAGGATCAAGGAGCTGACGTGAAGCCTGGCATCCTGTCTGCAATAAGGGGGCAGACACAGATGTGCACAGCCATCCTCAGCAGCCCAAAAACCTCCCCTACACGCTTAAGGACTCCAGCTCAGGCTACACTGACATTTATGGCTTTGACACAGAAAAGAATTTCAGGACCAGCCAGAGTCAGGGATTTTTATTAAAGATAGCTCTTTTTCCTCTGTTGGTTTGGCTGTTTTCAAGAAAATGTTTTTCTGTACTGGAACTTGCTTTGTAGACCAGGCTGGCCTTGAACTTACAGAGATCCATCTTTGCCTCTGCCTCTGTGTGCTGGGATTAAAGGCGTGCACCACCACTGCCTGGATTTCTTTTTTTTTTTTTTTTAATAATTTATTTATTTTAGGGGGATGGAAAGGTGGTTCAGTGGTTAGGAGTACTGGCTGCTCTTACAGAGTTTAATCCCCAGCACCCACATGGAGGCTCACAGTCATCTGTAGCTTCAGTCCCAGGGGATCCCATGTCCTCTTCTGGCCTTCTGGGGCACCAGGCAAACATGTGGTGCACTGAGATCTATGCAGGCAAAGCATCCATATACATAATTTTACTTTGTTTTTATTTGTTTATGTGTGTATGCATCCGTGCAGGTAACTGGGGGCCAGAAGTGGACTTCAGACCCCCTGAAGCTGGAGTTATGGGCAATTATGAACAGCCCAACATGGATGCCGGAAACTGAACTCAGGTCTGCTGCAAGAGTAGCCAGTGTTCTTAACTGCTCAGCCATCTTTCTAGGCCTCTATTCAACAATATATGTGTGTATGTATATGTATATATATTCAACAATATATATTCATATATATGTATGTGTGTACACACACACGCACACACACACACACACACACACATACATATATTTCTTCAAGACAGGATTTCTCTGTGTAGTTTTGGCTGTCCTAGAACTTGCTCTGTAGACCAGGCTGGCCTAAAACTCAAAGATACATCTGCCTTTGCCTCCAGAGGACTGAGATTAAAAGCATGGGCTACCACCACCTGGCTCAATATATTTTTTGAAAAAAAAAGTATGATTTTATTATTGTGTGTATGGTTGATTTGCTGCCTGTATTGTATGTCTGAGCCTTGTGTGTGGTACCTGTGGTGGCCAGAAGGAGGTGTCCTATCCCTCAGAACTGGAGTTATAGATGGCTGTGAGCCACTGTGTAGTTTTGGGAATTGTACCTGGGTCCTCTGAAAGAGCAGCCCATGCTCTTAACTTCTGAGCCATCTCTCCAGTCCCCCTCAAGATATTTTAATATAGGCTGATGCACATGGTTTAAGAGAAAAAGAGACTGGGCGTGGGGCTGCACAACTTTAATCCCAGCACTCGGGAGGCAGAGGCAGGCGGATCGTTGTGAGTTCGAGGCCAGCATGGTCTACAAAGGGAGTCCAGGACAGCTAAGACTACACAGAGAAACCCTGTCTCGGAAGAGAGCGAGAGCAAGAGAGAGAGCAAGAGAGAGAGAGAGAGAGAGAGAGAGAGAGAGAGAGAGAGAGAGATCCAGGGAAAGAAAGACATGCCTGAAAATTTGAATGTGGGCTTTTCAAAGAAGAGTCACAAGTCACGAAGAGAAAGATTCACCCAAGTAGGGTACAGACTCCTCAAGACTGCTCACAAGGAACTGTCTTAGCAGTAGTCACACAGAACATTTTAGTGGCTCAAGTCAGAAGGTCACCAAAATGCCCCCTCCCCCTTTCTCTCGACTATAAGTGAGATTATGGGATGGCTCAGGAGGGGCCTTGGGTGGAATTATAATTGCATCCGGTAGAACCGGAAGACACTGGTTGCACAAACGGTTTCGGACCTGGGCTTTCCCGTGAATGGGTTTTCTGGTGAGATGCCTAGATGACTGCAGGATTGGGACTAGTGACGCTGCTGGAGTCCTTGCTTCCCTGCCAGACGGAGGCTTCAACAAGACTCCGTCTCAACCTGTCCTGCCTCAGTCCCAAGGCTCAGAAGGCTAAGGCAAAGCCAGCCTTGAGTTCCAGGCTAAGCTGGGCTACACAGCAAGACTGTGTCTTAAACAAAATAAGACATAAATTGACTGTGAGAACCTTGAAATAACCAGGAAGGACAGCAAGGGGCGCAGCGTTGGCCCAGGCTTGTGAGTGTACTGATGGCAGTGTGAGTCACCTGTTCATCGGGACCCTGACCAGACTGACTACAGATGTGGTCACTGCAATGACACTGACTACATCTGCTTTGGTCTCATCGTCAACAACAACAAAAGCCCAGGCTGGGCATGTCCCAGCTGGCTGGATGCTAGCCTACCATGCACAAAGCCCTGGGTGCCATCCCGACTCTAAACTGGGTGCGAGGGCACATGCCTTCACCCCACTATTCAAGAGGTGGAGGCAGGAGGATCAGGAGCTTGAGCTGGAGACCAATCTGAGCTACATTTTTTTTTTAAAGTAAAATACGAATTAGAACAGATCTATGACAGTGCACTATAGGGACTTCCACATGAGGAAGGGCCAAATCTCCATCTTCTCCAAAACAGAGGAACCAGAGAAGAATTTGTTTTCAAAGTTCCAAGTAGGAACTTCCTAAAGGGACTGAGATCACAGAGGTGACAACAGCCACATCTAGACACACCTACAGGAGGAGGGTGGAAAAAGAGGGAGGCAGGGACAGGGAAGGGGGAGATACAGGGAGAGAGGGGAATGGAGAGATACTCTGGTTTTGCCTTTCTTTCTGTCCTCTATGCTCCTTCTACCTCCTAAGGTCTGTCCCTGGCTATAAGCAAGGGAACCTGGGAGATGTAGTTTACAGGGTTTGCTTGAGGAAGACCGTGGGGAGACAGGTAAATAGAGGAATGGAGGAGTTAAGGACCACAGAAGCCATAGGTTGTCTGTGGTAGTGACCATCTCCCTGGCACTGTTCAGGGAGGATACATATTATGATCTTGATAAAGTGGCCCTCACAGGCTAGTAGGTTTGAGTACTTGGTCCTCAGCTGGTAGTGCTTTTTAGGAAAGCTGAGAACTGTTGCAGGATATTTGATCACACTGTGAACCCCGAGACTGTGTTGTTTGCTGGAAAACCCTGTTTCTAGTTGTCGGGTGGCTCGGGCCTAGCACACACCTTTAATCCAAGAGCTCTCGACTGGAATATTTCAAACAGGATCAAATAAAGTCAACCACAGGTCAGGAGGCGGAGCAAGCAACCGATTGACAAGAAGCGAATACAAGATTAATAAGGGAAAACCCCATGGAATAAGAGGAAGTCAGGAGAATAGAGAGTGAGACAGGCAGGAAGTAGAAGGAAGGAGCACTCGGTTTGAGGGTTTTTGAGAGGAGGGAGAGCAAGGATTCCCTTTGGGACATTGGCTGAGGAAGAAGGTCAGCTGGGTGCTTTCTCTGCCTCTCTGAATAGCAGGCTTTCACCCCAGCATCTGGCTCCAGAGTCTTTATTGGTAAAATCAAACAATTGAGATTTTTGTTAACGAACGAACGAACAAACAGAGAACCTAGTAGAACCGGTTGGTGGGGAGTGGGCCTTAAAAGTGGTATCTGCTTGGCCTGCCTCTCCTTCCTCATTTAAAAGATGTCTGTCAGGAGACTCTGCCATGCTCTGTGGCTGCCATACGTTCCCACCACGATGGAGTGTGATCTAACTGTAAGCCAGCGGGACTGGAAAGACGGCCCAGTGGGTAGAGTGGTAGCTAAACAAGCCCAGGGACCTGGGAGTGGATCTTCAGCAACTACATGAAAAAGCCAGACACAGGACCAGAGAGGCGGCTCGGTGGTTAAGAACACTGCACATCCTTTTAGGAGACGGGAGTTCTGTTCTCAGCAACCATGTCATTTTCACAACCATCAAGTTGTTGATGAGCCATCATCTCCCCTGCCCAGGAAAAAAAAAGGGACCTTTATCAAGCAGGAAACCTGTTTGGCTAAGGTCTCCTGGTGAGGTATTGGCACCAGGACTTGCTGGCCTCCTGTGCAGAACCATCATCCCCAGTGTGCTCACTGGCACCCGTTAGAATCTGCGAGATGAAGGCCGGCTGCGTCTTTTCTGTGGATTCCTGTGTGGCGCATGTGTGATGCGTGCGTTCATTTGCGAATGTGCACGTGGGGATCAGAGATCAACCTCAGGTACGTGTTCCTTAATCATTCTCTACCTTAATAAGCGTGTGGGTGCACGCAGACACCGGACATCGGGATCTGACACCCTCTTCTGGCCTGCCTCTCATGGGAGCACAGACACACAGCACAGACACACAGACACACAGACACAGACACAGACACACAGACACACAGACACCCAGAGACAGACACACACAGAGAAAGGAAAAGTATTTGCTCAGGACCTCAAGACCAAGTTCTCAGCACAAAGGAGACTTATTGGCCCCAGGGGGACAGAGATCAGGGAATAAGAGACAAAGACAGGAGACAGAGGATGAGGGAGAAGGGGAAGGGACAAAGCAGAGGGAGGAGGCGTGTTTGTCCTGGAGGGGAAACAGGATCATGAGGAGACAGTCACTCAGGCAAACGGTGGTTAATAAAGGTTAAGGAGGAAACCCCATGTTAGGGTGAGGTATTTAATTTTAATTAGGCATGTTAATTAGGTGAGCCAAAAGGGGCTTTTGGTTGCTGGACTTCAATACTTGAATAGCCGGACCTTCGTAGTCAGCCTCAGGAAAAGGAAGTGGCCAAGTAAGGGAACAGACCTTGGTGGTTAAGCTTTAGGAATGTAATCTAATGGTTTTTAGCAAGGCAGACATACTGAGGGAAAAGGGCAACACCTGTCAGAGCCACGTTTGCCAGGCTTGGCTTGCCAGAGTCCCTTCACCCCCACCCCCACATGTACACACACACACACACACAAAACACACACACACACACACACACACACACACACACACACACACACACACACACACACTGTAGGTGGATCTCTGTGGACTTGAAGCCAGCCTGGTCTACATAGAGAGTTCCAGGACAACCAGAGCTAACTTGTGAGACCCTGCCTCACTAGACAAAAACAGGTGCTGTGATGTGCTGGTTGTTTTTGTCCACTTGACACAAACCTAGCATACCTGGAAAGAGGGGGTTTCTCTTTAGGAGTCGCCTTCATCAGATTGGCCTGTTGGGCATTTCTCCAGGGTGCTTTCCTAGTTGTTGATATGGGAGGACCAAGCTTACTGTGAGCAGTGCCATCCATCAGCATGTGGTCCCGGGCTGTATGAGAAAGCAGGCTGAGGACGCCATGGAAAGCGAGCCAGTGAGTAGCACTCCTCATGGTCTCTTCCTGCCTTGGCTTCCTTCAGTGATAGACTGTAGCCTTTCTTCACCCAAGTTGGTTTTGGTCAGTGTTTTAGCACAACAACAAAGAAGCAAGCTAGAACAAATGTCGTGCCTTTACAGTCCCAGTGCTGGAGGCAGAAGGATCCACCCCGCAGCATCCTGACCAGCCTTGTCTAACTGAGTCAATAGGCTCCAGGTTTAGTGAGAGGTTCTGTCTCCAGAGTAAGCTGGAGAGTGATGGAGGACAGTGGACACAGACCTGAGGGCCCCATAGCCTGTGAGAAGCAGCTGTGTCCTTTCAAAGGTGGCTAGCCTACCTATCTCCAAAACCCAGCTCTTCTTGTGAAACTCTCGTGCGGGGATGCCTGTTTGCCTACCAGCTGCCTGGTCCAGACTGGACTCCACCACAGCCTTCCCCTGCCTGCTGACTATGAATTAGCCAATCACACCAGATTGTGAGGCTGACTCCAGCCAATGGGATGAAACACAGTCATCGACTGATAGAGTGAAAACTAAGGGATGGTTCCTAGTGTGCTTGCTCACTAGCTTTGGGCCATGACTCT
Source organism: Acomys minous (assembly GCF_964271855.1). Lineage (NCBI taxonomy): Eukaryota > Metazoa > Chordata > Mammalia > Rodentia > Muridae > Acomys > Acomys minous. The sequence goes on along the minus strand of NC_140494.1, from coordinate 83,400,275 downwards.
CCTTTTTACAAAAAGAAATTGTATTGCCAGTTTACTTTCAATTTGTTCATATTTCTTTGTGCAATTTAGGATTTTTTTTTTCCAACATATGCACTTGCAAGCATGTGAACAGGTGCACACACGCACACGCACTCACGGTGAGCCGGAATAAACATTTCCATAAATTTTCTCTTCCTTAACTTGGTTCTTTCTCCTACTGATGAGAAGATGGCCTGGCAGAGGTTATGGTCCTGGAATCCAGACTGAACAAAGGCGCCCCTGCCAGACCTCATCTATGCCCATTGTACAGTGCAGCTCTGCCCTCCCAGCCCAAAGAGCCCTCCAAGGACTGTCCCCTTTTGGGGACAATGGGTTAGGGGATGGATGGAGATGCCTTCTGAGCTAAGATCCTGTCTCTAGAATTCTCCAGGGCTTTGATAACAGGCTCTGGGGACCGAGCAACCAACCATCTACCTATGTGTCACTGATGCCTCTTGACAGACAACTTGAGTGAAGAAACAGGTGTCTTTGTGTGTGTGGTGATGTTGGGGTGCACACGGGGGGGGGGGCTAGAAAAAGACACCACATGTCCTTTATCGATTGCCAGCCTACTGCCTTGAGAGAAGGTGGCTCACTCATTCCAAAGCTTGTCATCCCTACAAGCTCCCAGCATCCACCTGTCTCTGCCCCCCAGCTCCGGGGTTACAGTCACACACAGCCATGCCCAATTTTCACATGGGTACTTAGAATCTGAACTCAGGCTTTCATGTCTTCATGGGAAACACTCCTGCCCACAGAGCCATCATCTCCCCTGCCCAGGAAAAAAAAGGACCTTTATCAAACAGGAAACCTGTTTGGCTAAGGTCTCCTGGTGAGGTATTGGTACCAGGACTTGCTGGCCTCCTGTGCAGAACCATCATCCCCAGTGTGCTCACTGGCACCCGTTAGAATCTGGGAGACGAAGGCCGTCTGCGTCTTTTTTGCGGATTCGTGTGTGGCATATGTGTGATGCGTGTGCACATGTGCACGTGGGGATCAGAGCTCAACCTCAGGTACGTGTTCCTCAATCATTCTCCACCTTAATAAGCGTGTGGGTACACGCAGACACCGGACATGGGTGTCTTCCTCTCTGTCTGTCTGTCTGTCTGCCTGAGATGAGATCTCAATGAACCCACCCAACACTGGTTTCCAGTTAGGCTGGCTAGCCAGTGAGTGCTCAGGATCTGCTTGCCTCTGCTCCCCAGTGCTCACACACATCTCCCAGGCCTCTTCCGCCCTCCATCTTGTATGGCCAATTTCCCTGTAATCTAACCACATTCCTGTTCCTACCTCAACCCTCCCCCCCCCCCGCCCCCACAAAGAGAAAGAATGAAAGGAAGGAAAGAACAAAGGTGCCATTCAGAGACTTCCGGAAGGGAAGGTGACTGGGGACACTCCTGGCTAGTACTGAGGAGCAGACAAAGACTGCAGAGTCTCCCAGAAGAAGACCAGACAGGGATGCTTGCTATTCATATGCAAATGAGGCCTGAGGCCTGGCTAATATTTTGATTCTCTTGAGAAGCGTGTCATCTTCCACCAATAAAACTGGAGAGAGGTGTGGCTGAGGAGGAGGGAGCGCTTTCACCATAAGGACCTGTGGGAAGTGGGTGACCTGAGGGAGGGTCCATGAGATATGCCCCCTTGTTTGTTTGTTTGCTTGCTTGCTTTTTTGGCTTTTGGAGACAGGGTTTCTCTGTGTAGCCTTGGCTGTCCTAGACTCGCTTTGTAGACCAGGCTGGGCTTGAACTCACAGCGATCTGCCTGCCTCTACCTCCCGAGTGCTGGGATTAAAGGCGTGCGCCATCACGCCCGGCTGAAGAATGATCACCCACCTACTCATCCCACTGCTGGTCAAAGTGTCCCTTCTGCTCATTACTCCACTCTCACCTTTTAATGTTTTTCTTATACATTAAAAAAAATTTTATTTTCTATGTCTGTGCAGATGTGTGTGCATGTCAGAGGACAATTTCCATGAGGGTCTTGGGGATTGAATTTAGGTCATCAGGGTTGGTGGCAAGCGCTTTTACCCACTGAGTCCCTTTTTTAATGTGTTTTTTGTTTGGTTTTGAGACAGGGTCTCAAGTATTTCAGATTGGCCTCAAATTTGCTGAGAATGGTTTTTTGTCTCAAATATTTATTTATTTATTTTTAAGCAGGGTCTCTCTTTAAACTATAAACCTGTGGGTCTCCACCGTTTGGGATCCTAAGACCAGTGGAAAACATAGATATTTACATTATGATTCATAACAGTAGCAAAATTACAGTTATAGAGCAGCAATGAAATGATTTTATGGGCGGGGTCACCACAACGTGAGAACCCGTATTAAAGGGTCCCAGCGATAGGAAGGTTGAGAACCGCAGCTTTATAGCTTTGCCTGGCCCGGAACTGGCTATGTAGAATTTGCTGACCACAGAGAGCCCCTAGTGCTGGGATTGAAGGTGTGTGCCACCATGACTGGGGTGTCTGTGTGTGTGTGTGTGTGTGTGTGTGTGTGTGTGTGTTTTGAAATAGTGTCTTATTCTGCAGTCTTGGCTGGATGGAGACCCACCATATAGCCCAGGCTGGCTTTGAACTTCCAATCCCTCCGCCTCTGTCTGCCTAGCACTTGGTAACAGGTGTGCACCACCCCAGGCTTTGCTCTTTGGCTTTGTGCCCCCTCTGCCCCACCTTCCCTCCTGGCATTCACTCCCTCCCCAACTTCCAATTTCCCAGTCAGTGCCTCAGTTTTCCTGTTGATTATTGAATCTCTTTTTCTACTACCCCCCCCCACCCCCACTCCGCAGTTCCCCCCATCTCTCCTCCTGCCCCATTTTTATCGTGGGAAAATCCTAGGAAGGTGAATTGACAAGCACGTGACAGTCCCCCTCCCCCATCTAGTGACCTTTCACACCTAGGTTTATGGGGCAGGAGAGTTTGGGGGCTGCTGAATCTGGCCCCCGGCTCCCCTCGTTCACCGGTGTCAGCTCCCCACCTGCTGGCAGGGACCCCACTCTACGGCGCTGTCGCCCCGAACCGGGCTGGGGGCGGGGCTGGGGGCGGAGCCCGCGACAAAGGCTGGGCGCGGGGCGGGGGTGGGGTGGAATCCCGGCCGCGGGCGAGGCGGGGAGGAGGCGCTCGGGTCGCCCGGGCGGGCGGGCGGGGTCGCGCCTGGCGGCGGGTCCCCATTACCCAGGCGCCTGTCGGGCGGGGGGCGCGTCATGTGGCCGCTCACGGTCCCGCGGTTGTCGCTGCTGCTGTGGCTGCTCTGCCCAGGCCTCGCCGGACAGGTAGGGGCCCCGCGGGCAGGTGCGGACGCTGGGGAGCGCTGGAGGCGACCTGAGCTGGAGGGGTCCCGCGAACAAGAGCTTTGGGGTCCCACCAGCCTCCCCTTCAAACAACTGCAGGATGGCGAGGGGCGTATGGGGAAGGTCGCACGCAGCAAAGGAGGGGCTGGAACATCCACCCTCCTTTGGGGAAACCCTGGGGACACCCAATGCAACCTCAATTTGGGGAGATTGAGGAGATCCTCGTTTTGGGGTTCCAACCCCCTCGATGATCCACAGCTCACACCCCACCCTCTAGGTGTGAGATTGGGGAGGGAAACTTCAGGGGGGCGTTGGGGTGTCGCCTGTCACTTGCCCATCTTGGCTAGGATGCTTAGCTTCTAAAGCTCCCCCATCCATTGCCTGCACCCCTATAGTGGGGAAGGGGGCGGGACTCACGTGTAAATGACTGACAGGGATGTGCACCAGGTGCGTGCAGCTGCCGGGTGCCAGGGAAACGTGTGTCTTTGTGTTGTGGCTGGGTGTGACCCAGGGGAGTTGGTGTGTGTGTCTTCAAATGTGAGTGAATTGGGGTGTGTGACTGGAGGAGGGTGCTTGTACGTGTGTGTTGGAGGGTGTGTGAGTGACAGTGGGGGCGGGGTGACCGAGGGCCGGTGTGATGATAGATGAGAGTTGTGGGTCTGTCTGTGACTGGCTGTGTAACCCGGCATGAGGACTTGTGAATCTCTCTGGTGTGTTCAGCGGCTCCAGCTGTATGTCAATAATGGGGTGTGACAGTTGTCCTCATGGCTGTGCCCAGATGCCTGGGTTCTCCAAAACTCGAGTGACAGTCAGGTGTGTGGCCATGTGAGGGCACTCTGTGCCTTTGGTTGAATACATCAGTCTAAAACGGGATGTTCAGGGTGACAGGCTGTGTATGCAAACGTGACATCCAGGCCCTGTGTGTATTGCCTCTTTGCACACCCGTTCCTGGTCTGGCAGATGCAGTGGCTCCCTGTGGTACCCCGTCTTTTGGTCAAGCTTAGAGAGCTTTGCAAAACGTGGAAGGTCCAAGCTTTCTTCTAGTATTGAGAAATCTGATTCCTCCTCCATTTTAGGGATGGGAATACCCCGGAGATCTCATGTGTGAGCGAGTCAGGAAGCTGGTATCAATAAAACAGTATCATAATAGCAAACATTGTAGAAAGGCTGATGGTCAAGCTTGTACCACAAACACAGCAGGAGCTAAGGTGCTGAATCCTCTGGGTGCCCTACAGGAGCGTGACAAGGTGAAGAGATGGGGAAACTGAGGCACAGAAAAGTTAGGTCAGTCGCTTAAGCCCAGACAGCGCAGGAGCAGCACAGACAGGGTAGAACGGAGGCTGTCTCTCCTGAACGTCGTCACACTCAGCATTTGGTAAATAATCCACTCTACACTGCCTGGGTAGACATGACTAGGCGGGGTTTCCAGGTAGGAACTCACAATATCAAGGTCTGACCACCTTTCCTCTTCTGGCTAAGAGGGAATCAGGAGTAGTTACATGTGACTGCCTGCGCTGACAGAGACAGAGATTAGGATCCGTGTAGGATTTCTACAAGGAGAGGTTGTGAGGTCACCTGCTCTCAGCCCAATCTCAGCTGAAGCACACAGGGACAGGGGGCAGGTGCAGCTGATTGGGCCAAGTGTGCACTCAAAATGATAGCTCAAAAGAAACTAGACACAGCACGTGTAAAAGAGGAAAAAACAAAAACAAAAAACCCCAACAACAACAACAAAACACACACACACACACACACACACACACACACACACACACACACACACACGTGAAATATGGCTGGAAAAGATGAACCAGGAGGGGAAGCAACTTTAGTTTCTGAGGGTAATTGAGTCACCCCCTAGATTTCCAACCCCCTGGCCAGTTTGATGAAAGACCCTGTGGGTTAGAGGGTGGGACTTGGGGCGGGGCTGATTGCGGATGGGGTTAATCAGAGAGCAAGGGAGGGGGCGCCGGTTGGAGCACGCGGGGTGGGGGTGGGGCAGGTGGGCGGGGTGTTGAAATAGGGGTCTCTTGGGGCATCAGTCACTGGCTGCACTGCTCCAGGTGGCCACTGGGGGAGCCACGTAATGGCTAAAAAATACCCAGTGGTTACCATGGCTTGTCTCCACAAGGGGAAGAAGAGAAAAAGGGATGGGGTTCCGAGGGAGGTGGCCCTGCCTATCCTCAGGCCCAGCCGAGCCCTTTCTGAGCAATCAGTTCCTCAGCCATATAGTCACCAGATTTGATGAAGCAGGGAGGCCCAGCCCTCCTGGAGCTGACCTTCAGCGCAGCAGACAGATGAAACCACAAAAATGTGTAAAACAGCTCCAAGAGCTGCATCCGTATATAATCCTATGCAAATAGGGGGAAAAAAATCACAAGTAGGAAGCTAGGCATGGTGGTCCACATCTGTAACCCTGTGTGTGTGTCTGTGTGTATGGTGTGTGTGTGTGTGTGTGTGTGTGTGTGTGTGTGTCTGTATGTGTATGTGCATGTGCACGTGTGTGTGTGTGTGTGTGTGTGTGTGTGTGTGAGAGAGAGAGAGAGAGAGAGAGAGAGAGAGAGAGAGAGAGACTAGGAATTCAAGGTCATTCTCCCTCACATCCAGAGTTCAAGGCCAGCCTGCGCACCCCCTAAAGGAGATTAAAGAGTGGATGGAGATGGGGGTGGCGATCTTGGAGCAATGGCTCAGAGGTCAGAGGTCAAGAGCGCTTGGTGTTTGTTCTAGTTCGCTTTCTGTGTTGTGGTACAGCACTCTGACAAATGCCGGTTACCTGGCTTACACTTCAGGTGGTAGGCTATCACTGCGGGGGGGGGGGGGGGGGGGGAGGGCGCAGGCCAGCACTCAAGCCGGGACCGTGGTTCACTGCTCTTTGCTCAACCAGCTTATACAGCCCGGCCCACCTGCCTACAGATGGTGCTGCCCACCCTGGGCTAGTCTTTCCTATGTCAGTAAAGACCGTACCTCACAGGCCTGGCCACAGGATCAGCTCACAACCACCAGTAAATCCAGCTCCAGGGGACCCAACCCACTCTTCTGGCCTCCAGGAACAGGCACACACACATAAACTGAAAAATAAAAAGTCACTCTTCTGTTGCCGTCATCATCACTGTTCTATTCGAGACAGGGTCTCTCTGTGTAGCCCTGGCTGTCCTGGAACACCTCCGTAGACCAGGCTGGCCTCGAACTCACAGAGATCCGCCTGCCTCTGCCTCCCGAGAATGGTGTGGGCCACCACCGCTGGGCTCGTAAAAGTAAAGCCTTAAAGGAATGAGAGGTGGGTGCTGGGCATCCGAAGTCTGGTTCACGAGCTGGTGTCACAAACATTTTGCTCACCGAGCCAGCTCTCCCGCCCAAGTGCTTGACTTTAGAGCTGCCGAGACCCTGACAGCCCAAGCCTGCCATCTCCTCTTGGAGACTCGTCCTCTTCTTGACACCCAGAAGTCCTCCCTGAAGTCTAGCTTTGCATTACTTTAAAATATTTTAGTTTTTTTTTTTTGTTTTTTTTTTTTACTCAGGACCTTTGGAAGAGCAGCCAGTGCTCTTAACCCCTGAGGCAATTTATTTTATTTATTTTTATTTATTTTGGTTTTTTTTTTTTCAAGATAGGGCTTCTCTGTGTAACAGTTCTGGCTGTCCTGGAACTCGCTCTGTAGTCCAGGCTGGCCTCCAAATCACGGAGATCCACCTGCCTCTGCCTCCCAAGTGCTGGGATTAAAGGCGTGCGCCGCCGCCACCGCCTGGCAATATTTTAGGTTTTGTTGAGACAAAGTTATTTGTAGACCAGGATGGAGCTCACCATGTAGCCACGGAGAGCCTTGTATACCTGATCCTCTTCCTCTACCTCTCAAGCGGTAGGGCGACACCTTAGCTTCATCTTCGTGTTATCTGGGCTTGGGGCCAGTGCTTTTCCGGGGTCCTCATGGGAGGAGGAATGACTAGTTCAGTTTACTCATATGCCCCAGGGCCTTTGCACGCTCCCTTCCCTCCTGTGTACCTGGGTGCTGCTCCTCTAGGGACAGTTACTTCAGTGCCTCCTCCTCTTTTGGCTTAAATCACTCTCTCTAAGAAGCCTGTTGTGACCAGCCATCTAAAATCATTTATTGGAGACTGTTACAATGTGAAGCAAGAGATGCTCGGACACACCTGAGCACTGCGGCCCCTGAGGGCATTACGGGGTAACTGGCAGCAGAGACGCACACAGAGAGTGGAAACAGTGTGTGAAGGGATGGTTTCCTCATGCTGCTAAGAAGAGGGGAAAACTGAAAACGTAAGAATTGAGGTGATTGAGGCCTGGAGGTGTGTGGACAGGATGCTTGCCTGTTGTGTAGGAAGCTCTGAGCTCCAGTCCTCCGCACACACAAAACCGAGCGTGCTGTCAAATGCCAAAATTCTAGCACTTGGGAGGTGAAGGGAATTCAAGGTCTTCCTCCACTACAGAAATTCTCAACCTGTGGGTTGTGACGCGTTGGGGGCTGAATGTCAGACATCCTGAACACCAGATGTTTGCATTATGACCCATAACAGCAAATTACAGTTATGAAATAGCAACAAAATAGTTTTATGGTTGGGGACTGCCACAAATGAGGAACTGTATTAAAAGGTCGCAGCAGGGGGCTGGAGAGATGGCTCAGTGGATAAGAGCACACTGTCTGCTCTTCCAGAGGTCCTGAGTTCAATGCCCAGCAACCTCATGGTGGCTCACAACCATCTATACTGGGATCTGATGCCCTCTTCTGGCCTGCAGGTGTCCATGCAGGTGGAGCACTCATACATAAAATAAATAAATAAAATATTTTTTAAAAGAAAAAAAAAAAAGGCCAGGTGGTGGTGGTGCACATGCCTTTAATCCCAGCACTCGGGAGGCAGAAGCAGGCAGATCTCTGTGAGTTCGAGGCCAGCCTGGTCTACAGAGAGTGTTCTAGGACAGCCAGAGCTGTTACACAGAGAAATCCTGTCTTGAAAAACAAAAAAACAAAAAACAAAAAACAAAAAAAGAAAAAAGGTCACAGCACTAGTGAGCTTGAGAACCTCTGCTCTATTACATAACATAGAGTGTTTGAGACCAGCTTTGGCTACATGAGACACCCCACCCCCACCCCGAACACCTCCCTTCCCAGCTCTAAAAACCGAACAAATCAGGCTGGGGTATAGCTCCACTTCCTCCCGTTACAAAATGGGACCTTATCACAAAACAAAATAAAATGTATGATCTACATAGTTCTGGGATTTCCCATAGAATCTTTTCTGGTTGCTGTTAACTTCAGAACACAAACCCCCAGAGAAGTGGGAACCCCAGTACCAAGGGAGGGGCCTGAGATCATAGGTGTCAAGCTGAAGCTGAAATTTCATGGAGGGACGCGCTGAACTTGCTTGTCTTTTCCAAGGTGTTAACATCCCAGCTTGACTGGGGGCAGGGAAATCTGGATAAACTGCAGGAAGAGCCTCCTGGGGCTGCGCCCGGGGCCCAAAACTGAGGAACTGGGGCGACACCTAGTGGTGGAGTGAGGTTTGTGCAGGACATGAAAGGTGTGTGTGTGTGTTCACCCATGCTTGTGTTTATGCATGTATGTGTGAGTGTGTGTAAGCACGTGCGCATGTGTACATATAAAAACCAGACGTACCTCAACTGGGGCTCCTCGAAAGCACTTCACTTATTTTTTGTTTGTTTGGTTGGTTGGTTGGTTTTGATTTCTCTGTGTAGCCTTGGCTGTCCTGGAACTCTCTCTATAGACCAGGCTGGCCTCGAACTCACAGAGATCTGCCTGTTTCTGCCTCCAGAGTGCTGGGAATAAAGGCATGAGCCACCACTGCCTGGCTTTTTTATTTGTTTACATCACGTTTATTTATTTGGGAAGGGGAGAGTTCTTGGTCTGGTGCTCACGTGGAAGTCAGAGGACAACTTTGGGGATTCCTTTGGGTTCCAGGGTGGAACTCAGGTCTTCAGGTCTGGAGACAGGCCACTTTAGTCTCGAACCTTCTCGCCCGTTGCACTTTGTGTTTTTGAGAGAGGATCTCTCACTGTCCTGGAGCTTATCAAATACTGGCTGGGTACTGTCACCCCAGGAGTGACAGACTGTGCTCCCACATTCAGAGAGCTAAGAATCCACACTAACCCCCAGGACGGCAGCAGTCCTGTTACACTTGGTACATTCGTGCCTCAGGCCAATCTAAGAGGAAGCAGGAACCGTCAGAGTGGTCCTAAGGTGTGTTTGGAAAGCCTATTCGCCTCAGTGCCAGGAAACCCAGGACTCTCCTGGTGCCTGCTCCTTCTCCGACCCCAACTCCCATGTGCAAGTGTGTATATGTTAGCATGTGTGTGGGTGCATGTGCTTGTGAAGGCCAGAGGTTGGCATCTGTGGTCTTCCTGGGTTGCTTTCTACTTTTTGTTGTGGCGCTATCTCTCCATGAACCTGGAGCTGCTGATTTGGTGAGTCTAGCAAGTCAGCTGTCCCTGGAGATCCAGTTTCCTCCTTGTGAGGGCCGAGACTCCAAGCAGACCGTGTCCACGTGACATTTACGTGGGCGCTGGGAACCTGAAGTCACGTCTCCACCCACTGAGCCGTTCCCCCAGCTCCTACTTTCTCTCCTTAAAAATTACATTTATTTATTTATTGTGTGGGCATGTGTGTGTGGTTCTGGAGGTCAGAGGACAGCTTGCATGAGTCAGTTCTCTCCTACCATAAGGGTCCCAGAGCTAGAACTCGGGTCATCAGCCTTGGCAGCAGTTGCCTTTGCCATCTTGCCAGCTCCTTTTCACAGAGTTCTAATGATCTGTACTACTGGGTACCAAGCCCTCCTTTCCAGACAGAACTATAAAAATGTTACTGCACAAAATAAAGAAATCCAAAATTAAATCCAGTTAGGGTCATGGATACACAACTCTTCATCAGTGAAGTTATCTTCAGGAAAAACACAGTAGGGCCTGAGAGGTGGCTCAGAGGTCAAGACCACTGACTGTTCTTCCAGAGGACCTGGGTTCAATCCCCAGCACTGACATGGCAGCTCACAACTGTCTAACTCCAAGGCATCCGACATTCTCACACAGACGTACGTGCAGGTAAAACACCAATTCAGATGAAATATGAATAAATAACTTTTTAAAAAATTTATAAAAGAAAGAAAAACACAGCAAACACACCACGAGATGGATACTTTCTTTTACTTGTTTTTCTGGTAGCTTCAGAGTGAGGCACCGGAGACACAGAAAGATGAGATACAGCTTGCTGTGGAGTGTCTGACAGTTCACAAGTCCAAGAGACAGATGCAAGCTGGTCATGGTGGTGCATGCCTGCCATCTTAGCCCTCTGAAGGCTGAGGCACAAAAACTGAATGTTGAAGGCTGGCATGGCAACTTAGCAAGCCTTTGTTTCAAAATAAACTAAAAAGAGGCTAGGGGCATGGCTCATCTGTAGAGTCTCTGCCTAGAATCCCAAGGGAGGGCCTGGGGATATGGCTCAGTGCAACACAAGCGCTGTATATAGATGATCATTTCCCAACCCGACATGAGCTGGAAATGCATGGTTTCTGAGGATGGGAACTCGGGATGGGTAGGGATGGTACCCATGAGATGTGGATGGGAACTCGAGTCAGGTAGGGATGGTACCCATGAGATATGGATGGGAACTCAGGTCGGGTAGGGATGGTACCCATGAGATGTGGATGGGAACTCGGGTCAGGTAGGGATGGTACCCATGAGATATGGATGGGAACTCGGGTCAGGTAGGGATGGTACCCATGAGATGTGGATGGGAACTCAGGATGGGTAGGGATGGTACCCATGAGGTGTGGATGGGAACTCGGGATGGGTAGAGATGGTACCCATGAGATGTGGATGGGAACTCGGGATGGGTAGGGATGGTACCCATGAGATGTGGATGGGAACTCGGGATGGGTAGGGATGGTACCCATGAGATATGGATGGGAACTCAGGTCAGGTAGGGATGGTACCCATGAGATGTGGATGGGAACTCGGGTCAGGTAGGGATGGTACCCATGAGATGTGGATGGGAACTCGGGATGGGTAGGGATGGTACCCATGAGATATGGATGGGAACTCAGGTCAGGTAGGGATGGTACCCATGAGATGTGGATGGGAACTCAGGTCGGGTAGGGATGGTACCAATGAGATATGGATGGGAACTCGGGATGGGTAGGGATGGTACCCATGAGATGTGGATGGGAACTCAGGTCGGGTAGGGATGGTACCCATGAGATATGGATGGGAACTCGGGTCAGGTAGGGATGGTACCCATGAGATGTGGATGGGAACTCAGGATGGGTAGGGATGGTACCCATGAGATGTGGATGGGAACTCGGGATGGGTAGAGATGGTACCCATGAGATGTGGATGGGAACTCGGGATGGGTAGGGATGGTACCCATGAGATGTGGACGGGAACTTAGGTCAGGATGGGTAGGGATGGTGCCCGTGAGATGTGGATGGGAACTCAGGATGGGTAGGGATGGTACCCATGAGATGTGGATGGGAACACAGGATGGGTAGGGATGGTGCCCATGAGATGTGGACGGGAACTTAGGTCAGGATGGGTAGGGATGGTACCCATGAGATGTGGATGGGAACACAGGATGGGTAGGGATGGTGCCCATGAGATGTGGACGGGAACTTAGGTCAGGATGGGTAGGGATGGTGCCCATGAGATGTGGATGGGAACACAGGATGGGTAGGGATGGTGCCCATGAGATGTGGACGGGAACTTAGGTCAGGATGGGTAGGGATGGTGCCCGTGAGACATGAGGTTAGAGGGAAATGTGAAAGGGTGGTTGTAATCTGGCTAGAAAGACCTTGACTTCTAAGTTAAGGATTTCAGAAGTTGTTGAGTTGTCAGAAAGCAGCACAGGGCTAGAGAGATAACTCAGTGGTTAAGAGCAGTGGCTGCTCTTCCGTAGAACTCAGCTTTGGTTCCTGGCACTCACATGGCAGCTAAAAACTACCTGTAACTACAGTTCCAGAGACACAGATGCCATTTTCTGACATACCCCCCAGGCACCACGCAAAACACCCATGGGCATGAAGCGCGCGCACACACACACACACACACACACACACACACACACACACACACACACACACTGCTAAATGATCAATGCAATGAAGGATCATAAGAAGACCCTGTCTCTCAAAATCCAAAACAAACAAAGCTCAGCATTAGTTTTGGAGATGGCTTAATTGGTACAGTGCTCAGGAGCCACAGAAGCTGGGTGTGATGGAGCACTCCTGTGATGCCAGCACTGGGTGTGATGGAGCACTCCTGTGATGCCAGCACTGGGTGTGATGGAGCACTCCTGTGATGCCAGCACTGGGTGTGATGGAGCACTCCTGTGATGCCAGCACTGGGTGTGATGGAGAGCACTCCTGTGATGCCAGCACTGGGAGGTGGAGGCAGGAGGATCAGGAGTTCAAAGCCGGATTTGGCTATATAGCAACTTTGAGGCTATCCTGGGGTATGTGAGATGATGTTTTAGAAAAGCAACCAAAGTGTCAGGAGGCTAGCATCAAAATTTGGTTCTAAGTACACCAAAAGTTCATTATTTCTGGTATGAAATCAGAAAAACCAGCATGACCTGGTTTAACCCCAGTTGGGAACTTGCACATCATCTTACTCAATATTGTGACCACAGAGGCCTCTGCAAGTCACAGCATAAACACAGAGATAAAAATTCGCGTGGAGTAGATGCGTTTGTCCATGAAGAGTCTGAGAATCATGCGGCTGAGAGATGGCTCAGGAGAATTTTTGTCCCTCTTTCAGGGGATCCAAGTTTGGTCCTTGGCACCCACATGGGGCAGCTGACAACTACCAAAATTATAGCCCCAGGGCATCTAATACCTGGGGCGTCTGACTTCTGTGGGCATTACACTCACATGTGCACATACTCATATGCAGATATACACACGAACATAAATAGAAATAAATAAAAGAGCCAGGCATGGTGGCTCACACCTTTAATCTCAGCATTCCAGAGATAGAGGCAAGCAGATCTCTGAGAGTTCAAGACCAGCCTGGTCTACAAAGCAAGTTCCAGGACAGCCAGGGCTGTTGCACAGAGAAAACCTGTCTCAAAACAAACAAACAATAAATAAATGAATAAAAGAATCTGTGAATTATGAAGATCTACTATATATGACCAGAAGTGGGGTTGCTAGGTTATGTGGGAAATAAATACAGTTTCTGGTAGATATGAAAATAAACCATTATACTGGGCTGTTTCACGTCTTTTGGATTCCTAGTGTGGTCTTGTTTTTCCTTCTGAGATATTCTGATGGCCATAAGATTGGTTCCTTCCCCTTGAGGGGCTAATGGACACTCTAATGACTCATAATGTTAAGTACCTGTTATTGGCATGTAGATATCTCACACAGATTAAATGCCTGTTGTTGTTGTTGTTGTTGTTGTTGTTGTGTGTACATGTGTAAAGGCTGTTTAAAGGCATACACCTGTGCATGGAGGTGCACATGTGTGTGTGTGTGTGTGTGTGTGTGTGTGTGTGTGTGTGTGCACTTGTACATGTGTGTGTGTGCATTCAGAGGCCAGAGGTTGGATGTCCTCCTGGATTGTTCTCCACCCTATACGTTGAGGGAGGACCTTTGATGGAACCCAGAGTTCACTGGCTGGAGCTAGCTGGGTATCCCCAGGCCTCCTCCTGAGCACTGAAGCAGGCTAACCAACACGCCCACTGGCACCGAGTGGGTTGTGAGTCCAAACTCCCATCCTCGCACCTGTGTTTTACTCCTTGAGCGTCTCCCCAGCCACTCCTCCCGACTCCAGGAGACGGGATGGGGGAGGACAGAGGCTCATATAGCCAGCATGGCCTTCAGCCTCCTGATCCTTCTGCCTTGGCCTCCAGAGTGCTGGGGTGACAGGTGTGAAGTATCACACCAAGTTTATGTGGCCTGGGGATGAAACCCAGAGCTTCACACTAGGAGAGCTCGCTGCCCACTGAGACAAATTCCCAGCCTTTTTTTTTTTTTTTTACTTTTTATTTTGAGCTGGGCTCTCATTTTGGGGAAGGGGGGGGGGTTCGAGACAGGGTTTCTCTGTGTAGACTTGACTCTCCTGGACTCGCTTTGTAGACCAGGCTGGTGGGCTCTCATTCTTGATCTTCCTGCCTCAGCCTCCCAAGCAGCTGTTGGACAAAAGTAGTTAGGGGCAGAAGTGTTTGCTTTTACAATGCGCGGTTTCTTGGTCTACAGAAACAGGGAAGTCAAGGTGCCCACAGCTTGTAGGAGCTGGTTTCATTGAATCCATAGTCAGGCACAGAGAGTGCAGAATGCAATCTAGTGTTCAGCTGGCTTCCTTCACTTTTGGACAGTTCAGGGAGTGTGCATCTAGGGGATGGTGCTGCCCATGGTGGGCTGGGCCTTCCCATCCCAGTGAATTCGCTCAAGACAGTCTTCTACTGACATAGCAACAGGCCAGCCTAATCTAGGCAATCCTATGTGAACTAGACTGTACCAAGTTCACAATCAAAACTGACATCATACCCACGGAAATGGAGATAACTGTTCTGTATTTTCTAAAGATTTATTTATTTGTCATATACACAGTGTTTTGCCTGCATGTACACCCGAAGAGGGAACCAGATCTCAGTATAGATGGTTGTGAGCCACTATGTGATTGCTGGGAATTGAACTCAGGACCCCTGGAAGAGCAGACAGTGCTCTTAACCTCTGAGCCATCTCTCCATCCCCCTGTTCTGTATTTTCTTCCAAAACTTTACTGTTAGATGGATAATCCACCCAGAATTGGTTGAGTGTGTGTGTGTGTGTGTGTGTGTGTATGTGTGTGTGTGTGTATGTGTAAGTGTGAGTATATGTATTAGTGTGGGTGTGCATGTGTGGAGTGTATGTGCACATTTGTGTAGCGGTCAAAAGTCAACTTTGAGTGTCATTTCTCAGGAGCCAGCCACTTTATTTTTGGGAGACAGTCTCCCACTGACCTGGAGTTCACCAAGTAGCCTAGCCTGGCTGGCTAGTGAGGTGCAGGGATGTCCTGCCTCCCTAGCACTGATACAGACAAACACCAGCATACATCGTTTTTTCTTTTTCTTTTAAAAGCTATCTTTTATTTATTCTTTGACAAATTCATACATGTATACAACATATCTTGTTCCTAGCTGGGAGTGGTGGCGCATGCCTTTAATCCCAGCACTCGGGAGGCAGAGGCAGGCGAATGGATGTGAGTTCGAGGCCAGACTGGTCTACAAAGTGAGTTTAGGACAGCCAAGGCTACACAGAGAGACCCTGTCTTAAAAAACAAAAAACAAAAACAGAAAATAAAAAAACACACCAAAACAACATATCTTGTTCCTGCCCACTCCCAACTCCCCCGTCCGCCTCTTCCCTAACGCCCCAACACATTTCCTCTCCATCTTTATGTTCTTTCCTATTATTTTAAGCCCAGGACACCAATTAGTACTTCCTGCTGGTCTTGCTTGGGTCTTGTACAGGTAGCCATACCTACTGTAAGTTCATGAGTGCAGTGGCCATGCCATGTCCAGAGGCCAGCATGTCACGGCATTCCTCTCCATCCTCTGCCTCTTACAGTCTTTACGCATCCTGTCCTGTGATGAACCTGAGCCTTGGGTGTGGAGGGCTGGGCTGGGAGGTTTGGTATAGATGCCCCGTTTAGTGCTGAGCACTCAGCAGCTCCTATGTTCAGCATTCGGCAGTTATGAGTCTCCGCATTAACTGCTGCACACTGCAGAGAGATGCTTCGCTGCTTACGGCTGAGAGTGACCTATGGGTAGAAAGGTAAATACTTAGAAGGCAGTTGGGCAGCAAAACATCAGTGGGAGGTCGCCCCCTAGGAGCCGCAGGCTTCTGACCATGGGCTTTGCAGAACCAGGCAGGAGTTCCCTTCTGTGCAGTAGACTTCAAATCCAACAGGAAGTGGTTGGTTACCACCATAACCACTATTCCACTATTGCATCAGTGGCCACGCCTTATCCAACAGGAAGTGGTTGATTACCACCACAACCACTATTCCGTTATTGCACCAGTGGCCATGCCTTATCCAACAGGAAGTGGTTGGTTACCACCATAACCACCATTACACTATTGCACCAGTGGCCACGCCTTGCCCAGCAGGTTGGCAGGACTCAGCACTGAGTAAGACCATCAGTGCTTTTTAAATGTGGGTCCTAGGGGTCAACTCAAGTTCTCGTGCATGCACAGCAAACTTTACCCACTACCATATCTTCCCAGAACCCAAAGATTGATGTTTGTATATACTGTGAGGTAGGAGTCCACTTCCACTCCTCCCCACTATGAATCAGTCCAAATGAATCAGCTCCATAAAGATCCTGAGACCAAATGTTGGGTGACTTTGGGAAAGTTTCTCAGCATCTCTGTCCTTCAATGTCCTCATTTGTTTTTTTCTTAATTTGCTGTTCTAGGGATTGAACATAGAGCCACATGCATTCTGGGAAAGCACCACTGAGCTCCATCCCCAGGCTTGTTAACTCATTTTTATTTATTTTTTATTTTTTAAAACTTATTTATTTATTATGTATACATTGCTCTGTCTGCTTGCACCCCTGAAGGCCAGAAGAGGGCATCAAATCACATTATAATGGTTGTGAGCCACCATGTAGTTGCTGGGAATTGAACTCAGGACCTCTGGAAGAACAGCCAGTGCTCTTAACCACTGAGCCATCTCTCCAGCCCCACTCATTTTTATTTTTTAAAGAAGATTTATTTATTTATTTATTTATTTATTTATTTATTTAATGTATATAACTGCTTTATAACTGGAGGCCAGAAGAGGGCACCAAATCTCATTATAGATGGTTGTGAGCCACCATGTGGTTGCTGGGAATTGAACTCAGGTCCTCTGGAAGAGCAGGTGGTGCTCTTAACCTCTGAGCCATCTCTGCAGCCCCTGTTAACTCATTTTTAAAATGGAGTTTATTGCTGTGTGTAGTGGCACACACCTTTAGTTCCAGTACTTGGGAGGCAGAGGCAAGTGAATCTCTGTGAGTTCAAGGGCAGCCTCCTCTACACAGAGAGTTCTAACCTCACCAGAACCACACAGTGAGGCCCTGACTCAAAAAGGAGATGGGGTGAGGAAATGGCTCAAAATATAAGTGGGAGCCGGGTGGTGGTGGCACACGCTTTTAATCTCAGCACTCCAAGGCAGAGGCAGGTGGATCTCTCAGTTCAAGTGCAGCTTGGTCTACAGAGTAAATTGCAGGACAACTAAGACTACAAAAAGAAACTACAAAACAGAACAGAACAGAACAAACAAACAAAAACCCCAGAAGTCTGGCACCCACAGAGGAAGACACCTGGCCTACCTACTTGAGCACGTGTACATGTGCACCCACACTCACAGGTGTACAGACATGAACATGAACACACATGATGGCTGGCTTTGGCTCTGTCTTGAAGAAAAGGATTGTGGAGGGTGGATGGATATACTCATTTATTTATTTAGGTTTATCAGAGTGGCTTGCAGGCTGTGGGCCAGCTAGTCCAGCAATGGCTGTCTACCAATGGAAAGTCCAAGAATCCAGTAGGTGTTCAGTCTATGAGGCTGATGTCTCTGCAGGTCTTCACAGTATATATGTTGGAGTCCCCATGCCAGTGGAGGAGTGAACTTGCTAGAGAGAGCGAGGGCAAGCTGGCAAAGAGCAAAATCTTCCTTCTTCTATGTCCTTTATATAGGGTGTCACCAGCCTATATAGGTGTGGCCCAGTTTAAAGGCGGATCTTCCCATCTCAAAGGGTATGGATTAAAAGCAAATTAAAAGGAAAACCCCTCACAGGAGTACCCGGCCTCTTGAATTTTAGTCAATTCCAGATGTAGCCAAGTCAGCACCCAAGAATAGACATCAAAGGCCGGGCAGTGGTGGCGCATGCCTTTAATCCCAGCACTCGGGAGGCAGAGGCAGACAGATCGCTGTGAGTTCGAGGCCAGCCTGGTCTATAAAGCGAGTCCAGGACAGCCAAGGCTACACAGAGAAACACTGTCTCGAAAAACCAAACCCAAAAGAAAAAAGAAAGAAAGAAAAAAAAAAAAAAAAAAAAAAAAGAACAGGCATCACAGCGTGTAAGGATGGGAATATTTGTCGAGTGCGCGGCAGGCATGAGGCGTCATTCTAGCACTTGGATGTGGAGGCAGAAGGACTGTTGCAGGTTCAAAGCCAGTGAGGGCTGTGTGGCCAGTTCCAGGAGGGGCACGACGTCACAGTGAAACCCTGTAAAAAGAGACCAGCTGCAGCCCAGTGGGTAGAGCGCTTGCCTAGCTTGCACAAAGGCCTGGGTTCTACACGCCAACCCCCACCCCCAAGCTCTGCAGAAGTCAGGGGTAGTGATGCACGCCTCTTATCCCCAGCGCAGGAGCAGGAGGCACGGAGAGCAGGATTTAGGGTCAACCTTCCTTGGCTGCATAGTGAGTTCAAGGCCAGCCTGGGTTATGAGACTCTGTCTCAAAAAATAAAATACAAATAAAGCTGCTTCATACAGGTGTGGGTTACAAACCCGAAAACAGGGCCGGGCGTGGTGGCGCACGCCTTTAATCCCAGCACTTGGGGGGCAGAGGCAGGCGGATCGCTGTGAGTTCGAGGCCAGCCTGGTCTACAAAGGGAGTCCAGGACAGCCAAGGCTACACAGAGAAACCCTGTCTCGAAAAACCAAAAACAAACAAAACAAAACAAAAAACCAAAATCAGCCTTGTGGAACCCTCCCCCAGCCCCTCCCTTGGCCCCTGTTGATTCTCACTTTATTCTCCTTTTCCACCTCCCGTGCCAGTGCCAGGGATTCACTAATCTACCGTGCCTGCCTCTATCGATTTGCCTTTTTCTGGATATTTTATATAAATGAGATCATAAACTCTGTGGTCCTTTCTCTCCAGCTTCTTTTCCTTAGAAAAATAACTTTTGTGGTCCAGGCAAGCTGGAGTGGGCATTGCTAGTTCCTCCTCTGTGGGGCCGAAGGGTCTGTTAGATCAGGGTCCTGATTTGTTTATGTATTCTCCAGGTAATGGGCAGCTGGCTTGCTCGTTACTGGAGAGCCCACCGCTATGAATGTCACGTGTGTGTCTTTCTGCAAACTCACCCTTTGATTGCTCTGGGGTAGAGGGATCCTTGGGTTTTCTGACACGTTCCTACTTAGCTTTCTCAGAAGTTACTAAGCTGTAGCTCAAAGCAGTGGCAACATTTTATATTCCTAGTGGAAGTGTTTGGGGTATCAGAAATCTCTCTTTTTAGTCAGGGTTTCCAGTTCACTATAGAGCTAAACTATGTAGCTGAGGCTGGCCTTGAACTCTTAATCCTCCTACCTCTAGCTCCCAAGTGCTGGGTTATAGGTGTGTTCCATACCTGGTCCATGCAGTGCTGGGGAGGGAACCCCAGCTTCATGCATGCAGGGAAGCACTTTACCAGCAGAGACAGCCCAGCCCTTGTGTGCATGTGCGCATGGGGGCGCGCGCGTGTGTGTGTGTGTGTGTGTGTGTGTGTGTGTGTGTGTGTGTGTGTGCATGGGTACAGATGTATGTGGAGGTCCCAGGTTGATCTTGGGTGTTTTCCTCAGTCACTTCTCTATTTCATTATTATTTTTTGAGATAGTCTCTCGCTAAGCCTGAAACTCACTGATGCAGCTATGTTGCCTGGAGAGTGGGCCCCAGGGGTCTTCCTGTCTCTATACCCCATGCCCAGGACAGAGAGTACAGACGTGGGTCACCACGTGAGGTTTTTACATGTGTTCTGGGGATCTGAACTGAGGACCTCATGTGACAAACACATTATGGACTGGACCATCTCCTCAGCCTCTCAGATTCTCTCTCTCTTTCTCTCTCTTAAATATTTATTATTATGCATACAGTGCTGAAAAGGTCATCAGATCACATTATAGATGGTTGTGAGCCACCATGTCGTTGCTGGGAATTGAACTCATGACCTCTGGAAGAACAATCAGTGCTCTTAACCGCTGAGCCATCTCTCCAGCCCCAATACTCTCTTTTTAACTATTATTAAGTATGTGCCTAACCGTACAGAAGTACACTGCATGCCAGGGTTTTTGAAAAGGCTACCTTATCACCTAGTACTGGAGTTAGACGGTTGAGAGCTGGCTTGTGGTGCTGAAACTGAACCTAGGTCCTCTGGAAGAGCAGCCAGTGTTCTGCTGAGCCAGCTCTCTAGCCCCCTCTGACATTTTTAAATGGATGCCATTGTGGTGGACAACATGAATTATTTATCACATGAAATGCTCAAGCGGGGTGTCTGGGAAACAGGTGGGTTGGAGGTGTGAACTCTGAGTGGAGATTTGGACCACAAATAAGCCTTGGTCAGAGATACACTTAGCCAACCACTGATAAGCCTGTCATCCGGCTCCAGGAGGTAAAATAGGAGAAGCAGTTCAAGGCCACCCTTGGCCATACAGGCTAGCCTGGGCTACATTAGACTCTATCTAAACAAAAGGGGTGGGGACCGGAGATGTAGCCCAATGGTAGGGTGTTTGCCTAGCATGTCTGAGACTTTGGACTTGATCCCCAGCACTGAAGAAAAAAAATCTGATAAATCCGTACTTAAAGCAAAGGTAGATGGTGCTAAGGGCTCTGACTTCGGGAGGTGGCCAGGGACGTTTCTTTGGGTTATTTTCGGGCCATGTTGGAGCTAGGGCTGTGAGTCTGAAGCACATACGTGTGCTTAACATGTATGAGGCCCTGAGTTCCACCCCCAGCACAGAAAACAAGCAAACACGACTAAAAATAAACACAAAAAACAACATTTAGGTCTGGGGACATGGCTTGCCGCAGAAGCATGAAGACCCAAGTTGAGAACCCAGGGTCCATTTTAGTCCTGGCCAGGTGACCCAAACACCTGGAGCTGCCTGGTGTCTAGACTGGCAGGTTGGAAAGTTATCGGTTCAACCAAGAGACCCTGACTCAATAAATAAAGTGGAGAGCGCTGAAAAAAGACACCTGATAATGACTTTGGGTACACACACACACACACACACACACACACACACACACACACACACACACGGGCAAGTGCATGTCCCCACACTCTGTACCCTCCCCCACATGCCAACACACATATACATATGAATGCACAGAAAATGATGCCCCAGTCACTCAGGGTCAAATCAGGCAGGCCTTCCCCCATGGGCCCTGAGATGACTCAGCTTTTAAAGCTTTGCTGAACAACCACAGCGTTTGGATCCCAGTACTCATGTGAGAAGTCACACTGAGTCCCATGCATGCCTGGGACTGACCCGGAGCAGAAGGAACCCTGGGGCTCTCTGGCTTCCAGTTTAGCCAAATAAACTCAAGTCCCAGGTTCAGGTAGAGATCGTGCCTCAAAGAAATAGGAGGAGAGCTGGGTGGTGGTGGCGCACGCCTTTAATCCCAGTACTCGGGAGGCAGAGGCAGGGGGAATCCCTGTGAGTTCGAGGCCAGCCTGGTCTGCAATGTAAGCCCAGGACAGCCAAGGCTACACAGAGAACCCTGCCTTGAAAAACCATAAATAGATAGATAGATAGATAGATAGATAGATAGATAGATAGATAGATAGATAGATAGGAGGAGAGCCATAGAGGGCATCTGATGCCCCCTTCTGGCCTCCACACGTGTACCAGGCCCCATGCTGCAGAAGAGAGAACAAACTCTCACAATATGCCCTTTCACTTCTGTGCCCCACCCATACAAAAATAAACAGGTAAATAAATGCAATTAGAAAAATTGAAAAAGAAAAAAAAGAAAGTCCCACCCCATCCCCGACCCCAAGCAGAAATAAAAGGAAGCCATAGTCCCACTTCTCCCTTCTGAGTCTGTTCCTTCCAAGTGCTTGAGCCCAACAGGAAGCCAGTGAGCAGAGAGGCCCAGGAGATACAGTTTTCTGGAGGAGGGGGCATGTAGCTTACCCCCACCATGACAGAGACAGAGCGAAGGGCATGAGCAGCCCACCTGGGTTTCTGCAGTAAAATGTTTGTCAACTATCCGGGACACTGGGCTGGAGAGGTGGCTCAGAGGTTAAGAGCACTGTCTATTCTTCCAGAGGTTCTGGGTTCAATTCCCAGCAGCCACATGGTAGCTCACAACCATCTATAATGTGATCTGATGCCCTCTTCTGGCCTGCAGGGGTACAAGCAGGCAGAGCACTGTATATGCAATAAATAAATAAATCTTAAAAAAAAAAATATCAGGACAGCAAGTGCAAAGGTCCTGAGGCAGGAAACAGGACGCTCCAAATACATGTGCAGAAATGGAGAATAAGGGCAGGCGGAAAGATCTAGATATTTAGGGATGGAGAAGGCAGAGAAGCAGGGCCAGAGCTAGGAAATGACAAGGTGTTTTGAGGTGGGGACGAGTATGGAGACTAGAAAGTTATTGAATTGTGGTGTGTGTGTGTGTGTGTGTGTGTACATGCGATGGCAACCATGTGGACATCAGGTGACAATTAGAGGGAATCAGTTCTCTCCTTCTACCGTATGTGCCCTGTTGATCAAACTCAAGATTTCAGGCTTGGTGGCTAATAGCCACAGGGCAATCTTGCCAGTCCAGAAAGGATATGGACATCTTTAGTAAGAAGAGTTTGGGAGGCATGGAGGAGGGAGAAGAATGCTTTATGAGTGCTCTCCGTACTTATGGCTGTGTGCGCTAGGCCTGTCTCGAGTGGGTCCTGGAGGCCCACCACAGCCAAGCGATGAGAGTCTGATGTCAGATACATCTGTTTTTAAAGCACTGTAGGGTCATCCTTTTTGTTGTTGTTGTTGTTTTGTTGGTGTTGTAATTATTCAAATTACATCCCAATTGTTATCCCCTCGCTTGTATCTTCCTGTTCCCATCTTCCCTTCCTGTCCTGCCTTACTCCCCTCCCCTAGACCTCAGACCGGGTCCTCCTTTCTGAGCTCATTCCAGCTCAAGCGGTCTCTGCTTGCCCCAGGTCCTTCGCGCTGCGCTTTCCCCCATCACCTGAAAGTTTCCTGGTACTGAAATGGCTCTTTCCTCCAGCGTCTGGTGTGGCTTACCTTCCCTAGTCACCACGTTTAAAGGTATACTCCTGGGCTGGAGACACGAGACTCGGTAGGACACGCGCCGTCCAAGTATGATGAGTTCAGATTGTCAGCGTCTCAAACAAAAGTCAGATGTGGCACGCCTGCACTCCCGCTGCTGGGAGCATGAGACACGATCTCTTGGGCTCCTAAACTAGCCAGCTTAGCTGAGTCAGGGAGCTCCAAGCTCAGTGAGAGACCTTGTCAAAAAAACAAAAACAAAAACAAAAACAACAACAACAACAACAACAACAACAACAACAACAACAACAAAACCTCCCATGCCTTTAGTCCAAGCAACAGGGAAGACAGTGGGAGCGCTATGAGTCCGAGGCCAATCAGGGCTACACAGTAAAACTGTGTCTCAAACTAACTAAACAAAAAAATTATAATTAATTAATTAATTAATGAGACAAGGCAAAGAGATACCGAGAAAAACTCTCCATTTACACCTCTGGCTTCTACACACGTGCACATACATCTAAAAGGTCTCGAACAATCTACTCTCCTTTAGTCCCCAACTGCTTCTTTCTGATACCCATTTGTACTTTCCTTCCTTTATTTCTTATGCCATTTAAATTTCTTTTTACACTTATTCAATGTGCCGCCTTCAGGTGGAAGTCAGGAGACACCTTGGGGGAGCCGCTATCGCCGTTCACCTCCTGGATCTTAGGGATCCAACTCAGGTTGCCAGGCTCTGTGGCAAGCACTTTTACCCACTGAGTCATCGCTCCCCGCCACCTTTTGATGGTGATCGTGATGGAGTCCGGGGCTTCAGACGTGTTAGGCAAGCCTCTACCACTGAGCCACATCCCCAGCCGGTCCTGCAGTCCTTGTCTGGTCTCCCTAATGCAGTCTTCATGGGCTTTGGTCTGTAGTAGTTCAGCGGCGGGATACCTCCAGCTCCTTACACCTACCTGGCCCATCAGCTCCTCAGAACCACTTTACAGATGAGGAAACTGAGATAGACCGGAGTAGCCATTGCTGGAGGTCGCGTAGGGGCAGAACTTGCTTCTCAGTGGGGTCCAGACAGTTAAGGACCCCCAGCACCCCGAGGTTGACCGCTTCCGGCTCATCACCACCCCCGCCCCCCGAGCGGCCGGCGCGGCAAAGGCCTGAGTCATCGCCGCCTCCAGACGGCGGCGGCGGCCGCCGGCCGAGGGAGACGGCGGCGACGGCGGGAGGTGATGCGGGGACGCCAGGAGGGGGCGTGAGTGCAAAACCAAAGCAAGGCGACCGCGCTCCTCGCCCCGCCCCGCCCCGCGGGTCGCTGCGCTTCCCCACCTCCCTCACCAGGGGACCAGCCCAGTGCGGGTCCCCGGGAAGATGGAGGAGACCCGATGCTTACGTTACCCGCCTCCCACCCCACCCCAAGTTCAAGTTGTGAGTCAGACCCTGTGTTGGGACTCGCCCGCAAAAGGAACTGTCTGGGTCCGCGGCAGTCCCGAGTGGCACTGCCGCCCTTGGATGCGCAGGGGAAACCCTCCCACTCCCCAAGTCACCCGCACTCCAGAGTCTGAACCCGCCGCCCCGGGCTTCCCTGGTCCCGAATCCACAGAGGGATACCCTTCAGAATGATCTCGGGACCAGGGAAGCCAGGAGAAAAGAGTCCCGGAGCTCCAGAGAGCACCGAAGTCCGGCCCGCACTGCTCTCTGTGGGGCGTCGCGGGCTCCGGACCCCGCTCCGCACTCGTTAGAGCAGGTGGGTGGAGCTATACGACTTCCACCCCCTGTCAGCTTTGGGTGGAAGGTGTGGGGTGGGTTCTTTTGGCCTGAAACGCAAGGGTTTTGGAGAGGGGGTGATTCGTGCAGGGGAGCCCGAGGGATCGCCACTAGGGTACAGAGGGGACTCGAGCGAGGGTGGAGGATGTGGCGGCGGGGGGTGGGGGGCGGGGCCGGGGATGCCGCGGCGGCAGCAAGGGGTATCGGGGGGAAAGGCGAGGATGTAGCTGGAAGGGGATGTCCCCATTTCTGTAGGTGGGGGAAGGTCCGCCAGAGGCTCTGCGGGGAAGTGGGGGGGCGGGGTGGGTGCACCCCTCTTCACCCCCCAGCCCCGCTGGCTCCAGGGCCGGAGTCGTGACGTCACGGCGGCTGGAAGTGCCCGGCGGTGGCGCGGGAGGGGGTGGCCGAGCCGGCGCCTTATAAAGCTGAGCCCGCGAGGCGCGCGGAGCCGCAGCCGCGCGTCCCCAGTGTCACCCCATCCCCATCCCGCCGGCCACCGCCCCCTTGGACCCAGTCACCTCGCCATCGGACTCCCCACCTACCCCCCCCCCCCACTGGGGTGGGCAAACGACAGCTTGAGTGCGGAGCCAAAGGGACCGAACACCTGCTTTTTGAGGTGGTGGCGCGGGGCATGAGGCGAGGGGCGCGATGTCGGTGCCGCTGCTCAAGATCGGGGCGGTGCTGAGCACCATGGCCATGGTCACTAACTGGATGTCGCAGACGCTGCCCTCGCTCGTGGGACTCAACAGCACCGTGTCCCGCGCGGGCTCCTCGGAGAAAATCGTGAGTGGCCAGACCAGCTGGGGGGCGCTCCGAAGGGGGGGCGTGGTGCCTGCAGCCCCGCGGCAGCTTCTAAAAAAGGGGCCCCCTCACCCTCAAAGTGACAGAATCCGAGGTAGAGGCGGGGATGTCTTCTCTGGGGGACGTGGTCTCTTGGGGGTCCTAGGCTAGACCCCGAGGCACAGGGGAGCCCTGCGCCGGGCATAGCTCTGGGTTTGACGATTGCATTTGCTGGGTTAGAGTCCTCTCTGAGGGGGACCCGCTAGGGCCACCGGGGTACCAAGCTGGCTCTAGCCCCAGGCGGAGGCGGCAGGGCTGCGGAATTGAACCAGATCCCGGCAGAGTGGGGCGGAGCTGGGCGGTTTGGGGGAGCCAAGAGGGTGTTCTGCTATGTTGGAGTGGGTAGGGGACATCTCAGAGTCTCCATACATGTTCAGCCTCTGGGACTCCGCTTGGCTGTGTCTAAGTATCACTGAGAAGTGTTCTCTCTCTCTCCTTCCCTGAATCTTCCCCCCCACCCCCTTTCTATTTCTGTCTTTCTTTCTGACTTAGTGTCTCTGTTTTTTTTGCCTGGCTCTTTCTGTCCCCTGCACCTGGTACTAGCGTCTCCCTTCTCATGATCTGTCTCCCAGAGTACTGAATACTGATCTCCCTAACTCCTCACCCTAAGTGATGGCGGGGCAGGGAGGGGAGAGTACGGGGGTGGGGGCGGGAGGGGAGGGTCTGTCAGACCAGGGCAGTAGCTCCTGGGCCTCCCTTCTGTTTTGTCCTCCTGCTTCCCTCCTCCTGGTAGGTAACTCCCTGGGAGCCGGAGGGGCACACTCAGTCCTCTATTAATCACAGTGGCTCTGTGCTGCTGACAGAGGAAGATGCTCTTCCGTTGAAAACTTCCCTCTTGCCCCACTCCCTGTCCATGTGGGAGACCCTCTGACCTGCAGTCTGTAGGACCCTCCCTCTATTCTGCCCGTCTGACTCCCTCACTTTTTCCCTTTCATGTTGTTACAATAAGACAGCTCCTTATGCATCTGTAACAACCCCTCCTTTCCCCTCAAAAAAAAAAAAAAAAAAGGACTTTGCTCCCAAAAGCTGCAGCTGTAGGTGTGAGGGAGTGGGCACTCAACCCCCAGGCTAGGGGACATACGGTATTTGACACAAAAGCAAGCTTTCAGCCCAGATCCTCAGACTTGTGGTCCTTTGAAACATGGTTTCTTTTCTGTGTGTCTGTGACATCAGGTGTCATTGTTTAGGTATGTCTTGGTGTGTCTGTCTGTGCCTGTGGTTTGGGGGTTCAGAGGGGGCAGTGAAGAGAAACTTTAGACTGTTGCTGACGTAAGAGCACAGGTGTATTCTCTCAAGTGTGGGTGTGTTCTCCCTGTGTGGGTGTGTCCCGGTGTGATTGTTTTTGGATGGAGGTATGTCTAACGGCGTGTCTGCAGTTGTTTGTCCCTGACCATGGGTGTGGGTGCATTATGTGACATGAGTTTGCATGCACAGGTGTGACACAGCCGTCTGAGTGTTACCATCTGAGCGGAGACATTGATGGTGTCATTGAAATCAGAAGCCAAATTCAGCTTTCCTATCTGAGTGGGAGTGTGCGTGAGTGCCCGTGTGCTGTGTGAAAGTATCTGTGCACACAAGCACCTATGGTATATCTGAGGGCAGGGTGTAAGATCGTCTTTGTTTATGTTTAGTACAGTGTGTGTGTGTGTGTGTGTGTGTGTGTGTGTGTGTGTGTGTGCATGCCATAGTACGCATGTGAAGATCAGAGGACAACTTGCAGGAGTCAGACGTCTCCTTTCACCATCTGGGTCCCAGGGTCACCAGGCTTGGTGGCAGGTGACTTAACCCAGTCGTGAGTTATGATTTTTGTGTGTTCATACATTGAGTTTTTGTATGGTTTATATATATATATATATATTTATCTATGCTTGGCCAGTATGCATGTGTGTTGCTTTGTGTCTTTCTATAAGTGTGGGGGGGAGGGGGGGCTGGGAATTGGGAATTGTGTTTGTGAACCCAGACAGGCCTGGCCCCTCTGTAGCTAATAGTACCATGGTGTAGAACTCCCCCGAGCCTATCTGCTGACGCCCCTCAGTTCTCTCATCCTCGTCCCAGCTTTGCCAAAGTGCTCTGCAGAGTGAGTTGCTAAAAGGCCTTGGGGTGATGTTGGGAGGTGGCTGTGGCCTGAGGGTGCTCTACATGGGTCTTGGAGCTGGGAGACTCCTATCTTCTGTAATCCCAGCGATTGGGAGGGTGAGGCAAGAGAGTATCCAGATCAGCCAGGCTATAGTGTGTCTCTTTCTCAAAAAGGGAGAGGTGGAGGATGGAGGGGGGAGGGGGGAGGGGGGAGGTTGGAGGGGGAGGGGGGAGGGGGGAGGGGGGAGGGGGAGGGGGGAGGGGGAGGGGGGAGGGTTAGCTTAGCACTGAGAGCACCAGCTACTCTTAAAGAGGAGCCAAGTTCAGTTCCCAGCACCCGTTGGATGCCTTACAATTGTCTGTAATTCCAATGCCGGGGCCACTGATGGCTGCTTCTGGCCCCCGAAGGCACTAGAAATGCATGTGGTACACAAACATACGTGTAGGCAAAACACCCACACGCATTCAAAAATGAAAAGAGAGAAAAACAAAAAAACAAAAAACAAAAACAAAAGGTTACTTAGGTCTGTGTTGAATCTCAGTTCTTCCAACTTGTTCTCCAACCCCCGGCCATGGCAGCTGAGGCATCCCGAGCTCCTGCCATTGAGAAAATCAGGAATAAGTCCTGTCTCACAGAGCTGTGGGCAACAGAGACCTGTTCAGACCTCCACCCACCCACCCACCACTCCATCCTTTGCCCCCACCACTCACCCATCCTTTGCCCCCACCACTCACCCATCCTCTGCCCCCACCACTCACCCATCCTTTGCCCCCACCACTCACCCATCCTCTGCCCCCACCACTCACCCATCCTTTGCCCCCACCACTCACCCATCCTTTGCCCCCACCACTCACCCATCCTTTGCCCCCCCACCACTCACCCATCCTTTGCCCACCCACCACTCACCCATCCTCTGCCCCCACCACTCACCCATCCTTTGCCCCCCCACCACTCACCCATCCTTTGCCCCCACCACTCACCCATCCTTTGCCCCCCCACCACTCACCCATCCTTTGCCCCCCCACCACTCACCCATCCTTTGCCCCCCCACCACTCACCCATCCTCTGCCCGCCCACCACTCACCCATCCTTTGCCCCCCCACCACTCACCCATCCTCTGCCCGCCCACCACTCACCCATCCTTTGCCCCCCCACCACTCACCCATCCTCTGCCCACCCACCACTCACCCATCCTTTGCCCCCACCACTCACCCATCCTTTGCCCCCACCACTCACCCATCCTCTGCCCCCACCACTCACCCATCCTTTGCCCACCATTCATTCACCCATCCATCCTTCTCGCCATGCATCTACTCCCCTTACCCCACCCCACCCCCTTTTGGTTTCGAGACAGGGTTTCTCTGTGTAATAGCCCTGGCTGTCCTGGAACTCTCTTTGTGGACCAGGCTCAAACTCACAGAGATCCTCCTGCCTCCGTCTCCCCGAGTGCTGGGATTAAAGGTGTGCACCACCACGCCCGGCTTCCCATCTCTCTTTCTATTCACCTTCACCGCCTAGACGGTCTTTTATCAACCCATGCAGCCTTCCACCCATTCTCTATCCTTTCATCTGCCCATCTTCCTTTCTTCTATCCATGTGTCCATTCGCTCATCTTTTCATCCACCCAGCCTTTCATCATTCCATTCCATGCATGTATATGTATACATATATATGCACCCACCAATTCCTCTTCCCATACATTATCCACCATCCAACCATCTGTTAATCTACTACCCACAGATCTGTATTTCCAACATCTATGTCTCTTTTGGTTCACTAATTCATCCCCATATCCATTTAATTTAATTTATTTAACAAAGCTACCAATTGTCTCTTCTATGGCAAGCATGTCTAGACTGAAACAGACCTCCCTGCCCTGGGTCTTTCAGAACAGATGCTTTATCGGTGGTAGGATTTAAAGTTGGATATGTGTGAGCTTTAATTCTGGCCCTGCAACTTAACGAACCATGTGACCTTGTGGGAAATCATTGAATCTTTCTAAACACCACTTTTCTCATTAGGCAAGGAGAATTCAGAGTGACTATTAGACTGTAAGAGGCACGAAGGGGCTGGTGTTGGAGGTCAGGACTGGAGAGCTTGCCCGGTGCTCAGCCCTTCCATTCAATGCCAGCACCATGAAGCAACATCTACAAGGGAGCCTGTGCTTTGCTCTTTGCTGCACCCTATGGCCCGATGTAGCAGGTCACAGTAAATATTTGCCATGTAGCTGACTCTGCAATCATATCTGAAAGATTCTTGGATTCTGCCTTCAGATGGAAACCAATGGCTGGGTGCACAGTGGATATCTGTTCCATGCATGCATATGGTGAGTTCAGAATGAGTATTTTTCCATGTTGCTGGAGCTGAGGAAATGGCTGAATGGGTAGAGCATTTGCCTTGCAAGTGTGAGGACCTGAGTTTGACTCCCCAGAACCCAGTAATGTTGGGTGTGATAGTGTGTGTGTGTGTGTGTGTGTGTGTGTGTGTGTGTGTGTGAGATATCAGTACTTCTGTGAAGAGATGGAGACTGGAGAGTTCCTGTAGGTATGGGCCAGCTAGTTAGGCAGGTACAGCGGTGGACAAGAGACCTTGTTTCAAAGAAGTTGAAGTGCGAGGACACTTTTGAGGATGTCCTCTGACCTCCACACGTGCACCATAACATGCATGCTCCTGGCTACACGTGATCACACACACGCATACACACACACACACATACACACACACACACACATCACCATCATCATCATCACACTTGCACACACACACACAAAAACACACCATGATTAAATATATTTTCCAAGTTTTATGTTTTTGTTTTTGTTTTTGTTTTTTTAAGACAGGGTTTCTCTGTGTAGCCTTGGCTGTCCTGAACTTGCTTTGTAGACCAGGCTGGCCTCGAACTCAGAGTGATCTGCCTGCCTCTGCCTCACAAGTGCTGGGATTATTTTCCAAGTTTTAAGGTCAATTTTGTCTATATAATGAGAGTAATAATTCTTTTCAAAAGTATATTTATTAAGGTAGGCAGTGGTGACCCACACCTTTAGCTTGGGAGGGAGAGACAGGCAGATCTCTGAGTTCGAGGCCAACCTGCTCTACGGATTGAGTTCCAGGACAGCCAGAGCTCACACACACACACACACACACACACACACACACACACACACACACACACACACACTACATTTATTTATTTAGTTTGGGTTTGCTTTGGTATTTGTGTGTTACAGGACACACGAGGAGGTCTGAGGACAAACAAAATCCGTTCTCTTTTTCTACCGTGTGGATTCTGGAGAGAGAGCTCAGGTCTTCAGGCTTGACAGCAGGTGCCTTTACCCACTGAACCATCTTGCCAGCCCAGAAATGATCATTCTTACCACACAGGACTGTTGTGGATACTGGAGGCCTGATCCCCATGTCTCCGTTCATCCATATTTATAACCATGACTTTCCCCCATCACACCTTTCGTCTTTCCCCCTACCTCTCCATCCACTCACCCATCTGTCCATTCTTTATTTCTTCTGTTCATCCATCCTGTCATCTTTCCAACCACTGACTCCAAGGGTTGGGGAAAACAGATTGCAGACCCACAGCAGGGGCTCAATAATGGGTTGGAGAAAAGGGGTACAACTCCAAGGATGAGGGGGGGCTAAGAGGGTAAACACACACATGGTTCAGAGGTTTGGTGTGACAGTGAGCCCTGAAGTGGGATGGGCTTGTCCTTGGGTCTGCCCCACCCCTACCCCCCATGCACAGAAGCAACATGGCCTTGTGTTCACAAACCATCTCTGTGAAGGAGAAGAGGAAAGCTGACCCTCTATTTCCTTTGGCTGACTCTCAGCCGTAAACCATCCCCGGGAGATGAGAGCCTTGAGCTGAATGCCTCCTCACCTAGGGACCATAAATCCAGACTCAGGCTAAAAGCTGACATCTCTGCCATCAATGGCTTTCACCACGGAAGGCCTGAAGTAAACTACCTGTATCTTGTGTGTTCTGCTGTAGTCTGACCCCCTTCTTCGTGTGTGTGTGTGTGTGTGTGTGTGTGTGTGTGTGTGTGTGTGTGTGTGTGCCAGCAGTCATTCATCAGGCACTACCCACCTTATTGTGTTTATTTTTTTTCTTTCTTTTTGTTTGTTTTTGTTTTGGTTTTGTTTTTTTCCAAGACAGGGTTTCTCTGTGTAGCCTTGGCTGTCCTGGACTAGCTTTGTAGATCAGGCTGGCCTCGAACCCACAGTGACCCTCCTGCCTCTGCCTCCCGAGTGCTGGGATTAAAGGTATGCGCCACCATTAAAGGTATGCCAAGCTTTATTGGTTTATCTAGACAGAGTTTCTCTGTGTAGCCCTGGTTGTCCTGGAACTCACTCTGTAGACCAGGCTGGCCTCAAACTTTTAGATCCACTGCCTCTGCCTCCCGAGTGCTGGGACTATAGGTGTGCACCAATACACCTGGCCTGTTGTGTTTATTTTTATTCTTTCATTACATTTTAATTTATTTGTTGTCTATGTGAACAATGTGTGTGTGTGTGTGTGTGTGTGTGTGTGTGTGTGTGTGTGTGTGTGTGTGAAGTCACAGGACAGATTGCAGAAGCCAGTTCTCTTCTTCCACCATGTAGATCCTCAGGACTGAGCTCAGGTGTCAGGCTGGCAGCCAGTACTATTACCCAATAAGTCATTTTACTGGCCCTGTCCCTTCCTTTTGAAGAGCTGGAGGGCAGAAGGAGATATTAGTGAAAGGGTCCCACTTGAGGAGGACCCTTTGCCCCAAGAAGAAAAGGGAGGGTCTCAGCAGGGACCAACAGAAGGCTCTTTGGGTACTAAAGATGCCCAGCATCTATGCCTTTTTCTTGATGGTTTCACAGGAGGAGGAAGTAGAAAAAAAACCAGTTTAGAGAGATCCTACAATGTCGTGGTAACCAGCATCCCCATCACTCAACTATTAAGCTCAGACCAGGTTTATTTCTTGCTTGAGAGATGCCTCTACCTTATGCTGGCTGTGGTAAGAGGGCTCTGTCCCAGGTGGTCTCCTAGAACCCAAAATTATGGAGGCTCTCCAGTCACAGCATCAGGGAAGCAGGACCCAGAGGAGGGGGCACTAAAGCTTTGCCCTGATGTGGCATAGATTGCTATTGCTCGCAGTCCACTGCGTCAGGGGAGAAGCAAAGGGGTGTTCGGAGGTGTCTGCTTTCTGCTCACTCTGTCAAGCCTTGCTCTCAACCTAATGAGAGTTCTGAGAGACTGAGGGCTGCAGTGGAAGCTGGGGCTCGGTTGGTGGAATACTTGCCATGCCTGTACAGAGCCCCAGGTTTCATCTCCTACACCGAGTAAACTGGGCACGGTGGCACATGGCTGGAGTCCCAGTGCTCAGAGGTAGAGACAGGAGGATCAGCAGTTCAAAGTCATCCTCAGCTACATAGCAAGTGTAAGGCTAGCCTGAGTTACGAGACAGCCTGTCCAAAAAGAAGCCAAGAAGGAGGGAAGGAGAAAAGGAAGGAGATGGGGGGGGCAGCAACCCGGGAGGAGTGAGGGGGGCAACCAGGGAGGAGTGAGGGGGGCAACCAGGGAGGAGTGAGGGGGGCAACCAGGGAGGAGTGAGGGGGGGCAACCAGGGAGGAGTGAGGGGGGGCAACCAGGGAGGAGTGTAGCCACAAGACAGCCTAGGACTATAATTTTAAGCACTTCTGACCTAGGGAGGGAGGGAGAAATTCTTCACTCATTCACTCGCTATTGGGCTGAGGGTGTGGTTCAATGGTAGAGCACTTGCTTAGCATGCATAAGATCCTTGGTTCTATCCTCGGTACCACAATACACACACACACACACACACACACACACACACACGTGCTTTTCCCATGCCAGACTGACATTATAAACAGAGTAGTAACAGATATATTGATAGCTCTATGGTAGCTGGGGAACTGTTATATAAAGAAACACAGAGATGTAATATGAATAAATTAATAAAATAGATTTTTAAAAAAAAAAGAAACACAGAACAAGGCGAGTGAGATGATGGCTCAGTGGATAAAGGTGTTTGACATCAAGCCTGATGATTTGAGTTCAACCCCAAAACTTCATGGTAGAAGGAAGGAACCAGTTCCTCCAAGTTGTCCTTTGATCTCCACACAAGCACCAAGACAAGCACACATTCTTTGGGCTTGAGGGGCCTCTCTGATTAGATGCCATTTGTGCAAAATCTGAAGGGGTTGAGGCAGACTACTGAGAGGAAACACATTGAGGGTAGAGGGAATATCAAGACTAAAGGTCCTGAGGCAGGAATATGCTTGAAACGTTGGAACGACATTGAGGAGGCCAATGTGACCTGAGCAAAATGGTAGGGAGAGTAAGAGGAAGTAAGAGTGGTGGTGTAACAGGAGCTACACCGCCAGGTGTGGGGCGCGCACCTTTAATCCCGGCAGAGGCGGGTGGATCTCTGTGGGTTTGAGGCTAGCCTGGTCTACAGAGCCAGTTGAGAGCAGCTATGAGGTATGTGTGCCACAATTTGCCTATAGAGTCAGATGGTAACGTGTGAGAGTTGGGTCTCTCCTCCTACAAGAGGCTTTACTCTGGGTTGGTGCTGTCCTCCTGACACTTCTGGGGACACAAGTCTGGGGACCAGGAAAGCATGACAAAGGGGTCTTTGCTGTCCAAGTGGGGGAATGATGGGACCAATGTAAGTGCCAAAGCAGTGGAGAGACAGGGAGATGGTCTGCTTTGAGCATGGCTTGGTTCTGGGCACTTGATTCTGCTCAGATACCTAAGATGTGAGAGTATGGGGGAGCCACTGGCTTTAGAGAGAAGATAGGAGGAACAAGGAGCAAGGCCCAGTGGCAGAGCCCCTGCCTGGATCAGTTCAGTGAGACTCTGGGGATGTGACTCAGTAATAAAACCCCAGACTGGAATCCCATTGTGAGGAGATGCCAAGACCAAGACAACGTATAAGGGGAAGCATCTAATTGGGGGAGAGTTAGTCTATGATCATCATGGTGAGAGGCAGGTAGACAGGCGGGCAGACAGGCAGAGAGGCAGACAGTGGGCAGGCAGACAGACAGACAGACAGGCAGGCAGACAGGCAGACAGACAGGCAGGCAGACACAGGTAGGCAGGCAGGCAGAGAGGCAGACAGTGGGCAGGCAGGCAGACAGACAGGCAGACAGACAGGCAGGCAGGCAGGCAGACAGGCAGGCAGAGACAGGTAGATAGGCAGGCAGGCAGAGAGGCAGACAGTGGGCAGGCAGGCAGGCAGACAGACAGGCAGGCAGACAGTGGGCAGACAGACTGTGGGCAGACAGGCAGGCAGACAGGCAGACAGTGGACAGGCAGACAGACAGGCCGACAGAGACAGGCAGACAGGCAGGCAGGCAGGCAGAGACAGGCAGGCAGGCATGGTGCTGGAGCAATAGCTGACAGCTCATGTCTGATCCAAAAGTTGCAGACAGAGAGAACAAGACTTCCAGCCGGGAGGTGGTGGTGCACGCCTTTAATCCCAGCATTCATGAGGCAGAGGCAGGTGGATCGCTGTGAGTTTGAGGCCAGCCTCGTCTATAAAGCTAGTCCAGGACAGCCAAGGCTACACAGAGAAACCCTGTCTCAGAAAACAAACAAAAAAAAAAAAACAAAAGAGAGAGAGAGAAAGGGAGGGAGGGAGAGAGAGAGAGAGAGAGAGAGAGAGAGAGAGAGAGAGAGAGAGAGAACAAGACTTTCTAATCATTCCCAAACAGTTCCAGCACCTGGAGACCAATTATTTAAACATATGAACCTATTGGGGGGCCTTGTTAGTCAAACTACCATACCCAGTGAGGAGTTGGGGGGCGGCTCAGCAGTAGATCTGAGAAACAGGATGCCGAAGGCCCTGGGTTCCCTTCCCAAAAGGAGTGTCCACAGAAGATGATGGATCTCTGTATTTCCAGCCCTTGAGAAGCTGAGGCTGGAGCCGTAATGAGTTTAAGCCAAGCCTGGCTACACAGCAAGACCCTGTCTTAGGAGAGGAGGGAAGGAGGAAAGAATGAAAAGGGGAGAGCAGGCTTGCACATTCTCCAGGGTCTCCACTGTCAATTAGATCTGCAGCCCTTGTGACATGATGTGGGCACGTGTGGCAACAGAGCTATTTCTGGAATGGTGTGGTGGCAGAGGAGAGGTGATGAAAGCAGCCCTGGTTTGACAGGGGTTTTCTGGAGGTAGCAATGCCTAGATTAAGTTTTTTCTTGTTCTTGCTTTGCTGGCCTCCAGCATGCCTGGCAAATGCAGTACCATGGAGTTCCAGCTTCAACCCCCAAAGTAGTGAGGGGTGTGTGTGTGTGTGTGTGTGTGTGTGTGTGTGTGTGTGTGTGTGTGTGTGTGTGTGTGTAGGTCTACTCATGCCACCACACATGAGACAACCTCTAGTGTTGGTACTTGCCTTCCATTTTGTTTGAGGGAGGTTCTCTTTATTGTTCACTACTGAATATTCTAGAACAGCTGCCGCACAACTTTGTGATTTTTCCATCTTCACCTCCTATTGTACCGTAGGAGCACAGGGATTACAAACAGACACTACCATGTCCAGGTTTATGTGTGTTGGGGGATTTGAACTCATGTCCTCATGCCTATATAGCGA
Organism: Acomys minous; assembly: GCF_964271855.1. Classification (NCBI taxonomy): domain Eukaryota; kingdom Metazoa; phylum Chordata; class Mammalia; order Rodentia; family Muridae; genus Acomys; species Acomys minous. Next base: position 83,363,727 of record NC_140494.1, on the reverse strand, counting down.
GCACCTTGGAACACATCTCCAGCCCATGAGCTGAGACTTGAAATCTGGAAGGAATCATCTGAGTAAAGGGGTACCAAGAAGGAAGGCTTCACAGTGAGGGGCGACCTGCTTCCTGGTGTGCACTGAGAGAACTGCCAGCAGAGGCTCTGGGACCTGTGTGGACACCCCTAAGTACTCAGTGAGGCCTGGCTTGATTACCTAACGATGGGCTGTGGTACAAGAAAGGAAGACAAAGGCTGCTCACGATGAGTTTCAACAGATTCAGTAGTTAGAAGACCCACCTAGAGCTGGCTGAGATGGTACGCACCTGCATTTCCAGCAACTGGAAAGTGGAGGAGAGAATCAGGAGTTCAAGGCCAGCCTCGGACACAGGAAGTTGGAGATCAGTCTAGGTTACATGAGGCCCTGTCTCAACAAATGGAAGGAGGAAAGGAGGAGAAACGGAGGGAAGATGGAATGGAGGGAGGGAAGGGGGAAGGAAGGGAAGGAGAAATACAGTCTGGCTTTGCAGTGAGGCAGCACACATGTCTATTCTGGCTGGGCCTTTGAGAAGGCCAGGGCAGTTTGCAAGAGTCTGAGGTTGGAGTGTGTTTGTGGGGGAGGGTGCCTCTCACAGGTCAAGCTGGAAGGAACCTGCGGCCGAGGGGAAGGGTCTGCCTGTGGTTCCCTCCATTTGCTCTTTGCTTTCCTTCCTATATACCTCTCTAGGCCTAGGAGCACACCTTTAATCCCAGCACTTGGGAGGCAGAGGCAGGAGGATCTCTGTGAATTCCAAGATAGCTTGGTCTACAAAGTGAGTCCAGGACAGCCAGGGCTACACAGAGAAACCCTGTTTCGAAAAAACAAAAAACAAAACAAAACAAACAAACAAACCCCCCCAAAACAAAAACAAAAACAAAAACAAGAATACATTTTTTTGTTTGGTTGGGTTTTTTGTTTTGTTTTGTTTTGTTTTGTTTTTTGTTTTGAGACAGGGTTCTCTGTGTTAGCCTTGGCTGTCCTGGACTAGCTTTGTAGACCGGGCTGGCCTCGAACCTACAGTGATCCGCCTGCCTCTGCCTCCCAAGTACTGGGATTAAAGGCGTGCGCCACCACACCAGGCCAAGAATACGTTTTTTGTTTTTAAGTTTTAAGTAATTTTGAACATGTTATTTATTTATTATTTTATGCGTACGAGTATTTTGCCTAAGTATATGTTTGTGCGCCATCCGTGTGCAGTGCCCATAGAGGCCAGAAGAGGGCGGATGCCCTGGAACTGAATTTCAGATGGTTGCCTGCTGCCCTATGAGTATTGGGAACCAAAACCTCAGTGTCCCAAATATCTAGGACTGCCCGCACTTGCCACCCAGCCTGGTTCATTGATTGCTTTTCCTTCTTCTTGCCTTCACTGTGTACCTATTATCGATTGTAATTCCCTTGCGAATGTTTGTTGACTGTGTGTGACTATCTCTGGGTGCATTTGTGTCTGTCATCTTTCCCCCTGTGTCTCCAAATCTGTTATGTCCTGCTTGTGTCTCTTTCCTATGTTTATGTGCCTCTTGTTGTTGTTTGGTTGGTTTTTGTCTTATTCTTATCTCTGGATACTATTTGTCTCTTGTGTGTCAACCTCAGCTGTCATTCCTCACAACAACATTCACGTTTGTTTGTATTTAAATGACGTTTATGTATGTATTTATTATTTGGGGTATGGGGTGGGACTCGTGCTACAGTGCACATGCGAAAGAGGACAACTTGTAGGAGTCGCTTCTCTCTTCCCATAAAAGGTGAAAGGGATCAAACTCAGGTTTTTACGCTTGGTGTCAAGTGCCGCTATTCACTGAGCCATCTTGTTTTTTCAGACAAGGTCTCCCATCTTTTACCTTGAACTCACAGAGTTGGCTGGTCTAGCTGGCCAGTGAGCTCCAGGGGTCCTCCTGTCTTTACCTTTCTAGCTCCTCTGTGTCTCTTTATTGTCTGTCTGTCTGTCTGTCTGTCTGTCTGTCTGTCTGTCTGTCTGTGATTGTATCTCACTGGGACCATAGGACCTTAATAGCAAGGGAGATGAGATTACAACTCAAACCCTCGGGCTGGAGAGATGGCTTAGCGGTTAAGGGCACTGGCTACTCTTCTAGAGTAGGACCCGGGTTCAAATCCTGCATGGCAGCTCACAACTGTCTGTGAACTCCAAGATCTGACACACCCTCACACAGACATACACACAGGCACATAAAATAAAGGTTTAAAAACAACAAAAAACCAAAACTCACTCTCCCAAGCAGGAACCTGGATGTGGTGCTGGGAAAGATTGTGTGTGTGTGTGTGTGTGTGTGTGCAGCACTAGTCAGATAGACCTGAGCCCGTGACAGGAGAGGATTCAGGGTGTCTGGATCCCCCCAGGACCATGGCAGCGGGAGCTGAGCTTCCCATCCCCCCTCCACCCTGTGCCCCTCACCCTTGGCTCCTACTGTCCCCCGCTGCCGCCGCCCAGCACGGGCTCCAGGATGGAACAGCTGTCTGGCTTCAGCCTCTGAGGCTCATTTTGAACAAGCGAGATGATTGCAGGGAACGATGGGAGGAGGGAGGAGGGAGGGGAGGGTGACGGGGCCAAAGAGGAATCAGGCCTGGTTGTCACTGCTGCGCTGCAGGGGGGCGGGTAGCAGGTGGCGTGGCCTGTGCCCAGGAGATGAGAAGGCCAGGCAGGCCAGGCAGGAAAAGGCAGAGGGACATTTGTCTGCCCAGCCCGCCAGTCCATCTGTCCCCACTTCTGGTCCTTCCGTGCAGTTTCCCTGCCTGTGTCTCTCCCTGTGATTCAAAGCGGAATCTGTCTCTCTTGCTACTGGTCCTCACCTTCCTGATGACTCCTCTCTCTAATTGGATTTCTGCATATCTCTGAGCCTGGCCCCCACCTATCCATGGACACCACTGTCATTACTAGAAGCAGGGCCAAGGTGCAAGGCAGATCCCTCTCTCCCTCTCTCCCTCCTTCCCTCTCTTCCTCCCTCCCTCTCTCTCTCTCTCTCTCTCTCTCTCTCTCTCTCTCTCTCTCTCTCATTTTTGTCATACTCCAGCACTCAGACACATAGACACCACGATTTCCCAGGAAACCAATGAACCATGACCTTCAGTACAGGGATATTTGCAGAGATATCTCAATTAGGACTAATTAATTAAGCGAGCCACTTGGCCTGCCCTCTCCCCAACCCTGCAGTCCTTGCATCCTCCTGGGAGGGAACCAGCCAGTGAGTGCTTGGCAGAGAATTCAGCTCTAACTGCCTGGATGTCTGATTTATCACAGCCTGCTCCTGGCGACCGCATCAATCCATCCAGAAAGACACCGAGGCACAGGCCTTTAATCCTTGCACCCAGGAGGCAGAGGCAGGAAGGATCTCAGTGAGTTCCAGGCTAGCCTGGTCTATATCGTGAGTTCTGGGTCATCCAGGGCTACACAGTGAGACCCTGTCTGAAAAATAAAAACAGAAACACAGAATAGAAATGCAAAGTGGCAACAGGAGATGCCTGATCCACCCACCCCCCTCCCCCAGAGAACACAGAAGCGAAACATGATGTCACCCGACATGTGTGAGGCTCTGGGACAAGTTGAACCATTTCGGAATCTGTCACTCATCCGGGAAATGTCTGTGTATCCTGTGTGTCAGTGTGCTGAGATGCAGCTGGGTGTTGGGGTATTGTTCCAAGACAGGGTCTTGTGTACTGGTGGGTCTGCAGCTGCCTGCATTCCAAAGAGGGGGCCCTGGAGGATAGGCTGGTGTGCCTCACCATCCCGTTTTAGGCCCTGCTAAGGATAGAACCCAGGGCCTCTGGTATGCTAGGCCAATCCTCTCTCCACTGTGCTACATCACCAGTTTGCTGCAAATCTCTCATCAAGGGCATAGTAGGAAAGGCAGAGACACGGCACCATCTATAGCTCTTAGAATATTCAGCAAAGGTTGCCAACTAAACACACCAGATAAATCGCACACCACACACCCTGCCCTGCCCTCACTGTGGGCCAAGAGAGTTGAGCTACCGTTACTCAACCTTGGCAGAAAGTGCCTTGACCCTCTGAGCTATCCATCAGCCTGCTTTAGGTAACTTTAAAAAGAAGTTGTTTTGATTGGTTTATTTTTTTTTATTTTATGTGCATTAGTGTTTTGCCTGCATGTTTGACTGAGGATGTTAGATCTCCCTGGAACAGGAGTTACAGACAGTTGTGAGCTGCCATGTGGGTGCTTGGAACTGAACCGGGGTCCTCTGGAAGAGCAGCCAGGGCTCTTAACTGCTGAGCCATCTCTCCAGCCCCTGCTTTGTTTTTTAAGACAGAGTTTCTCTGTGTAGCCTTGGCGTCCCGGAACTTGCTCTGTAGTCCAGGCTGGCCTCGAACTCACAGAGATCTACCTCCGTCTGGTGCAACAATACCACCCACTAGGTAACTTCTTAACAAAACGTCTACCTGTGCCTTTGCGCTGCACACACAAGACTTTCCAGACCAGAGAGTAAATATATCTTCTTGCTTTTGATTTCTAGCTATAAAGCCTTTAGACTAATACCCAACTTGGGGTTGGGGCTCTTGGGATTAGATTAAAGAAATGATTATGTCTTCAGTTAAGACAGAGCTGATGACACAGCCTTGATGTGAGGACCAAAGGTACCACTCAGCCATCAGCTTAACTGGCGGGGCCCAGACCTCAGTCTGGAGCCACCATGTCTCCCAAGATATGTCTGTTAGAGTAATGACTGGGTAGTTTCATAAACCATTCCTCTACACAATGTGTGTGTGCCCCCCCCCCCGTTTCTCTCTCTCTCTCTCTCTCTCTCTCTCTCTCTGTGTGTGTGTGTGTGTGTGTGTGTGTGTGTGTGTGTGTGTGTGTGTGCGCGCGCAAGTGCATGAAGAAGCCAGGACGGATTGATGTCAGGAATCATCCTCCATCACTCTTCCACTGTATCCATTGAGGCAGCGTCTCTTAATCAAACCCAGAGCTCACTGATATGGCCAGTCTCACTAGACAGCCTGCTTTGAGGATCCCCTGTGTCTGGCTTCGAAGGCTGGAGTTCTGTGTAGGACCCCACACCCACGCAGCATTTAGATGGGTTTTGGGGATCCTAACTCTAGTCCTAACAGTTGCTGTTGAGCACTTTGCCCTCTGAGCCCCTTATGGACAGATCTCAATGTGAATCCAAGTCCACTAACTAGCTCCTACTGAGGCCTGTGGTCAAGGGAACTGATGTTTGAGTAGTTGACCACATTGCTAATGAGCTAGCTGGTGACCCAGGAGTCAGGTGACACTGTGTCTATAGATGTCATTTCCCACTGGGAGAGTATGGGAACTGTCTCTCAATGGTGGACTGTGGCTTGGAAGTATAAAGCAAATAAACTCTTTCTCCCCAAGTTCATTTGGTCAGTTTGTTATCACTCTGGTCATGGGCATGGAGAGCCTTGTCATCTCAGCATCAGAGGGTAGTGGGGGAGAAGAAGAAGAATTCAAGGCCAGCCTCAGCCACATGGCAAGTTCCAAAGGCCTGGGCTGGTGTTGGGGCCACTTGGCAGAACGCTTCCCCTAGCAGGCACCAGGCCCTGGCCTCCATCCCCAGCATGGGATAAGCTGACCGTTGTAGCACACGCCTGTGCCCCCAGCCTGTAAGAGGATCAGGATTTTAAGGTCAGGCTCTGCTCCGTAGTGAGACTGAGGCCAGCCAGAGGTACACACGGCCCAGTCTCAACTCCTCTCCCAATGCGTTTTCTATTTACAGCGTGTTGGTCTGGCTGCCGCTCCGTCGTCGTATGTCAAGGAGCATCTGTCTGAGGATAGAAGGGCCGGGAACAAAAGGAGAATTCACGGCCATAGAGAACCACACGCAGCCCCCATAGCCTCACACACACATCCACTAACACAAGCACGGCTTATCCTGGAGTCACACTGCTCTGCACGTGTGTCCATGCCGGCTCACAGATGTGTCCAGCTGTTGCAGATGTGTCTGGAATGAGTCACGGAGTATCCAAGCTGTGGCTGGATGGGTATCTCTGGAGGCTGCCTACCGGCTCCCGACGATCATCTGGACGCCCCTCATCTCCATGCCTTTCTTGTTCCCTGTCCAGCAGCTTGGGTTTCTGAAGCTTCCAATCTCTGTGGATCTTCAGCCCCGTAGCTCTTCAGCTTACGTGTGTTTGCCGGGGCATGTGGAGCACACATGTATGTAAATGCGTGTTTTCCTCCCATACCCCCGGGCTCCTGAAATTATAACTCTGAGGCTTAAATATACTTACAGGCGCCTAGGCCAATATAGCGAGGTATGTTCCCTGACATCATAACTAATGTCCCGATTATTATGTTCTTGCTTCTGCCATGTGGCTGGTTACCTCTGCTCAGTTTCATATGTCCATCTTCATCAGAATCCTGGGGTGAATCCTCGCCTCCTACTGTCTCCCGGAGTTCCTCTGTCTCTCGATGTCTGGAACTCCCACCTCCTATTTCTTGCCTCAGCTAACAGGCCGTTAGCTTTTTATTAACAGGTGATGCTTCCATTACAGACACAAGCAACTCCTTCTACATATGTAGAATCTAGCGGTCAACTGCAGGAGCCTTCCTCTGCCAGTCTCCATATCATCATCACTACTACCAGCATCTCATCATCATGATGTCACCTTCACATCGTTACATCATCATCATCATCCTATCACCAGTACCACCACCATCATCATCATCATCATCATCATCATCGCCACCACCGTCATCAAATCATCATTATCATCATTGTGATGTCATCATCATATCATCATGTCTCCATCATCATCGTCATCACCACTGTCGTCGTCGTCATCTCATCATCATTGTCATCGAGACAAGGTTTTGCAGTGTACTCTGGCTGGCCTAGAATTCACTATGGAGACCAAGCTGGTCTTGAATGCACCCTTTCTGCCTTTTGAGGACTGGGATAAAAGTTGCATGCTGGAGAGATGGCTCAGAGGTTAAGAGCACCGTCTGCTCTTCCAAAGGTCCTGAGTTCAATTCCCAGCAACCACATGGTGCCTCACAAACCATCTATAACGAGATCTGGTGCCCTCTTCTGGTGTACATGCAGGCAAAACACTGTATACGTAATAAATAAATAAATATATATTTTTTAAAAAGTTGCATGCGGACATGGCCAGATCCACCATATTTTTTAGTCAGAGTCTCTCATTGGACTTAGAGCTCATCTTTTGACTGAGCAGCTAGCAAGCCCCAGGATCCTCCTGTCTCTGCCTCCTCATCTCTGCGCTTACAAGTGCATACCTCCGAGTCTGCTTTTATGTGAGTGCTGGGCATTTGACATCAGCCCCGGTTTCCCCCTGGACCTGCAGCCTTAAGCATCTTGACTCCATGACCCAAGTCTACCTCCTTATACCCTGATGCTTTGGGGCATAGACTGATTACTTACTTTCTTCTTGCTGGGACCACGTGCCTGACAAGAAGCAATTTCCAGGAAATCAGGGCTTATTTTCTTTTTCTGTTCCATGATAAAATGTGCTAACCAAAGCAACTTAGGGGAGAAAGGGTTTCTTTTGACGCACAGTTCCTATGTACAGTCTGTCATACCAGGGGAGTCATGACAACAGGAACCGGAAGCAGCTGGTCACGTCGTTTCCGGAGCCAACAGGCAGAATGATGAACAAGTGTGTGCAGCTGCTCCTGTCAGACTCCAGCCTGGGAATGGCCCGACACAGCCACTGAATGCCATTGAAATAAGCCTACACAGACATGACCAGAGGCTTTTCTCCCAGGGGATTCTAGAGTGTGTCAAGTTGACAATTACCATTAGCCATCTATCTAAAAGGCATATTTTGGCTCCAGGGTTAAGGAGATAGAGTTCAGCCTAGTGGAGTAGGCATGGGTGTAGGAGAGTGGGGTGGCTGGTCACACTGAATCTCCGCAGTAAGGAAGCAGACACTGGAGTCTGGGTTGGGAAGGATGCTCGTTTGGTACAGGGCTTGGTACACACGCGTGAGGACATGAGCTCTAACCCCACAGTCCATGTAAAATAACGTCAGGCGTGCTACCTTGTGCTCCTGGTCTCAGCACTGGAAAGCACGGAGGGTCCCCCAAGGCTCACTAGCCAGCCATCCCTGCCTGTTTGGTGAGTTCTGAGCTAGTGAGAGAACACTGTCCCCCAATATCAAGGTAGCTGGGTCCTGAGGAACAACACCTGAGGTTGACCTCAGGCCTCTACGTACACATGTTCACACATGTACCCACGGGCACACCTGTGTACACGTGAAAAACCTCAAGGCTGTCAGGCTAGTGACCCAGTGACCCGCCTCCTCCTTTGGCACCCTGTCTCCACAGCCTTCCCAAACAGCACCGCCCGCCCCTGGGGACCAAGGGTTCAAATGTGGGGACCTGTGGAAGCTATTTCACATTCAAATAAATGCGCTGCTTGTCTTGTACCAGCTGGACCTCTTGGGGATCTAAGGATCGCTCCAAAGGTGCCCTGCTTAGGACGGCTCACAGGTCAGAGTGTCATCTGCTTAGGGAGTGGTGCTGAGATGCAGGTGGTGACACTCACTCAGCCACTCTTTCTTATGTCCTGTGAACAGGCTGACTGACCGCCTGGCATCGCAAGGTCTCTTGGTAGGGCCAGCTGGGCGGCTCAGTGGAGGGAGGTGCTGCCAAGCTGAGGTGGATCTCTGGGATCCACATGGCAAGAGGATAGAACAGACTTCCGGAAGTTATCCTCTGACCACATGCTCACCGTGGTGTGTGCCCACACATGAACACACATAAACAGCAAATCATTGAAAATGTAATAGAAGTCAACACATGAGGCCAGTGAAATGGTTCGATTGGAGAGCACCTGCTGCCTAGCCCAAGACCCGAACTTGACCCCTGGGAGACACGTGGTGGAAGAAAGAACTGACTCTCGAGTTGTTCTCTGAACATGCTGTGGCACGCGTGTGTGCATGCACGCACATGATCACACACACACACACACACCATACACATACAGAGAGACAACATATACAACATACTAATAAATAAGATATTTTAAAATAATAAACATACCTATGAGCATTTCCTAGTGAAACATGTATATTTCCTGTGCCCAGAAGTATAATGAAGTTGAAAAAAAAAAAGGAAACCAAAAACATAAAACAGGGTGAGAAGTCTTGTGGGGAAGATACAACTGAAGCATGGAGGCACATGCCCGTCATCACAGCATAGAAATGGAGGCATGAGGGCCAGAAGTTCAAGGCCATTCTGGGGTAAATAGTAAGAGGGGGGTTCATAATTTTTAAGGAAAAAAAAAACAACTTTTAGATAACATGATGGAAAATGAAATGGCCTTGCCTGCACATATTGTGGTACACAGCAGCCATCTGTGACAGAAGTTCATCCGAGAGGCCCTGGGCATGGGGTGGGGTGGGGTGGGCTCCACAGTTGACAGGATGCTGTAGTGATGGAGTCACCTGGACCCGTGTAGTAACATAGGCCAAGCCTCTGCTCAGATGGGGTCCTGAAAGACAACCCCGAGGTCTTAAGCTGCTCCAAAGCTCACTGCCGGATTCTAGCCAAGCACAAAACCTGGCTGCATAAGGGCTAAGCATGCATCTGAGGCTAGACCCCAAGCATGCATCTGAGGCTAGACCCCCAAGCATGCATCCAAGGCTAGACCCCAGCTTCTTGCCACTTACACTAGAAACGAATCTAGTTTCAACAGATCAGAGCAATGCTGCGGACTCCAGAGATACAGGGCCCACCTAGATCCTGAAATACAGGAAGGTGTAACTGAGTGCTGTCATAGGCTGAGGTTGACCCGAGTCTTGAGATAGACCACGGTGGAAACTGAGATCTGGCCCAGAGCAGGTTGGAACCATGTGCTGGGACGGACAAGGTGCTCTAGTCAGTTTCTATTGCTGTGATGATACGCTCTGGTAGGGAGGAAAGGTTTATTTGATTTACACTCCCAGGTCACAGTTCATCACTGAGAGAAATTAGGGCAGGGATTCAAGAGGAAATTGGAGCAGAAACCCGAGGGAGTGCTGCTACCTGGTTCACTTGAAGGCTTCTGCCCAGTCCTACCTTCCCAGGCATGGCTCTGCCCACAGTGGGGTAGACTCTTTTTTGCTGGTTTTAGCCCTGGCTGTCCTGCAACTCATTCTGTAGACCCGACTGGCTTCAACCTCACAGAGATGCCCCTGCCCCTGCCTCCGTGTGTGCTCCACCATGCCTGGCTGGGCTGGATCCTCTTACATCACTCATCAGTCCCACAGACATTACCACAGGCCAGCTGAGGTCCCTCCAGTGACTTGAGGCCATGTCAAGCTGACAGTTAAGGATATCTAAAACATGAGGCTAAGCCACATCCTAAGCTAGATCAGCGCTGAACCCAGAATGAGCCAGAAAATGTGTTTATTTGGGGAAATGTGTGGGGCCCATGTTTCCCCTCCCTAGTTGTTGACCCATTTCTTACAAACTGTTGAGGGTCTGGATTTTTAAAACTGCTTTGTTGTTGTTTGTTTGTGGTTTTGTTTGTTTGTTTTTGGGTTTTCAAGAGGGTTTCTCTTGTAGTCCTGCCTGTCCTGGACTCACTTTATAGACCAGGCTGGCCTCGAACTCACAGAGATCTGCCTGCCTCTGCCTCCCGAATGCTGGGGTTTAAGGTGTGCACCACCACACCCTGCTTTGTTTTGTGTTTTTGAGACAGGGTCTTATATCATCCAGTGTATCTTCAAACTCTCTATGTAGCCCAGGATATCCTCCTGCCTCTCCCTCTAAGTGCTGGAATGACAGATTTGCCACCAGGTCTGGCTTGGAACCACATTTATACCACATCATGTAATAACACACACACACACACACACACACACACACACACTTTATATCCAAATCAATTAGAGGAAGGAAGATTCTTTTTGCTTCATTGCTTCAGAGCTTTCAGGCCACTGCTTTAGGTCTGAGATAAGATCAAACATCATGGTGGTGGGAACATGTGCCCATGGCTTCATGGCAACCAGGAAGCAGAGAAAAAGAGGAAAGCACCAGAGATGGGAGATCCACTTGTAGGCTTAACCCCTACTTCCTCCAAGCTGTCCCCACTTACTAACAGCACAATCGATCAACAGTGAGCACATCTGGGGGTGGGATTAGCACCTTCACCATCTGATTATCACTCAGTAGCACCCCCTGCTTGGGAACAAGCCTTTAACACACAAATCTTTGGGGTGTATTTTATATGTAGCCTAGGCTGGCCTTGGGCTCTGTATCATCTGCCTCCATGCGCACAAGCATGTGCGTGCGTGCGTGTGTGTGTGTGTGTGTGTGTGTGTGTGTGTGTGTGCACCGACCTCCTTACATGAGCCATGGCCCATGCACACCAGAGGGCATAGGAGAACATTGTGGGTTGGTTCTTGCCTTCCACTTTGTTTGAGACAGGGCCTCCCTTTTGTTGTTCACCATAATATGTCAGGCTGGCTGATTCTCCTGTCTCTTCCTCCCATCTCACTGTAGAAGCACTGGGCTTACAGATATGCACCCACTGTGTCCAGCTTTATGTGGGCTCTGGGGATTTGAACTCAGGTCCTCATGCTTGCCTATCAGGCACTTTACCGCTGATCATCTCAGCCCCAGCTCACCACTTTTGGAGTTTTCTTCTACGACTCATTTATGCACACCCAGCACTGGCTGAAGGAAATCACACAGCCACCTTATTAGGCACTCAAGAAAAAAGGATTTATTTTGAAATTTTTATGCTTATTTATATGGGAGGCAAACATGCCATTGGTTTGCATGTGGAAGGCAGAGGACAGCCTTGGGGGAGTTGGTTCTCTCTTTCCTCCATGTGGGTCCTGAGAATGACACTCACATCATCCTGCTTGGTGGCAAGCACCTTTACCCACTGAGCCATCTCACTGCCCAGGACTGGGATAGTTGCCAAAAGTTTGGTGTCAGCCTCAGTCTCTTATGCGTGCACAGTGGTGTTATACACTTCCATACATACAATCACCCACACATGTGTTTTATTTCTTCACAGTCTTCATTTTCATTCATTCGTTCTGTGTTTCCACATACATGGCATGCGCGTGCACGTGTGCGCGTGCACATGTTCATGCATGCCAGGACCCATGTAAAGAGATCTGAGAACAGCTTGCGGGAGTCAGTTTCCTCCTTCTACCAGATGGATCCTAAGAATTGAACTCTGCTTGTCAGGCTCGGCCACAAGCATCTCTTCCCACCTTGAGCCACGTTGCTGGACCCGCCCCCTTCCCTTGTCTTATGACCCCATCCTTGGGATGAAGTTGGGAGTCACATATACCTCCCTGCGTGGACCCGCTGCTCAGGAGCTAGGAATCCTCAGGTAGCAAGATTCCCACCCAGAGCTTCAGTTAGAGCTGAGAAAACAGTGTGGACACTTTCTGTGCCCTAGAGTGGGCGGTATTTTTCCACAGTCACCAGGGAAGAATAAACCCAGATGCTGGAAGAGCTCCATCCTGGCGGCCAGCCTTCTCCATCTCGCCAGCTGGGGCTTGGAAGGAGCTCCTGGAGGCGAGAGAACAAACCCGGAGGGACCCCCATCCTCCCCACCAGCTCACCCGCCCGATGCCACCAGGGACCCTCTCCTTGCCCTCTATCGGCCAGCCTCCCTCCTCCTCCAACTACTCAGATATTCCAAGGCAGGAAACTCATGAATATTTATAAGGGCCTGGCAGTGAGGGAGATAAAAAAAAATTGAAATTTATGAAGCTGGATCCATCTATAAATAACAGGCTGTGGCTGGTAGGGTACCTCCCTCACCCACTGAGGGCTTCAAGTTCAGTACCAGTTCTAGTGGAGTCTCCCAGAGCTGCACAAGTGAACACACATGTGCACAAACATACAGAGCTTCACTGGGAATACACAGTTCTATCTGCACGTATGTGTATGGAGCATACATGTGCGTGTATAGGAGTGCACACATCCATGTACACACAGAGGCCAGAGGAGACCACTGGGGCTCCTGCTCTGTCGCTCTCCGTCTTCCGCCTCGGGATGAGGTCCCGCTGTCTCTGCTTCCCACAGCGCTGGGCTTACAGGAACCCATGCCCAATTTTTACCTGGCGTGTGGGATTAGAACTCAGATCTTTGTGCTTGCACAACAACACCCCTTATCCTCTGATCTCTCTCCCTGGACCTTGGACACATGGTTTAGCATTCTTCTGTTCATGGCACACACATCTTCACACCCACCAGGGTCTGTCTTTCTTGCACACATTCATGCAAACACCCAGCTTTTCAGAGTGGACCAAAATCTGTCTAAGCTATCTCCTCTGTTCACACTTAGGCAAAGGTGGTCACTCACACTTAACATTGGCACACACGAGTCCCTTCTTTGGGCCTCAGTTTTCCCATCTGAATAAGGGACATGCTGACAATCTTTTTTCAAAAGATTTATTTATTTTGTACACAGTGTTCTGCCTGCACATACGCATGCACACCAGAAGAGGGCACCAGATCTCATTATAGATGGTTGTGAGCCACCATGTGGTTGCTGGGAATTGAACTCAGGGCTTTTGGGAAGAGCAGCCAGTGAGTGCTTTTAACCTCTGAGCCATATCCCCAGCCCAACAATCTTATTTTTTACAGATGATATTTGGCGCGTGCATGTGTGTGTGTGTGTGTGTGTGTGTGTGTGTGTGTGTGTGTAGTGTGTGTGTGAGTGTGTAATGTGTGTCTGTGTGAATGTTGTATGTGTGTATGGTGCCTCATGCCTGCTAAGTAGACAGTCTATTGCCAAGCCACCCCACAATCTGTTATTTTTTTAAAATCTGCACAGTAAAGGCAGGAGACATGGGTCAGTCATTGAGCCCTGCCTAGAATCCCCCAGTGAGGGGCTGGGGTGTGGCTCAGTGGTGGAGCCCCTGCCTAGAATCCTACAGTGAGGGGCTGGGGTGTGGCTCAGTGATAGAGCCCCTGCCTAGAATCCCACAGTGAGGGGCTGGGGTGTGGCTCAGTGGTAGAGCCTCTGCCTAGAATCCCCCAGTGAGGAGCTAGGGTGTGGCTCAGTGGTAGAGCCCCTGCCTAGAATCCCCCAGTGAGGGGCTGGGGTGTGGCTCAGTGGTAGAGCCCCTGCCTAGAATCCCCCAGTGAGGGGCTGGGGTGTGGCTCAGTGGCAGAGCCTCTGCCTAGAATCCCCCAGTGAGGGGCTGGGGTGTGGCTGAGTGGTAGAGCCCCTGCCTAGAATCCCCCAGTGAGGGGCTGGGGTGTGGCTGAGTGGTAGAGCCCCTGCCTAGAATCCCCCAGTGAGGGCCTAGGGTGTGGCTCAGTGATGGAGCCCCTGCCTAGAATCCCCCAGTGAGGGGCTGGAGTGTGGCTCAGTGGTAGAGCCCCTGCCTAGAATCCCCCAGTGAGGGGCTGGGGTGTGGCTCAGTGGTAGAGCACCTGCCTAGAAATCCCCAGTGAGGGGCTGGGGTGTGGCTCAGTGGTAGAGCACCTGCCTAGAATCCCCCAGTGAGGGGCTGGGATGTGGCTCAGTGGCAGAGCACCTGCCTAGAGTCCCCCAGTGAGGGGCTGGGATGTGGCTCAGTGGTAGAGCACCTGCCTAGAATCCCCCAGTGAGGGGCTGGGATGTGGCTCAGTGGCAGAGCACTGCCTAGAATCCCCCAGTGAGGGGCTGGGGTGTGGCTCAGTGGTAGAGCACCTGCCTAGAATCCCCCAGTGAGGGGCTGGGGTGTGGCTCAGTGGTAGAGCACCTGCCTAGAATCCCCCAGTGAGGGGCTGGGATGTGGCTCAGTGGCAGAGCACTGCCTAGAATCCCCCAGTGAGGGGCTGGGATGTGGCTCAGTGGCAGAGCACTGCCTAGAATCCCCCAGTGAGGGGCTGGGGTGTGGCTCAGTGGTAGAGCACCTGCCTAGAATCCCCCAGTGAGGGGCTGGGGTGTGGCTCAGTGGTAGAGCACCTGCCTAGAATCCCCCAGTGAGGGGCTGGGGTGTGCTCAGTGGTAATGCTCTAGCCTAGTTTGCTCGAAGTCCTGGGTTTCATCCCAGCACTACCAAAAAACAAAGCGCGCGCACGCACAGGCAAGAGGAGCAGATGTTCAAGATCAGTCTTAGCTACCTAGAGTTGGAGGTCAGTTTGGGCCGCATGAGAACCCTGCCCCAAAAATAAATGAATTAAATAAAGTCCATGGTTGGGGAGAGGGCCCACTTGGGAAAGTGCTCTCCATGAAAGTCTGAGGCTATAAGATTAATCTCCCAGAACCCAAATTAAACAGACAGCTAGGCATGGTGTGGCACTTGGGAGGCAGAGGCAGGTGGATCTCTGTGAGTTTGAGGCCAGCCTGGTCTACAAAGTAAGTCCAAGACAGCCAGGGCTACACAGAGAAATCCTGTCTCAAAAAACAAAAACAAAAACAAACAAACAGATGTCAGAAAGCACTCCTAAGACCAGTGCTGGGGGAGGCAGAGACAAGAGGGTCCCTATGGCCGGCCCAGCTCAGTCGGTGTGCTTCAGTATGAAGCAACTGAGGAAGACATTTGATGTTCACAGGCACACACATTGGTTCTCTCTGTCTCTCTCTGTCTGTCTCTGTCTCTCTGTGTCTGTCTGTCTGTCTGTCTGTCTCTGTCTGTCTCTGTCTGCCGCTGTCTGTCTCTGTCTCTCTGTCTCTGTCTCTGTCTCTCTGTCTCGGTCTCTCTCTCTCTCTCTCTCTCTCTCTCTCTCTCTCTCTCTCTCTCACACACACACACACACACACACACACACACACACACACACACGAGTCAAGCGTGCACTTTAGAACATACACTGCATTATAGAGTCTTCCCCTGGATGGTCATGGGTTTGCACTCACACTAGCCATCAGTCACCTGCTCCCTATAGAGCTGAGATTGCCTTCCAATCTTCTCCAGGGTGTGATGCTCCCCAACCAAGCCAGGGATATGGAGGTCACAGCTGTTTGGTAAGCATATCTGATCAGCATGGGGCTCAGGCAGAACCCCAAGCACAGCTCCTACACCCCCTGAGCAGTACCAATGAGGATGGGGGGGGGGCAGGCCTGAGCATTGTGCAACCCCAGCATGGTTGTCTGACACTGGTCCCTGTTCTCAGTTCTCTGGGGCTGAAAATCAGGGCAACTTGGCACTGAACCTCCCACAACGCAGCTGTGGGCCCTTTTAGATTCATTAGCTCCCTGCTGGAGCCTCAGCCCTCTGCCATCCTGATCTGCCTGGGAATTTCAAAAGAGATCCTTGAGGAAGATGCTGCCCTGAACAAGCAGAGTTCTCCTGCAGCTCATGGAAAACATTGCCACTGTTCTGGCTTTGCGAATGGGAAAAGTGTGGCTCAAAGAGGCTAAATCACTTGCCCAAGGCCACACAGCCTGAAAGTGGAGGAGCCAGGATCCGAACTCAAGTCACGGGACTCTGAGGTTTGTGTGGTTTTTTTTTAGTTGCACAACCTTAGGGCTGGTGACCCGTTCAAAACTGGGCATTGTGGCTCATGCCTTTAATACCAATACTCTGGAGACTGGAGCAGGCATATGGCTGAGAGTTTGAGGGCAGCCCAAGCTGTATATATAGTGAGATCCTACCTCAAAAAGTGTGGGGGTGGGGCAGTTTGTGTATCCACTCTGAGAGGAGAGAGGAAGAGGGATGGCTTTCGGAGCAGGACAGACAGGTGTCAGGAGAAGAGGAAAGGGCCAGGGAACCCCTTAGAAAATCAGCAGGCATGCATTCAATTCCTTTGTGCTCCTGTGCCTGCCAGCTCTGTCTGGCATATGAGAGAAGTCAAAGGGAGAGGGGGGGGGATGGAGGGAACAGGGAGGGAGCAAAAGAAGATGAGAAAGAATGAAGGATGAAGGGAAGCCAGGAGGAAGCGCTGGATGGTGGCTTAGTGGTAAGATTGGCCATGCACTCGTGAGGTCCTGCCGTCAGATCCCCAGACCCCACATGAGGACAGCCGAGACAGCTAGCACCTGTAATGCCAGAGCCCTCTCTTGTGTAGACGTGGGGCGGAGACAGAGTCCTTGCAAGATTAGCCTGGAGTATGAAATGCGGAACACACGGAGTGACTCTCACCTGTCCTGGGAAATGAGAGGGTCTTCCTGGAGGTGGGGACATTTCTCTAAACATGGAGGGGTTTGTGAACTAGGGTCAGATGGGAAGAGGGCAGCAAAGTAGAGACGCCAGCCTATTTCCCCAGCCCTGTGCTGTCAACCGTAGCTCTGCTCTTTAACATGGATGCAAACATCACTGGGTCGGGGTTTTCCTTTTCTGGAAATACTGGAAATAATTAAATATCATTTAGTTGTCCTCTCCCAGGTGGAAGGGATGTTTTAGACATAGGGAAAATGGAGATGATGGAGGCAGGATATTCTTGTCCTTGGCCACTTCCCTTCTGTTTAGTTGTGTTACTCTTTCATGGCTATAATGAAGTGCGTGAGGTTGGATGACTTCATGAAGCAAAAAGGTTTAACACACAATGTAAGAAGTTCAAGGGGTTGGGGTTAGTATCAGACAGGCTTACATGAGGACTATACAGATGTGCTACCATGGAGCCCTGCTCTTAGCCCCTCACTGGGGGATTCTAAAGCAGAGAGGCTCTGCCACTGAGCCACACTCCTACTTTTTGTTTGTTTGTTTGTTTTTGTTTTTCAAGACAGGGTCTCTTTGTGTAGCCTTGGCTTTGTAGACCTGGATGGCCTCAAACTCACAGCGATACTCCTGCCTCTGCCTCCCGAGTGCTGGGATTAAAGGTGTGTGCCACCATGCCCAGCCACACTCCCACTTTTTAAAAAATATTTTATTTTAATTCATGTGCATTGGTATGGGGGTGTCAGATCTTGGAGTTACAGACAGTTGTGAGCTGCCATGTGGGTGCTGGGAATTGAACCCGGGTCCTTTGGAAAAGCAGGCAATGTCCTTAACCACTGAACCATCTCTCCAGCCACACACTCCCACTTTTAAGCTCACTGTTACAACAACCTTCTAGAAAAAAATAAATGGGAGGAGGTCCCAATACTCTCCTGGGGGAGGGTATCTTTTTTGTTTTGTGTTTTGAGACAGCCTTGGCTGTCCTGGACTCCCTTTGTAGACCAGGCTGGCCTCAAACTCACAGCAATCCACCTGCCTCTGCCTCCCGAGTGCTAGGATTAAAGGTGTGCGCCACCACACCCGGCTCTGGGGGGGGGGGGTAGCTTACTGAACTCTTCCTAGCCCCATCTCTTAAAGGACTCATCACTCTCTCAGATCGCCACACTGGGGACCCAGAAAAGTGTGGAGAGGAGAAGACACATGAAAGCCAGAGCATGGTTCATCCACCACACTCACCAGCGAATGTAATAAGTTTTCCATTATGGCAAGGGTAGGCAAGGAGACTAAGGAGGCCTGGAGCTGCTGAGATGGTAGAAGGAGAGAGCCAACTTTGTAAAGTTGTCCTCTGATCTCCACAGGCAAGTTGTGGCATGTGTGACAACACCTGTAGACAGTGTGTTCGTCTACGCACACAACAAACAAATAATTGGCTTTATTTAAGGTCTGCTTTCGGGGAGCAATTGTGAAGGGTTTCCCAGAGGTAGTGACTTTTCAGCCTAGTTCTTCACCATGGACAAGGATGGGGCCTGGAGAGATGGATCAACAGCTAAAAGTGCTTGCTGCTTCTGCCAAGGACCCAAGTTTGGTTTCCAGCACCCACAACTGTCTGTAAATCTGATCCCAATGTATCCCACACCCTCTTCTGGCCTCATTTGGCATCTGCACTAGTGTGGAATACACTCAAACACACACACATACCTACAAATAAAAAGAAAATAAACATTAAAAAAATAGAACACTGGCTATGGTGGTGAGCACCTTTAATCCCGGAGCTGGGAGGGCAGAGACATGCAGAGCTCTGAGTTTGGGGCTAGCCTGGTCTACCGAGCGAGTTCCAGGACAGCCAAGGCTACATAGAAAGACCATGTCTCAAAAACAACAACAACAACAACAGCATAAAACCAAAACCAAAATAGACCATTATGCTCCTTCCTTCCAAGTCTTGCCTTGGGGAGGAACTGGGAGCGAATGTCCCATGGTGATTAGCTTGGTCCATACGACTGTGGAGAGCAAGAATCTGGTCCCCAGTGCTGGTTTTATAGCTGCTGTCCATGCCAGACATTTTCCTGTACTGCTCTGTAGGATGGACCTGTGAAAACTACATTTCCCAAGTGCCCTTGCTCCCTAGCTTTCTACTTGGTTCCAGCAAATGGAAAGGTGCAGAGTTTGCAGGCTTGAGAAAGGGGAACCAGGAGGGGCTGTGGTGTGCCTTCCTCCCTCTCTAGTGCTATCTCCCACTTCCAAGTATCCTGCACGGCGGCTCTAATTTTTGGACTCTGGCCACACCATCTGCCTTAGGGTTACTACTGCTGCGATGAAACACTATGACCAAAGCAAGTTGCAGAGGAGAGGATCTATTCAGCTTACACTTCCACATTGTTGTTTGTCATCGTAGGAAGTCAGGACAGGAACTCACAGAGGGCAGGAAGCCAGAGGCAGGAGCTGAGGCAGAGGCCATGGAGGGGTGCTGCTCACTGGCTTGCTCCGTATGGCTGGCTCAATCTGCTTTCTTAATTTAAGGTTTTTGGCTTTTTTTGGTTTGTTTTGGGTTTTCAAGACATGGTTTGTTTGTGTAGCCCTGACTGTCCTGGACTCACTTTGTAGACCAGGCTGGCCTCAAACTCACAGAGATCTGCCTGCCTCTGCCTCCTGAATGCTGGGATTATAGGCATGTGCCACTGTTCCCAGCACTTGGGCCAACTTTCTTTCACTCTTTTTTAAAAAAGATGTATTTATTATGTATACAGTGCTCTGCTTGCATGTACATCTGCAGGCCAGAAGAGGGCATCAGATCATACTATAGATTGTTGTGAGCCACCATATAGTTGCTGGGAATTGAACTCAAGACCTTTGGAAATGCTCTTAACCACTGAGCCATCTCTCCATCCCCTTTGTTGGTGTTTTAAAGATTAATTTTTTTAAAAAAAGATTTATTTATTATTTATACAGTATTCTGCCCACTTGTGTGCCTGCCCACCACAAGAAGCCACCAGATCTTATTACAGGTGGTTGTAGGACACCATGTGGTGGCTGGGAATTGAACTCAGGACCTTTGGAAGAGCAGATGGTGCTCTTTAACCTCTGAGCCATCTCTCCAGCCCAAGATTAATTATTTTTATTTTATGCGAATGGGTTTTGTGTCTCTGTGTGAGGATGCACAGTGCAGTGCCCTCAGAGGCCAGAAGAGGGCGTTGTGTTCCTGGAGCTGCAGTTACAGGCACTTGGGAAGCTATGCTCAGGCCCTCTGCAAGGGCAGCAAGTACTAATTGCCGAGCCACGCACGACTCCAGCCCCTGGTGACAGCTGACACTCGCCAGTCTCTACTGCATCCACAGTTCCTCTTCAGCCACCTCTCGCTTCATCCTCAGGTCCCTCTCTGAGGCCATCTACCATTTCTCATTCCTCCTCCAGTCTGGGAAGACACAACCTTCCTCCTCAGGCACACCCTCGCATCCCCCCAGCAATGGAGACTGGCCACCTAAGACGTACCAACAGCTCCGTTTTTAACAAGTGGGGAAACTGAGGCACAGGCACGGTGAGGTTCCAGTCATTTACCCAAAGAAAACAGGGCTAGAAAGAGGCTCTGTGCAAAGTTCCTCACCACAGACTGGGCGACGTTGAGTGCACGAGCCGTGCATGCAGTGTGCCTGGCACGCACACGGGTGACAATGCAATTACCACTTGCAGAGCTGGTCTCCGGAATGCTGAGGCTGGACACAGGTGCGGCTGGTCACAATGCCTGCTGATTGAAGGCCCTTCTGGGCTCAGCCACCTGGCAGGACAATGCCAGGCTCCCGCTGACTGTCATCCGCAAAGTAGCAGAGGGGGCAAAGGGCCCCTCTGCCTGGGAGCAGCTGCTCCCCGGCTCTGCCAGCATCGATTTTCCCTTCAAGTGGCCCATTCTTATTAACAAAGGGCTCGGGTGACCCAGGTGGCCATCACCGCCCACTCTCCTGCAATCGCATCCTGTCTTTGTGTGGTTCTTTTTGGGTCCTGGGGATGGAAACTAAGGCCTCATGCATGCCAGGCAAATGCTGGGCCGTAGCTTTCTGCCCTGGACATGACTGTCTTTGAAAAACCTAGCAAAGTCCAAAAGATACATGGAATTCTGTGTGGGTTTCTTTGGCTGTTTTGGCTCAGTTCGGTTAGGGGATACACTGTGTATACCCCTCCCCAAAACACATATATGTCTTTTTTTTTTAAGGTTTATTTTATGTATTATACATACAATGTCCTGCCTACATGTGTGCCTGCCCGCCAGAGGAGGGCATCAGATCTCATTATAGATGGTTATGAGCCACCATACAGTTGCTGGGATTTGAACTCAGGACCTCTGGGAGAGCAGCCATCCATATATGTCTTACTTAACCTCAGTATCTCAGAGTGTGGCTGTGGCTGGAGATAGGATCTTTGAAAGGGAACCAATGCAAGCTCAAAAATCCAGTCAACCAACAGCAGCTCAAAAATAATTGATAAAGGGCTGGGTGTCATGGTGTGTGTCTGTAACCCCAGTGCTTTGGAGGCAGAGACAGGAGGATTGCCATAAGTTAAAGACCAGCCTGGGTGGGGCTCCGTGGCCCAAACCTGCAATCCTAGCACTCGGGAGCCAGAGGCAGGTGGATCTCTGTGAATTCGAAGCCAGCCTGGTCTACAAAACCAAATCCAAGACAGCCAAGGCTACACAGAGAAACCCTGTCTTGAAAAAACAAAAACAAAACGCAAACCTGCCTGGGCCACATAATGAGTTTAGGGCTAGTGTGGTGGAGGAATAGATGGACCCTGTGGCTAACCCAACTACCCACCTGGTGTTTGTCTTTCATCTTCTCCAACTGTAAAATTAAACAAACATATCTTCTTTATAACTTAACCAGCCTCAGGCACACTGTTGCAGTAATAGAAGTGATGCCTCCACAAGCCTCCTATATAGGCAGAATTGAGTGGAGCAGAAATTAGATTTGGAGGAAAAATGGA
This sequence comes from Acomys minous, assembly GCF_964271855.1. Taxonomy (NCBI): domain Eukaryota; kingdom Metazoa; phylum Chordata; class Mammalia; order Rodentia; family Muridae; genus Acomys; species Acomys minous. The sequence continues at coordinate 83,341,736 of NC_140494.1, read as the reverse complement.
AAACATACTAGCTCACCTCCCAGACTCCACCTTCACCCTCACCCCCAGTTTAATCTTCAGTTCTCGCTAGACAGCTTTTGGAATGCTGTACTAGACTATATAACCTTGAGGAAGGCAGGGACCTCATTCACGGCTACATGCCTGGAGTCTGGGACTAGTGCCTCCTGGTGCATAGTAGGTGCTTAGTGAACGCTCCTGGGATGAGCAGGTAACCTGTGCCCGTTGGGCCTTTGGTGCTGTTCCCTCTGTCAGGGATTCAATCCTCCCTACCCCATGGCCTCCTACCCATCCACCTGTTCTGTTTAATTATTGCAGCTTCTGGGATGTTGGTCCCCTATCAGCCCTGCTCATTCAACCCAGCAGTTCCCTCGTCCAGCACTTGTCACACCCTTTTATAATTGCCTCCTTGTTTTTCTCTTCTTGGCTTGTGTGTGAATTTGGGGAGCTTGGGAGCTGCTGTGCTAGCCCCCTTTGTGAGGAAAACAGCCGCAGGCATCTCAAGCGCGCTCTCTGAACTGCGGCTTTAAGTGCTCAGAATACATTAGCTCCCTGCATCCGCAAACCATCAACTGTACTGTCACCAGCTTCCTCGTTTGGGGAATGAGGAACCCAGGGCTCTGAGACAGTAAACATCTTGCCTGCTGTTGGTATTGCAGAGCCAGTGCAGGGGCCTGAGGGGTGGCTTGGTAGGGTAAAGAAAGGCACTTGCTACCAAGCCAGTCCACCCACGTTTGACCCCTGGAACCCTTAGGGTAGAAGGACAGAACCGACTCCAGAAAGTTGTCCTCTGACCTCTGCAGGCTTGCCATGACATGTACACACACACACACACACACACACACACACACACACACAATGTGTAATAATTGGGAAACCGTTTAAGTTCAGAGTACCTTACCTTTCTTTTTGCATACTCCAGGTCACACACACCCACTAATATTTGTTTACTTGTTTATGTTGAGACAGGGTTTCTCCGTGTAGCCCTGGCTGCCTAGAGCTCACTTTATAGACAACGCTTGCCTCCAACTCTTAAGAGACCCCGAATGCTGGGATTAAAGGTGTGTGTCACCATTTTAGGCCTGTCTATTATTTTTATTCTGAAAGCAGTTATACGACATCCCCTGTGTAGCACTCTTCATAGGGAAGCTTTTGTTTGCTTGTGTAGAGACCAGTTCTTTCTGTAGGGGCCTGGCTGCCCTTGGTCTCTGGATCACTCCACCTCTGCCTCCCGCATGCCAGGATAGCGGCGCCCTGCCATGTCAGTAGGTGACGCATTTAAGACCTTTCACAGCTTCTTCAAAGACCATGAGAAGGGCACTCTTCTTAGCCTCCGGTTACAGCTGGGCAACTGAGGTCCAGAGTGCTTAAGTCACTAGCCTAACACCACACAGCAGAACTGAGATGTGAATACAAGGAACTCAGATCCAAAAGCAGCTGAGAGGGCTGAATGCAGTATTTAGACATTTATTTGAAACCTTGGAACGTTATGTCCAGAGATAAATGGTCTGGACACCCAGAAGACCGAGCCGCTCTAGAGATGTAGCTCAGCAGTGGTGGATCCCTTGCCTAGAATCCTAGAATCCCCCAGTGAGAGGCCGGGACTCAGCGGCGGGGGACGGGGGGGGGGGGGGGGCGCCCTGGCCTAGCATGCTCAATCCCTGTGTTCAGTAGCAGCATAGAATGAAGGAATGAATGACAGAAAGGAGGGAAGAGCAAAGAAAAAGGGATGGCAAGTCATCTGGTCTCCTGGACTCCCAGGGACCCAGCAGTAGCCGATGGAGGCTGTCCCAAGGGCTGGAAGCTGCTGGCCTGGGCTTCTTTCTTGGGCAGTAAGCTCCTGCGCCCTCGCGTCTCAGCTCGTGTACAGCCTCCGCCGTCTGTCTGTCGTCTCCAGCCTGCCCCTCGCGTCTCAGCTCGTGTACAGGCTCTGCCGTCTGTCTGTCGTCTCCAGCCTGCCCGGGAGCCTCCTTGCAGCAAACGTTTCATTTTGTGCTGGGGTGTCCCTGGCTATCTGTACAAACGCCTCCGCCAGCCGCGGAAGATAAATTTCTCCCGCGCCGACCTCACCGCACAGCGGGATTGATTTCCGAACTCCAGCGCCAGCCGCAGCTCCGGCCCAGCCCCCACTTCGGGTACCAAGGGCTGCAGATTTATACCCTGGCCAGAAATTGAATTCCTGTAAGTCGAGGGAAGTGTCTAAAAAAGCTCGTCTGGGCTCATTTTTACTTCTGACAAACTTCAGGTGAGAGATTAAACAGGAGTTAGGCTTCCAGCGGCAAGGACCCTGCAGACTGAGAAATTACCATTTCTCTTCCACGCCCTGCCTGGAGCTGGGCCTTGCAGGGCTGAGAAAGCAACTGGACCCGCAGGCTGAGTGTTTGCGAGGGAGGGTGGGGGTGGGGGGGTGGGGTACCGCTGCCAACTAGCAAAGGGCACCTGCTCTACAGTACTCAGAGGTGCGCTTCTTGGTCCCCATTGCAAATATGAAAACATTCACAATGATGCGACCTGAAACATCTCTTTTGGATCAGCAAGATGGCTCACTGGGTAGTCATTTGCCTCTAAACATGAGGACTGGATTCGGTCCTTGGGACCCACATGTCAGAAGGCCAAAACCGCAGCCCCCCCACCCCGATAAATGAATAAATAAGGGCTGGAGAGAGACGTCTCAGAGATTACGTGTCCCTACAGTTCTTGCAGAGGAGGACCTGAGATTCGCTCCCAGCAGCCAGCAGCTCACAACAATCCTTAACAACTCCAGCCCCAGTGTTCGAAAGCCTTTTCTGGCCTCCAAAAACACCTACTCTCATGTGTATACACACACACACACACACACACACACACACACACACACACACACACACACACACACTTAAAAATAACATAAATCTTTATAAACTGTTTAAACTTCGTTTTAAGTAGGCTGCAGCAACCTGGGCCACTGGTGGTTTTCATTAAGCGTCCCTGGGCTATGGCACGGAAGACCTCTGAGTCTGGGTAATTCCAGAACCCTCAGTCTAACGGCCCCATCACTACCAGGGGCCCCGGGAGAACCAGGGAGGAAGAAGCAGGCGGGGTGGGAGGCACCTCTAGGCTCGCCTGGAAACCCAGCTGTCTGATGCAAATGTAGCTAGCTGCGCCTGTCCTTGGTTCAAAAGGCGCTAAGTATTAAAGAAATGAGTCCTTGATGTCAACAGAAAAAGGATCAAAACGGAATCTTTCTGAGAAGACGGGCGTTTTTATGTCTCTCTGAACTTCGCTAGCTCTGGCCTCTGGCGGGGAGGCCCACAGAACAAGCACAGCTGTGGGTGAAGAGCTAAGCGGCTGTGAATCGGAGATTCGTTCATTCAGTAACTCAGCCTCAGCTACTGCTGCCAGGCAGCAGGCATCTGGGGGAGCCTGCAGGCGGGGGAGATGGGGGTAGGGACATGGGTCCTGGCTCTCCTTAATTTTACTTTTTTTGAGGGGGGGTTGTAGTGGTGTGCTGGGACCCAGGGCCTTGTGTAAGCCACGCCCCCAGCCTCTCACTGGGGAATCTAGGTAGGAGCACCACCACTGAGCCACACCCCAGTGAAATTCCTGAGCCTAAAAACCAGTAGGGGGGTCTGGCCTTCTAAACCCGAGCAGCTAGTGGGGCTGTTCACAGCATCTCTGAGTAGTGTCTCTCAAGGCTGCCAAGGTCATAGGAAAGAGTGGAGACACCGTCCCAGAGGGGAGAAGAGACAGGGGATGAAGTGACTCAGTGCAGTGTGGGATCTTGGATTGGATTCTGGACCCAAAAAAGGACTTGAGTGGGAAAACTGGAGAAACTGGACAAGTCTGAATTGAGTTAGTAGTGATGGGGGTTCAGTTGTGATCGATGTGCAGGGGTTACGTAAGACATTAACAATGCCGGAGAATGAGGGAGGACCAGGCGGGTGCTCCTTGGGCTGTCTTGTGGAATTTTCCTGTAAATCTAAAGTTACTTCAAAGGAGACATTCATTAGAAAAGAAATCAGCAGGGCACCCACAAGCATTCTGGAAGCTGGGGGGGGGGGGCGGGGTGATAAGAGCCTGGAGCCATGCGGACCACATGCTCAGCCCTGTGATTGGCTCATGGGGGATAGCAATTGATGGCCTCCCCAAAGCATTGCCTGTGACACTCACACTGGTTCAGATGCGGTACAAGGCAGCCCCCAGGTTCAGGTGGTGGATCTGGCACAAGTGCCTGTAGTGTGTGTGGAGGCCAAAGGTCAAGGACAACACCAAGGATCTTCCCTGTTCGTGCACTTTGTTTTTTTCATTCTGTTTATTTATTTGGGTATGGGTATACATGTGTATATATGTATGTGGGTGTGTGTATGTATGTGGGTGTGTATGCGTACTGTGAGGCAGACAATTTTTATTGCTGTCTTAGAGATAACACAGACCAAATGATATGGTTGGAAACTTACCAAGCTAGAGGAAGGAGCAGATCCAGGATTTGAACATTCATTATGGCTTAATCTCACTTAATCTTGTGAGAAGCCAGCTGCCAAGCACTTAGCACAGGGTGTCACTCAGAGGAGTGAAATAAACGTCCACTGTTATTTATTATTAATTATTAGGATAGCTGCCAATGCTAAAGGATTTCTAGCATAGATTGTCACACAGCATTGTCACAGGACACAGTGAGTGTGTATGTGTGTATGTGAGTGTATGTATGTGCATGTGTGTGAGTGTGTGCGTGTACCCTAAATACTATAGGAACATTTAAGCAGGGGGAGGAGGGGTGGATTAGTCTATTTTCTTTTACTGTAACAAAGTTCCAGACACTGGGTCATGTATAAAGAAGAAAAGTTTGGAGGCTGAGAGTCCAAGGTTGGGTGTCCCTCTGTGTTCATCCTCTGGTAAGGGGCTCATGGTGGATGTCATCACAATGTTGGGAACAACTACAGCAGTGGCACATCATGTGACAGAAAGCCAGGGCTATTCAGGAGGCAGGCTCACTTCTGCTATTCATCTCTTAGTTGTTGTTAGACTGAGGGTTTACATATGAAGCCCCCAGATTGGCCTTGAACTTACTACTGTCCTGTCTCAGCCTTCCAAGTGCTGGGATTGCATGTGTGAGTCAACATGCCTGGCAAGGCTTGCCCTTTGTATTTATTTTTGTTTTTTTTTTCTTTACTAAGCTAAATTAAAGCTGATTTTACAGTGACCCATCTCTGTGGGCACTAGCTCACTCCATGAGCCAGCATTAGCATCTGTTGCTCGAGAACAAACATCTACCCACCACAGATAGGGACCGACGACAGACCAAAGTACAGAGGACACCAAAGTCCCACTTGGAGAAGCGATGTGCTTTAGTGGGCTTACAGGAGCAGAAATGACTCAAGGAAAGCTGCATCACCCAAACCCACCCCGGCAAAGCACGCCACACAGCCCGCACGCAGCTCAGTGGGGTGGAGCGGGGCCTTGCCGGAATGCTTAGCTGGTCTCTGCTTGGTCCAGGCAGCCGGGTTTGCCTTAGAGTTCTCTTTGCAGCTTGTCTTGTCTGAGACTGACTCTCAATCGTCTTTACTGCTTATGTACCCTTGGGCAAGGAGGGGGGGTGGCTAGTGAATCTGGTCAGTTTCAGGAACTTCCTGAAGCTATTTTGAGTGGTTGGTTCCTGTTTTAAGGAGCTTCCCTGCAGGATGGATGGTTTGTTTCACTTCCCCTTACAACAGTAGTTCTCAACCTTCCTAACGCTGTGACCGTTTAATACAACAGTTCCTTATGGTGGTGACCCCCAACCACAAGCAAACAAACAAAAAAAACAACAAAAAAAAAAAGGAAAAAGAAAGAAAAGAATATTATACATACATATACATACAAAGTGAGTACACTGGTAGATGTATAAATGAATGAACATACAGATGAAAGGATGGGTAGATGGGGGATAAATAGATAATAGACGGATGGAAGGATGGAGAGAGAATAGATGAATGGATGCCCGACTGCAAGGACAAAGGAATAGAAAGATAGATTAATAGATCAGTGGCTGGATAGATAGTTAAAAATGCATGAATGAATGAATGAGTATATGTATGGATAGATGGATGGATGGTCATGGATGGACAGATTATAGATTGATGGTTAGATGGATAGATGGTTAGGTGGCTCATGGATGCAGGCATGGCTCATGGATAGAAAATTGATGGCTAAGCGAATGACCGAATGTGTGACTGGGTGAGGGAGTGGGCACGCTCACAGTATTGTGGGCACGCTCACAGTATTGTGGGCACGCTCACAGTATTGTGGGCACGCTCACAGTATTGTGGGCACGCTCACAGTATTGTGGGCACGCTCACAGTATTGTGGGCACGCTCACAGTATTGTGGGCACGCTCACAGTATTACCCACTCTGCCTCCCAGCTCTCCCAGGCAGAGCCACTGTGGCTCAGACTGAGGGAGGCGCCAATGACTCCCTGCCCTTCAGCCTGGCCAGGTGAGGTGATATCTTTTTTTAAGGCCTGACAAGCTTATCACTCAGCTGGGATTTGCTCAGCACCTCCAGGTCTGACAAAGGCAGCTGGCTATTATCTCCAGCCCTCCGAAGGCTTGGCTGCCGACACGGTTCAGATGCAGCTGCCAGGCATGTCCCTGATACATTTATCACAGCCCCTCTTCCAGGACCGCTTCAGAACCTGCCAGGAGCCTGTGTCAGCCTGATCCCAGACAGCCCTCCTGGGAGAGGGGGAGGGAGAGGCAAGAGGGCTGTTCACTGTGAAAGTGTGAAGACATTTATTTGGTCTCTTACCTACCAGCCCGCTAACATTCAGGCATTCAATAAACATCTTCAAGACAGACAAAACTCTCCACGTTCATGCCACACTCTGTCTTGGCTAGAGGTCTGTCTCAGTCACACCCTGAGGCCTGAGTGGCCATAGGGATCCAGGTTTTGAGAAAAAGG